>NC_045777.1:27103933-27733725 GCF_008692025.1 Phocoena sinus | reverse complement strand
TCAGAGCTGGTCCTCATTTCCCAAGACGAAGCTGGGCAATAGCCAGCCTGCCAGGTGGAAGAGGCCATCCTGACTGTTTGGTGACAGACAGGGAGGGCTCGTGCTGCTGGATGGAGAGCCAGGACCAGGAGGTTTGTCAGCTGCAAGCCCACAGTCACAGGCTGGGGGAATGGGGCCAAGACCTCCGTCTGGAGGGATGGGGGAGGGAGGGAGAGAAGAGAGCCCAAAGAGCAAGGCAGAACCCCCGTCCAGAGGCAGCAAAGCACGAATGGATGAAGATAAAGCCTGGGTCACCAGAGCTGAGCCCCAAGATCACAGCAGGGCCCTGACCTCTGCTCCCTGGAGCACCCACCCGGCAGTCACTGGTCCCCCACCTGGAGCAGGGCTCAGCCTGCCACCGGAAGTCAGGAGGCCTCAGCTGTAGCAGCAGGAGCAGGGGTATGGGGAGGGGACAGCACTCCACACACCAGCCAGGAGGGGACTTGCCACAGCTCTGGGTCCATTAGGGCAACAGCACACTGCCGGGGCTGAGACGGCTCTCCCCGGTGCCCTCTGGCCTGGACTTTTCTTCTCAGCTACTCTTTTTTCCCTCCTTCCCTCCTTATTTCCATCTACCCCTCCTTCCATCCTTCCTTCTTTCTTTCTATCCCTTCTTTCATGCCTTCCTTCCACGCTTCCCTCTCTTCCTCTCTTCTTCCCTCCCTCCTTCTCTCCTTCCTGTCATTCCTTCCCCATTATGAAATCTCACAGGGAGAAGCCACATTCCCCAAAGTCAGGGGTCAATCTGGTCTGAACCTGGTCATGACCATGGACTTCTTCATAAAGTGAAACATGACTCCCGAGCCATCACGAAGCCAGTCCTAAGGATGTCATAAATCTGTGATGAGTTCCTTCGACTCTCCAAAAAAAAATCAGATACAACAGGGGTGTCCACTCCTCTCTGCCCCAAAGTCAGAGGGTGTCTCCCAGAGCACGTGAGTATCGCGAGTGTTACTAGGAGGCAGCTTCATGGGGCACCGGATTACAGGCTGGATCACCTTGGACTGAGCCCTGGTTTTCTTGGCTGAAACCACTTCACAGGCTGAGAAGAGGGTGGGACAGGACGACACAGTTGCGCCCAGTCCCAGGAGTGCCTCTGCCTCACCCAGTCCCTTGCTGGCACAGGCCTCTGACCTTTCTCCCAGGCCCATGGGGCGGAGCCAACTCCCAGCTGACGTTGGCAAGCGGCTGGGAGGGTGGACCGGCAGCCTGTCGGGGCCGGCCTTGTGCCCAGAGAACCTTCTGTGCCACTGTTCCTCGGCCAGGCAGGCCCAGACCACCAGCCACTTCCCGTGCCCCTGGCAGGACAGGGCTGGAGGCCCCTCCTCTCCACTTCTTGTTCAGCTGACCACGGTGGCCACCCTCCTCCCTCTAGGCCCTGGAAACAGAAGTCTCCAATATAAATGCAAATTCACTGGGGTCCCTAGTCTCAGGCTGGCAGCTCCAGCCGGTACTGCAGGCTGGGGACATGAGCTGACACTGGCCCAGAGGAGATAAGGCCCTTCTGGGCTACCCCCGCCCCAGGCCCTACCCACTCCTCAGCCTGTCAGCTCCACGAAGGCCCCAGAGAGTCTTAGCACTTCCTCTTCACTGCCCCACAAGGCCTGTGACGGGCCCGCAAAGCCCCCCTCACTGTAATCAAGGACTGCAGTCCTCAAATAGTGATGACGTTCTACCCACTGCCCTCCTGGGTTGGCAGGGACAAAGCCTCAAAGCAGAGAGGAGAAGGGCAGGCGACATGGAGGCCAATGTCTACCATCATAACACAGGGCTCAGGGCTGCCACTAACCCACAGCATTCCTTTGTGTGAATTAGAAACAGGTACCCCCTCTTCCTGGTGTAAGGCAGCCTCTTAGCTCCCAGCTGGGCGCCCTTGAGCCCAGCAGTTGCACAGCTGCAAGCAGGGCCCATCTCCTTGGGACTTGGTCACCCCTCTGGCCAAAAGGATCACCTAGAGAGACCTTCAGTGCTGTACAACTCCTCTGAGGCTGAGAACGCAGAGCCCTTGGAACTGGACAGGGCAGCCCCAGGGGTACGAGCTCTCTCGGCTCAGGCGTCTTACCAGTCTTCCATTCCTAGGTCCCAGACGCTCCCACCCATAAGCCATGACTCCAGGACATTCAACAAGGGAGCAAGGCATCTACGGCAGGAGCATCTGTGATCCACACGAGACAGAGGTGGCATAGGTTTGAGGTCCTGAGTAGGACTCTCGAATGGCCCAGGTTCAAATCCAGTACATTGCTGGCTCCAGCTTTAATGTCACCTCCTCAGAGAGGCCTCCCCTCATGGCCTCAAATGGAACAGTGCCTTCCCTACCTCCAGAGACCATATCATATTGTCCTGTTGGTTTTCTTCATAGCAGTTATCGTTACGTGAAGTTATCTCATTCATTTATGTCTTTCCGTGGTTATTTTCTGTCTCCCTTTCTCTTATTGGAATTCAAGTTTCTACAAGAGCAGGCACCATGAACTGATAACTTCTCCCTCAACACTTTCTGGGACATGACAGATCCCACGCCGTAGGGTGAATGTAAAGAATTCATGGAGATGGCCAAGGTTGCTTAGCAGAGAGCCAGCACACAGCAGGCACTCAATAAATGCTGATGGTTGTTGCTGTTACTGTTATCATAAAAGGGCTGTGGGTGTCCTGGTCCCAGAGGTCCAAGTCCTGACACACTTCTTCACAAATTCCAAACCCGCTACTGGGGTCTAGTCCTTCTCTCCCGTTTACTCACCCCATGAGCACAAGCTCCAGGCCTCAGTTTCTCTCTGTAAAGTGATGGGGTAACCTCCTCCATAGCCTGAAACTGCACAAAGTTGCTACAAGTGTCGAGTGACATAAAGAGGGAAAGACAATTTTTAGTCCCTAAATGCACTTTCAATACCTTGAAGAACGGCTCGCCCCTCCCCCAAATGGGATGTCTGCATCTCCTGAAGCTGCCCAGAGCCATCCCTAGAGTCCTGAGGCCCTGCTGTTCGCTGACGCAACCCAGCCATGTCTCAGACTTCTTCGGAGGAAGGGGCTTCCATTAAGGCAGAGTTTCTCAAAGTTTTGACATAATCATACCACCTCCCCCCTTTGCACCTCCCCATTTGCACTCTGTCTGTCTGTATTTCATACAATTTAAAACAAAAATTTTGTAAAGCCTTTATTGAATTTGTTACAATATTGCTTCTCTTTTATGGTTTTTGGCTGCCAGGCACGTGGAATCTTAGCTCCCCGACTAGGGATCGAACCTGCACCCCCTGCATTGGAAGGTGAAGTCTCAACCACTGGACCACCAGGGAAGTCCCTGTGTTTCCTACAATTTACTTAATATTTTTCTCTAAGTTGCCTCATTTTTTTAAAAAATAAAGCCAATTCATGCTAATAGGAAACTTTACACCACTGCCATAGACAAAAATTAGTATCGATTACTGTTTTTAAAAAAATATATGTTGATATTTGCTAAAATAAATAGTTAACTATTAAAAGGTTGATACTCCCAGCAAGATTGGAGTTCTGATCTAAGGTTTTCAAGCTCTCAAGCTGAGAGTTCTCTGCGGGACATTTTTTTATTCCTTCGTTCACTGGACAAACATTTCAGGAGAACCTTGCTTGCCCTGCCATGGTGGCAGCAGCTGTAAGAGACACTGTTTCCAGTCCTCTACACACAGAGGGGCTAGTTGAGGCAGCCACTCACACCGTTCAAAATGCAATTAGTTACGGAATTCCCTGGCAGTCCAGTGGTTAGGACTCCGGGCTTCCACTGCAGGGGGCGCGGGTTCGATCCCTGGTGGGGGAATTAAGATCCCGCACACAGCGTAGCTCGGCCAAAAAAAAATACAATTAGTTAGCAGAGAATCACCCAAGCCGGTCTCACTAGGCATTTCTTGGCTCTCTTTGCTCAACGCCACCTAATAAAGGCGTCTTACTGTGGGGGAGTGGGAAGAAAGAGAGGGGGTAAAATTCCCCCAGAGGGACCCTCTCCATGCCCGCAACTGATCACGCCTACGAACTGTTCCTGTTCAAAACACAGTCTCCAGGACCCCCTGCCCGGTGCCATTCATCCACTTGGCTGCTTCTAGACTCTTGGGAAGGGCAATTTAATACAATGTCATATTGTTTCTGGGAAGGGAATCAAAAGTGAGACCTCTGTCAAATTTGGTACAGTGGATCAGAAACCTTTAATTGAATGGGCAATTTCTCTACTAGGACTGTATCTACAAGGAATCATCATGAATGTGGACCACAGTAGCTGTAGGATGTTCTTGGCAACTTTGTTGATAATAGTGAAAAGTTGAAAATGTAAATGTCCATGCACAGGGGATTCAGTAAATAACATAGTATATCCCATACAACAGAAAACTATGCAACCATTTACCAACAAGCCTTGTAGAATTTTAGACATGGGAAAATGTTCACACTATATTGTTAAGTAGAAAAGTAGCTACAAAATAGGACATACAATGTGTCTCATTTTTAATATATGTACATATGCATTGTAGAAAGATCGGGATGGATTTAGGTTAGAGAAGATTTCTTAAACAGGGACTTCCCTGGTGGTCCAGTGGCTAAGACTCCACGTACCCAATGCAAGGGGCCCGGTTCGATCCCTGGTCAGGGAACTATGATCCCACATGCTGCAACAAAGAGTCTGCATGCTGCAACTAAAAGATCCCGCGGGCCGCAACTAAGATCCAACGCAACCAAATAAATAAATAAATAAATACTGGGGGAAAAAAAGATGTCTTAAATAAGAAACAAAAGTCCAAACCATAAAAGGCAAATATTAATAAACCAATCTACATTAGGATTAAGCCTCTGTTCAAAGTTCACCATAAAAAACTGTAAAGATAAGACACAAACTGGGAAATGTCTGTAACAACCTGACAAAGATTAGTATCTGAGGGACTTCCCTGGTGGTGCAGTGGATAAGAATCCACCTGCCAATGCAGGGGACACGGGTTTGAGCCCTAGTCTGGGAAGATCCCACATGTCATGGAGCAACTAAGCCATGCGCCACAACTACTGAGCCCGTGTGCCACAACTACTGAAGCCTGTGCACCTAGAACCCATGCTCCACAACAAAGAGAAGCCACTGCAATGAGAAGCCCGCACAACTCAACGAAGAGTAACCCCCGCTCGCCACAACTAGAGAGAGCCCACGTGCAGCAACGAAGACCCAACCCAGCCAAAAATAAATAAATTTATTTAAAAAAAGATTAGTATCCAAAATATATAAAGAGTTCCTACAAATCAACAAGACAAAGACAGTCAAAAAGAAAAGTAGGCTGAAGATTTGAACATAGAAAATAGAAAACATGAACAGCCAGTAAGCATATGAAAAGATACTCAACCTCTTAGTAATTAGGGAAATCCAAAGTAAAAGCTCAATTCATGTCCACCAGATCGGCAAAACTTAAAAAGCTGGACAAATCCAAATATGATCACTTATGTGGAATAAGGAAAACTCCTTCACACTGGTTTTAGGGGGGGTCAATTTGTACAATAAATTTGGAGAACAACTTGGCATTATTTTGCATATTCTACAACCCAGCAATCCCATTCCTGGAGACATTCTAGAGAAACTTATACCTGTGCACAGGAGAGGTGGGCAGTGATGTTCAGATTGGCAGGACTCAGCCCTCAGCCTCCTGCCCTTGGGCACTTGATAAATTCTTCTCCCTTCCACCCTGCCTTCTGACTTTCTTTGGACAGCATTTGCCCTGGGGCTGGGGCCTTAAGTCTTACACACTTCTCGGTGGTGTGACCCAGCCTTGTTGGGCAGCAACTGGGCAAGCAGATCCCACACTCATCATCTGAGTGGAAGTAGTGGGATGAGCTGGAGTTTCAGCAACCCTCCCAGGGGCCAGGGAGAGGCCAAGAGTGCTTAGGTGCTGGGAGAAGAAGTGGTAGGGTTGTAGGCAGAGCTGGTTCACAGCCAATGTTCATCCAAATAACAGACTGCTCAGCTGCTGTACAAAAGAATGGGCAGCTCCATGCGAGGTCATTGGGAGCATCTCTAAGACACATTGCCAAGGGGAAGAAAGCAGGCAGAGCAGCTACCCTCGTAAAGCGTATGTATGCGTATTCACTTGTGTGCAGAAAATACCTCTGAGCCCAGGAAACTGGCCTCAGGGGGAAGAGGAGGGGTGGCCGGGGGTCAAGGGTAGGAGAGAGACTTCCCTTTCACTCCATCCCCTTCTGTACCTTTTTATTTTGTACACTGCATGTGATCCTATGGGAAAATAAATACAACAATTAAAAAATGGAAACTAAATGTAGTCATGTTAAATATAACACATATATAACTGTTAGGTGATTTGAATCTGTTGTTGATCACCAGCTGACATTATGCTACTTTGTAGACACTTAATTAAACCTTATTTCTTTGAATTCTGGAAAGTTTTAAAAAATATTTTCCCAACCTTTTCCAAACTTTTTTGGGTTTCAGGACCCTGTGGCTCCTTGCATTGCACCTGCCAGGTCAAAGGCATAGAGCAGAGCTCTTTATCACCCATACCCAGAAGCACACTGATTCCCCAAGGGCTACACTAGGCATATTCCTTTGATTGAAATCATCTGTTGGGTTCCACCCAGAGTTGCTCTTTATTTCCATGGGGAATTGGCACAACCCTCCCCTTACTCAGGAGCAAAAATGCACAAGGGCTGTTTCTGGACCTCAGTCTCCCATTGGGCTGTATGGTATACTTATGTCTCTCTGCCTGAGATACTCTGCTCTCTCCTACCCCTCACCCCCTTGCTCACTCTTGTACAGCCCCACTGGCTTCCTTGTTCCCCAACCCCAACTATGGTAGGAAGGATTCTAAGATGGCACTCAATCTTTCCAGGCCCCCAAGGTGTGCATATCCAGGATAACGCCCTGGACTGTGACTATGATGGAGTTCACTCCCGAGATTAAGTTAGGTTATATGGCATAGTTGACTGCGCCAGACTTGTGACTCACAGAATTGTTTTAAGCCTCTAAGTTTGTGGTTATTTGTTACATGGTAACAGAAACCAATACACATGTCAAACTGGCTCCACTCTGTGCCTTTTCTCTGGTGGGATCCTCAGCTTGGAAGGATGTCCCCCATATCCACAGGGCTCTCTCCCTCCCTTCACTCAAGTGTCTGCTCAGAAGTCCTTTCCTAGAGAGGCCTGACTGACCACGGATCTAGAATAGCACCACCTCTCCATTTGCTATTCCCCTGCCCACTTAATTTTTCTATAGATCATTTATGACTACCTGATATATGGTTTCCACTTCATCTGAATGACTTTTTTTTTTTTTTTTTTTTTTGCGGTACGCGGGCCTCTCACCGTTGTGGCCTCTCCCATCGTGGAGCGCAGGCTCAGCGGCCATGACTCATGGGCCCAGCCGCTCCGCGCCATGTGGGATCTTCCCGGACCAGGGCACGAACCCGTGTCCCCTGCATCGGCAGGCGGACTCTCAACCACTGTGCCACCAGGGAAGCCCCTGAATGACTTTTTTTTAAAAAAAAAAAACCTTTTTATTTTGAAATAATTTTAAACTTATGGAAGAGTTGGAAACATTGTACAAAGAATGTCCAAACATCCTTCACCCAGAATCCCCAAATGTTGGCATTTAAACACGTTTGCTTTTGTCATTCTCTCTTTATATATAGAGATTTTTTTTCTGAACCATTTGACAGTCCGTTGCTGACCCGATTCCCCTTTACCCCAAAATATTTTAGTCTGTATTTCCTACAAACAAGGAAATTCTCCTACATCATCACAATAAAATCATCAAAACCAGGATACTGATACTGATACACTACTACCATCCATCTTCAGACCCAGGTCAAATATTGTCAATTGTCCCAATAATAATCTTTTACAACAAATAAAAAGATCCATCCAGAAATACTTATTGTACTTAGTTGTCTTATCTCTTTCATCTCCTTTCATCTGGAACAGTCCCTCCGTTTTTTCTTGTCTTTCATTATCTTGACATTTACCAAGATTACAGGCCAGTTACTTTGTAGAATGTTCCTCAGTTGGAGTTCATTCAGTGGCTTCTCATGATTAGATTTAGGTTTTGCATCTTTGGCAAGAACATCCCAGAAGTGAGTTTGTGCTCTGTGCATCCTACCAGTTTGTCCCATGACAGGTGATGTTATAACAGGGCAGGACACTATGGGGCCTTCCCAGGACAGCACCTCCCACCAGTATCCTCTTGTCTGTAGAAAAACTTTAGCCAAAGAATAAATTTAGTCAGAGAAATGAGAAAATGCAGAAGTAAAGGAAATAGTCAAACAAGATAAAATAATGATAGTTTAGCCATTAAACGAAGTCAAGGGCCTTTAGTTCCTCCTCAAGGGCTATAGATAACATTCTGGGCCATATCTATGGAGCTATTTTGCAGATACTGAAACCCCCACCAGGCAGAAGAAGTTAACTACATGATGACCAGACTGCAGCCATAACGTAAGCTGCTCCGTCTTGCACAACTCCAAGAACTGGCTTCAAGGAAATGGGAACAACCAACCCTGGAGCTGAAGATTAACTGTGCTTAAAACAATCAAGATGACGCTGATCAGACCACTGCGTGACCAATTTCAAGACGACTGTGGCAGCTGACTGTGCGGTTCTGCATGTAGCCACCCCCCCCACTTCCTGTGCACCCCTGAAACTCCCCTTTAAAAGCTCTTGATCAGCAACCGAAGTTGGTTCTTTGGGACATGAGTCCACATTCTCCCCAGAGTTTGCCGGCTTCCTCAGTAAAGCTATCCTTCCACTTACCCAACACCTGTCTCAGTATTGGATTCTTGAGTGAGGAGCAGCCGAACCTGAGTTTGATAAAAATGTTACCTCTCAATTATTACCATAATATTTCCATCCTTCCTTCTATATTTATTATTGGATGTTCTACTGTAAGAAAGAGCTTTCTCTTCCTCCATGCATGCTATGTATGTGTGTATGTATATATACAGTATATATATATGTATATATATATATATGTATGTATATAAGTGTAGCCTCATAGAGTCGTATTTTTATTCACTGTATTGTATTCTGTTACTGTCATCATTTATTCCGATGCTCAAATTGTCCCAGATTTGGCCAGTAGCTCCTAGACTCTTTTGACATGTCCCCAGCATTACTTAAACACTTCTACTTATTTTATAGCACAAGTAGATGTTCCAGGCTCACTGTGTACTTTCCCTGGCCCAGCCCTCTAGTCAGTCATTTTCCCAAGGACTCCTGGTTCCTTTCGGTGGAGGATGCTACATTTAGAAATCAAGATTTTGTGTTAGGAGTACTCATTGCTACATGAGTATTAGGGCTCCTAGCCTCTGCCTGTGGACAGAGCTGAAAAACACCTGTATGACGTGCATGCGTTCTCACACACACACACACACACACACACACACACACACTTACATCTATGCTTATCTGTCTATCCACGTCAAAAGCCATGAGTTCACACTGATCCCTCCAACTCCATCACAGTACCACAGGGTTCACACTAGTCTTTCCCATTTTCATATTTGTAATTCCCTACTCTGACCCATCCTCACTCAGCTGCCCTCCCTGCTTGGTCCCACGCCCTGCCCACCACCTCCAACAAATACTGGAAAAGAAAAGGAGGAAGGAGGAAAGAGAAAGCTGAATGTTTAAAAAATTCTTGAACCAGTACAGAAATTAAAACTATAGAAAAGTACGTAATGAAAAGTCTCCCTCCCACCCCTCTCATTCCAAACCTGCTCCTGTCCACAGGTAACAAGTATTATTCGTTTGTTATCACAAGCCAATATTAAAATATTTTTATTTCCCCCTCTTTTACTCAAAGTATTCCTCACATTCCTTTTCTTATTTGTCAATACGTCTTGGAGATCTTTCTGTACATCGGTACATCGGTACATAAACAGCGACCTCACCCTTTTCGTGGCTGTAGAGTCTTCCTCTGGCTATTCTATACTTTATTTAATCAGTTCACGTATAATAGACATTTAGATTGCATCTGACGTTTGGTTAGGCTGAACAAGACTGCAGTAAATAACCTTGAAAGTATTCATTTCACATGTGTCCAAACACATCCATAGAACAAGTTTTCAGAAGTGGGATCATTGGTATGACCTTATATGTTTATGTGTTTAATGATTAATGGTATATCTCCCCTCTTAGAATGGCAACTCCAAGAGGAAACGGACTCTGTTCTATTCACTGCTATTTTCCCAGCACCAGGAACCATCAGACTATGTTAGGCACTCAATACATATGTGTTCAATAAATGAATGAATGACCAGTGCCCTCTGGTTGTGGACTTGACTGTCTCAAGCATGTACGGACCACTCACTGCGTGCTAGGTGCTGTGCGTCATCTTGCCAATCCTCCAAACTCCCCTGTGAGGTAGGGACTGTTTGGACGCCCTCACTTTACAGATGAGAGTCTTGAGGCCCAGAGAGGGAACACAACTAGGCTGGTCACACAGCTAGCCAATGACAAAGCCACAGTTGGTACCCAGTGAGTTAGTCAGACTCTGGAGCCACCAACAACCTCACCTGCTGCTCTCAATACATCTCTTCTCTCCCCCCACACAACTCAGTCTTAAAGCGCCACATGGCCCCTTCATCTTGACTCATCTACCTTCCTGGTCCTAGCCTCTTCTTCTCAGCCTCGCCCCCAGCCAAAGGCGCTGGCTCTCCACCCTCAGCCAACACAGGACAGGACCAAGGAGAGGCGCTGTCATTTCCATACAGCTGTCCCCGGGAGCCGGCCCTGCCCAAGCCCCCCCATTTTCCCTGAAAAAGCTGAATTATCTTGGCCATTTGGGGGGCACCTCTCGGCACAGGCCGGGCTGCCTGGGCAGGACCTGGCTAAGCTATTATCCTACATTATCTCACTCCCCTGCTCCTGAAAAGAACCAGTGACTGCTCGGCCCCCTCAGCCCTCCCCTGCCCGCTCCTGTCTTTTACACTTAATTACCTCACTCATTACCCCGCAGCCTGCAGAGGCCGGACCACAACTGGGGCATGAGTAATCCCCACATCACACACCCAGCCAGCCGGCCAGCAAGGAGCAAATTGCTCACACAGCCCATAAATAAAGGAACAGGGCCCGCTCAGGCCTTTGCAGCTAAAGGACCTTCGTGGAGGCTGCCGTGAGGGGAAGGCATTGGCCCCAGCTTCCCAGCTGGCCTTCGCCAGCCCTGGTGAGATGGTCCCTACCTCCTCCACCTCCCCCACCCCAGACGGTGACCTTGAACTTCTCCAGGCCACTGAAGTCACAGCTCAGTGCCACTGACAGATGGGGCAGTAGGGGTCCTCACCCCTTCCTCACCACAGCCGGGGAACTGTCCAAGCACGGCTTCCAGGCTTCCTGCACGAACCTTCCAGCCATCTCTCACCACTTCCACCTCCACACTGAATGCCTGGCAAGTCCCCTGTGTCCTCTTTCTTCCCCAGCTCCTCTGCATATGCTGCCTCCCCGCTTCCTGAGCACCCACAGACCTTGTTAATCCCTACTCATCTGAGAGATCACTTCCTCCGGAGATACTTCCCTGATCCCTCCGGGCTGGGTGAGGGACCTCATGGACTTTCTCCCATCAAAGCATCAAGCCTTTACGTTGTCATTGTCTTTGCTTGTGTCTTGTGAAGGGAGGACTGAGCCTCACACACATCCCTTTGCCTACTGCCCAGCCCAGGTCCTGGCACATTACCAGGCCACTTACTAGGCACTAAGTAAATGTGAGTGAGTGAATGAATGAGGTGACGACTGGTAAGCTGCCTGTGCTGGATGAAGGGGTTTGGGCCCCTTTCCCCTGTGCCACAGGCCTCCTACCTCCCAGGCTGTTGGCTCCTGCAGTCCAGGGCCTCTGAGCTCATAAGGGAGGATGATCTGGGACTTCTCTGTGGCTAAAACTTCCCTCCAACCTCTAGGAGGTCAGGCTCAGACCCCTTCCCTCGCATCACCGTGGGAAACACCAACTTCTCCGCTCTGTCACGAGGTAGCCCAGCCGTGGCCCGGAAGTCAGCGGCACCACCTTTTCTCCTTCACTTCCTACATCACCTCCCACCACCTCTACTGGTCCTTCACCCCCTGCAGCACCTGAGGGCGGACGACCCAGGAGCTGGCTGTGTGGTCAGCTTCTCCTGGCCTGAAGGACTTCATCTCACCCTCCTGCTCCCCTCGCAGACCCAGGATACGGGAGGGAACTTGGCAAGGTGGCAGGCAGGCAGCTCCTAAAACCTGATGGGCCGGGTTTCACAGAACTCTTTGATATCTGATGAAGCCTATGGACCCTTTCTCAGAATAATGTTTTTAAATTCATAAAATAAAATATATAGTATTACAAAGGAAACCAATTATATTGAAACAGTTATCAAAATATTAAAAACAAATCCGCATTACAGTAATATATGTGCTTCTTTATTATATATTATAACGCAAGATTTAGCAAATAACTGTTGTAATTTTCGAGTCATTATGAGCATATACGGTATTTCAAGATATCTGGAACATCTGTAATGTGACAAGAAAATATCTGTGATTTCTGTTAGTGACAATTTACAGGTCCTGCTAATGCCACTATGGTCTGTGGCCTGCATTCATCATTGAAGGAGTGATAAATTTCAGAAGGAGCCTAGTGAAATTAAAGGTGCAATCCTTTTCCTACCCAAGTTAACGGTGGGCCTCCTGAATTCTTTCTATGGTCCCCAGGTTAGAAGCACCTGTGACGGGGAATGACAAGCACATCTCAAATAAATTAGCACTTCCCTTCCCATATCCTGGCAGACATCATTAATCAATCACAGCAGTCTTTCACACTGAGCCCGAGCTCAGTTCTAGAATCTATCTCAACACTATGCTTTGGGCTATGGCTACCAACCAAAGTGGGCTCTTGAGCTGGGGGCGGTGAAGGGGACAATGCCATCGTCAGCATGAGATTAAGGGAGAAGGGGTAGTAAAATGAGGTTTAGCAACAGTACAGGGAAGGGGCATAAAAACAGAACACTCGATCGTAGCTTAATGTATGTCACCAGGGCAAACAGTCACCAAAAAGCTTATGAGATGTCTGGACAAGTTATTAGAAGTCCAATATCTAGAGTGAAGAGGTGACAGTCCCTTTCTGCTCAGCTCTGCTCATATATTTCTGGAGCTCTGTGTTCCGTTCTGGGCGCTACGCTTTCAGAAAAACATCAGAAAACTGGAACATGGTTCGGGGAAGTAACCACGAATGCGCAGATGTGTGGGAACCACGTCCTGTACCACTTATCTGTTCAGACCATGAACGTGTAACTGAGACTTTCCTCTGAGTCACGTTGTGCTAGGAGCTGGGAACACCAGTGTGAGCAGCCCCAGGCCCCTGTCCTTGGAGTGAGGACAGTGGAAAGAACTGGGTGTCTGCATACCCGCGAGGGGCCATCCTGCACCAGAAGGTTGGAATCTGTGGTATTCCACTCAGTCTGAGAAAAATATTACTACTGGAGTTTCCAGACAATGGCATGGGCTGCTGAGTCATCAAGGATCCACAGCAGCAAACATGCTTGAAGAATCTCCGAGAGGCACAGACATCAGGATGGAGGCTTCATACGCAAAAACAAAACAAAACAAAAATTAGGTCAAAGGCCTGGCCAGAGGGAGACATCCCTGCTAATGGGGCCCCAAGGCCAGAGCTCATGCTGCCGACACCAGCCCTGCATGCTGACACCTGGACCTTTGTCCCTGCTGCTTTTGGACACTCAGTGTAGAGGCTGCCACACTCTAGCCAGCACGGCATGGGACTAGGCTGGGCCACATGACTGCCCCAGCTGCAGAGGAAGTGGGAGATCAGTATGGACTCTAGTGGGAGGAGGGGACTCATCAGGCAAGGGTGTTGGAAGGTTCTGGGCAGTTGAAAGGAAGGTCACCTGTCCACTGCAGCCACCAAGGACCGGGTGCTTCTTCTGAGTCTGGCTCTATGCTTGGCACTTTCCTTGGATTGTCTCTGTTAAGCATCTCCTCTCTCCTGAGTGTGTGTTGTGCTTGTCAGTGCCCGTTTTACAGATAAGAAAAGCGAGCCTCAGAGAATCCAAATCATTTGCCCTGTTCTTTTAACTGCTTCACAGAGGTGGGCCAGCTGGGGCAGGGGTGATCATTATCACTTTGAAGCCAACCTGGGCAAGTGGGCTCTAAGTTCCACCAGTCCTGGGATCTCTAGGATTCCAGACTGCACCTGCCACAGCAACACTAGCGTGGATTACCTGTGTCCCAACCAAGCATCTGCTGCATCCTGGACTCTATACAAACGTCATCTCCTCAGAGAGGTCTTCCTTAACCACCCCAACTAAAACAGCCCCACCCCATTCTATCTCTGCCCCATGTCGCTCATCTCCCTGGCATTTTGTAGACAGGGAGCTGGCCTATGTATTTGTTATTATCTGTCGGCAAGTAGGATGGACGTGAGCTGCACGACAGCAGGTGTTTGTCCTGTTCACTGCTGCGTCCCCAGCTCTGAGCACAGTGCCTGGCACAGAGTAGGTGCTCAGTATGTATCTGCAGACTCACTGGTTGTGAGCCTTGGGGCAATTTCTTAACCTCTCTGTGCCCATGTGGTCCTTTATAAAATGGGTATCATCATACTGTCTACCTCCAAAAGTGGTCATGAAGATTCCATGAGTTCATGCCGTATCACAGCCAAGCAGACCTTTTAATGAGCCCCTACTGTACGCCAGGCCAGTGGGATTTCACTGCAGAGCCTTGACTGCTAGTTAGAGCAATAGGAATCAGAGAGGAGATGCTCCTTTGGGCTGAAAGGTCCAAGAGGTCAATGGGAAGAGAGTGGACTCCAAGCTCAAAATGGCTGACGTTACTGAGCACCAACTGTGTGTGAACTGGCGTCCTAAACACCTCTCTCAATTCCCACCTGCTCTGTGAGGGAGGTACCATTAGTGTCGGCATCCCCGTTTGACAACTGAAGAAACTGAGGTACAAAGAAGATAGCTAAGTTGCCCAGGGTAGGTAACTCATCAGTAAGTAGCAGAGGAGGGATCTGAAGCCAGGCCATCCATACTTTTAACCCCTCTGCTCCCCTACCCCTCTACAGCTGGGGTGAGAGAGAGGGGAGGCTGGGAAGGTGTGCACTGGGGGCATGTGGGTGTCCTGACTCCTCAGGAGTTTGTCCACTCGTCTGGGGTCAGGCACAGGTGAATACTGACGACCTCCTGCTTCCATGCACCTGGGCCACCTCTTGGCTTTTTCCTGAATCTTATGGGTCCCAGCTGGTATATGAGCAGAGGCAGGAGCAGGGGGCAGAGCTGGGGGTGCAGAGGGGGGTTGATTCCTCTGCGCCAGGAGCCCTGGGAGCCGGGAAATGCCAACTCTGCAGCTTCCACAGCCACCTCAGCATCTGTCAGGGATGGTTCTCAGCTTGGCTGGTGGGTAGGAGAGGGAGGCAGGAGAGGCCACGGTGGGGTGAGGGAGCCAGCCTTGATCTGGCAGGCAGGAGCCTGAAAATTCCAAAGAAGGCACTTGCCTGTTCTGTGCCTCAGTTTCTCCAGCTGACAAACAGGGATGGGCAGGGAATGATGCTGATATCCTGAAGGCTGTTCAAGTACAGCTTCTATTTATTGAGGGCTAATTATGCTCCAGGCCTCATAGAGCCCTATTTAGTAGGTGCTATCATTGGCCTCAGTTTACAGAGGTGACACAGAGGCACAGAGAGGTGAAGTGACTTTCCTGAATTTCTACAGCTTGAAGAGGCACAGCTGGGATTAAAACTTGGCTCAGCGTGACCCAGGCCCAAACTCTGAACTACCTCACTTGCTTGAATACGAAAGGCTGTTTAGCCACTCCATCCCTGACCCATGCTGGGGGCTTGTCCCAAGTCCCCCTGACCCAGCAGGGAGCCCAGCGATCAGATTCCTGCAACCAGTCTTTTCTAGAGGTTTCAGGGAGCTGCTTAAGGGGTGACATTGTCAGGGTTCAGGAACTTGGAAGGAAAGACACTTTTATGCAGGAAGGTCAAGGACTGTGGTAGTCAGGGAAGGGACTCAGTTATCCCCCGAAGCAGAGGAAAACCTTGAGGGTTGACAAATTAACTTAAGCTCAGGCCAAAGGGGACCAAGGTGAGTGTGGGGGGGTGGTCACAAGGAGGTTTTACACTCATTAGTTTATTCATTCATTTAAGATATACATTTATTGAGCACCTATTATTTGCCCAGCACTGTGTAGGTGCTAAGGTGTGGCAGTGAATGGAGCAGATATGGGCCCCCACCCCCCACGTAAGGGGCATTCAGCCCTGGGGGAGCGGGGGAGGGAGACCCCCTTTGGCACCTTTGCCCCTCTTAGAAAGAGGGATTATATGGTTTAAGATCATGGTTTGAATCCTGACACCTAGCTGGGTCTCCTTGAGCAAGTCACCTTACCTCTCTGAGCTTTGGTTTCCTCATCTGTAAAATGCAGATAGCAGCAGGCCCCACCTCGAAGGTTGTTGTGATGGTTAAATGAGGTAATCCACATAAAGGGTTAGATTTGGCTCCTGGCACATAGTAAGTGCTCAATAAATGTCAGCTAGTATTATTATCATCTGGGACTTTAATTAATTTATTTATTTATTTATTTTTATTTTTGGCTGTGTCGGGTCTTAGTCGCAGCACATGGGATCTTTTCTTTGCGGCGCCTGGGCCTCTCTCTAGTTGTGGCGCGGGCTACAGAGCACGTGGGCTCTGTAGTTTGCGGCACACAGGCTCTCTCGTTGAGGCGCACGAACTCAGTAGTTGTGGCGCACAGGCTTAGTTGCCCCGCGGCCTGTGGGATCTTAGTTCCCTGACCAGATACGGAACCCGCATCCCCTGCATTGGAAGGTGGATTCTCTACCATGGGACCACCAGGGAAGTCCCTCATCTGAGACTTCAGAACACGCTCCTTCCCACCACATATCACCTCTGCCCTGGGCTAGATCTTGGAGTCAAGCAGGGGAGCGATGGGAGGAGGGGTTAACTAGGCAAAGAGGGAAGGAAAGCGTGCTCTTGGCGGCAGAAACAGTATATGCAAAGGCCTTGAGGTGCGAGGCTTTGAGGGAACAGAGTAGAAGATCCGGCAGGGTCTGGAACTCTGACACATCCCCAACTGGCCCCTTCCTGAAGTCTGTCGAGGCTCTAAGCTCCTGGGCCAATGAGGAGTGAACATGGAACGGTTCCCAGAAATCGTGGCCAGGACCCTTGCAGCTGGAGAGGAGGCAGGGCGGCAGAGTGGTGAGAGCACAGCCTCTGGCGCAGACTGTCTGGGTTGGACCCACGGCTCAACACCTGCTGGCTGTAAAACCTTGAACAGGTTTCTTAACCTCTCTAGGATCAGTTTCCTCTCCTGAAAACGGGGCTGACAATACTGACGAGTCAGAAGGCGAGTGTGAGGATTAACTAAGGCGATATTTGTAAGGTGTGTAGATGAGCGCCTGGCATGCAGCCCAGAGCTGTAAGTGTTTATTAAATGAATAAAGAAAAACATGTGGTGGCTGTGGGGAAGTGCCTGCCACTCGGACTGCAGTCCCTGACAGCCTCCCACTGCAGCGCCCTCTCAATGCGCCACAGTGTCTGAGCTGAGGCCACCCCCTTCCAGGACGCCCCGCTGATGACTGGGCACGGTGGGGAACCAGGGCCTGGACATCCTGCCCAGCATGAGACTCCTTTGCAGGAAATCTTGGGGCTGGAGCTCCCTGTGGGCTTGGCCAGTCCTCCTTCAAGCTGCACCACGGCCTGGGGCTCCTCTTCCCCAATCTCCCTGTCTCCCACCTCTCCTTTCACAGGGGTCAGACCTGCACCCTGGTCTGAAGGCACACCTCTTTTTCTTGCAGGTGTTGTCCCCAATAAATCTCCTGCACTTCCTTCTCTGTTTCCAAATCTGCTTCCGAGGACCAAAATGACCAGAGAGAGAACACAGCAGCTGTCAGATTCCAGAGGCCCCCCACATGGCCTTGGGCAAGTCGTCTCTGAGTCGTGGTGTACAGAGCCATGAAGAGTCAGTTTCAGGCTTTTCCTACCCTCTTTCCTTTGGCTCAGAAGAGGAGGGCCTGGGGAAATACACTGGAGAAACAGGCAGAGTAAGTGAAGCTTACCAGAGAAAGAGCCCCATCAGCGTGGAGTGGATGCATTTGTGGCCACTCTCCTCCTTGGAATTCATACAGAATCCATTATCGGCTCTGGACAGCAGCTCAGGGACCATATTGTCCCATGCCCATTCAACAGACCAGAAAGCTGGAGCCCAGAAGAGGGAGCAGAGATAGCAGAGGCGAGCCTAGAATCAGTCTCCTGACTCCCAGAGCAGTGCTTCTTCCTAACACTATGGAGCAAAGCCTGCACATGTGATGTCTGGTCCCCTCTTTACAGATATGCAGAGTGAGGTTCAGGGCGGCTCTGCCAACGACCTGGGGTTACACAGCACTGAGATGCACACCCAGACACTAGTAGCTGCCCTCCTTAGTGATGGGCAGGGCAGGGTTGAAATCTGAGGGATATCATAGCAGACTAGGGAGGGCCGAGCCTGCAGCTCTCACCAGCTAAACCCATTATGCCAAGACTGGGACTCCTGGGGAGGCAGGCAGCGGGCCACATAGATGTCAGACCCTCCCCAGCTCCTCCGCACAGTAACCATATGGCCTTGAGCCAGTCATTTCATCCCCGTCTGTCGATCGGGCTGATAACGGAGCTTTCTCCCATGAGGTCATGGTGAGGCTTAGGTGAGTGACGAAATGTAAACAAAAAATAGTCAACAATTATCAAGTCAGGTTACTCTGTGCCAGGCACTGCTCTAAAACACTTTGCAGGTACATTATCATTTAATCATCACTGCAACATTGGAGATAGTTCCTATTAAAATCTCCATGTTACAGACGAGGAAAGGGAGGCACAGAGAAATCACAGAGCTGGGAAATGGCAGAGCATGGATTTGAACTGAAAACAGGCTGATTCCAAATCCCTCTATCGAAAGCCCCTGGCAAGGCCAGCTTCTGTGAAGGGTAGATGTTTAGAACAGTGCCAGGTATGCGGAGCCACTTTTGATATAATAATAATTATTGTTGTCGTTGGGGAAATTTGCCATCGGCAATGCTATCTTCCCAGAAGTCAGAAGAATGAATATCCTGACATGTTTTACGAAACTTTATCATTTCTTCTCTTCAGAGGTAAGGGAGTCGTTTAGCAAGTACTCAAGATAAATGTTCTTGAACTGAAACATTTTATGGTCTTTAGGAAAACACAACAAGAAGGTGGAGAAACATCCATAGTTCCACCACCCTTCTTTCACTTTTCTGTGCATGTTCATTTTTACTTTGGTCCATAGTTGTAAACGTGCTGTGAGAGATTTCAAGATTCTGCATCTTTCACTGAATATAATTCCATGAGCTCTTCCCCCAGATGATAATTTTTAATGGCTGCAGAATATTCCATCCAGGGGATGTCTTCTTCACACCCGTCCTCATTGTCTCCAACTTGGGGGTTTTATTCCAGTCTATGATGGTACAGCAAGCATCCCTGGGGAAAAAATTCTTCCCTTATTTGATGTGACTTGGAAAAATGAATTCCTAACAGTGGACTTTCTGAAACCAGTGAGCCGGTGTTGGGGGAGATTTGGGAGACAGAAGGCCCTCCATGGCGTCCTAGTGCTGAAACCATGCCAGAAGTTGTGTATTTCATCCATGCTTAAGGACATCCGACCCCGTAGGTATTTTTGAACTTCACCTTCTGGGCTGAGGGTTTCTTCTTATCTGCTAAAGGTGCTGATACCACCTACCAGCTGGAGGTCAGAAACTTGGCATCTGATCTCCAACCTGACACTAGTGAGCTATGGGACCTTGGACACATCACCTCCATCAGTCAATTCAAGGGGGGATTACCTCTCCACCCTGCCCACCTGGTGAGGGAGAGTCCAGCCCCAGTTCTGTCCCTAAGTCACTGTGGACCCTCAGTGTCCTGTGAAGCTCTCTGGGCTCAGTTTTACCATCTCTTATGGAAGAGGTAGGAATGATAGAATCATCGAGCAGGTGGAGGAGTTGAGCTCATGGGCACCGACTTGTCTTATTTACCCCACTGGACTAGGCACCCCTAGGGGACAGAGATCCCAGTACCCAGAACAAACTCAAAAATATGACTGCACCACGAATAACTATCAACAACTTCCTCTATGTGAGCAGTGAAAAGTTAATTCTCCAACCAATATGTCCACCTTTTAAGGCTGACTCTCACCCCACAGTCATTCACTCATGATTTATTGAGCACCTTCTGGGTTCTGGCCCTGCCAACTTCCTGACCTCATCTCCTTCCACTCCTTGCTGTTCCCGAACTGGCCCAAGCTCATTTTTGCCTCAGAGCCTTTGAACCTGTGAAGCCTCTGCCTGAAGCACTCTTTCCCTGGCTCCTCCCGTGGCTGGCTCCATCTCATCACTCACGTCTCTGCTCAGATGTCACCTCTTCCAGGTGACCCTTGCTGGCCACCCTGTCTAGGTACCAGCACTCTCCATCCCCACCCAGTTTTATGTCCCTTGAATGTCACCTCCAAGGAGATGAGCGACTAGGACTGTCTAGGTCACCACTTACTCCACACCACTTACTACCACAGAACCCCACAAACATGTGTTAGATGAACCCTGGGTGCTCCAGGTGCAACTGTACATATAGAATCCACATGGAATGCGCGTGTACTATATGTCAGGCACCATTCCAAGCCCTTTTGCAAACAGCAACTCCTGTAATGCTCTCAGCAACCCCTGAACTAACAACAATTATTATTCCCATTTTATAAAATGGGAAACTGAGGCACAGAGAAGTTGAATAACTTGCCCAAGATCTCATGGCTAATAAGTAGGGGAGCTGGGATACCCTACTGCAGCCTGTTAGAGTATGCCAAGCCAGACGCAGGGCAGAGTCACAAAGCTCACAGGCCAATGGGCAAGCTGGCCCTGCCATGTAGGAAGTCGGGGCACTTCACAGAGGAAGTGATGCCTCAACTATGCCCTGAGGACAAGTAGGGCTGAACTCAGGTGAAAGGGAGGGTTCCTCTGAACAGAGGAACCAGTGTGGGGGCCAAGAGAGAGCAGGAAGCCGGCAAGGCTAGAAGTCAGCTTGTGTGGCTGGAGGGGGGAATACTGGGTGTGCCATGAATCAGAGGGTGTGGGCACCTCAGCCCTCTGTGACTGAGGTTAAAAAAAAGTCCCAGAGGGCAAAATATGGGGCAATATGGCTGAGAAGATGGGCAGGGCCCCCCAGATCATTCAGGGCCTTGGCAAGATCAGGGGCCCATATTTCATTCCGAGGTTTCTAAGTGACAACTGAAAGATTGTGTGAGGGCCCAAAAGCGGGGTGGGGGGGGGTCTCTGGGAATTTTTGCTGACTCACTATGGGATCCTGGGCACCTCCATGGCCTCTCTCAGCCTCCATGGGTCTCAGTCTCCCAACTGGTATTGGATGACCCAGTCCCAAAAGCACATACACACTGCATCAGCCTGGCATCCCATAAGCAGAATGCTGTTAACCAATGAGATCTTGGCATTCCTAGAGTCTGATTCCGGGACTGTTGTGCTCTGGACATCCCATACTTGCTGAGGCCGGCCCACCACCATGGCACTTTGCCAAGCAGCCTCTCTGGTCAGGGGGTTGCATTCGACTGCTCCTTGGCCCTGCCCAGATATGGGAGCTCCCCTAGGTTTTGGCTGGATTGGGGTGGGGGTGGGGGGGGTCTGCTCAGATCCTCCTGGAGACAAAGGAGCTGACCTGCGAAGAGTTCCAGCGGGAGCCCCACTCCCCCTCCCTTCCCCCCTCTCCCTTCCCAGTCCACGTGTCTCTATTGTCTGCTCCCCGCTTCAGGGAAAGACACAGCCTCGGATGTGTCAAAACCACCACCCCCCCGGCAGCAGGGAAATTAATTACTGGACGATTTTCACTTCCTCTTGCAGCGCGCGCCTGAGCTAGGCACCGGAACAGGACTGGCTGAGCGGGGCTGGGCATCGGCGTCGGGCACTTGCTCCCCCCATCAGTTCTGGAAGAAGAAAGTTAAACCCCAATCCCAGCAGGGGGCTTCAGTGGGAGGCCAAGCTGGGGTGGGGGGATGACTTCCCCTAGTTAAAGCTGAGTGTCCAAACTAGCCCCTTCAAAATTGAGGGACAGGGAGAGGGCTGGAGGCAGGAGGATCGCCGCTGGCGAGCTCGCACTCTTTTCTTTGCATTCCCTTCCCTGTCCCCATGTGCCTGAACCCCGCCTGCTCAGACCACTCTACCTCCTCTCCCCTCTCTTTCTCTCGCTGTCTTGCACTTTTCTTTCCCTTTCTTTGCATCCCTGGGGTGCTTTGTTTTTGTGTATCTGGAGCTCTCTTTTTCTCCCGTGGGTGTGTGTGTTGCTACTTCTCTCCATCTCTGCCTTTCTTCTCTCTGTTTCTCTCTTGTGTCTTTTTGTCCTTATCTTGGTCTCTCTGCTCCTATTTCTACCTCTTTCAGTGTGTGTGTCTCTCTTTCTCTGTATGTCTCTGTCTTTCTCTATGTATCTCTTCTCTCTCTCTCCCCCTTGTTTCCCTCCCCCCCTTTCTCCGTCTCTCTATATCTCTGCGCCTTTCTCACCCTCACTTTCTCCCCTCCTGCCTGCCCGCTGCTCCCTGAGCCTGGCCTGCCCCCACCGCCGCCGGTTCAGGGGAACGTGTGCGGAGCGATTGTCCTGGGGGACATTTGATGGATTAGAGCGCTGAACAGTTCCATTGCTAGGGGACCACCTGATCTCCTCCAGCCTGCGTCCCATATAAAGCCGGCAGCCGGAGTGCTGAGCACAGCTCCAGCGATCGCCTGTCTGCGCGCCGCCGCCGCCAAGCCCGAGCGGGAGCCAGAGCCAGAGCCGGGGCCGCCGCCACCGGTGCCGGCTCCGCTCGGCCGGCCGGCCGCCCGCCCGCTGGGAGCTGTCCAGTGCTGAAACCCCGTACAGCCAGCCAATCGCGCCCGGCTGGCCGCCTGCCCCCACCGGGGCCCCTCGCTAGTGCCCCCGCCGAGCCCCCCGCCAGTCGCACCATGCCCCGCTCCTTCCTGGTAAAGAAGATCAAAGGGGACGGCTTCCAGTGCAGCGGGGTGCCGGCCCCCACCTATCACCCCTTGGAGACCGCCTACGTGCTGCCTGGCGCCCGAGGGCCGCCCGAGGACAACGGTGAGTGGGACCCGGCGTGGGGGGGGGGGGGGAGAAGAGGGGAGGGGAGTTCGGGCCCTCCCCAACTCGGGCCACGAGGAGGGGTGCGCGCGGTAGGGAACCCCGGGAGGAGATGACCCTGGCTGTGTGCGCCCCCCGGGCTTCCCAAGGGCTGGGCGGGCGGGGCAAGGGCCAGGTCCGTACAAAGGGAAAGTCGCAGGGTCGGCCCATCCCGCCATCAAGCGCCTGCCCGGACTTTGAAAGTTGTGGCCCTAGACTGGTGCCAGAGTGAGGGGTGGTGAGAGAATGGAGAGAGAGAGGTGCCCATGAAGGGCTAGTGCTGGGGGGCTAATGCATAAGGCAATCTGACGGTCCCCTCTCCGTGGTTGAGGGAAGGAGGCTGGTTGCCCGAGTGCTCCCTTGATGGGGAAGGTAAACCGGCCTGGACTACCAATCCCTGGGGAAATAGGGTTGGTTCCCGGGGGGTGGCTGGGGGCACCCTCTCTCCCTTCAAGCCTACTCCCCCTGGCGATGCCAGACAAGTGTTCTCGGGCCCCTCTCTCGGCAACTCTTTTGTTACCCTCAGCCGCACGCCTGCCAAAAGCTGGGCCTGTCCTGGGGACTGAGAGGAAGAGGGAATTTCTAGGAGGGGTTCCCCCAAAGTGGCTCCTGGTCTCCTGGGCTGCACTCCCTCCCCCTCCAGTTTCTCACTCCTCTCCAGAGCCAGCCCTGCTGTTTTTCGTCAGTCCCCTACCCCCAACACACTCTATTTCTTTTCAGAGCAAGTGCCTGTAGGGACAAGGGTTTGGGGGACGAGAGGTCATTCAGGCCCAGAAGGGGGTGATCTCTGGAGGGTGTGGAGAAAAGTCAGAGACTGCTTCTGTGGACCCCATCCCCCATGAAGAGGATCACAAAGGGGTTCTCCTCTGATGGTCCCCACCAGGACAGGTGTCTGGAGCGGGGGCATCCCTTTGGCAGTAAGAAATCTGACATCACATGTGGCATCAGCTTTGGGGTGTGTGTGTGTGTGTGAGAGAGAGAGAGAGAGAAGGGGAGAGGAGGGGAGAGAAAAAGGAGAGAAGAAAGGACTGAAGAAGAGGGGGGAAGCTGAGATGGCAAAGGCAGGAGGGTGGGAGCTCCTGCCTCAGGGATTTCCAAGCACTTCACCCACATTCCATCACTCTGCCAAGCCAGGTAGCAAGAGGGCGCTGGGTAAAAGGCTCTGTGACCTCATCAAGGTCAAAGAAATTAGGGAGTGATCAGGGATATAGCTAAAGCCCCTCATCTCCTGGCCTCCCCCAGATCCCCAAGAGAATCAACCTCCCTTTTTCTTTGCCCACATGTCTCATATTCTACTGTCCTCTTTTCTTGACCCCAGGACCTCTTGGGGTTGAGGACTGAAGCCCAGGGATGTGGCTGGGCTTATCTGAGTGCTGGCAGGACAGAGGGTAGACCTGGGGCCATGCCAGGGCTGGGGACCTGGGTAGGAATGGAAATGCCTGCAAGCCTGGGATGTGGATCCCTTGGGGAACTGACACAAAGCCCTGGGCTTCTGCCCGCTGAGTCCCCCTTGGTCCTGTCCCAGGCCAGCTGAGAAAACCTAGAGAAGCCCAGAGAATTTCTCATGCACGGCCAAAACTGTAGACTGTTCCTCAGGAGGGAGGCAGGAACGCCTTGCCTTGAATTCAGTCCAAAAAAGCCTTGAAGGGAGCCCCTGAGTGAATGGTGGGAAGCAGGGTAAGGGCAAAGCCATCAGCAGGGATGTTCTACCAGCTTTGATACCCTAGAACCATCCCTGTCCTTGGCCCTTTCCCCAAAGGGCTCCAGACCAGCTCCCTCTGGGGAATCCTGAGGCGGTCCTGATAGTCTGATATCTGGTCTGGAACTCTGGGAGGCCTGGGCTTTAGGTCTCTGACTTGCTCTGTGACCTTGGGCAAGTGCCTTCCCTTCTCTGGTCCTCCGCCTCCTCAGCAGTTGAAAGAGTTTGGATGGCATGATCTAAGTATCCTTCCAACTTTGACAAGCTCAGCTTCTGTGAAGGTCAAGTTTGGGTTGGGAGGCAGTGGAGATGACTGGATGTGGGTCTAAGAGAATGCAGGGGGCCATTGTCAGGGTTTCTGTAGGGCTCCATTTACCATCTGATGTCTGGCTGAGGGTGGCAGAGTTTCTGAGGCCAGGCGTTTTTCTTGGCTTCAGTCTCTGCAGGCTGCCCCATGCTGAGGACAGGCACCCTGGCCTGGGTGCCCTGGCAGTGTCTGCAGTAAATGGTTAGTGTCGGAGACCAGGGGGTGACCCTTCAAGCTCTGGTATGGCCAGGGAACACAGGGTCTGCCTTGTTCTGTTATCGGGGGCCTCTTCCACCCCTGGGGTGTGGCCAGATTGGGAAGTGAAGGCTCCCTCACTGCACGGGTGGGTAGGGGTGCTGGGGGTCCTCAGAGAGCCTGCCGGCTCCTAGCGGTCCGTTGTCTCCGTTCTGCCGGAAATAACCTTGCTGAGCATTTGAGGGAAGTGTGAAAAATTGCTGAGCTGACGTTTTTCTCTCTCAGCGTGTGTAAGTGTGCTGGGTAAACAAGGAGAAAGAGAGGAGGGGGGGAGGTGAGGAGAGTGAGGGAGAGAAGGGGGAGGGAGGAGAAAGGAGGGAGGGAAGGGGGAGGGCGTGGGGCTGGAGATAGTTCCAGTTATTAGAAAGATCCTCTTACAAGCCATCCCTGCAGGGTCAGGATGAGACTGGTGGGAGGGGAATCTGGGGAAGGGAGCCTATGAATGTGGAGGTCAGGGGAACCACAGGCTCCTAACTGATGAAGATGCAGGACCCCAAATTAAAGAGTGTACCCCCAGCTCAGGGAAAGGCTGGTAGTGCTGGAGAATTCCTGGAGGACTCCTCCTCCTACACACACACACACACACACACACACACCAGCAATTCTCTTCTTTGCTTCCTTACTCCCTTCCTTCTCAGCCTCCATGGGCTGGCCAGAGGGTGTGGCAGGTGCATCTGGTCTCCAGGCGCCCCCTGAATGCACAGAACCCCTAAATAGGGAAGGAGAAGCCCCACAAATGGGGAAGGTTCCAGGTCTCTCTGCGGAGCTCCCCGAAGAAGGGAGAGCAGATCTAATTCCGCCGTCCTCTCCAGTGCGAGGCCTCCTTCTCTCCTCCTGCGTCCTCCACTGCTTTCTGCCTCCACGGAGCCTTCCCTTCCCCTCCTCTCCCTTGGGTGATTCCGAGCACAGATTCATTCTCTCGGTGAGATGCCAACTTACATCCTCCTAACCCTCTCAGAACCTCGCCCTCCAACTCTACGAAGCCCGCCCCTTCACAGGCCTAGGCCCCCATCCTGGGGAATGCTAGGGATTCAGCCACCTCAGGGTAGGCTGCTGCCCGTCCCTCTGCATAGCAGTGGTCTCCACGGACTGGTGGACGTCTACCTCTCCTCACACCCTAACTCTGAAGTCCAGCTGGATGCCAGGTCCTCCTTCCTCTGCACCCCCACCCCATCCTGCCCCCATAACTCCTTCAGAGTGCATCTGACCCAGGCAGATGAGGGCTCAATGCCAATCCAATAACGCACTTGTCTGCCCTCTGCAGCTACATTAAGCCTCCCCAGCAGCTGAGGAAGCGCTCCTACTTCTGCCCACAGGCTTATCTAGTTGACCACATTATACCAGCACCCGCTTCTGCTTACCCCCTCTGATGGCGCCGGGGAGTCGCTCCAGGCCAGGCCTGGGAACCTGGCTGAAAGTCCCCAATTACTACACATCTACCCCACATTTCAGAAAGCCCATTTGGGGAGCAGGAATGCGTAAGGGTAGCCCCAATCCCTTGGCAGAGGGAGCCCAGAAATGGCTGAGGAGGTGCCCAAGGACACACAGCAGGCCCATATGAGTGTTCTGCCCCGGGCATCTTGGTCTTGGTCCAGGTCCAAGGTCAAGATCAGAGACATGTCAGAGGTCCAGGTTCAAAGTCCATGTCCAACATCCAGTCCAATGTCCAGGTCCAATGTCCATGTCCAATCTTAGGTCTAGGACAAGGTCTAAAGTCTAGGTCCAAGGTCAATGTCCCAGGTTACAGGTCCACTCCAAAATTCAGAACAAATCCATGTCCAAGTTCAAGTTTCAATCCACGTCCGGGTCAACGTTCAGGCTCCAGGATCAGGATCCAGATCCAATTTCTAGTCCAAGGTCATGTCCAGGTCTATTCTCAAGGCTGGCTGGCTCAAGTCTTAGCGCCACCATCAGCTTTCTCTGTGGCTCTGAACTAATCTTTCCTTACCCGAGCCTCAGTTTCTCTCTTATGAAAAGAAGCAGTCAAACTTGGTCTCTTTCAGCTCTGACCTTCTAGGGACCCAAAAAATCTGATTTTCCTAAGAATTAGTCACTGGGAATGTGGAACCACAGGGTCCATGTGGGATACTGAATCTGGGGCCCCTGGTCCCCCTTAAAGCCTGGGGTCACAAGGGGGACATGAGGGGCCCAGACGGAGTGTCCACTCTTCAGATAGTCTCAGTTTGTGGCTTCTGAGAGAGGACAGGAGAGTACATCAAGTCCCTGTAGCAGCACAGCAATTTATACATCCCCATCTCACTCACACACACACACACACACACACACACACACACACACAGTGGGCAAATGGCAGTGAGAGCAGAGTGCTGAGGAAGGTTAGCTTCAAGTGCCAGAGGCAAACCTGAGGCCAGAGAGATTACTTGCCCGAGATGACAAGGGCATAAATGGCAGACTGCATCACCCCTCCCTGGTGGGTGCTTCATCTACATGTTCCAGGGATCCCCACAGCCTGGAGGCCCTCTGGGGGGCACGCGAGACGCTGCTGAGAGAGATGAGCCCCCCAGAACTCTTGGCCTCCTTCCAGCTGTGGGCTCCCCTGGGATGAAGTGTCCACTGCCAGCCTCTGGCTAGGAAGGGAAGTTGGCATGGGCACCTTCTGGGGCACAGAGAGGGTAGGGCAGACAAGCAGGGGGTCTGGAGAGACAGTGTGCATTATGCATGCAGAAAGGGCCCCAGAGACACCCTGCGGGGAGCAGGAGGCTACTCCACCCACCAGCGCTGGGCAACTCCAGACCCTTAGCCACCATGCCTATCTCCACAACCCCTTGAAAAATCTTTCCTATTGATTCCTGCAGAGCTGTGGACCTCCCTGTGGGCCACGGGAATTGGGTCACAGTCAGGAAAAACCAGAATATGGGGGATTTCAGGAGGGAGGGATGGTGGGGAGGGGCCCTGGAATCCTCTCAACACTCCCTGGGTCTGAGTCAGTGGGCACGAGCCCCGCACCCTACAGACCTGGTTATGTTGGGCCAGACCTCACTCTGCCCACCACTCATCTGGACTCAGGGACCCCCCCCCCCAGTGGGCAGGTGTACCAGCTGCCAGGCCCTTGGAGGAGGTGGGTGTCATTTCTGGTCCAGTGCCCAGGGAACCGCTAACAAAGATGCTATAATAAGGGGAGGGGGAGGTACCAGCCCCTTTGCCCAGCTCTGTGAGCAGACAGGAGAAACTATTTTTATCCTGCTTTGCTGCTGACAGACCTGGCTTTCTGCTCAGCTGGCTGGAGCCGATTCTCGAGGCCCGAGGCCCTGGCACAGCAAGACACAGCTCTAAATACACTCGTGCAGCAGCCCCTCCAGCCCCCCCCACCTAGCGGGGCCCGGCCCTCCTCAGGAAAGTGGGCCACCTGGGAAGCTGGCCCGTTACTAGGCCCCTCTCTTCTTCTGCTCATCTTGAGACAGGGAAGTGGGATTTGGGCTGGAAATTCCCTGGAGGAAGTTTGCAACGCTGGGAATCTGAGAGAGACTGGGAAAAAGAACACTGGCCTGGGAGTCAGGAGGCCAGCTTAGCTCTGGTGTGAGTTTGCTCTGTGATCTGGTAAAGTCTCCTCTCTGGGCTTCAGCTTCTGTAGAGCTAGGGCACCGGGGCAAGTGACCACCACATTCCCTGAGACACAAGCTAATGTGCATAAAGCACCAAGCAGGGAGCCTTGTACACAGTAAGTGCTCAATAAGTGTTAGTCATTACTTTTATTGATCATTTACAAAGATTTACAAAGGGCTGGTGCATTTTCTAGAAGAATAGAGCTTCTCCCCACCCCCAATTCCCCATCATCCCATCAGACACAGGCCAGCTGGGTGGTAGTATTTGAAGAAACCCACCACCCTTTCCTCCCACCAATTGAAAATCTTCCCTCCCCTAGCAGGTCTCCATGCCTGCTCAGGGGTTTTGGAAAAAAACACAGACTCTGGAGGGTTTTGAGCCTTACTCCTCCTACAGTGACCTTGGCAACTCCTCTCCTCTCTCTGGGCCTCTGGGCTTGGCGCAGTGCCTGGCACACGGAGAGGGCGCAGGGGTAGCTGGAAGCAGTAGGAGCAGAAGTACTTCTCAGAGATGCCCCTACCCTCATCCCAAGGGGTCAGACAATTGGAAGAGACAATGTCTGCAAAGCACCCAGCACCTGATTTCTCATAAAATTCCCTTGCAGAATTTTTTTTCCCTTGCAGAATTTTTAAAAAATGTATTCTGGACCTTCAGTCTAAAATATCAAGACTCTTGAGTAGGGAAAACCAAAAGTCATTCTCAGGTGACACGTACATGACATCTCTACATCTCCAAAGTGTTTCTAAGCCTTCTCTATAGCCCCACGTCACAGAAGTGGCTCTGTTCCCTATCCCTCAAATGGGCCACTGGAGCCCAGAGAGGCCTTGTGACTTGCCCATGGTCACACAGCTGGAGTATGAGTAAAAGAGCCAGGTGAGAGCCAAGTCTCTTCTCTCTGAGTCCCTGGGCCTCCCTGCCTCTACCTGGACCCAAACAAGAGAGGCCTCTCTCACCCTGTTGGCTGGGGGACAAACAGCTCAGCCTTCTACAGTCCCCTGTAAGGCAGAGGAAGGCACCCAAAACTTGTCTGAGTTCCACGCACAGAGTCAGAAGAGCATTGCCTATAGTGTCCTAAAGGATTCTCCAGGGTTGAGGCCCAGAGAGGTGAGGTTGTTTGCCCAAGGTCACACAGCAGCCTAAGATACCCACGTGTGTCCCCTTCACTCTCTAGCAGATTAGAAGGATATCACTAGGAGATGTAGTGACAATAATAATGACAATAAAATTACAGCGTGAGAGGCTACTGTGTGCTAGGCATTGTACCAAGTATTTTACACCATTAATTCATTCAATCCTATTATGAGTTCCTTTATACAGATGTGGCACAAAAAGGTTAAATAACCTGCCCGAGGTCACATAGGTAGGGAGAGGTCTGTGGATCTGAGAATGAGGTGGAGTTGACGGCGGTTGGGGGATGGGGGACAGGACAATGGGCATCATTGAGGAGTCATTCAGCCACGACGCAAAGAGTGTTTTTAGAGCACCCCAGTCAACCTTCTTCTGGTAGAGGCAGAGTCCAGAAAGGTTAAGCAACCTGACCAAGGTCACAAAGTAAGTTAGAACCACCTCTGCCAACATGACCACATAAATTCTCATACAACCCTCCACTCCCACCCCACAACCCATGCCAAACTCCGCAGCTGCTGGCCATCATGTCTGGCCCCACAGTTCCTGTCTGGAAGGCAATTTCACATCTGTCCCTAAGCTGAGGAGGAGCCTTTGTTTGAGGCGCCCCTATTTCCACAATATATAGAGATCCCGAGCGACAGGAGAAAGGTGCTGCAGTACTACAGGCCACCACCAGAGGGAACCACGGAAATAGGGCCCTGCTGCAGCGAGGACTGCCCGGTCCATTGAGCTCCTACCAACGTGGGTCACCAGAATTTTTCTCACCAGACCATGAACCAGAAATTACACATCTTGGGTGAGGAAACAGTGGCCCAGGTTGGAGCTGCAAAATGTGTCTGTGCAGTTGCCAAGAAAACTGCAGCACAGAAACCCACCTGGGGAGATTTGTTATTATTATTCATAATAACAGCCAACGTGCCAAGCACTGGGTTGGAATCCGGCCTCTAAGTTACTAGCTGTGCAACCTTGGGCACGTTACCTAACTACCTTATGCCTCAGTTTCCTCATCTGTAAGATGGTACAACCTCAGAGTCATGAGGGTGGGATGCATTCGTGTGTAGAGCTTTTAAATAGTATCTGACATATAAGTGCTCCAGGAGTGTTGGTTATTATTTGTTCACTTTTCACTTATTGTTTGCTTATTCACGGACTCTGCACTGCAAACTGTATGAGTTAGGTGTTTTTATTTTCCCCCATTTCACAGCTGGGGAAACAGAGGCACAGAGAGGTCAGTTTGTCCAAGATCACACAACTGGGAATAGTAAAACTGGAACTCAATCCAGGTAGTCTGGTGCCAAAATTGTGCTCTTAACCAATATGCCATCCTTCCTTAATAACAGCACGTGCAAGGCACTGGCCACATGATCAGTGACCCCCTCCAAATGCATTCTATACTATCCCCATACCCAGAGAAAGGAGCAGAGATGCAGAAAGATGCACAACTTGCTCCAGGTCACCCAGCTACAATCAGTGTCGGGAATCAAGTTGTCCCAAGACCAAGGACACAGAATGGTCTATGGCAGACCCTGCTGGGCCGGGGATTGAGGCTGGCCTGGCAAATCTTTATCTCCCGTTCACTACCCACTTCACAAATACTTATCAAGTGTCCACTAGCTGGGGCACTGGGGATAGGAGGTGAACAACCCAGCCATGGCCCCTTCCTCAGGGACCTCCCAGCATGTGGAAAAGAAGGGGAGCAGTGCAGTGGGTTCCAACTCTTGCTCCACCACTACCACTTGAGCAAGTACCACTACCACTCTGAACCTCAGTTTTCCTTATCTGTAACACAGGTATTTTTGCGATGATTCGACGAGGTGATGGGAGTGAAGTACTTTGCACAGAGCCTGGCACTTAGGAAGTGCTCAGTAAATATCAGCTAGTATTACCATTATCATCAGTAATTACAACAGGAAGAAATACAGAAGGAGAAAGAGGGAGTCTGGGTATGCCCAACAGGTATTCAACTCAGTCTGAAACAATACTCCCTGAACATTTTGGGGCTTTAGTACCAGGCCTGATTCCTGGAGTGGGAGGTAGGGGTACCTCCAGACCAAAGGAGGGGAAGATGGGGTGCTGAGAGGCTGAGCACCCCCCATTATAAAGCTGCCACCACCAGTGCCCTCTCTGCATCTGACTACAGTGCCCCTCCCTACTGAGTCCTCCACCCCCGCAATCCCCAATCATCTCTGTGTTCCGAGGGCCCTGTGTGGGCAGCTGAAGGGACAGAGGGAAAGAAAGGGTACACCATTGCTTTCCAGGTTGGGGGACAGTCTGCACACAGACTTCACCCTGTGACCATGCCAAAGTGCCCTATGAGAGGCAAAAGCACGAAGGCTGAATTGGGCAGGCTGTTTAAGGGGACGAAAGCTCTGAATCCAGTTCCCTGCTCACAACAGAAACTCTCCTGGGAGCCCAGGCCCCAGGGTCTTCAAGGAGGGTGCTGGGACCACACAAGGCCCAGGGAAGCAGAGACAAATCAGGGTGGCCCCTGCCCTTGGAAAGCCCCTGTTGAATGCCCTGGCCCACCCACCACCAGTCACTGGATCCCAAAATGGAAAGGATTTCTGGTCCAACTCTAGAGAGGAGAGAGGGGTGGGGGGTGGGGGGGCGGGAATGAATCTCACAGGGGGACTCCAGAAGGCTTCTAGTGGAGCAGGGAGCAAAACAGGCTTGGGAGCAAGTACAACGAAGTTCCCTTCTTGGAGCATCTATTACATGCCACATACGTGACCTCTTTTAAATCCCCCAGCAACCCTGGGAGGTGGGCCTAACAGGATTGTGATTCTTTCATACAACATATATTCTTTGCACACCTCCTTTGAGCCAGGCACACAGATCCCATCCGGGAAGCTCACAGCCTGGTGGGGGAGGCAGACAATTAAATAATCTTCAGTGAAGTCGCTTTTTCAAGCAAGTAAAAAGCATAATTATAATAGATAACATTTATATAGCAATTACTGTGTGTTCTCTCTCTCTCTCAATTTCCTTATATGTAAAATGGGGATTATAACAGGATCTACTTCATAGGGTCTGTGATGATTAAATGAGTTAACGTGTGTAAAGCATGGCGGCAGAGCTTGGCGCACAGGAAGTGCTTAATGCATCATCCTCATCACTTTACTCTGTCCTTCCAAAGACCCTGGGAAGGAGTGTCCGATCATAAGCTCCACTTTGCAGATGAGGAAACTGAGATTCAGGTAAGTCCTAGGACTGGAACTGGCAGAATGTTGCTGGAATAAAGAAAGCCTGGACTTTAGCGTCAGGCTGCCAAGGTTTGGATCCTGGCTCCATCAATTACTAGTTGTGGGCTTAGACTATACGCCTCAGTTTCTCTATCTGTAAAGTGGGTGCAATAATAATACCTTCCTTGCGTGGCTGTGAGCATTTGACAGTCAACACAAAGCCAGTAGAACTTGACCTCACTGCGCTCCACGAGGGTGGGGTGGGGTGATTTTTATTGCGGCCCACGGAGGAAGGATCCGAACTCGGGCAGCCTGACCCCCAGAGCACAGGCGCAGGACAGCGATTGCTATCATACAAGCAGCCGTCACTTCCCTACAGCGGCCACGTGGACGCCTCCCGGGCGCCTCACCTTCCCCGCTTCCGTCTCGCCCCCTCCAGGTTACGCCCCGCACTGCCTGCCCCCCAGCAGCTACGATGCGGACCAGAAGCCGAGCCTGGACCTGGGGCCGGCCGAGCCCGCGTACCCGCCGGCGGCGCCGGAGGAGTACAGCGACCCCGAGAGCCCGCAGTCCAGCCTGTCGGCGCGCTACTTCCGCGGGGAGGCGGCCGTGACCGACAGCTACTCCATGGACGCCTTCTTCATCTCGGACGGGCGCTCGCGGCGGCGGCGCGGCGGGGGCGGCGGGGATGCCGGGGGCGCGGGGGACGCCGGAAGCGCTGGGGGACGCGCGGGACGCGCGGGGGCGCCGGCGGGCGGCGGGCACCGGCACGCGTGCGCCGAGTGCGGCAAGACGTACGCTACGTCGTCGAACCTGAGCCGCCACAAGCAGACGCATCGCAGCCTGGACAGCCAGCTGGCGCGCAAGTGCCCGACGTGCGGCAAGGCTTACGTGTCCATGCCTGCGCTGGCCATGCACGTGCTCACGCACAACCTGCGCCACAAGTGCGGCGTGTGCGGCAAGGCCTTCTCGCGGCCCTGGCTTCTGCAGGGCCACATGCGCTCTCACACGGGCGAGAAGCCGTTCGGCTGCGCGCACTGCGGCAAGGCCTTCGCCGACCGCTCCAATCTGCGCGCGCACATGCAGACGCACTCGGCCTTCAAGCACTACCGCTGCCGCCAGTGCGACAAGACCTTCGCGCTCAAGTCCTACCTCCACAAGCACTGCGAGGCCGCCTGCGTCAAAGGGGCCGAGCCGCCCCCGCCACCCCCCGCCGGCCTCGCCAGCTGAGCCTCCCGACATTCCCGGGGCCCCCCCACCTGCGCCCTCAGCGTCCCCCAGCTGCGTTCCCCTGCCCACGCCCCTCGTGGGGACCCTGCTCCCAGACCGGAACTTTTCTCTCCACCCCTAACCCAGAACTCGCTTGCGGCACTGACTTCCCCAGTACATCCCGACCCACATCGTCCTTACCGGCTACCAAGATTCGGACCTTGACCCCTTGTCCACGCCCTCAAGGCTCCCAACTCAGGCACCAGGTCCGCACCTTTCCCGGGCCCTAGAGCCGGAATTTTCTCCCCCCCCCCCCCCCCCCCCAGACTCTGCACCTCTCCCCTTCTAACAACTTGCAGACCTTTCCTCTCATTTCTGAGCTGAGTCTCAGACCGGTTCTCTACTGGAGCCCCCAACGTAAGGCCTAAACCCCCCTTTGACTCACGCCTGCAATGGATGCCCCATCCACACCAGGACACAGGCCTGAGGGATCTAATCTTCACTCCTCTTGGAGTCCCCACTTTGTCCCTGATCCCCTCCTCACCTCGGCTTTAGGTCCAGCCATTCACACACCACCACCCCACCTTCTTCATCCTCGGGGGGCCTTCTCACCCATCCCCACCCCTACTCTCTCCAGATCCCTCATTCCACTAGCAGCTCTCACCCCTCTGAGTTCACCTGACCTGGGGCAGACCTGAGGGGCAGTTCAGGGCCCTGCCCCCTAATGTAGCCCCTCTCTCACCCCAGGACAGCCTCTCCCCAGATTCTCTGAGCACTTTCCCCACCCACAGGACTACAGGTACCCCTCCTTACTCGTTGGGGTGAGGTCTGGGGCACCTCACAAATGCCCTTCTCCCCATCCAGCTGGGCCTCTCCAGTTTATTTGTGTATTTATTGATTTATCTATTTATTATTCTATTTAATATCTTGGCCTCACCAGGGATGGTCTGGCTTTCCCAGCTGGACTGGGAGGTCAGGGAGCCAAGCAAGGAGAGGGGCAGCAAAGGCCATAGAGGGCTGCCCGCCACCCCAACACACCCCATTTCAGGGAGTGAGGGAGAAGCCCCACCCTCATCAGAGCCTGAACTTGCTGGGGAAGGGGGCGCGAGAATGGGAGGGATAGCCTGATGACCCTCAACTGGGGGATGGGGGACATCAGGAGGCCCAGTCATGGGGCAGGTCCTCATCCTCCTGAGCCTTCTATTCCCACTCCAGGGAGACCGGAGGGAGGAGCCTCCTCGATATGTTTCCTATTTATTCCTCTTCTCGAGGGACCCCAGGTTCCAGGGACCGACTGAGCCCCGGACCCGCTGGGGCCTCCGGCCCGCTCCGCTCCACGGGAGGAGCGCTCCCTCCCGGCCACGTCTATGCAACTCTCCCGGGCAGAGGGGCCGGGGCTGCCAGCTGCCCCCATTGGCCGCCACTACCTCCCCCGCCGCGCTTCTGCATGCCCGGGCGAGGACCGAAGCACACACCTCCACGCTCGCGGACCCTGGCCCCCTCTGCTTTAAGCACACGCCACTGCCCCATCTCTAGGCGCTCAGCTCGGGGCAGGAGTCCCGGACTCTCGGACCCTCCCCCTCTCCCCTGAGCCGCAAAGGAGGGTGGAGGCTGGAGGGGCCCCTGGAGCAGGGGCACTTCTCTAGGGCTTCTCCGCCCCAGGCCCACCCGGGGAAGCGAGGCGGCAGGGATGCGGAAAGGGAGAGGGGTTTCAGAATCTATTACGGAGGGTGTTGATCCTGTAAATAGGAACTTCCGACAGCAATAATTTTCCATGCATGCTAAGCCTTTTGGCCATATTTTGTATGAGCGCTTGGCGCTCTCCCTCCCTCCTCCTCCCCCATCTCCTACCCCAGACCCCCATCCCTTCCTCACCTCCAGCAGTATTACCTGTAAGGCAATTCAGGGATATTAAAGGGACTTTGGCCACTCACCAGTGCCTCTAGACCTTGTGATGGGGACGGGTTTGGGCGGGGGGCATCTGAGAGGCAGCCAGATTTTTTTCCACTCAATTTCCCTCCCTGTAGTCTGACCAGCCTGTAGCTGCCACCAGCAGTCACACAGTTCCAGGGGTCCCTTGACATCCACAAGGTCCCAGGCATCCTCAGTCCTAAACAGTCCTCAAATACTGGGGTTGCAAACTGAAAGGGTTCAAGACCCAGATTAATAACATAAGGGAATGAAGCACATTGCCCTAAGACATTAGGGGATGGTTGTGCCTATGACTGACAGGAAACAGCGTGTCTCACCTTAAAGAATTGCAATTCAAATTAACTGCACCTGCCAAACAAATATAACCGTGGGTCAGATTTGTCCCGACAGCCAGTTTACAACCCCTATATCCTTCCCCACTTCACCCTCTGCTGCTCAGGGTGTGGGGGTTCTGGCCAGCCCTAGTGGTCATACAAGCAGCAAGTACATGCATATAAAAAGGTTGACTTTGGTTCAGCAGGCAACATTGTCCCAAAACAATGAGCTGCCCCTAGAGCCTGTGAGCTGCCTGTCACCAAAACTGTTCAGGAGGACAGTGGACAATCAGTCCATCCTCCTTGCCAGCGGGCTTGGTGATCTTTCAAAATACAAATCCTGCCTTTGCCTTACTAAAAACTTCCCTGGGGACTACTAGCACCATGCCACTTAACTCCAACACCCAGCACAGACCCACGGGGTGGGGGGAGGAGGCTGTGTGCTTTGAGGGCCCGATGCCAGGCTGGGGGCTTGGGAGTGGAACTCCATCTCCCCTTGGGCCACCTTTCGGTTTTCTTCCTTTTGTAGGCAGTGCACTCAGCATTTTTTTTTTTTTTTTTTCGGCCACGCAGCACGGCTTGTGGGATCTTAGTTCCAGACCAGGGATCGAACCCAGATTGAACCTCGACAGCGAGAGCACAGAGTCCTAACCACTGGACTGCCAGGGAATTCCTTGTACTTCCTTTCACACACCTCTGGACAGGCTGGCTGCAACCTGAGCTAAGTGCCAGGTGTCTCCAGCAATGACAGCAGTGTGGAAATCCCCTACAAAGTTTCCAAAGCAGGTTTGAGGGGCCCAGGCACCTGATGCCTTCCCTAGCCATCCACCCGCAGTTCTCCGTAGCTACACACTGCCCCTGATTGGCTGTTGCATCAGTTACATTTGTTTCAGGTCCAGGGAACAGAACCCACTCTAGATCAACATTTTATAAACATCTAATATGTCATCTTGTGACCTTAAAGGGAACCAGCCCTAGCACGAAGCCCACACAGCCTAGACAGCAGAGCAGAGATGCAAAAGCCTGTGTCCCTGTTACCTGCAGCCCAGAGCACCTCAATTAGCATATCGTCCAATCTGCTTTTCACAGCTCTCTCAAAGGAAGCCCTCCAGGATGCAACTCTGGCTCTCCTCTGCCCTGTCTGGCTGCTCTGTCCAGCATCTTTGCAGCCTCACCTTCCTATGCCCAAGGAAGGAACCCACTTCCTGTTCCTTCTTCTGTCGTGGTTTGTGTTCCTCAGGGTTCTCTCCCAGACTCCTCTTCTCACTGTGTATTCTCATGAGGAAATCTCATCACACCCATGGCTTCAGTTTTCACCCACATGCAGATGACTCGCAAATTTACATTTGTGATAAATGTAATGTAATTTACATTTTCATTTCTGACCTCCTCTCTGAGCCGCAAATCTGCCTGCAAACCACTGCCACATGGATATCCCAAAAGTACCATAGGCCAGCCCAAGTCTGAAGCCATGATTTGGTTCTCTCCTGCATCTGTCTTCCCTACACTTGCATCCAATCCATCAGGTTCTGTTTATTTTTCCTCTTCATCTTCTCAGTCTCCACCCTAGTCCATAGCTACCATCAATCATCTCTTAACGGAACAACTGGACCAGCCTTCTCACTGGTCTCTCTGGATCCATTCTACCTCCACCACTTCCCTCCCTCTCTCCACAGTGACCACAGGGATCTTTTAAAAAATGCAGATCTGATCATGTCACTCCCATTCCCCTTCCCTGTTTGAATGCTTCAATGACTTCCCACTGTGTGTGGGAGGTGGGGGAGAGGAACCAGCTTTCAAAGACCTACCTGATCTCTTTCCATCACTCCAGCTGAACCTTCAGCCATGAGCCCCTTTGCTCTTTGAGTTCCAGCCACCTCTGTTTAGCAATTTTGCTCCCTCCTACCACAGGGGCTTTGCATAAGCTGCTCTCACCACCAGTAACATACTCCATTTGCACTGCCATTACCACCACTGTTGACTAGTTATTGCCTTTTCATCTTTCATGTCTCAGCTGGATGATCACTTCCCCAAGGACCACATGATCTTGGTTCACAGCACTTACCATCAATGCACACTTTCCCTTTAATCAGTGTGATTATTTGGTTATTCTCTGCCTCCTCCATTAGATTAAAGCTTCATGAGAAAGGGACTGACAGTGTCTTTTTACTTATCATTAAATTTCCTGGGTCTAGTGCAGTACCTAGTCAATAGCAGATAACCAGTAATTATTTTTTTAATGAACTACACACATTTAAGTCATAATAACGGTGGCTTATGCCTAAAAAAAAAAGTCTTTGTCCCTCATAGCCATAGATGATTGGTTCAGATGTGAGCATCTGACTAGAACTTGGAAATTTCCTCTCTCCCTCTCTGAGTCATAAGACCTGTAACTTGAGAGCTGTGGCTCAGATTGCTAGCTACTACTTATCAGCATACATTCTCTCCCTCCTTATAAGAGAACTCCATTGTTAGCTGAGCACATTGCCACATTGAATGAAGACTACATATCCCAGCTGCCCTTGCAGTCAGTGGTGGCCATGTGACCAAATTCTGGTCAATGACATGCAAGGGAAAGTGTTATGTGGAACTTCTGAGACAGCGCCCTAAAAAGGAGGGGGTTATATCTTTGCCTTTCCATTTCTCCACCTTCTTCCAGGCTGGCACTTCAGCAGCAGTCTTGAACCAGGAGGTGATGCTGAGAATAAACACCTTACTCTAAAATGATGGAGTTGACAGAAAGGGCCTGTGCCCCTAGTGACGGTGGAGCAGTCACCCCAGCCCTGGACTTCCTACTTCCAGCTTCTCTTTCATGAGAGGGAACACATTAGGGTGTTTTAAGCCTCTCTTGTCAGGCTTCTCTTACTAAAAGCCAAATATAATCCCTGTTGACAGCCACGTTTCTGTTATGGGGAGGTAGTCCCTTCGCCAAGCGACAGAAAAAAGTCTCTGAACCCACTTTTCCCTGAGGCCCAGCTTCACCCCACAGTCAAGGGCACAACCAAGTATTCCATTTTCATTAAGCTAATTCACGTTGGCTTTCTTCACCTGCAAGCAAGGGTCTGGGCAAATACCTTGAGACTAGTCTAGAAGTGCAAACACAAAGAGACCTGCGAGATCTATTATTAATTTAAAATGTAATCAAACAGCTCATATTTATTGAGCTCTTACTCTGTGCTGGGCACTGTTCTAAGGACTTTATCTACATCACCTCTTTTCATTCTCTCAACAACTCTACAAATTAGGTGCCATTATGATGGCCATTTTGAAGGTTAAGAAACCAAGGCACAGACAGGTGCCTGGCCCAAGGTCACATGTCTAATAAGATGTGTGTAATTTTATTTTATTTTATTTTATTTTATTTTTTGCGGTACGCAGGCCTCTAACTGTTGTGGCCTCTCCCGCTGCCGAGCACAGGCTCCGGACGCGCAGGCTTTGCGGCCATGGCTCACGCGCCCAGCCGCTCCGCGGCATGTGGGATCTTCCCGGACCGGGGCACGAACCCGCGTCCCCTGCATCGGCAGGCGGACTCTCAACCACTGCGCCACCAGGAAGCCCGTAATTTTAACCCAGGCAAGGTGCAGAACTATTGGGGATGACCCATGAAATTCCCCCTTTGCCTTAGTTTTGGCTCACCAGTAGCAAAGGCTTGAGTGCACATGGTTTATTTTGGAGGTGATTCCAGGAAGCAGGAGTGAGGGGGCAAGAAGAATGAGACAGAGGGTGTGTCAGGGGGGTTGTTGCTGCAGCAATGGGGCTAGGTACTGCTATTCTCTGAGAAGGGTCCAGAAAGGTCCAAATGGTCTGGCATGCTTCTCACAATTTTCCACCTATGACAATAGAAGACTGGCTTTTATTCACCAGCTCCTGTCCCCATCAGCCAACACCTCTGGGAGACTCCCACAGGGATGGAAAATATGGAAGACACTGCAAGCTTGAGCTGGGAAGCCAGCGGTGCTAGGTGAGTCTGGGTTTGCATGGACCTTCCCACCACAACTTCAGTTGAAATCAAAGGTGGGCCAAGGGGCTGTGCCACTGACACTCAGGTCTTTGCTCTGCCCTTTCCTTATCGACAAAGCTCACATGTGTTCAGACATCCACCCATCACTTAACCCATCCGGGGCCTCAAAGGAGGCTGACCCCAGGGGTGTGGCTGATTGGTCTCCTCCAAGCCAATCACAGTCATCCCAGTGGAAGACAGGTTCCAGCACCCATACTTAAGCAGCTCGGAACATGGTATGTTCCTGGAGAATATTATTAAGCCCGGGTAGTCATGTGATTCGAGCTAGCTCAGTCAGACCAAAGAGAAAAGCTTTAATTCCATATCGCTATGGGAAAGGTTCTCTCTCTCTTCTCCTGGATGTGAACTGCTATAGACTAAATGTTTATGTCCCCCTAAAATTCATAGGTTGAAGACTAATATCCAACGTGATGGCATTTGGAGGTAGGACTTTGGGGAGGTGATTAGGTCATAAGGATGGAGCTCTCATGAATAGGATCAGTGCCCTTATAAGAAGAGACCCCAGAGAGCTCTCTCACCCCTTCCACTGTGTGAGAACACAGCAAGAAGATGGCCATCTATGAACCATGAAGTGGGCTCTCTCCAGATACCAAATCTGCCAGCACCTTGATCTCAGACTTCCAGCCTGTAGAATTGTGATAAATAAATGTTTGTTGTTTAAGCCAGCCAGTCTAAGGTATTTTGTTATAGCAGTCTGAGCTGACTGACAGAAACAAAGAAGGAGGCTGCCCCAGTTGGCACTGGCAGTCGTCTTGTGATTATGAGGAGAAGCAGTTAAAGTGTGAAGCCACCTCAAGACCCCAAGGAGAAGCTCAGCAGGTACCAAAGCTGCAGAAGAAAAAGGCAAACTTTCTGCATAAAATAAGAACAGGAACTTAGTGATTGGTAGACAGGAAAAAGAAGAGATGGAGGAGAAAACAGAAAGTGAGAATGGGACCAAGCAACATGGCAGAATTCTGTAAGCCAAGCTGTAGAAACGGACAAGAGCATTTTAGGGGTAGAGAGATATAAGATTTAATGTTCCTTTTGTGGCACAGAAATCCTTTCCTCTTTCCAAACACTCAGGAAAGTCCTCTGCATACCTGATTACCTGATGTATAAGATTCTTTGTCTAAAATGAAAGGGAAGGGGAAGAGTAGGGAGCCCAGGAGCAGAACGGGGAGAGCAGGTAACTAGGGCCTTTGGTTGCAAACCACAAACATGGACTCTGGCTGGTTTGGACAGAAAAGGCATTTATCGATGTCCTGCCCCTTATTCCCTCGGGCCACCTCTGAAGCAGGAAGCTTCCTCCGGGTCCTCAGGTGCTTGCTCAGTCCGAGTACAGAGCAGCCCATAAATGGCAAAGGCTTAACATCCTGAGGCCACCCTCAACCAGTGAGGGACAGGAGTCAGTGGATAAGCCCCCCTGTCGGTCAGAGGGATGATTCTGATGCGTGATGCTTCCTCTCAGAGTCTCCAGCAAGAGGAAGCCCCACTTAACCACCATGTTAACCTGCTCATCAGAATCCCCTGTACTGGCATTTCTCCCTTCCCCAGTCCTTCCTGGGATCACTGCCTACAGCAGACTGTCTTCCAAAGACGGTCACAACAATATCTCCCTTGTGGAAACAAGCTCTTTTAGAACCGTGCTACTCCTCCCATCAAGAGATGGAATCTCTGTACCTTCCCTTGAGCCTGGTGGGGGGGAGTGGTGGTGTTGTGACAGCTCCCACAAACAGAATGCCACAGAAATGATGCCAATATGACTTCCAAGACTAGACTGGAAAAGGCCATGAAGCTTCCGCCAGGTTCTCTTGTGACACTCATTCTTGGAAGCCAGCTGCCATGCTATGAGCAAGCCCAGGGCACATGGAGAGGCCCCGTGGAAGTGTTCTGGCTGATAGGCAGGATGGTCCAATGCATGTGTAAGTGGAGTCACCTCCAGATGATTCCAGCCCCAGCCGTCAAGTCACCCCCACCTATCGAGTCACCTCCCAGCTGATGGCCCAGACGTTTCAGAGAAGAGACAACCAGTCCCCACTGTGCCCTGTTTGAATAACTGACCCACAGAATCTGTGAGGATAATAAAATGGTTGTTTTATGTCACTACATTTTGGATCAGTTTATGTTGCAGTGATAATAACTAGAGCAGCTCCCAAATATAACTACCTGCACACAAGCCCTAGTCTCAGGGCCTACTTTTAGGAGAATTCAAACTAAAACAAAAGGATATTGTGTAGATCCCAGGATTTCTCCAGCTTCCAGTCCCAGGCTTACATTAGCCTCAGTGGAAGGTACCTCATCTTAATCCCAACACGAGGCTTACATCTCCATCTCATTGGTTTAGGGACAAATGGGCCGATATAATAGAACCGCTGACTGGGCAGGTCCGCTTTCCCCTCAATTCTCCCCCTCCATGGGGTCTGCCCAAGAACCATACAGGAAAACTAGGTTGTAGCACAAGGCCTTGCCAGTTCTGTTCAGGGATCAGAGGCCATGAACTTCAGGGGAGGGTAAACCCTCTTGAGCACAGAGGTGGATGCCAATTAAGCTAAGCCAATCAGGGTAATTCCACTCCCCTTGCCAGGGATTGGTTTAGGCATGGAAATGTGATATAATCTTGCCAATGAGACATGAGGAAAAGGCTCCTGGGCAGGGGGGTGGGGAGGTAGGGGATGGTTACTAAAGCTTTCTTCACTCTTAAAAAGAGGCACAAAGGGATGTCGATGTCCTAACTTCCACCTTTGAAAGCTGTTGTATGTGATGCTTGGAGCTACAGCTACCATCTTGGGACCATGAGGGGCAAGGCTGAGGATAAAAACCAGAATATGGAGGATGATGGTACAAAACGCTGGAAAGAACCTGACATTGTTCAACTACCTCTTCACCAATCTTGGATATGTCTACCTCCAGACATCTTAATTATGTGAAAATACAAGTCTTCTTAATGCTTAAGCCATTTTGAGTTGAATCATAGGTCTCTCAATATACAGAATTTGTTGCCAGGAGTGGGGGTCTCACTGGGCATACCACGATGAGAGATTCAGGACAAATCTCCATTTTTCCATCCTAGAAGCTGTTCCCCCTGCCTCTTCTTACTTTCTGAAATTAGGAAGTGGTTCTAAGAGGGACAATCTCCCTCTTGATGAAATTCTCTAATTCTCAATAATTCTGGGACTGAGGTGTGGGTGTTAGCTCTACATCCTGAAACAAAGTATGGTTTAGGTGCTCAGAGGGGTTATATTGTGGAACTGCAGAAAGAGTAAGGTTCAAGTCAAATTCATAATGGCCTCAGCGTTCCAAGGTTTGCAAGAGATTAAAAACCCAACATGAATGATCTTCAACAGCAAAATGGGGTATTGCACAATTCACAGAGCACTTATTATGTGCTTCTTCCCAAATCACACTCAACAACTTTACCCCATTTTGCAGAGGCTTCAGAAAGCGTCCGCAACTGACCAGTGCAACAGCCACCCAGCCCGCGCCCAGGGATAACTTCTCTGGTTTTTCTCCAGCTGAGAAGGCGAGTATGCATTCCCCATGCATGTGACAACCAGGGTGAGAAGAACCACCAAACCAGACTTGCCTGTCTTCAACCAGGTCTGGGGCTGTGCCACCTCCCCGCTTTTGCTCAAGCTGTTTAGCTGGAATATCCCTCCTATCTACCTTTTATTCAGCACGTTTTATATGCCAGGTACCTTTCTAAACACTTTATGTGTTATTCTCATTTACTCTCCCTGGCAATTGAGAGAAGAAACCGAGGCACAAAGAAATTGAGTACCCCACCACACACACACACACACACACACACACACACACACACACACACGTCACACAGCTAGTTGGTGATGCAGCCAGGATTTAAATCCATGCCATTCAAGTGACTCCAGATCCTGTACCCTAAACCATCACCTGCTCCTTCCCTCTCACTCTCCAGGACCAAGCCATTTTCCAGTGTGAATACCACCCCTCCAGGGAACCTTTCCTGGTGCTCTCAGTCAACACGGCCTCTTCTTCAGCACTCTGGGTGTCTGTAATGAAACCAGTCACCTTACTTTTTTTTTTTTTTGGCCTCACAGCGCAGCATGTAGGATCTTAGTTCCCTGACCAGGGATCGAACCCACGCCCCTTGCATTGGAACCGCAGAGTCTTAACCACTGGAAGGCCAGGAAAGTACCCCAGTCACCTTCCTTGATTACCACTATGTAAGCACTGATTTACCCCCAACCCTGCCCTCTATCAGCCATTATCTCTGAGTGTCCTCACAATCTCCTCACAACCATTTTACAGAAGGCTGATGCTCAGAGAGGTTAAGGAACTTGCCTGAGACCACACAGCTAGTGAGTGGCCAGATGGGATCTGAACCCAGGTCAATCTGTGCCAAAGCCGTAATGGTGCCATAGATGCTGATAAACACCTGAGATTTAAACCAGGAGCCTACCTTCCTCTGGCTCCAGAGGACACTGGGTGCTGAACCTGGGCTCAAGGGGATGGAGAGTTTTAAACAGAAGAGTGGGGATGGCAATCAGCATGTTTGGACCTAAGTCATCACCACCACCCCTTGCACCTTTGATGTCCTCATCTGTAAGCAGGTGTTTAGTGGCCTGGGACTCTGAGCTCAGATAATCTTTCATTTTCAGCGGCCCTATCTTGGACAAGTGCTTCAACAATCACACCTACTTCCTAGTGGCGCTGTGAGGATACAACGAGACTATTATTGTGGAACTCCAGGGCAGTGCCCACACACTGTCAACATGATTCCAAAAGGCTCCTTGTTACAGTTACTTTTGCTAAACCGAGGCAACCAGCCGTGGGTAGAGAGAGCACTCTGGAGCCTGACTGCCTGGATTTGAACCCTGGTTCAGCCACTTACTAGCTCCATGACCTTGGGTAAATCACTTAAAAAAAAAAAACCTCGCTGTGCCTCAGTTTCCTCATCTGTAAAATGGGAATAATAATCATACCTAGCTTGTAGGGTTGTTTTGAGGTTTAAATAAGTTAATGTACATGCAGTGTTTAGAACAGTGCCTGACACAGCACCAGATTCAGCAGATTCGTAGTATTTCGAATGTCATTGGTATTATCACCACCTCCACGACTATTACCGCTAGGGATCCAAAGGCTGGGCAGCCAAGAGCCAGGTTTTGCCGACTCACCCTCGCTGGGCAGGTCCAGCCCCCGCCAACCCTTGTCCCCGCCCCCGCCCCCGCCCCCCGTGACCCTGAGTTAACCCCGAACTGTGCGCCACCCGCGCCCCTCCCGCCCCACGACCTGCAGACTCACCCTGAGTCAGCCTTCCCCGGCGCTTCCACTCCCGGGACGCCGCGCGGCAAAGGGGAGGAGGCGAGGCGCCCCCCAGCGGAGAGCCAGAGCTCCGCACGCATCCCGCAACGCCAGGAAAGCCGAGCGAAGGTCCCGCAGGGGCGCTCGGGGTGGGCCAGACCACTGTGGGGCCAGGGGAGAGAGGCGCTGTGTGGCTGTGCCCCCCGCCGCCCGCGCGGAATGGTACGGCCCGGCCGGGGTTAAAGACCTGAGAGTAGGCGGCGCGTCCCGAGACCGCGCAGGCGGCGGCGGCTGCGTGATGGGTCTTCGCGCGGGAGGAGCCCTGGGCAGAGCCGGAGCTGGCCGAAGGGCGCCCGAGGGAGCTGGGCAGAGCGGCGGCGTGCAGGGAGGCAGCATCCACTCGGGCTGTATCACCGCGGTGCACAACGTGCCTCTCAGCGTGCTCATCCGGCCGCTGCCGTCTGTGCTGGACCCAGCCAAGGTGCAGAGCCTCGTGGACACGATTCGGGTGAGGCCCGGGGGAAGCCGGCCACTGGGAGGGCTTCGAAGGAGGGAGGTCGCGCTGGACACGAGATGGGACTGGTTCAGTCTCAGCTGGAGCACGGCATTCGCTGTGTGACCTTGAGCAAGTGGCTGGGCCTCTCTGGGCCTCTATTTAGTCATTGAGCAGGGAGATTGGAGATGATTAAAATAACGATCCTGATTCCTATATAGTACCTGGAGTGGCCAGGAGCTGTTTTAAGTGCCTGAGCTTCTTCATGCCAACCCTATGAGGTAGATACTACTACTGTTCCTCTTACAGACGAGGAAATGAGACACAGAGGATTCAAGCACCTTGTCCAAGGTCAGGCACTTCAGAAAGTGGCACAGCCTGTCCCCCGTGCCCAGATGCATGGCCACCACCTTATCCTGAGATAACCTATGTGGTCACTTCAGGCAGTGGCAGTGGGATTGGGGGTGTCCTGGCTGCTGGGAGGGCCTTGTTTGAACTGGAACTGGGGAGGACGGAGTCAGCTGCATCACAGAGAGGGTGCTCAAGAAGGCTGGGGTGATGCTGGCAGAAAATTTGGGGGAAGGAGGGGACATATGTGTCAGGTTAGGCCTGCATGGCATCTTGTCCCCCTCCCCCAGACCCTTGGAAGGTGGTCATGTGTGACCTACCAAACACCTCTACTGCTAGCCCGATTGTCTTTCAGTTCTAGAGTTTACACTGCTGTTCCCACTGCCTGGAACTGCTTCCCAGGTAGCCACAGGGCTTGCTCCCTCGTTTGGGTCAGGTGCCCGCTTCCCATCAGCCCAGGCCTCTATAGCTCTCCCCCTAACCTGAGGTATTTCTCCTTGAAGCACTTATGTCCACCTGAGTTATATTCTACATTTGTTTGTGTTTTACTGTCTCTCCTCCCCGTCTCATGCGAACTCCACAGGAGCAGGGATTTTGTCCTGTCTTGACTGTTTCCATAACACTAGCACGGTGCCTGGCTGTCTGTGATGGATCTGGCCAGGGATGCACTCTCCCACTCCTGGGCCTTTGCACAAGCTTTTCCCCTGCCAGTAAAACTCGTTCATCTCCTTACTGTTTCTGACTCCTTCTTGCTCTTCCTGTCAGTGTCAGTGTCTTCCCTGACAGCCCCTGCTGGGTTAGGGGCCTCCTGTGGGCCCCCAGCCACCTGCATGCCCACCAGCATACCTCTGATCCTACTGGCTTGTAATTGCCTCAGACACCTGTCTTCCAAGCCAGAACGATATGCTCTGTATTAGTTTTCAATGGCTACTGTAACAAACACCAGAAACGTAGTGGCTTAAAACAAAGACAGGTTTTATTATTTTATAGTTCTATAGTTCAGAACCAAAATGGGTCTCGCTAGGCTCAAATCAAGATATCAGTGGGGCTGCATTCTTTTCCGGAGGCTCTAGGGGAGAATCCCTTTCCTTGTCTTTCCCAGCTTCTAGAGGCCACCCACATTTTCAGCTCATGACCTCTCTCCTCCGTCTTCAAAGCCAGCAACATCAGACCTCCTCTTGTTCCTCTCTCTTCCACCTTTAAGGTCTCTGGTGATTGCATTTGGCCTGTCTGGATAACCCAGGATAATCTCCCCATCTCAAGCTCCTTAACTTAATTCCATCTGCAAAGTTCCTATGCCATGTGAGTAACATATTCACAGGCTCCAGGGATTAGGACATGGACATCTTTGGGGACCGTTATTCTGCCCATCCATCGTCACACCTCTGGTGCCAGCACAAGGCCTACCTGGCACAGCTGCCTCTCTCTGCTGCTCCACTGCCGGGCAAGCTGTGCTCCGCGCCTCACTTGCATCAGCTCCCTGACTTCATTAGCAGCCTGTAGGGTGTCTGTTCCCATCTTGCAGATGAGGAACAATGCCCAATGTCAAGGGTGCTTGCTTACCACCCCTGCCCACACTCCCCCCACCCCCTACCCCACTGCTCTGGGTAGGAGCTGAGATTCAAATTCAGGTGTGCCTGGTTCAATAGCCCCAGCTTACAACTGCTGGGTCTTACTGCTTGAAAATCATTTCGAGGATAAATGGAATAATGAATCCATCGAAGCAGCCTAATAAGAGACTACCCGAGAGCCCGTGGTGGGAGGTCTTCTAGCAGCTCACACTTAATCCGGTCTCCCCCCTACCCCATCCCTCCCTGCCCCAGCCTTTCCCTATATAGAGGACTACCCATTCTCCATCTAGATGCTCAGGCCCATAACAGGAAGTCAACTCATATTCTCCTCCTTCTCTTCTCCTCACATTCACCTCTCCCCCGGGATCTTCCCCCTAAACATGTCCCAAACCTGTCTACCTCTCCCTGACCCCCTCCATGCCCTCACCCAGGACAGCCACTTCTGGTGAATACCTGCTGAGGCCTCGCCTCTGTCTTCCCTGCTTTTGCCTTTGTCCACTTCACCAAGCCTGCTTTCCCAGGACAACTTTCTAGAATGTTCTTCAGATCATGTCACTCTCCTCCAGGGCCTAAGAGGTATAAACTTTCAGTTATAAAGTAAATGAGTCATGGGTATGAAATGTACAGTGTGGGGAATACAGTCAATAACTACGTAGTATCTTTGTGTAGTGACAGATGATTAACTAGACTTAATCATGGTGATCGTTTTGAAATGTATAGAAATATCCAATCACTGTGTACCAGGAACTAACATAGTATTATAGGTCAATTATATTTCAAAAACAAATAAACAAACAAACTCTTTGGAAAAGAGACCAGCTTTGTGATTGACTGGGGGGGGGAGGGGGGTGGGGAGAGGGAGAAGTGTGTGAAGGTGGTCAAAAGGTACTAACTTCTGGGCTTCCCTGGTGGCGCAGTGGTTGAGAGTCCACCTGCCGATGCAGGGGACACGGGTTCCTGCCCCGGTCTGGGAAGATCCTACATGCCGCGGAGCGGCTGGGCCCGTGAGCCATGGCCACTGAGCCGGCGCGTCCGGAGCCTGTGCTCCGCAACGGGAGAGGCCACAACAGTGAGAGGCCCACGTACCACAAAAAAAAAAAAAAAAAAAGGTACTAACTTCTGTTATAAGATAAATAAGCATTAGGGATGTAATGTACAACATGATAAACATAATGAACACTGCTGTACATTATATATGAAAGTTGTTGAGAGAGTAAAATCCTAAGCGTTTTCATCACAAGGAAAACATTTTTTTTCCATTTCTTTAATTTTGTATCTATATGAGATGACGGGTGTTCACTAAACTTACTGTAGTCATCACTTCATGATGTTTGTAAGTCAGATCATTTATGTTGTACACCTGAAGCTTATATAGTGCTGTATGTTGATTATATCTCAATAAAACTAGAAGAAAAAAATAAGATAAATAAAACGCTCCAGGGCCTACCCCCTGCTACCTTTCTGACCTCTTCTACTTCTCAATCCCCCAAGTCCACTCTGTTCGCACTGGCCTCCTTGCCATTGCCTGCAATACAGTGAGCCTGTTCTGGCCTCAGACCTTTTGCATTTGCTGTTCGCTCTGCCTGGAATGCCCTTCCCACGGCTAATACACAGTGTGTATTATTGAGCACATTCCATGTGCCAAGTGTTGTTTGAAGCAGTTTATGTCTATTAACTCACTAAACCCAACAGTTCTATGAGGTGGGTGTGTCATCTTCATCCCCATTTGATGGATCGGGCAACTGAGGCACAAATATGAATTGCCAAAGGTCACAGAGCAATTAAGTGGCAGACCTGAGATTTGAACCTGGCAGTCAGGCTCTTTCTTTAAATGACTCCCCCTCTCTATCTTCCCCAGGGGACTGCTCTGTGTTCAGGTCTCTGCTCCACTGTCAACTCTGAGAGGCCTTGTGGACCCCCATCCCTGTCATGTCAACCTGCGTTACTGTCTTCATAGCATTTATCACTCCAACATTCACTTCTCCATTCCATCAGCCCCACTAGACCAAAGTCCCATGAAGGCAGGGGCTGTGTCTGTACCTTATTCCCAGAGTCTAGAACAGTGACAGATAATATACATGTGGTCTGATGAATGGTTAACAACCTGGGGGAGCCCTGATTTGTAGCATCTGCCCACTTCCCTGGTGTAAATACTCTCACTGTGGCTGATTTTCATGCTACCAAGGTTTTGTCAACCAACTCACAGTTGCCTCTGTGTAACAGTTGCCTCTCACAAGCCAGCACGAGCCAGCGTGAGCACCTGGAGGAGCTCAGCCCAGGTTAATAAAGTCTGCTTTGCAAACTGTCCAGCACTGTGCCACGCTCATTCACCTTGCACCCTCTTCTCTCCAGGAGGATCCAGACAGCGTGCCCCCCATCGACGTCCTCTGGATCAAAGGGGCTCAGGGTGGTGACTACTTCTACTCCTTTGGGGGCTGCCACCGCTATGCAGCCTACCAGCAGCTGCAGCGAGAAACCATCCCTGCCAAGCTTGTCCAGTCCACCCTCTCGGACCTAAGGGTGTACCTGGGTGCTTCCACGCCAGACTTGCAGTAACAGCCTCCTTGGCACCTACCACCACTGCCACGAACCCGGAAGACGCACCTGGCCTCCAGTGGGCTGAGCCATGCGAAGGTGTAGCAGGGGTGCATTGTCTTTGTGCCTGGGGGGCAGGTCTAACTCGAAGCACCCTCTTTCTTAGCTGCAAGACCTTGGATTCATGACTGAACAGTGTGGGAGCCCCACTTCGCACCTCGGGGAGAATGGGTCGTGTGTTTGCTCTTGAGGGATTATTGAGAGGGTGAGATGAGAAAGGTGATGGGCTTGGAGAGTCACGTGCTGCTGGCTCCAGATTCCCAAGGACAAGGATCCTTTTGCATTTCTGTCTCTATATATCATATCGTGTGAATACATTCATCTGCAAGTAAAGGAAAGCCTAGGTTCCAGTGGCTTAAACACAGAGAAGTTTGTTTTTCCACATAGCATGAATTCCGGAGACAGTTGGCTAATGGTATTGGTTTAACAACTCAGCAAAGTTATGGCACACGTCTCTGGGATCCTTTCGGCCTTTCCCACATTGCATGTCACTTCATGGTCACAGGATGGCTGCTGTACCTCCAGCAATCATGACTGTGTTCAAGGAAGAGCGGAGTTGGGGAGGAAGAAGGGCCCAGCCAGCTGGACCTGTCAACTTCTATCATAAAGTCAGGCCTTTTTCAGAGGCCTGTTTCCTGCTCTGTTCCCCTGTGTATTTCTACTTAGGTCTTCTTGGCCCAAACCAGGTACAGTTGCCACCCCTAGCTGCAAAGAAAGCTAAGATGGCAGGAACACAGCTGTCACAGTTTAGTAAATCAATCATATCCCATCTCCTAGAACTGGCACACTGCCTCCTAAATAATATTGGAATCCCCTTAACAAGAGAGAAGTGAGGAATTGTGTATCAGTTAGCCATTGCTGTGCAACAAACCATTCCAGAACTTGGCAGCTAAAAACAAGTTGTTTATTTGCCTAAAATTCTTTGGGTTGGCAATTTGGGCTGGGCTCATCTGGGCAGTTCTGCTGATCTTGCTTGGGGTCACTCGTGGGGTTGTATGCAATCAGCTGTCACCCCAGATGGGGCTGGATGGTCTCGGATAGCCTGACTCACTTGTCTGGCAGTAGGTAGGCTATTGGCTGGGTGACTTGGTTCTCCTCCATGTGTCCTCTCCAGCAGGTTAGTTCAGGCTTATTTTCATGATATCATCAGGGCTCAAAGAGAGAGGGAGAGGGAGGGAGGTGTGTGTGTGTGGAGGGAGGGGAAGAGGAAGGGGGAGAGAGAGGAGAAGCTCCAAGGCTTTTTTGAGTTTTAGGTCAGAATTGGTACAATGTCACTTCTGCTAAGTCCTTCTGGTCAGAGCACATCAAAAGTTTTGCTTAGATTCAAGGGATGGGGAAACAGACTACACCTCTTGGAGAAACTACAAAGGATTCATGGCATTTTTCTCCACCTATCACAGATGACTTTGGATAAGCAAATAACAGTGTTTCTTTCTCACTGTTCCTTTCTCTCTTGTACAGATCCTTGCTCTGTCCAGGCTGAGGTCACTAAGACACTAGACACTGTCCTGACCCTGCAGAGGGAAGGAAGTGATGGGGCAGTGGGTGGTCTCTCCCGGGGCTGGGCCCACTCTAGGAGGGGCATCTCTCATCATCTGTACTGGTGGGTTAGGGGGAATGGGTAGGCCAGGTGGGACGTTCCAAAGGGACTTCTGAAATCCTAGAGTCCTGGGGGGAAGGGAAGAGATAGGGGAAGGGTGCAGAGTGAGGCGGGCCTTGCTCTCACTGCCCTGCTAAGGGAACTAGGTCACTTGCTGTTTTCAAGCTTCAGTTTCTCCTGCTCAGTAATAAAGACAACAGCTTTCCCACCCATTCTCTGTCCCAGGGAAAGATGACTGAGGTGACCAATGGAATTTAAAAGGTATGTAGTCATAAATGCAGTGTGATATCCTGGATTGGATCTTGAAAAAACAACAACAAAAGGACCTTAATGGAAAAACTGGAAATCTGAATGAGGTCTGGATTTTAGATAATTTTACGAATGTTGACATTGGGGTAGGCTGGGTGCAGAGTGTATGGGAACTATCTGTACTATATTTGCAACTTTTCTGTAAATTGAAAATCATTCCCAAATAAAAATTTATTTAATAAAAAGGGAGGCATAATTGCTTTAGACCAATGGTTCAGGCTCTCAGACGGGTTTGCTAAGCACCGATGGCTGGACCATACCCCCAGAGTTGCTGATTCAGAAGGTCTGGGATGGAGCCTGAGAATTTGCTTTCCTGCCAAATTCCCAGGTGATGCTGATGCTGCTGTTGAGGGACCGCAAGGTGAGAACCACTGATCTAGATAGCATCAATTATTTTCAAATACGGTGACAGCCCCCTTCACCTCCAATGGAGAAGAAAGAGCTGGGTCCCAGGAGATCCACGTTCTGGAACCAGCTTGTGCACCAATTCCATATGAAATTGGACAGGCCCTTCCCTGGCGCTTTTCCCAAGCCGTCTAATGGACTTTACCCCTGAGGTTTGTAGTGAGGGTGAGGAAGCTGAGGGCATGCTTTGTAAGCCGCTGTCATGAGGTGCCACTGTTTCATGTAAGACACCTGCACCCACTGAGGTAGAGTAGCACAGTGGTTACCCCTTCTTGAAAGGACTTTCCCTTCATACAGGTAAGGCCCAAGGAGGCAGCGCTAGGCATACTGCTAGGCACTGGGAGGAGGCTGCACAACTCACTTGGAGCGGGAGCGATTGTCGTTCTTAAGGAAGAGGAGCTGGGTTTTGAAGGGTGAAACCTGCTGGTTGCTCTCCGTGGAGGCTGAGAGCTGCATTTCCCACTTAGGCCAGCAGGTGGTGCTGCTTTCTGGCCTGCCCGAGCTAGGCTGGGCCTCCAGCCCACTGAGCAACTGCTGTGGGAAGGGGATGGATGGAAGGTGTCTGGCTGTGAGGGATGCCCATCAGCGGCCCAGAGAAGCCAGGGCTTCAGGTAGGAGAAGGAGACCTGGCTGGGAGTTTGGAGTTTCAGGTTTACTTACCTGTCCAATCTTGCTCTGTGGCCTTGTACACATCATGACCTCTCCAGGCCTGTCTTAGGACTAGGGTCTCTACGCTGGGTGGTGTGCTGTGTCAAATTGTCTCAAGCTCAGCAAAGGCGGCACCTCCTCCAAGAAGCTTCCAGATCCTCCAGGCTGAGCTACATGCCTCCTCTGGGGTCCCCCTGATCCAAAAGTGTGTCCCCTCCCCAAACAAACTACTGCCCCGGGGAACTTGCGTCCAGTGAAAGGCAGTGTGTAGGGACCCCTTATTTCCCTTACTGCCCTGGGACCAACCCTTTCACCACGGTAGACTTTTTTAACGTTTCATTTTCACAAGTTATATGTGCATACATTCACCTTTTAAACATTAAGATAGCAAAATGCTAAATAATTAAATATTAACAAAATAAAATATGAGAAGCAAGCAGAAGCCCACCATGAGTCCTAGTGCCTCCCTACTCTTGTCAATGTTCATGAATTTGGTGTATACCCTTCCAGACCTTTTTCTGACTTAGTTGCTTGTGTGTGCGTATAAGTAAGGAATGTTTTCTTTTTTTACTTTCTTTTGCAGATCACATTTCTTCCCTGGTGATGCACCTTACCATCCACCCCATTAGTGCCTCTGCTCTTCTCCCAGAGTATCCCTCATTCTGGTCGCTTCCTCAGAGGGGCCTTCCTGACCACACTGTCTAAAACAGCCCCCTCCCCCATCATTTTATCGCTGCACTGTTTTATTTTTTTCATGGCATTTATCTCACTCCCTGCAATTGTCTTCTGTTTCTGTTTATGACTCTCTCGTCCACTAGAACGTAAGTTCTCGAGGCAGGACCTGATCTGTCTTATGACAGTAGGCCCAGTGCCAAGAACCACCTGACACATAGCAGTTATTCAATAACTGTGTTAAATGAATAAATTCCACATAGGTCTAGCTCATTCTTTGAATTGCTGCATGGCATGCCAGGGTCTGTATATAACCATGTATTAGTCATTCTCCTGTTAATGGCCATTTACGGGGTTACTGTTATTTGCTGCTGTGAACACCTTCTGCCATCAACTCTGTGCTCACTCAACTGTGTACGTAGGAGTGGGACCGTCTAGCCGGTGCACAGGCGCTGGCAAATCGCTCTCCAGATTGGCTGTTCCAAGTGCTTTTCCCAGAGTTTGGGGGGCAGCTTTCCGTCCCTGCACTCCAGCCGGTGCTTCTTAACCTGTTTTGGGTCATGAACACAGTTGAGAATCTGAAAGAAATCCGTGAGCCCTTTCTCCAGAAAGACACACACACACAAATCTTTCGGGCAATTTCTGGGGATTCGATGGCCTCATCCCCCAGGGGGCCCTGTATCGAATGGTTAGGATCCGAATTGTCTCATCGTATGGACAGGAATGCTGAGGCACGCGCAGATGGGGGTATGAATGAATTAATACATGGGATCAGTTTTATGAGGGTAAAGTGGTCAGACCCTGATCTGTCTCCAGTCAGAAAAAAACACCTGTCTTGGAGAGGGTGGGCGCGTGCAGCCCTACTCTACCCTCGACCAGGGGGCCCCCAAGGATGAGCTCCAGAGGCTCCCTGGGCTAGGTCTGGGCGGCTCCACCTGTCAGCCCTGGCGAAAGGTAGGCCAAGTCTGGCATCCAGGGTCAAAGCTGGGAACCAGGGAGAGGCCTTGACTGCCTTGGTCCGCATAGGGGCTGCAAGGCATCCCTCCCTGCCTCCCAGACAAGCCACATTTGCTTCCATGTTCCCAGGCAGCCTCTGGGGTTCGCATCCCGACTCCAGATCTTCTGTCGAGCAGGAACATAGGGAGTGCTCATTACAGAAAGGCCACCACCACCACCATCATCATACCATCATCATCACTTCCGTACCGGATGCAGTCGTCCCGACAGGTGGATAGGGAGGAAATTATCTTCCCTGTTGGACAGATGGGTAAACTGAGGCCCGAAGCGTAGCAGCGACCTGCCGCAGAGGCCTGGCGAGCGCAGCCGGGTTAATCGGCCGCACACACGGACCCCCCGCCGGCCCATCCGACCCGCCCTCCCCGGCGGCCCCTTCCCCGGGCCTGACCCCCCGGCGCTGCCTGACAGATGACCTCAGCTGCCGCCAATCCATTGGTTCCAGCTCCCAGGGGGAGCGCAGAACAAAGCGCGCTTTGTGGTGGGGCCGTCCCCTCCCCCGGCGCGCTGCCGCCGGGACCCCCTCCGGAACTCCGCGCGACGCCCCCCGGCCGACAGCCGTGTAATGTCTTCCAGGCCGCGCGGCTCCTTCCAGAGCCCCGGAGCCGGGCTCTCCTCCCCCGCGGGGGCTCCCCGGACGGCGGGATCTGGGGGCGCCCCCAGCGGGAGGTTGTGCGGGCCGCCGACCTGTCCCCCGGGGAGGGAGCGGGGGGGGGGGGGGGCAGGAGGCACCGGCGCCAGTGGTCCCAGGTGTGGGCGCGGGGCAGGTGCTACCACCTGACAATCTTAGAGCTACAGCATGGGGTGGAAAATGCTGGTGACGGTGTTACTATTATTGTTGTTGCTGCCATTACTATTATTGTTATTATTTTGTGGTTGTGAGGGGGAATCACTTTCGACAGACCTCCGTTTGAATCTTGGCTTTAACACCTGCTGGCCATGGGACCTTGGTGAGCACGTTCACCTCGCAGAACGACAGCAATAGTAGCCAACATTTCTTGAGCACCTACTGTGTGCCAGACCCTACTAAAGGCTTAAAGGCTTTATTGAACTCGTTTAATCCTCACAGCAAACTTAGGAGGGAGGAGTTATCACACCCCTTTTACAGAGAAGGGAACCCTGGCTCCAGTTGTCCTAGAGACAAATTCACCTCTTGAGCCTCAGTTTCCTTGTCTGTAAAATAGGCTCCCCAAGAGCTGTTCATTGCTCATTGGTCTTACCTCCTTCCAGTTGAGGACACAGGGCTGGGAGCAGGTCCCTGGCTTGCCCAGGAGCACCCAACATGTGTCCTCCCCGAGTCCCCCTGTCTTTTGAGTACTCTCTGTGGAGGGCACCGCACCTGCTGGTTCCTGTTGGGCTTGTAGGGGGAGGAGGAGTTGAAGGAGGGTCTGCCTGCATCTGAAAACCTTTCCCCTGAGAGAGAAGCTTCGCTGTCCTGTGGTGCCCTTGCGGGTTGAGGGGGTGAGGGCAGGGAGAGAGGGACGCCATGCCCAGAGAGGGGACCAAGGGGCCACGGAGGGGGCTGGGAGTGGCTGCCCCCCACCCTTCACACACTCCCTGGACGTTCATTCTCCCATGCACCTACTGGGCACCAGGCACTGCTCCAGGTGCTGGGAACATCAGAGTACCAAACAGATGGAAACTCTCATTCTCTTGAAGTCCACTCAGGGGAGAAGAGCAAGAAAAACACACGAAATATACGTAAAATGTAAACTGCAATATCCGATAGTGATAAGGGCTGTGAGGGAAAAGCAGGGGAAGAAGAAAGAATGAGATGGGAAATATCAACTTCATTAAGGTATTGGACCTCTCTGAGGAGGGGGCATCGACCTGAAAAGAGAGGAAAGAAACCCTGTGGATGTCAGAGGGAACCGTGTTTCAAGCAGGAGGAATAGCACGTGCAAAAGCCCTGAGGTGGGAGCCTGCTTGGAGGACCCAAGAAACAGCAAGGCAGCCAGTGTGGTGGGGGCAGCCTGGATGGGACAAGGCTGGGCTGGGCAGCTGACGAGGTGGGAGAGGTGGGCACCGTCAGCCTGGGACTTTGGCTGGGAGCCACGTGAGGCTTGGAGCAGAGGAGGGACCCGGTGGCTCTGGCTGCTGAGTGGAGCAGGTATGGGAAGGGGGTGAAGTGGAGGCTGCTCTGTCACCAGAGCCCCAGGTGATGGTTGGTGGATTGGATCAGGGTGGAGAGAAGTGATCAGAACCTGGATGTAATTTGAAGATGGAGCCCCAGAATTTTCCAACGAATGGAACTGGATCTGAGGGATGAGAGTGAGAGGGAAGACTCTGGCAACCCCCAGATTTGAGAGTCCACCGGCCCTTTCCAGAAACTTCACTGCAGGCCAGAATGTAGACACAGTCCCCGGGGTGAATCCCACTCTGCTGCTGGTGTCCTGGGGGACTCGGCCAAGCACAGGACACACAGTAGGGCCTCCAGTTCCTCAAGGGCACAAAGAGGAGATGAAGTTAGAAAAATGTTTCTTAAAATTCTGTCAAGAGCCTCCTTCGCAATTTGGGCCACTTGGGACAGGAGTGCTTAGTATCACCTTCAGGGACCACTGTTTTTAAACTGTTAAATCTATTTGCTTTTGTTCTACTTAAACAAACAAATATTTTTTAAGGAAACGAGATAGCTGGACTAAATGGAAATCAGTAGCATGTGACATAAATAAATGTGACTGTCAATGTAAACAGTGTAAATATAACACTATTACTAACTTTGTCCATATCTGACTGAGGCTGTGCAATCTCTCTCTCTCTCTCTCTCTCTCTCTCCCTCTTTCTCTTCCTCTAGCTCTCAGTAGCAACTGTTTGAGAGACCCACCCCACCTCCACCAATCCAGGACTCTCTCCAGGACTGGAAGAGATTGAAAAAGGATTAATCATCTTGCTCTCTGTGTCCTCACCTTTTTTTGTTTTATTTAACAAATGAAAGCACTTACCATGTTATTTAAATGCTTCCCAAACGTAAAGGCATTTAATCCTCACAAGCACCCCATGAGGTGGGTACACCTATTATCCCCACTTTGCAGATGAGGAAGCTGAGGCTCAGAGGGATGAGGCCCCTGCCCGCAGTCACACAGCAAGGATGACGCAGAACCAAGATTCAAACCTAGTCAGACCCATTCTGGAGGCCACTCACTGTCCTTTGAAGGCATATCATTATCACTATGGAAGTACCGAACTGCTGGAACTGGAAGGGTCTTCAGTTACTTTGGATTCAGTATGTATTTATTGTCTACTAAAATGTAAGTCATATTATAACACCATTTGCTTAAAAGTATTTGAGGATGGAATCTAGAAAACAATTCCAGGCTCCTCACCATCGATGCCCTGAATGACCTGCCCTTCCCACCCCCCGACAACCCCCATCCCACTCCAGCCAGGCTGGCTGCCTCACAGTTTCCAATTGCTTTCTGACCTCAGGGCGTTTGCACTTGCTCTTGCCTTTACCTGGAACGCCCTTCCTCTGGTTCTTCTGGCTTCTTCACAGCCTTTAGGACTCAGCTCAAATATCAGATCCTTAGAGGGCCTTCCCTTGCTCCCTCATCTCCCCCATAGTTTCCCCAATATTCTCACCCTGCTTTTTTCCTTTATAGTTTGTAATTATTTTGTTTATTTGCCTGTGTACACGTTCTTTGTCCTACTGCCCTTCTATGATGTAAGCTCTGTGCGAGCGGAACCTAGTATGCAGAGCAGCTAAGCATCTGGGGTGAAGAGCTGAGAGAAGAGCAGACTGGGGTAGGGGGCATTTGGGTTGTCCCCAGATAGGAGAGCAGATGTGTCTGTGGAGCCACAGAGAGCAGGGGGTTACCAGGAAGACCAACTTAATATGAGGAAAGGTCTTTCACATAGTCCTAATGCTCGGACATTGTAAAGGGCTATGTCGTCAGGTAGTGAGCTCTCCGTCACAGGGGCTAGGCAAGCTGAGAAAGGACAACCCCTGATCAAGACCACCTGATATGTTGGGGCTGTGGAGAATGGACTCATTACCATAAATGGAGTAGATATTCATTCACTTGCTCATTTACCCATCCGTTCACTATTCTGTCTTCTATCTATCCATTTATTCACTGACTCCATGTTTCCCAAACCGTGCTGTGTGTTGGACAACTTTCATGACTTGGCCACGCCCACGGGTCTTCTGTGCTTAATATCTTAAATATATATATTATGTACATAATATCTTCAGTCAGCCTTGGGAGGCCGACTGCAGTTTAAATATATTCAATATATGTGTTTTTAAATCAACTTTATTGAGGTATAATTTACACACAATAAAATGCATCCATTTAAAGTGTACAGCGCAACACATTTTAACAAATATACACACCCATGTAACCACCACCTCAATCAAAACAGAGAACGTTTCCATCACTGTCACAAGTTCCCTTGTGACACCAGGCCCCCAGCACCAGCCTGGTCCCAGACAATCACTTTATCAGAAAATGCCAACACTTCTCCAAAGTTTCTCCAGGGCCAGTTTGCATTCCCACCAGCGTTATCCAAACATAAATGGAAAATCAGACTCCCTTACCACAAATAAAAAGTGACAAAAATGAGTAAAATGGAAACAAAACAGTGTTCTCAAATTCTAGCTGAATACCATTGCCTGTAGAAGTTCTGGGTCCAGCTATCTCCAGATGAGAGAGAGAGAGAAAGAGAGAGTGAGAGCACACCAGTGATCCACAGGTGTTAGAAAGGTGTTACCAGCATCCTTGGAGAATTTCTCCTTGGCCTATTGGAAAATCTGGGAGACAGTAAATGACTTTCTCATGGCGAATTTGTTATTTAATACTTTGTTGCTGTTCACCCACATCATCTTTGGTCCACTCCCACCATCACCCCACTGATGCAGTTTCCATATTTGGGAAACATCACAGCTTCTCATCTCCACTTTCATCCACCCACTCATTCATTCATTTACAAAACAGGTGTTTATTAGCTATTGTGGGCCAGCTGCTGGAGCTATGGAGAAAAACTCTCAGCCTTGAGGGTAGCATAGTGGCCAGCACATAGTAGACTGTGAGCAAATATCTGTTGAATAGATTGTTGTGGGATGAAAGACACAAATACCCATATTCTCCTTGATACTCTAAGCTGTTGCTCTAACAGAGTCTTCCTGGGGTAATCAAGGAAGGTTTCCCTGAGGAGGTGGCCCTTGAGCAGAAACTTGACCACCTCCTTCCACTCATTCTCCTTCCACTCATTTGACAGATCGGGAAATGGAGGCACAGAGAGGTAAAATGACTTTCTCAAGGTCACACAGGAAGAAGAGAGGAAATGAGAGATGGGCAGAACCTAGGATTCAGGGCCCCAGCCCACCATTTCTCCCAAGGGCTGGGCCAGGTCCCAGACCAGCAGACAAGAGAGCAGGGCTGAGGAGGGGGCTCTTAGGCCCTAAGTCTGGAATCCATTTGCTCTGGCCCAGTAATGTTTTCCCAGGGAGAAGTAGGAGGCCCTGGCCCTGCCCCTGCCTGTCCCCCATCCCCCCCCACCATCTGCTCCCTGTTTATTTATTTATACTTAAGTCTCACCTCCCAACCCTGCCAGGGGCACAAAACATACTGGCATCCCTGCAGAGAGGGGAATGAGGGGGAGAGAGGCACTGTCAGCCCCCATAGTCAGGGGAAGCCCAGGTCTGAGAGCCCTACTACCCTTGCAGGGACCAGCTGTGAGGCCTCCAGGCTATGTGACTGCTCAGTCCTCATCTGTAAAATGGGGTTAATAATAGGACGACTATTTTTACCAACTCATGGGGCTGCTAGTGAGGACTCAGGAACGGGCTTAGGACAGTGGCTGCCACAGACAGGCTCACAAGCGTTTCTGTTGTGCTGTGTGACCTTGAGCAACACACTGCCCCTCTCTGGCCCATTCCCTCATTTCTGCAACGGTGGCTAGCTGCACTATCTAAGGGGCTCCAAGCCTAATATCCTAGGATTTGTGAGGGCTACAACCCCGGTACCCTCCCCAGGACCCGCACCCCTGGCCATGGCTGAGATGGATAATTGATGCCAGCCCCTGCCTCCAGTGGATGTTGACTTCCAAAATCCCCTAATCTGCAGGGGAGGCAAAATGACACCTTCCCCAGCCCTGCGCGAGGCCAGGGAAGCCCCTCCTGCGACTTTACCTCGGCTCCTGGAATCGTCCCCCCGGAAGGCTAGTCCCGGCTGCCATCCACAGAGGTGCTGCTGTGCTGATTCCACTGCAAATGCAAATCCCAGGAAAGGGGGCCCAGCTGCTCATTAAAGATAATTAGCTCAGGGTCTGTCAGCTGGGAAGGCGGCTTCTGGACGGGCTGCTCCCCGGGGCTTTGTTCTGGTGCCGCCCTCCAGAGGCCCGGCCTCCTCCTCCCTGAGCTGCAGTGGATGGTGGGCACCCACCCCTCCCCAGATCGATTCTCCCCTTTGTCCCTTGTTCCCCTACCTGAGTCTTCATGCCCCCAGGCCCCATTCCCCTCTCAGTGTACAGCTCCCCTTCTGAGCCCCACCTCCTTCTGTTCTGCCAGCTTCCTCTCTGTGTCCCCAGCCTCTCTCTGAGACCCTCTCACCCTCACCAAGTCCCTGTGTATTTCACTGAATCCTCATTCCTCTCTCTGCACTCACGTCTCCTTTGAAGCCCCTCTTCTCTCACTGAGCCCCACTCCTCTCCCTGCATCCCTCTCTCTCAGTCCACTTCCACCTCCAGCCCGCCCCCACCCCGATCCCCCCACCCCCTTGCACACCACACACTGCTCAGGCACTCACTTGGGATGCGTGTGTCAACTAAAGGGCTTTTGGGGGTCACGGGGCATCTAGATAGACCCTCCACTCTGGGGTCCACACTGCCTTCTGGTAGCCACAGGGGGGCAGATTTCTGCAAAGGAGAAAGGAGAAGAGGCAGGGCTGAGGGCCCGCCCCATCAGGGAGTGATCACCCATCACCTGAACCTCAGGGGCAGAGACTGGCCCATGGCTGCGAACACAAAGACTCAGCGGCCCCAGGGGACTTGTGCCAGGAGGGCTCTTGGGTCAGCAGGCCTGGCCCAGTTCCACATTTCTTCTGGGGAGGGAAGGTGAGTCTCCATAACCAGAGAGGGACGAGCAGTGGGCGTTTTAAGAGGCCGATGGGGCGGTTGTGGAGACAGTACCCAGCCTGCTGCACTGCCAGCTGGACCGTGCAAAACGTGTTCCCTCTTCCTTGCCCGGAGGAAACTGAGGCTGTCTTTTCACAGGAGAGCCTGAGCTGCGATCAGACCAAGCCGAGCTCACTCCATATCCTAACTTCTTTCCACTACATCCAGGCCAGAGGGAGAGGAGAGGATGTGGGTGAGCCCTGCCCCGTCCCCCTGGACGGCACTGCCTGGTGAGAAGGGGCTGGGGGAGCAGCAACCCCAAGGAGGGCAGGATATAGGGGGAGGGAGAGAGGAGGCAGGTGTCTGTGGGATCCTCTCTCCTCGCCTCCTCAGGCCTCTCCCCCACCCAAGAGGGCCCCTGACCCCCGCTACCCCATTCTCATCTGGCCTCCATGTGCTCACCCTGCACCTGAATACACACTCCCCGACGATCTGTCTTGGGCTGTCAGAGGATCAATGGGGCTCCCAAGGCCCGGCCCAGCAGGAAGCTGCAGGGTAGTCCCTAACGAGAGCTAAGAAGGAGAACAGGGTTGTGAGCCTGGGTCTGGCATCTCGTTGGGGCAGCCTCTGGAAGGCCTGGCTCCCCAGTGGGGAGACCCAGCCACTCTTTTGTGGAGGGGTCCCAGGCTGCTTTCCAGGTTTGCTTCACCTTCTAATTTTGGGGACCTGTTCCTTCCCCAATCTGGGTCTCGGTTTCCTTATTTGTGAACATGAAGGGATTGCATCTCAGGTGGAAATAAGGTTCTAAAATCAGCAAGAGATCTCTCTTCATGTGCAAATATAAAATGGTCTCCAAAATGTTAAGTGAAATAAAGCAAGATGCAGAGCGATGTGTGTATTCAGCTACATTCTGTGTGCATCTAGCTCTCAAAGAGGTACATGTGTGTATTCGCCTGCCTAGTGTATAGTGTGCATAGAACACTTCTGGAAGGACACAAAGAACAGCAGAAATAGGGGCGGCTGAGGGAGAGGAACTGGTGGCTGGGATGGGGTAGGAGAGAGACTCATACTCTTTTGTACTGTTGAATTATTGGTCCATGTTCATGTCTTCTTTGGTCAAATAGGAACTATATTTAATGCAAAATATATCATCCTGCTAGGATGTACATGGGTAGGAAGTATGAAGAGAAGCAGAATATCTTCAGAGTCTCAGTGTGTCTCCCCACAGATATTTATTAATGATGAAGGGAAAAATAGTAACTCTACAGTGGGCAAAATTGGCAGAGCCTACCTTAACCAAGTGATCAAAGTGGACGTTGATAGTAGTGGGGCAAATTGACATCATATGCCCCCGATAGGAGCTCTGTGAAGTACACAGCATCACTTCTGTGGTCTTATTGCCTGAAGCACTTAATATGAATCCAATCATAAGGAAAGATTAAAAAAAATCCAAATAGAGGGACAATTGACAAGACAAGTAGCCTATACACATTCAAAAGATGTCAAGGTCATAAAAGTCAAAGAAAAACTGTTCCACACAAAGAGACTAAAGAGTCATAAAAACTAAACGGAATATGTATCCTTGATTGCAGGCTGGATCAGAAAAAAAAAGTTTTTGTTTGTTTGCTTTAAAGGACATTAGTGGAATAATTGGCAACATTTCAATAGGTCTAAATGTAGACAATAGTATTTTATCAATGTTAATGTCCTGTTTTTTGTATCTGTACTGTGGTTTTGTAAGAGAATGTCCTTATTTTTAGAAAATACACATAAAGTCATTTAGAGGTAAAGAGGCATCATGTCTGCAACTTACTCCCAGCAGTTTAGACAAAAATGTATGCAGAGACAGAATGGTAAAGCAAGGGTAATAAAATGTTAACATTTGAGGAACCTGGATGAAGGGCACACAGGAATTCTTTGTACTATTTTTGCAACCTTTCTGCAAGCCTGAAATTGTTTCAAAATAAACAGTCAAGTAGAGACTTGGCAGAACGAACATTTAGTGGGCATACTTGGTGTCCAGATGCTGTGCTAAGTGCCTGGTACACACGGTCAGATTTCATCCACATAACAGCCCCATGAGAAAGGTGTGACTATTTCCCCTTTGGGCAGATGAGGACACCGCGGCACAGAATGAAGCAATTTGTCCAAGGTCACCCAGCTGGAAGGAGTGATGCCAGGGACTCTTCTTCAACAACATTCTATAGCTCTAGGAACGAAGGGCCTAGGAATCCGAATTCTAGGCTATGAATTGAGGGCTGTGAATTGTTTTCTCAGCACCGAGATTTTGCTGCTATTGGAAAAGTAGCCTGATGTCATTATTTACCCTTCCATGAAGCATTCATTCATTAATTTATCTGTCCAACAACATGTATCAAGCACCTCCTCTCAACCAGCCACTGAAGCTATAAAGGTGAAATGGGATGATCTCTGCCCTTATGGAGTACCCACCACGTGCCAGGCTCTGGGTTTGGCAGGGGGACTAACAGAGATGAGCCAGACCCAGTTTCTGCCCTCCAGAGGCTCATTGGCCATCAGGGGAGACCCGCAGGTAAGCCAGCCAAACCAGAAAAGAGAAGTGCAAAGGGCTGTGGGAGCCCAAAGGAGTGGAAGGCAGGAAAAAGTTTCACCTAGGAGAGAACCTTTAGTGGGATTTGATGGATGTGTAGGAGTTTCTGAAATGAAGAAAGAGGGAAAGGGCATCCTTTTTTTTCTGCTTTGTAGTTCCCTTTTTCTTTTTCATTTAAAAAAATTGAGGTGGAACTTCCCTGGTAGTCCAGTGGTTAAGACTCCGTGCTCCCAACGCAGGGGGCCCAGGTTCAAATCCTGGTCAGGGAACTAGATCCCGCGTGCCGCAACTAAAAGAAGATCCCATGTGCCGCAGTGAAGCCCTGGCACAGCCAAATAAATGAATAAATATATTTTTTAAAAAGGTGGTCGATATCATCCTTTTTTTTTTAAAATTGAGGTATATTTGACATATAACTTTATATTAGTTTTAGGTGTACGGCATAATGATTTGATATGTGTATACATTGCAAAATGATCACAATAAGTCTAGTTAATGTCTGTCACCTTAACATAGTTATAAAATCTTTTTTCTTGTGATGAGAACTTTTAAGGTCTACTCTCTTAGCAACTTTCAAATATGCAATACAGTATTATTAACTATAGTCACCACGCTGTACATTACATCCCCAGGACTTATTTATTTCATAACTGGAAGTTTGTGCCCTTTGACCTCCTTCACTCATTTCTCCCACACCCATCCCCTTAGCCTCTTGCCTCTGGCAACCACTAATCTGTTCCCTGTGTCTATGAGCTTTTTTAGGTTTTTGTTTTTTTTAGATTACACCTCTGAGTGAGATCACATGGTATGTGTCTCTCTCTGTCTGACTTATTTCACTTAGCATAATGCCCTCGAAGTCCATCCACGTTATTGCAAGTGGCAAGATTTCGTTCTTTTTTAATGACTGAATAATATTCCATCATACGTATACCACATTTTCTTTATTTATTCATCCATCAGTGGACACTTAGGTTGTTTCCACATCTTGGCTACTATAAATAATGCTGCAATGAGGAAAGGGCACTCTTGAATCAGCACAAGCAAAGGCTCAAAGGTAGGGACAAGTGGGTCCTGGGGACAGGGTATGACCTGGGGTGACTGGAACACTGTTGGAAGGGTCAGGAAACAAGACAGAGGAAGCAGCCAAGCCCAGCTGGGAAGGGCCTTAGATGCCCAGAGTCGTTATGATTATGCCCCAGGAGACCAGCTAAAGACTTTTTCCTGGGGGGGGGGAGGGAGGTGCTAAAAATAGGGGTGGGAGAGTGGGAGGTAAGAGCTATTGGGTGTAAGATAAACAACCAGGATGTATTGTACAAGGTGGGCAATATAAACAATATTTTGTAATAACTGTAAATGGAGTGTAACCTTGAAAAATTGTATTAAAATTAAAATTTTTTTTAATAAAATAAAAAGTAAAAAACTTTTAATTAAACAATAATAATAAAATACTTTTCCCTTCTTCTCTACCCTTCTTCTTCCTCTTCCTCCTCTGCCACCACCTCCTCCTCCTCATTCCCCCTTCTCCTTTCTCTCCTTTTTCTTTTCTTTTCCCCTTCTCCTTCTCCTCCTCCCCCTTTCCTTTCCCTCTCCCCCACCGCCTCCTCCTCTCCTTCCCCGCTTCTACTTCTTCTCTCCTTCCTTTTTGTATCGGTGCAGAGAATGGAGTTAATCCCATTTCTCAAATCATAGCTCGTTGTCATCACAGGCTTCATTGTATTTTTTTCCCATTTTTCTCCTCAATCCCCACTCTTCTTCCCTCTACCTGAAACCATGGTGGGCACCCACTTTTGTGGGACTGCTACATCGTGGTGCAAGCAGCACGCGGTGGTGGCAAAGCACAAGGACTCTGGACTTCGATTGTTGGATTCAAAGCCTGGGTCCACCTCCTAGCAGCTCTGTGACCTTAGGCAAGTCACTTAACCTCTCTGTGCCTCCATTTCTTAATCTCTGTAAGATGGTGGTAATATTACCAGTACCTACCTCACAGGACAGTTTTGAAGATTAAATAAGTTATTACTTGAGAAACACTTAGAATTGTGTATCAATTTACTAACTAAATCTCAATCAAATAAACAGCTGATGTACTTGCATATACTTTCATCCTTGTAGAAAGTGCTTACATTGTAGCCTCTTCTTTTCTATCTACTCCCTCCCTCTAAGCGCTCTCATCCAGTCTTTCGATGCCCAGTGTGTATCCCCAGACCAGGTCTCACCCCTGAAGTGCTGCCTCCATGTTTCCCAAGGATGTCTATCAGCGACTCAGACCAAATCTGTCCCAAACCTGCTGCAGCCAGCCTCCCCCAACCCAGCCTTCCTTCCCTTCCATCAGACCTAAAAGCTCGAAGTCATTCTGGACTTGTCCCCTGCTCTCACATTTAGCAGTGGATATCAGCAAATCATGTTGGATCTACCTACAGAATAGATCCAGGATGCAGCCACTTCCTCCCACCATCACTCGCCAAGCAAGCCTCCCTCATCTCCCACAAGGATTAGTCAGCATCAGTTCCGCTGGTCTCTGCCTCTACTCCCTTCTCTCCTCCACTCAGTAGCCAGAAGGATTGTCTCAAAGTCTAAATCTGATTGTGTCTCTGCTCAAAACCCCCAGTAAGTAAGTGCCATTGGGGAAAAATGTTAGAATAAATGCCCACTCCCTTTCAATGACCACCAGGCCCTCAGGGATCTGTTCCTCCACTTCCTTCTCCTTGTTCCCTCCTCCCCTTCCCCTCATTCACTCCACCGCAGCAACACCTGCCTCTTTGCTGTGCCTCCCAGGCACTCTGCCACCTCAGGGCCTTTGCACTTGCCACTCCTTTTGCCTGGATTCCTCTTCCTTCAAGTCTGTTCTCAATTGTCAACTTCTCACCGAGGCTTCTCCTGGCCACCCTACCCAAAAGTTTGTACCTTATTCTCTTCTTAATTTTTCTCCTGACTTACTTACTTTTCTTATTTGTCTGTTACAAAGAGAGGGCACATTTCCTAGGTGTCAGGATATTTGTCACTTTTGCTCATGGCTGTTTTCCCAGTGCCTGAACAGTGCCTGGCGCACAGTAGGCCCTCGATAAAGAATTGTTGAATGAATAAAAGGAAGATTCAGTTCCTGGAACCACGTACAGTTTGGAAATAAGAGAAAAAAGGGAGGAAGAGAAGGAAGACAGCTAGGCGGACAGGCTCAGAAGTCATGCAAGAGAACACCAGAATCTCAAGATGCCAGGGACTCTTCAGGACTCACGTTCAGGAACCTCCCTCCTAGTCCCTGGGGATGCTGTCCTCCAGGGAGCAGGTACCATCCGGATCCAGGGGCCCACCCATTCTGGACCAGAACCCCCTGAGGCTGAGGCAGCTATGAACACATACCCCAGCTCTACAGCCCGTCCCAGGGCCCAGGAGTCCAGAGAGACAGACGCCCTTTTGAATTCACCATATTTCCATCCTCTGATGTTCCTGGGAAAGTACAAGGTGCTGGTTTGGAAAGACCCTCCTGTCCCTCGCTGGAGTTGGGCTGTGACTCCAGACCTCAGCTTCTGGGGTTTAGTGTCCAGGCACCTGGAAGGAGATGCAGGGCGAGAGCTGTGAGCTGCTGAAACACAGCAGGACCCCACTGGGGCCTGGAGCTGGGCTAGGGAGCCACATGGGGGGAGGCAGGACGTCTTAAAGCCATCAGGGATGAGGGACAGGGGGCTGGAGAAGTAACTGGGGACACCAGGATGCTCTCGCTGGTGAGGGCCTTCAGAAGAGTGGCTGTCAGCCTTCCCTTTACCTTCCTTTCGCCATGTCCTTCTCGTTCCTCCTCCTCCACCCCCCACCCCATCTCTAAAGCTGGGGTACCACCAAGGCAGCATGGGTCAGTGGTTAGACAGTCGGGCTCTAGAGCCAGTCTCTTCTGGCTCAAATCTCACTCCCTCATTTGCTAGTCCCATGACAACTTACTTACCCTCTCTGTAACAAGAGGAGCATAGTAGTGTCTACTTCCGAGGGTTAATGAGTGGCTGAAATGAGAAAATGCATGTGCCAGCTTAGAACACGCCTATCACGTAGTAAGGGCTCAGTAAATGGTAGCTATTCCCCTCCAAACAAAATCTCCCGTGGAGACCAAGCTAGGACATAGGGAAAGAACAGGGACTCTGCTGAAAGCTGAAGATCTCTCCTCTCTACCTTGCTGTGGCCACTGAGGCCCCTCTCAAAAGCTGAATAAAAGTCACCCCAAAATTCATCTAATGTTTTTACCATGCAGATGGGGAAACTCAGGCCCAAAGCGAGGAAGCTATTCTCAGCCATTCCTAATACACCACTTTTTGCGGAGGACCTACTGTGTTTCAGGCCCTATGCTAGGTTTGTGGGGGGGGGCGGCGGTGCGGGTACGGGGAGGAAATCTCATCTCATGGAGCTGCTCTCCAGCTCAGGGAAAGGACCATAGAACCGAAGACTGACCAAGCACACTAGGTACTAGAAGGAAAAATCGAGGGAGCACCAATAGAGACCAGCTTTGGGGAGCTCTGGGGGGACAGAGAGCCCGAGAGCTAGGAGGGGTGACCAGCAAGGTGACATTACAGTTGAGATTTCAAAGAACAAAAAGTTGCCACGTGGGCTTCTCTGGTGGTGCAGTGGTTGAGAGTCCGCCTGCCGATGCAGGGGACACAGGTTCGTTCCCCGGTCCGGGAAGATCCCACATGCCGCAGAGCGACTGGGCCCGTGGGCCATGGGCGCTGAGCCTGCGCATCCGGAGCCTGTGCTCCGCAACAGGAGAGGCCACAACAGTGAGAGGCCCGCGTACCGCAAAAAAAAAAAAAAGTTGCCACGTGAAGAGGAGTAGAGGGTGACTAGATGTTACGAACACTGTTGTTTGTAACAGCAAAACCCAGAAACAACCCAAATGTCTACCGACGTGGAGCTCTGGATAATACACTGTGGTTTATTAATATAATAGAACACTGTACGGCAGCCACAAGGACTTGTAGCCGCCTGCCTCAACACAGATGCATCTCCAAAGCATGCCATGGAAGAAAAAAAGGCAAGTGAGATAGGATACATATTATAAATACAAATGTACGTTTTATGTAACGGACACTTTCTATACACGTCTGAGAATGAAATACAGTCATCCTGTACATTTTATAAGGATTTATACCAATACAATAGTAAAAGTTAAAACATTCCTGGGAATAATAGATATCAATAGAGGGGTTTCCTTGGAGTGGAGAGGGAGACTCTTTATTGGGAAGGATACCAGGGGCCTTCTGTATTAGCTATCTATTCTGCATAACAAATAACCTCATAACACGGCGTTTTAAAACAGCAGTAGTCATTTATTATATCTCACAGCTTTCATGGGTCAGGAATTGGGGAGTGATTTAGCTGGTGGTTCTGCTCCTCAGGAGTTTTCCTTCGGATGTCAACTGGGGCTGCAGTCATCTGAAGGCCTGACTGGGGCTGGGGAGTCTGCTGCCAAAGGGGCTCATTTGCATGGCTGGCAAGTTGATACTGGTTGTTGGTCAGGGGTGGGAGGGAGAGGAGGAGAGAGGGACTCGGTTCCTCTCTATGTGACCTGGATGCCATCACAGCATGGAGACTGGACTCCAAAAGAGAGCATTGACAGACAGACATCTGGGCTGAAGCTGTATCCTTTTTAGGACCTAGCCTCAACTTCCACCCCATTCTCTTCATCAGAAGGGAGTCACTAAGCCCCGCCCACACTCAAAGGTATGGGGAATCAGGTGCCCCCTTCTGAAGGAAAGAGTTTCAAAGAATTCGTGGACATATTTTAAAACCACTACTCTCTCTTGGGACTTCCCTGGCGGTCCAGTGGTTAAGACTCCACGCTTCCATTGCTAGGGGCACGGGTTCCACCCCCAGTTGTGGAACTATAGATCCTGCAAGCCACAGGGTGCAGTCGGAAAAAAAAAATGCTCTCAATTGTGTTTCACATTTTCTTCCTTAAACTGGGTGATAAGAACTGGGTTTTGTTATATTATTCTCTGTAGCTCTTTGGGTGTTTAAAAACACAGCTGGAGGGCTTCCCTGGTGGCGCAGTGGTTAAGAACCCGCCTGCCAATGCAGCGGACACACGTTTGAGCCCTGGTCCGGGAAGATCCCACATGCCACGGAGCAACTAAGCCTGTGCACCACAACTACTAAGCCTGCGCTCTAGAGCCCATGAGCCACAACTACTGAAGCCTGCGCGTCTAGAGCCCATGCTCCTCAACAAGAGAAGCCACTGCAATGAGAAGCCCGTGCACCGTGACAAAGAGTAACCCCTGCTTGCCGCAACTAGAGAAAGCCCGCACATAGCAACGAAGACCCAACACAGCCAAAAATAAATAAATTTTAAAAATAATAATTAAAAAATAAATAAATAAAAACACAGCTGGAGATGGGGAGTGGAGAAGGGGAGCAGTGATGGGTGAGTGGTGGAGAAGGCGAGGGAGGCAGCCAGTGAGGGCAGAGAGGTGGGCACTGCCCAACCACACAGGGTCTTTTTGGCCAAGGTCCTGTCATGGGTGGGGCAGAGTCAGAGCCCTGAGCAGGTCAGGGTGGGCTCTGCTTTCCCTCCAAGCCCCCGCACCTGCCACAGGCCTGCTTGGAGGAGATGGTTCCAGTGTGGGTGGTGATCCCTTCTCTGAATACACCTCCTGGGTGCCAGCTCTTCTGAAGTCTCCCATCCACTCCTGTCCCCTGATACCTGGCCCTTTTCCCCAGAAACATCCACTTGTATTGGTTTCTGCAATATACTTCCACAGAGATACCATTCATTTATAAGCATATATGAAAATACATACACTTTTACTTCTCCCCACAAATGGATGCATATTATACACATGCTTCTATATCACTTTTTCCCCTATTCAATACACTTTGGCGATTCTTCTTTTTTTTTAAGTTTTAAAAAATTTTTACTTATTTAATTTTTTTAAAAAATTATTTATTTATTTATTTTGGCTGCGTTGGGTCTTTGTTGCTGCACGTGGGCTTTGTCTGGTTGCGGCGAGCAGGGGCTACTCTTCGTTGCGGTGCGCCGGCTTCTCGTTGCAGTGGCTTCTCTTGTTGCGGAGCACGGGCTCCAGGCGCACGGGCTTCAGTAGTTGCAGCACGTGGGCTCAGTAGTTGTGGCTCATGGGCTCTAGAGCGCAGGCTCAATAGTCGTGGCGCACGGGCTTAGTTGCTCCGCGGCGTGCGGGATCTTCCTGGACCAGGGTTTGAACCCGTGTCCCCTGCGTTGGCAGGCGGATTCTTAACCACTGCGCCACCAGGGAAGCCCTATTTATTTAATTTATTTATTTTTGTCTGCATTGGGTCTTCGTTGCCGCATGCGGGTTTTCTCTAGTTGCGGCGAACGGAGGCTATTCTTCGTGGCGGTGCACGGGCTTCTCATTGCGGTGGCTTCTCCTGTTGTGGAGCACGGGCTCTAGGTGCATGGGCTCAGCAGTTGTGACTCACAGGCTCTAGAGTGCAGGCTCAGAAGTTGTGGCGCACGGGCTTAGTTGCTCTGTGGCGTGTGGGATCTTCCCGGACCAGGGCTTGAACCCGTGTCCCCTGCGTTGGCAGGCGGATTCTTAACCACTGCGCCGCCAGGGAAGTCCCAATTTGGTGATTTTTAAATATTAGTACATAGCAAGCTTCTCCATCTTTTCCGTGGCTTCGTCATCCTGTGAATGTGCTGCAATTTATTCAACCAACCCCTATTTGTAGACATTTATTTTGTTTACTTTTATTACTATATTTTAAGCTTCAAATGTAGAGAGTTGACTTAAACAAAAAAACACTCCTCAGTTCATGGCCGATTGTCAATCTTGACCCCACATGCCCCTCCTTTGTTTTATTTCTCTCCCTCTATTCCCTTTTATCTCATTTCCCCTTCCCATTTTCTGCACCTCTGTAGACCCGTTCTGATGGGTTCCATGTGTGTTCTTTGGGGTGTGAGTCCTCTTGTAGAACATAACGAACACAGTGTGCCTGCATGTGTATTGTTGCTTTCTGTGTATGCATTTTTAATTTATTTGTGCTCTAGTGTTCATTCTCTGTTTAATATCGATCCAGCTTGTGGCTTGACCTGTGACTTCTAATTGCTGACTAGGACTCCTTGGTTTGCATCCACATTTTCCTCTCTACTTTTCCAGTGATGAGCACCTGGGTGGTCTCAAAGTCTCTACCACCACAACAGCACTGCCATGTCCTTGGATGGGCTGGTATGAGAATTTTGTCTGGACAAATAGGAGTCGTTCATAGGGTATATGTATTCTGGTTATCTTTTGTACCACAAAAAAAATTACCCTCAACTTAGAGGCTTAAAACAACACTTTGTCTTGTTTGTGATTTTGTGGGTCAGGAATTCACAAAGGGCTTGGCTAGGCAGCTCATCTCTGAACCATATGGTGTCGGCTGAGACAGCTGGGGCTGGAGGTTCCCTTCCAAGATGGCATCTTGTCTCATGTCTGCAGCCTTCATATGCCTGGCTGCTCTCTCTCTCTTTCCCTCTCTCTCAATCTCTCTCTCTTTCTCTGCTTCCCCACCCTTGGCATCTCACACTAAAGGACACCTCTCCATAGCTACCTGGACTTCCTCACAGCATGGCAGTCTCACAGTGGTTGGACTTCTTTCACAGCAGCTGGCTTCTCCCCAAGTAATCATTCCAAGAAAGAGGAAATGGAAGCTGCTAGTCTTTTAAGATCTGGTCCTAGAAACTGACACAACATCTCTCCTGGTGAAGACAGTCATGGGCCAGCACAGATTCAGAGAGCAGGTGCATAGACATCACCTCTCAATGGGAGCAATGTCAAAGAATCGGTGGCCATCTTTTACACACTCTAATATATATATATCAGATATATATTTACCATGACAGATTGTTCTCCAGATGGCAGCTCCAGGACCCACTCCCCCAGCACTGTCTCCACATCCCCACCCACACTTGGCTGAATCCAGCCTGGTCGGTTCTCCTGTTACACACAGCTAACGTTCACTTCCCCCATATGCAAGTGTGAATGTAGGAAAAAGTCCCAGAAGAAGACATGCTAGTCAAAGGATATGTGCACTTGCAATTTTGACAGATATTGCCAACCCTTCAATCAACCCTGAGCTCCATCTCTTCATAACAGATCCAGAATCTTAGCACGTCTCACCACCTCTACCATCACCATTCTGGTACCAGTCACCCTCCTCCCTGGGCTCCCAGCTTCTGCCCCGGCCCCCACAGTCCATTCTCCACATGCAGTCAGAAGCATCCCCTTAAAACCTGAGTGAGATTCTGTTCCTCCTTTGCTCAGAAGCCTCTGACGGTCTCCCACATTACTCAGGGTAAAACATTCTTGCAATGACTCTGAAGCCCTATGTGTCTGATCCCATGACCTCTCTCACCTGGTTCCTTCTCCCCTCTCCTTCTCTGTCCCACAGAGTTTTGAAAACACTAGGCATGTTCCCATCCGGACTCCTGGCAGGAATTTGAACCACCCAAGCACGCTCCCATCCCAGGGCCTTTGCACTTAACTTTTCCTCTACCCGAAATGCTCTCTCCCTGCACGTCTCCATGTCTCCTCCTTACTCCATCTGTGCCTCAAATCAAACACCACCCCTCCCACTCAGGCTCTTCTCTTTATCCTGCTTTGGTTTCTTCATAACATTTCTTCCTCCACAACATGCGGTATATCAAGTTGTGTGTTCGTTTATTGTCTGTCTCCTCTCCAGATCACGTGTGGGGCAGAGGCAAGTCATCAGCCCTGCTCAGCACCTGTCGTTAAGGAAGAGCTCTACAAATATATCTGGGATATTTGTGGAATCCAACCACGCTCCATAGATATTTGTGCCAGTTTGCACCCCACCAGCAATGTACAGACCTCAGTAACTTAAATTAATCCAAATGCACTCCCAGATACATATCCTTTAAGTTCATTCTTCCCATGCTCAAGAATCTTCAAGGACTCCCTATTACCTTGCTCAGTACATCTCAAACTGGAGCCCAAGACCTTTTTAATACCAGGACTAAGTGTTTTCCCAGCTCTCTAGAAAGAAGTTCATGGATGAGATTTTCTCAGGGTTGAGTTTTTCCTTTATCTATTTTTCTAATGTTATTGGCACGGACTCCCATTTAACTGAAAAAATCCCTAAGAGATTAAAGGGGATAGCTCACAAACAGTGAGTTCACTGGTTTGGGCTTCTAATGCTGTAATGAAGCGAATCCCAATTCAGCCCCAATAAACATCACAACTGATAACTTGGACCAAGTGCGCTCGCCTGGCTGAGCCTCAGTTTACCTGTTGGTGGAATGAACAGAATAACACTGCCCCATACGGTCCTCTTGCTGCTTGCTAAGTGCCGGGCACAGGGCCAGGTACTGGGCACATTTTAACTCACTCAATCCTTGTGGCAATTGTAAGAGGCACGTACAATTATTCTCCATTCTCAGATGAGGAAACTGAGGCCTAGAACAATTAAATAATATATCTACATGTCCATAGCTGGGGAGTGGTGAGGCTTGGATTTGAACTCCCCACGCCCCACTCCTAGGCCGCACAAAGTCATGTGGCTGAAGCTGTGCTGTGTCAAGTCCATGGTTCTCTCTGGGGTGTGAACCAAGGTTTCTGGGTTCTCAAATGGCTTTTCAATAACATTCTAATCTCTATCATTATTGGAATAATTACAATTAATAACAGCTAACAACTATTGTATGTCTACTGAACACTTAGAATTTCCTCCACATTTTGAATCTCTCAAAAACTCTAGAAGTTAATGACTCACTTAACCCTGTTTCACAGGTGAAGAGACAGAGCTCAGTGGTGGAGCTGGGATTTGGTCCCTGTGCCTCTTACACACCATGGGTCCATGCAGCACCTCTGTTTACCAGGGACTCTTTTTTTTTTGGCCACACCTCACAGCTTGTGGGATCTTAGTTCCCTGACCAGGGATTGAACCCGGGCCCTCGGTAGTAAAAGCGAGGAGTCCTAACCACTGGACCACCAGGAATTCCTTACCAGGGCCTTTCATGCCGTCATCTCATTGGACTTCACGGTCACTCCCTGAAGTCCATGCTCCTATCATTTCCATTTTGCTGACAAGAAAATTGAGGTGCAGTGCCCTGCTCGAGGCCACGCACAGCTCTTTGCAGCCAATCTATCCTGCCTCACTTCCCCAGCAGCATCCAGGATGTCACAGCTGGAAGGCACCCGATTTATAGCGCAGGAAGGAGCAAATCAAGGCCTCTGGGGCGCTGGGCAGTGTTCTCAGGCAGTTGCCCAGAGATCCTGTTTACTGGCAGGGCCGGAGGCACACCAGACCAGGAAGGAGGGAGGCCCGGGAGACGCCCCATATTTGCATCTTCAAAGCCTTGTCCTGCGCTCTCCCATCCTCAGGACTCCCCAGAGGGGCAGCAAGCTGTCACTTCCATGGAATGTCCTCCTGCCTGACCACACTGACTCAACCTGGCCTCTCCACTACTGCTCCTTCCTGAGCCCCATCTGCTTCCCCACCTGGACAACCCCATATCTGGCCTCCTGCAGCTCATCCATTTACTCGGCAAAGCACTCTTGAGTGGTAGCTACTATTTTAGGCACTGGGGATACATTCACAAGTAAACAGTAATCCCTGCCCTAGAGTGTTGATATTCTGGGGTGGAGAAAAGACAATAAATAAAAAACACACTAAGTAAAATGTATAGTATGTTTGGCAGTTATAAGGACCATGACAAAATAAAAAGAGAGAGCAAGGCTAGTGGTTTGGGAGTGGGGATGGAAGGCCATGGTGTTAAACAGGGCAGGCCTCACTGAGAAGGTGACATCTGTGCAGAGACCTGAACCAGGCAGCACCTGGAGGAAGTGTTCCAGGCAGTGGAGCACTGTCCACAGAATGTGAACACACTGAGGTGGAGGGTCTTGTGTATGAGAAGCAGCAAGAGGCCAGTGTGGCTGGAGAGAAGTCAGTGAGGGGAGAGCGTAGGAGTTAGGACACAGTGGTAAGAGAGAGGGTAGGAGAGGGGACAGATCACATGGGGCCTGTGGGTCATTGTACGGATTCAGCTTTTGCTCCTAGTGAGCTGGGAGCCAAGGGAAGGTTTTGAGGAGAGGAGGGACACAATCTGACTTGTGCATTATAGGACTTTTCTGGCTGCTGTGTCAAGAGCACATGGCAGAGGGGAAAGGGAGGAACCCGGCAACTCTTGAGGGGACCATTGCAATAATCCTGGCAAGAAATGAAGATGACTTGCCCAGCATGGTAGCACTATTCCAGTTACCACTGCTGCAGAACAAACCGCCCCAAAAGTCAGTGGCTTAAAGCAACTACTATTTTGTGATGCTCACGAATCCAGAGCAGGTATGGTGTGGATAGCTTGTCTCTGCTGTGCGGTATCTTGAGCGTCAGCTGGGAAGACTCAGAGATCGATATGAGTTAACAATTGAGGGCTGGAATCATCTGGAGGTCACCGGACTGGGACGACTTGAAGACTAAGAGTGCCTGCAGGAGCACCTGCACATGACTTCCTCACATGGGCTGGGCTTCCTCACCGTATGGCGGTCTCAGAGCATTCGGACTTCTTACTCAACAGCTCAGGGCTCCAAGAATGGGTGTTCCAGTAAACAAGCTGAAGCTGCATAGCCTTTCATGACCCAGCCTCGGAAGTCACATAGAGCCACTTCTGCCACGCTCTATTGGTTAAAGGAGTCACAAACCCACCTAGACTCAAGTAGAAAGGACATGGACCCGACCTCTCAATGGAGCCATATTCTAAAACCACCACAAGCACTTAGCATCTTCATGGCAGATTGAAAGTTTCTTGTGCTGGCTGATGCCGGAAGCACGGGGAAGAGCCACATCAAAAGTGATTTTGTGGGCTTCCCTGGTGGCGCAGTGGTTAAGAACCCACTTGCCAACGCAGGGGACACGGGTTCGAGCCCTGGTCCAGGAAGATCCCATGTGCCGCGGAGCAACTAAGCCCGTGAGCCACAACTACTGAGCCCGCATGCCACAACTACTGAAGCCCGTGCGCCTAGAGCCTGTGCTCCGCAACAAGAGAAGCCACCGCAATGAGAAGCCCGCGCACTGCAACGAAGAGTAGTCCCCGCTTGCTGCTACTAGAGAAAATCCGCGTTCAGCGATGAAGACCCAACGCAGCCAAAAATAAAACCAAATAAATAAGTTTATACAAAAGTGATTTTGCTCACCCAGGGCTCACAGCCCAATGACCAAAACAGGTACCTCTCAGGGGTGTAGGCATCCAGAGAGGAGGCCCAACCCAGCTTGGCAAATCAAGGCAGGCTTCCTAGAGGAGGCAATGCATGAGCTGAGTCTTAAAGAGTGAGGGAGTCAACTAAGAGAAATAGGAGAGGGCAACCCAGGACAGGGAGAATTAGGGATGCTCACATTGAGAGGCAGGAGAGTGAATGCTTGAGAGATGGGATCTGGGTTTGTGTCTTGCACTGCCACTCCTAGTGGGTGACACTGGGCAGGCCACCTCGGCTCTCTGAGCCTCCGTTTATTATAAAATAGGAGTGATAATAATTGCACTGCCTTCAAGGGAGAAAATGCATGCAAGGCGCCTGCTAGATAGAAAGAACCTCAAACTGTCAGCTCTGACTGGGAAGCCACAGGTGGAGGTCAACTGCTCAGGCTCCCTGGGTGCTCAGAAGAGGAAACAGGCAGAGACTAGTCCAGTGCCACCCAGCATCGAAGGGGAGGATCTGGATCACACCCCGTTGACCTTCCACAGCCTGATCCCTCTCTGTCTGCTGTTACTCCTCAGCCCCCAAGTTCACTTGGGGGAGGAGGTGTCACTTCTTCCTTGTATGTGCCCTCGTCCAAGGAATCCTGTGAGGCCTCCAGAGGAGATCACCTGATCCAGAGGTGGAGCCTTGAAGATGGGGGTGATCACTGCCCTGATAAGGGCTCCCCGCTGCCTGCATTCTCCACGTCCCTGTTCAGCAGGAATTCCTCCGTCCAGCATGGAGTTCCGGTGGATTTTATGGGCCAGCCACAGCAGACAAATTGAGAAGAAAAACATCCCTCTGGAGCCCTACTCAGCTCTCAAAATCTGATTTCCGCTCCGCCGGAAGGAGGCTGGGCTGCTTTAACCCTCTGTGGGAGGGGACCACGGGGTCTGATTCAAGATCCTCCTAGCTGCCTGCCCTGCCTGCCTACCACACTGGCTCCCTTCCTTCTTCAACAGCTCCTACTCTGGCCCCCACCCCGCCCCAGGGCTCAGCTTTCCCCCTCCCTTTGCAAAACTGCCTCAAAGGCCCCAGACCCCAGTTTAGGATCATCAGCAAAGCATCGGCTACATGCCAGGCGTCTTGTAAACAGCGGCTCTTGAGAAGTCTGGAGCAAGGTGGGAAAGAACACGGGCTTGGGACGCAGACAGAAATGGGTTTGAGATCCAGATTTGCCTGTTCTAGTTTGCAAGATCTTGGGCAAAGTCCCTTCACCTTGCTGGGTCTGGGTTTCCTCATCTGTAAAATGGGCCCTCAGTAAATAATTGTTGTTATTATTACTACCCCTTACCTCCACAAACCGACAGGTTAGGCATCATCACCCACATCTGACCAATGAGAAAAGCAAGGCTCTTGGGACTTGCCTCGACCAGCTCACTGCCTCACTTTCTACAATTATTAATCAGGACTGCAAGCCCCGAACTTGTTAAATAATACAGTCAATCCTTATTATTTGGAGATTCCGTATTTGTGAATTTGCCTGCTCCCTAAAATTTATTTAGGGAGCAAAATGAATACTCTTCAGTGGTTTCATGGTCATTCACGGACACGTGCAGAGTGAAGAAAAATTTGAGTCACCGACACCCACATTCCCAGCTGAAGTGGATCACTGACAATGCCTTCTTGTTTCCACTCCCATGCTGTAAACAAGCGTCCTGTTTGTGATCTATTTAGCGCCACGCTTTGCACATTTTTGTGCTTTTCGTTGGTGATTTCTCTGTTTAAAATGGTCTCAAGCATACTGCTGAAGGGCTGTCTGGTGTTACTAAGCTCAAGAAAGCTATGAGGTGTCTTACAGAGAAAACATGCGTGTTAGATGAAGTTTGTTCAGGTGTGAGTTACAATGCTGTGGTCCATAATTTTAACGTGAAAGAATCAACAGTATATATTAAATAAGGTGTCCTTAAACAGAAACACACATAAAAACAAGGTGACGTATTGATCAGTTGATGAAAATGGGACTAGACTCTTGCAGGAAACTAACCCTTTATTTTTCCCCAGGAGTGTTGTGCTCCGTATTTGCTAATTCAGTGTTGGTGGTAACTTTACAGAATATAATTACAGCAAATAATAAAAAATCAATTAAATTTTCAGGATTTTGGTACTTTCAGGTGTGAAGATAATATTTAAGAGGCATTGCAGTGAGCTGCAGTGACAATTAGCATTGCTATGGGACAAATTACCCTACAAGTTAGTCTTAAAACATGCATTTTCTTACGCTCACAGATTCTATAGTTCAGGTTTCATAATAACGGGCACAGCAGGGAATGCGTCGCTGCTCTATGATGTCTGAGGCTTCAACTGGGAAGACTCAAAGGTGGGGGTGATTCAACAGCTGGGGATGGAGTCATACGAAGGCATTTTCACTCACACATCTGTTCCCTGGGCTGGGAGGATGGGAAGAATAGTACAGCCAATCAGAAGCACCTTCATGTGGCCTGGGCTTCCTCACAGCATGGCAGTCTCAGGGCATTCGAACTTGTTACATGGTAACTCTGAGTAAAGAGGGCTCCAGTGAACAAGGCAGAAGAATGCGTCACCTTTAAGACCCTACTTCAGAAGTCACAGAGGGTCACTTCTGTCAAATTCAACTGGTCAAAGGAGACTCCAACCTGTCTAGACTCAAGGGGAGCCGACATAGATGCTAGCTCTTGATAGGAAGAGTTGGGGTGGGGGGTATGTTTTCAAACTGCCACAGCTATTAACAGAGATTTATGAAAATTAGAGACCCAGGTCCAAATCTTGACTCTCCCTCTCTCCTAGCTGGGCAATCGTGGGCAAGTTTCTTAACTCCTCAGAGCCCTCATTTCCCTTTCTGTAACATGATAGTGATTATAGGCCCCCACTTCTAGGATGCTGAGGATGAAATGAGACAATGGATGAGAAGCTGTTGTTCAGTGCCTGGCACACAGTGCAGCATAGATGGTAATGGTATGAACATTATTCGTTATGAGACCTGGATGTATTGTTAACAGCTTGCATTTAGCTGCATGTAACAAAAACCCAATAATGTGGCTTCACCAAATAGGAGTTTATTTTTGTTTTTGTTTTTTTTCCCCAAGAGATTATGGACTAGTGTGGCTGGCTGCTCAAGGAAATTATCAATGACCCAGCTACTCTGGCTTTCCACTCTGTCATCCTTAGCATGGGACCTTTGTCCTCACGTTACCAAGTCGGCTGCTATATCTCCAGGAATTGCATCTCTGTTCCAGGCAGGAAGAAGGTGAAGGGTAGAGGACAAAACCTTCTCAGAAGACTCTGTCATTTCATTTGAGGAAGCAGGCCCTCCCTAGGAACTTCTCTCTTCATCTCATTGGCCAGAATGAGCCACATGGCCACCCCTAGCTGCAGTGAAGCCTGAGAAGAAGATTATAAGTAGGGAGGCCCATTGCTGTCCCAGACAAATTGAGGTTCTATTGATAGGGAGTGGGGTAGATATTGTGTAAGCAGTTAGGAGTCTGCATGCCAGTCCAGGAGGACAACCCACAAATGCACCTGTTGTGCCAGCATCGCTATTGACAACTGAGGTTAGACTGAAACACAACTTCATCATGGGGCTCCCTTATTTAAGGTAGCTGTGGTGCCCTAAACTTGATCCAGGCCACCACCCTCAGGAAGCCTCTCTGGACAGCACTGGGTCTCTGATTTCATTCTCTGAAATCCTAATGGCTGGGCTGGGCTGGGGTAGCATGATCTGTCTACATCAGAGTCCTCAGGGGCCCACTCCCCAACTTGCACCCCCTGCACCATGTAGCCTGCAGAGGGGAGGAGAAGTGCCCCCAGGCACAGTCAGCAGCTGGGCTGAGAATAGGGTCCCTGCCCCTGACACTCAGCCTTGAGGACTTCTAATAGGACTCTTTGAATTTTCAAAGGATTCACTAAACAGCGGCTTCATTCAGCAAGTCTTGAATTTCTCCATCATCTTGTTGACTCTGTGTCACCTGGCACTGGTATTAGGGCCAACTTGAACCAGGCGGGTACCTGGGCAGGCTAAATTATCTAGTACTTTCTTCAACTTGATGGTCTCTAAACATCAGACTGATATTCCTTTAGAGGGATGGAGCTGAAGGAGAACACCCATGGCCACAGCCGCCTCTTCTCTATTATTGAGCAATTCCACCTTGGTCCCAAATTTGTATCCCCTACTCCACAAAACCAGAACACTGCCGTTAACAGGCTGATTCCCCCCGGGGTAGAGTTTTGTGAGCATCTGAGTTTAAACTACCCTAGAGTGCAGCTCTTCCCTCCTCATCCCCAACATAAGCCATTTATCAAAGAATTCCTGTCACTCGCTAGCTGTGCGACCTTAGGCAAGTTACTTAATCTCTCTGTTCCTGACTCTACTCATCTGTTAAGCGGGAATATTAATAGTACTTAGTTCACGGGGCTGCTCTGAGGATTAAATGAGAAAATGCCTACAAGTGTTTAGAAGACTGTCTGGCATATAGTAATCCCTCAATATTATTCTTTCCATTTTCATTGCTCTTTCCCTGATAGAAGTGCCAAGAAACACATTTCCCCCACAACCTGTTACCTTTCTAATGATGTTTTGGTGTCCTCTGGAGAGTGGGGCTCCGGGAAAATGCCTGTAATCCCTCTCTTAACGCAGCTCTGCCTGGTACAGCACCTACCTGCTCACTCCCCTGTCACCCCTATTCAATGAGCTCTCAAGAAAGAATGGGATACCCCCTCACACCAAGGTGGTTGTCATTGACAACAGTTGGAGAAATGTCCACTGAACTGTGTTCTCTACTGGGTGTCTGTGCAGGGCGGGGTGGGGGGGTTGTGGGGGAGAGTCTGTGGTCAAATAAATCTAGAAAATGAAAACTGAAATGAGACCTAAGGAGGTTACTTATGCAGGGTTTCTCGTTTAATATGTTAATGTCTGCACCTCTCTAGATGGCAGATGCAAAATGCAGTTTCCCAGACTTTTTCTTATCATGGAACTCTGGGCATCTTCCAGAACTAGAGTTCCCAAGAATTCACTCCTAAAAATAATGGCCTGGGGACTTCCCTGGCAGTCCAGTGGTTAAGACTCCGTGCTCCCAGTGCAGGGGGCCCAGGTTCAGGGAACTAGATCCCACATGCATGCCACAACTGAGAGTTCGCATGCCACAACTAAGGAGCCCGCTGCCACAACTAAGACCTGGCACAACCAAATAAATAAATAAATACATCCCTGGTCGGGGAACTAAGATCCCGCGTGTGCTGCTCAGCATGGCAAAAAAAAAGGGGCCTGGAGGGACCTTAGATAGACTGAGCTCTTTTGATAGAATCAAAGACACCAGCTCCACACCAGAGGAACCACATGGATGGGGTCAATGGCACTTTTTATTAACCTGAACAGAACAACAGAACAAAACAAAACCTGGCGTCTCTATGGAAGGACAGTTTAAATGTTTATTCAACAGATATTTCTGGATGCATATAAGGTGCCGGGTACTGCCCTGGGTATCTTGCTCTCTAAGAATTTCAATGGGATGATGAAAGTGGGAAAAATTGCTATCAGGCCAAATTGAGAAAACCTCTTATAAGGATTAAATGATGGTAACAGTTAACACTTATACAGCACATGCCAAGTGCCAGGACTGGTACAAACGCTACATATTTTGAGTCATTTAATCTTCACAATAACCCTCTAAAGGCAAGCTCTCTTATAACCCATGTTTCACAGACGAGGAAACTGAGGCACAGAGAAATTCAGTAAATTTTTCAAGATCACAGGGATGGTAAGTGGCAGAGCTGAACACAGACAGGCTCCTGAATCTGCAGATTTAACCATGTGACACTGTTTTATATCCAGAGATAACACCTCTGGCAGGCATCACTAGTTGCTTCTGGAATCTATTCTTCCACTCTTCTATACTAAAAGAAACCCACCAATGAAGACTACATTTCTTAGCCTCCTTTTCAGTAAAGTATGGTCAAATGACAAGGTCTGGCCAATGGGATGTGAGCAGAAGTGAGGCTATAACTCCCAGACAAGTGTCCTCAACTGATGAAGTGCGCCCTTCCTTCCTCTGCCTTTTTCTCCTTTTCGCCAGTTGGAATGCTGACAGAATGACTCCAGCAGCCATACTGGTCCATGAGACAACCTAGGGAGTGGAAGTCGCATATAAGAGAGCAAAAACATAGGCAGAGCCTGGGTCCCTGACACCATCTGCTTTAGTGAGTTAATGTTACATAACAAAATACCCTAAACTTAGGGGCTTATAATATCAATGATTATTTATTATCTTTATATTTCTTTCTTTGTTATTTTTCACAGTTCTTGCAGGTCAGGAATCCAGAATCCACATCAAAGGAAGCTCACTCAGAAGGTTCCAAGTTGGTGCTGGCTGTAGGCTGGGGGCCTCAGTTCCTCTCTATACGGGTCTCTCCTCAGGACAACTTGAATGTCTCATAGCATGGTGGCTCCCATCTCCGTGATTCAAGGGAACAAGGCAGAAACTAAATACAGGCAGACCTTGTTTTATTGCACTTCCCTTTATTGCACTTCACAGATAATGCGTTTTTTACAAATTGAAGATTTATGGCAACCCTTCGTCAAGCAAGTCTATTGGTGCCATTTTTCTAAAAGCATTTTTTTTTTTTTTTCCAGTACGCGGGCCTCTCACTGTTGTGGCCTCTCCCATCACGGAGCACAGGCTCCGGACGCGAGGCCCAGCAGCCATGGCTCACGGGCCCAGCCGCCCTGCGGCATGCAGGATCCTCCCAGACCAGGGCACGAACCCGTGTCCCCTGCACCGGCAGGCGGACTCTCAACCACTGCACCACCAGGGAAGCCCAGCATTATTTTTAAACTAAGGTATGTTCTAGACCTAATGCCATTCCACACTTAATAGACTACAATATAGTGTAAACATGACTTTTATATGCACTGGGAAACAAAAAAATTTGTGTGGTTCAATTTTTTGCAATATTGATTTTATTACTGTGGTCTGGAATGGAACCTGCCTATACCTTTATCACCTAGATTCAGAGGTCACATGCTGTCATTTCTGCCATACAAGTCAGATCTGATTCAATGGGGGGAGGTATCTACACAAGGGAGTAACACCAGGAAACAAGGATCATCGGAGGCTATATATACTATAGAATGCCACATCAGCCCTACCTGCAAATGCCTTGAATGTGAAAGAGAAATACACTTTTATTTTGCCTAACTGGACTTAAGATTGTGATTAATATATCTATGAACTCTTGGCACAAAGTAGGCCTGCATTAAATGCTAACTATCATTGGTCTTTTTTTCCAAGTAGATTGAGGTGTAGGACTTTTTGTCCTCTTTTGTGTGTCCCTTTGTTAACACACAAACACTTGTACCACTACCATCTAGGTCAAGGTTTGGTACAAAGTAGGTTTAGGAGGCTGTGTATCAGCCTTTTAACTCATTCATTCATACAATAAGCATTCACTATTGTCCACAATATCCAGGATCTGGCCTAAGATTCTGGGATAACTTCCCTGCCCTGGAGAATTCATAGTCTAGTTGGGAACGCAAGCACAGTGAGATGGAAAACAAGCCACTTCTCTGTCTTCAGAGAAATTCAGATTAAAACAGAAAGTCAGATAATTCCAAGTGCCAGGGATGATGTGGGGGAAAGTGGTCCCACATGCCCTGCTGGACATGTGGACTGCAGCACCCATCTTGAAATGTAGTCAGACAGCACTTAGGCTATGTGTATTCTCTCCACTTCCAGAATCCTCCTTCTGGGTGTATATGCCAGAGAAACACACACAGGAGTCATGCACCACAGGTTATCATAGCTTTGGGGAGGTGGGAGTTGGAGGTAACTACAGTGTCCGTTGTTCAGGGAGTAAACAAAGGAGGCATATGGTGGATACACGAACACCATGCATACTGAGCAGCAGGGAGAAGCAATGAACTCCAGTTAGACTCCGCACACAGAGACCAGTGACAAGTAACAGAACAACCTGGAAACAAATCTATGCAAACTACCATTTGTGTAAGTTAATAACCCACTCACACAAAGCAGCACCATTATATTTTATAAGGACACCCACGTATTCAAAGACATACATCAAAAATATTAGAGTAAATCCAGAATATCCAATGCAATACTAAAGGAGAACGTCAGAGGACTGACACTACCTGACTTCAAGACTTACAGTAAAGCTACAGTAGTCAAGACAGTGTGGGAGGGACTTCCCTGGTGGTCCAGTGGGTAAGACTCCATGCTCCCAATGCAGCGGGCCCAGGTTCGATCCCTGGTTGGGGAACTAGATCCCATATGCATGATGCAACTAAGAGTCTGCATACCACAACTAAGAGTCCGCATGCCGCAACTAAGAAGTCCACTGCCGCAACTAGAGTCCACGTGCCACAACTAAGAGTCCACGTGTCATAACTATAGAGTCCGTGTGCTGCAACTAAGAGTCTGCATGCCGCAACTAAAGAGTCTGTGTGCCACAACTAAGAGTCCACATGCTGCAACTAGGAATCCGCATGCCACAAGTAAGAAGTCCACATGCCACAACTAAGAGGCCACATGCCGCAACTAAAGAGTCTGCATTGCCATAACTGAGTCCTCATGCCGCAACTAAGAAGTCCACATGCCACAACTAAAGATCCTGCGTGCCGCAACTAAGACCTGGAGCAGCCTAAATAAATAAATAAATATATATTTTTAAAGTGTGGTATTGGTGAAAGAATAGACAAATAGATCATTGGAAGAGAACAGACAGCCCAGAAATAGACCCACATAAATACAGTCAACTGATCTTTGACAAAGGAGCAAAAGCAATACAATGGAGCAAAGATAGTCTCTTCAGCCAGTGGTGCTGGAACAACTGGACATCCACACGCAGGAAGATGAATCTAGACAGAGACCTTACACCCTTCACAAAAAATAAGTCAGAATAGATCCTAGGCCTAAATGTAAAACACAGAACTATAAAACTCTTGGAATATAACATAGGAGAAAACATAGATGACATTTTAGATATGATACCAAAGACACGACCCATGAAAGAAATAATTGAGAAGCTAGACTTCATTAAGATTATAAACTTCTGCTCTGCAGAAGACAATGTCAAGAGAATGACAAGACAAACCATAGACTGGGAGAAAATATTTGCAAAAGACCCATCTTATAAAGGACTAGTTATCCAAAATATACAAAGAACTCTTAAAACTCAACCATAAGAAAATAACCCTATTAAAAATTGGGCCAAAGACCTTAGCAGACACCTCACTCAAGAAGGTATACAGGGCTTCCCTGGTGGCGCAGTGGTTGAGAGTCCGCCTGCCGATGCAGGGGACACGGGTTCGTGCCCCGGTCCGGGAAGATCCCACATGCCGCGGTGCGGCTGGGCCCGTGAGCCATGGCCGCTGAGCCTGCGCGTCCGGAGCCTGTCCTCCGCAACGGGAGAGGTCACAACAGTGAGAGGCCCGCGTAACGCATAAAAAAAAAAAAAAAAGAAGGTATACAGATGGCAAATAAGCATATGAAAAGATGCTCCACATCATACATCATCAGGGAAATGCAAATTAAAACAACAATGACACATCACTACACACCTATGAGAATGGCCACAACCTGGAACACTGACTATACCAAATGCTGACGAGAATGTGGAGAAACAGGAACTCTTATCTATTGCTGGTGGGAACGCAAAATGGTACAACCACTTTGGAAGACAGTTTGGTGGTTCCTCATAAAATTAAACATACTCTTGTCATATGATCGAGCAATTGCACTCCTTGGTATTTACCCAAAGGAACTGAAAATTTATATCCATCCAAAACCTGCACACAGATGTTTATAGCAGCCTGATTCTTAATTGCAAAAACCTGGAGGCAGCCAAGATGTCCCTCAGTAGGTAAATGGATAAATTGTGGTACCTCTAGACAAGGTAATATTATTCAGTGCTAAAGAGAAAAAAAAAAGGTTTCAAGCCATGAAAAGATATAGAGGAACACTAAATACGTATTGCTAAGTGAAAGAAGTCAATCTGAAAAGGCTACATACTGTATGATTCTAACTCTATGACATTCTGGAAAAGGCAAAACTATGGAGACAATAAAAAGATCAGTGGTTGCAGGGATTGGGGTGTAGATGATCAGGCAGAACACAGAATTCTAGGGCAGTGAAAATATTCTGTATGCTACTATAATAATGGATATATGTCAGCATACATTTGTCCAAACCCATAGAATGTACAACACCAAGAGTGAATCTCTGTGTGATAATGATGTGACAATGTACAACAGATTCATCAATTGTAACAAATGTACCACTCTGCTGGGAGGTGTTGATAACAGGGAGGCTATTCATTTGTGGGGACAAGGGGTCTATGAGAAATTTCTGTACTTCTCAATTTTGTTTAAACCTAAACTTGCTCTTTAAAAATTGTTTTTAAAAAAATAGAGTGGGTGCACTTGTGGGGGGAGGGAAATGGAGTGGGGAATCAGGGAGAGAAGTCAAAACACAGTGTGTCAGCACAAGACTTTGCACCAAGGTTTGGGAGGAGCCACAAAGCAGGCTTCCCTGAGGAGCTACACTGAACTTTGGTGGAGGAGTAGGGTCGTCTGTCTGGTCAGACCTGAAGGGATGGGTCTCCAGAAGAGGTGGACAGACAGGGCAAAGCTGGTGCCTCGGAGGAACTGCAAGTGCTTCAGCGGGACTGAAGGCCGGGGTGCCCTGGTCGGGAAGGCCGGGGCCAGCTGCTGTTCTCTCGCCCTGTAAGACCCTCCTCCTCTTACCTGGTGGACTCCTACTCAGCCCTCACACGCCTCTGGGCTGCCTGAGAGGCCGTGTGGCTGAGGAAGACTGAGCTGAGTTCCTCTGCTGGCCCCAGAGTGACCTTGGCGAGTCACTTTCCCCTCTCGGAACCTCAGTTTCTTCATCTGTAACATGGGAATAACAATACCTACCTCAGAAGGCTGTGGTGAGGAGGAAGTGAGATGAGCAAAATATTGATACAAAGTCGCTGCCCCAAGAAGCTTATTTTCTGGTGCAGATAGACAGCCGGCAGACAAATAAATATGTAGTGTGTTTGCCACCGTATTCCCAGTACCCAGAACCGTGCCTGGTGCATAGTAGGTACTCAATTAACATTTGTGGATGAATGAATAAATGAATGAGTGGAAGTAATGATGAATACTCTGGAAAGAAGTAGAGCAGGGGAAGGGGAGAGGGAGAGCCAGAGGAGTGCCGAGGGGTAGGGGAGGCCTCCCTGAGGAGATGCGATTTGTGGGAAGATGGGACGGAAATAAGGGAATTAGCTATGGGAATATCTGGGGACAGTGGGTGCCGGGCAGGAGTGGGCTCCAGGGATAGCAAGGAGGCCCGTGTGGCTGCCGCAGGGTGAGGAACAGAGGAGGAGAGGAGCTGAAAGCCTTGTGCGGGTGGGCTGAGACTGTGGCAGGAGCCCCCTCCCCACTCCCAGGGACAAGTCCTAGAAGAGTCCAAGCTGTTCAGTCCCTTCCGAGGCAGGGTGCTCCTCAGCAGCGGGCCCCAGCCCCTGACACCACTAGCACAAACTGCTCTCGGGTGTTTCGCACTCTGTGTGCCAGGCCCTGGCATTCCTGGCATAAACTCACCATCAGCTCTGGGAATAAGTACTATTATTACCCCTCCGTTTTCAGAGCAGGAAGCTGAGACTCCAAGAGGCTGCTAACCTTGGGCCGGAACCGGGTGTCTCTGATGCCAGGCCCAGGCTTGCACCGACCACATTGTCCTGGAATTCTTTGTTTACAGCTCGCCTTCCCCTCTGGGCTGCAGAAGGCCCTGAGTCTCATTCATGGTTTTATTTTACTCCCAGGGTCGCCTGTGTCAAAACCTGCCTGAGGAGCGAATGAATGAAAGCGCCTTCCAAGGAAGCCCCCTCCCCACCTTCCGGGCCCAGTTCACGCCCTATTTGGTTCCTCCAGGTCGTGCTGGAATGGGAGGGGGCTGGACTGAGGAATTTCAAGCCGCCTGAGGGTCCAGAGCAGAAGAGAGGGGGAGGGGGGGGAAGCGAAAGTGAAGGGAACGAGAGCCCCTCTGAGGAGGCGCAGACAGGGAAGGAAATCTCCCGGTAATAATTCATCTGCTCAGGAAGCAGCAGCTTGGCCTGGGGCTGTGTGTGGGGCTGGCCCTGCAGGGAGGGGGCCTCGCAGCCTCCTTCTCCTCCTTTCCAAAGCCCAGCCTGGCTGGGGTCACGGTCAAATGAAGGGGGGAGAGCCAGGTGTGGGAAGAGACCTTCCTGAAGACCCTAGGGCCTGAAGACTTCAGGGACTGCTCTCCCAGCAGCCAGCTCCCCATCTCTCCCCCATTCTGGCCTGGGTCTGGGAGACAGGAATGCACAGCATGGCAGAGCTGGGAGGCATCGTCAAGAAAACTGATGCCCAGAAGGAAGATGGAGCCAAAACGCACCTAGAAACCTTCCGACTTCACTCCCTGTGCTCCTTCTGCCGCACGGGCTGCCATTTGGGCTAAAGAGAAAGTTATTGTCAAGGCCAAGCAAACACAGGCTTGGCCGGTCCCCAGGATGGAGCTGGGAAAGGGGACCCCAACAACCATCATCAGCTCAGTAAGTCTTCCCAGGGCCTCTGAGGAAGAGGACATGTCAGATGTCAGGCTGAACAATCTAAGGTTTCCAGAAGGAAGGAAGGCGATGAGGGAAGATATTTCCCCCCCACCACCCCCTCACTTCGTAAGTGTGAGTTTTTTTGAGGGGGTGGTGTTGGCACTTCAAGCAGAGGGAAGGGGAGTGTGTGGATTTGGAGCCAGGGAGGCTGCTGCAGTCCAGGATGGGATTGTGGGGAGTAAGGGAGAGAAACTTGTATTTTACTGGGGTGGAGACAGGACAGGGGTGATAGTGGGTCCCAAACAGTCTGGGACCACTGCCCTCACTCACCCTGAAGGCCAGAGCTCTCTTATCTGTAAATCAGAGGTTCTTCCCCACAACTTCAGCAGAGGAAAGTAAAGATCAGTAAAGCACTCAGCACTGTGTCTGGCACAACCATTTTGGTGGTAGGACCTCAACCAAAATGTCAACTCTGTGAAAGCAAAGAGTTTGTTTTGTTCACATTTCTATTCTCACCTAAAACCGTGCCTGGCATAGCAGGGACCCAATAAATATTTGTTGAATAAATGAACGAATGGAGTTACTGGCGTTTGTGTGTTTTGTTCTGCTTTTTTTTTTTTTTTTTTTTTTTAAGTTTGTCGTCAGGGATGTGACACCATCGAGTCCTTATTTGGAAAGTTTATAGTGTTTCTCCAACTGTTCTCCACTGACACCACCATCCTGTACATAATGAAAAATCCTGGGTCGGCTGAATCAGACTGGGGGAATCCGGGAATTTATCAAGTCAAAAGCCCCCCCTTACCTAATTCTTACACGAAAGTTACAGAACCACAGTATTAGAATTTGAGGGAGGAAAAACCCGAGTTGCTTTCTCTACAATCTTATTTTCGAATGAGGAAACTGAAGCCAGGAGAGGAGAAGGGACCTGCCCGCAGCCCTGCGGTCTAGGCTGAAGATGAGTCCGGATCTGGGCACAGCCCACTCCACCCACCCAACCCACCCCGACCCCCGGCTTTTGCCCCGCTCGCCCGCGGGGATCCAGAGCCTTCAGGGCGTGCCACCAGCTCGCGGGCCGCTTTCAACCTGGGGAACTGGGGCGAAGGGCCCGTAGCCATTGGCCGGGGCGCGGCGGGCGCCTCCCCATTGGCCAGGGCGGAATCCCCCGCCCCGGCCGGGGCGGCCTCGGGACTGGCCCCTCCCTCGGCTATAAGGCGGTGGCCAGCTGAGCCGTGGGAGCGCGCGGGAGCGCACGGCGGGGCGCGGCAGACGCTGGGGCGCTGCGCACCAAGGGAAGCGGCCGGCCGCCCATGGCGTTCGCGCTGCTGCGCCCCGTCGGCGCGCACGTGCTGTACCCGGACGTGCGGCTACTGAGCGAGGACGAGGAGAACCGCAGCGAGAGCGACGCCTCCGACCAGTCGTTCGGCTGCTGCGAGGGCCTGGAGGCGGCACGGCGCGGCCCGGGCCCCGGGGGCGGGCGGCGGGCGTCCAGCAGCGCGGGCCCGGTGGTGGTGGTGCGACAGCGGCAGGCGGCCAACGCGCGGGAGCGGGACCGCACGCAGAGCGTGAACACGGCCTTCACGGCGCTGCGCACGCTCATCCCCACCGAGCCGGTGGACCGCAAGCTATCCAAGATCGAGACGCTGCGCTTGGCGTCCAGCTACATCGCGCACCTGGCCAACGTGCTGCTGCTGGGCGACGCGACCGACGACGGGCAGCCGTGCTTCCGAGCGGCGGGCACCGCCAAGAGCGCGGTCCCAGCCGCCCCCGACGGCGGCCGCCAGCCGCGTTCCATCTGCACCTTCTGCCTCAGCAACCAGCGCAAGGGGGTGAGTGCGCGCGGCGCTCCAGTACTGCGGCCGCAGGGTCAGGGAACGGGCCTCTTACGGAGCAAAAGAGGGGCCGAGACCCCAATGAAGAGAGGGGGAAGAGACGTGGAGTCGTCGGGGGTGCAGCCCTCCAGGCCCAGAGTTTGGTGTGGAACAGAACCGCTCACAATGTTCCCCAAACAAGGGGTGCAGGGAAGCCCAGAGCTCGGGCGTGATTTAGAGGATGGAGATTGCTCATCGAAGGACACCCCCTCCCACTAGGAGTGTGCTGGGAAGAGCGTGTGGGGAAATCATAACAAAGGCTGTCATTTATTGAGCTCTTCCTATGTATGGGCGCGCGTTCCTGGTTTTCTTTTTACCTTCACAAGAACCCCGTCAGGCAGGTAGTTCTGCCCGTTTTATCACTGGTGAGGACCTGGGGCTCAGAGGGGTGCCCATATTACACAGCTCGAAAGCCAGAATGCAGGCTCTGGGTTTGCTGGGTATGTGTTGCCCTGAGCTGCCCTTACCGTAAAATAATTGTCCCGTATCCTGAGACTGACCCAAGGGCAGGAGACTGAGAAGAAAAGGGGATGCACGCCCCCAGTCAAGAGCCTGAGGTGCCCAGCTGATGAGCGGTAGGTGTGAAGCAGGGGGTCTCTTGAGGATACCCAGCCCCCAAAGAGATGGAGTGCTGGGGAAGGGCACTGTTGAGTCAGCCGGCAGAGCTGGAGGTAAGCTTCTGTGGTCTGTCCTAAGTAAGGATGAGAACCGGGCTGGTAGGGGACGGACGGGGCTGAGTAGCAGCAGAGGTTGCTGGGGGGTGCTCCTGGTTGAAAGCTGGCCCTCCTGCACAGGCCCCAAGGAGCCTGCTTCATCCTCAGCCTTTCCCCTTTCTGGCCTGGGCTTTTCTTAGAATAAGGAGGCTTGGTCTTGTGACAGCTTTGGATTCTATCAGCTACTATTTACAGCTGGGGAAACTGAGGCTGAGAGAGTCCCTGACTGGTCCCTGTGGCCTTTTGGAAAATGAAAGAGTATGGGAGCACAGGGAACTCTGCTCAGTATTCTGTAATAACCTAAATGGGGAAAAGATTTGAAAAAGAATAGATACATGTATAGGTATAACTGAATCACTTTGCTGTACACCGGAAACTAACACAACATTGTTAATCAACTATGCTCCAGTATAAAATAAAAATCAAAAAAAAAAAAAGTCATGGGGGATTGGAGTCATGCCTCTGGGTCCCCTAGTCTTTGGTTCTCACAACTTCCCCGGCTCCCCTCTTCACTCTGTTCTGGGGAAGCCTCTGTGTCCTGGCCTCAGACCACCCCCTTCTGGCCTCTCACCTGCCATTGCTGCCTCAGTTTCCCTAAGTCAGTCTTTTTCGGTTCCGATTTGAACTCTCTCCAGGGTCCCTGATCCTCCCAGCTGTGGGCCCTGGTCTGTGGGCCCTCGGCAATACTCCCTGACTGCTTTTCACCTATTCACTCAGTTCGGCAAACCTTAACTACCCGACAGCTGTTTTTTGTCGACTCTGAAAACATTCCCAGAGAAGCAGGTTATGGATGCCCATCCACCACTGTCAGGAACTCCCAGTGCTGGGCCAGGGCAGCGCCTGGAGGTGAAAACAGCGATGTTGTGGTCTGATGGGGAGGTCTGATGTGCACAAAGGGACTGTCAGGGCCGGAGGAAGCCCCTGACCCAGTGGCTAAGTTCCTGACAGAAGCTTGGGGTTGGAAGCAGGCAGGTTGAGGCAGTAGGGGAAGATGTTCTAGGAGCAGGACACAGGGGGAGCTAGAGCCTAGAAAAGGAAAAGGGTAGACGTTGAAGGTGGCAACGCATAGAAGGAAGGTGAAGACTGGCCAGTGACATCAGTGTCAGCAGTCTTGATGAGCACTGATCTCTCGTGCTAAGTGCTCTCTACGTGTTACCTTTAAAACCCCCCAGCAGCTGGGGAAGGAGGTGCTCTGGTTATCCCCACCTGCTTAGAGATGCTGTCACTGGTTCAGAGACACGGCCCATGATGGAGTCAGGATTCGAACTCAGGCCTGCCCAACGGGGACGTGGGAAAGGTTCGTGTGGGAGGGCCCTCGGGGAGAGTGTGTGTCCATCAGGTGCCTGCCCCCCACAGCAGGTAGGCTGGGGGCTTCTCTGCTGGTCTCAGGCCTGTCCCATAGATCACAGGGCCTCGTCTGGGTCTGGCTGCTTCCCTGGGATCTGTCTACAGGACCTAGAACCCAGCCAAATTTGGCTGTGGAAGCCATGCTCTCAAGCACACAGGCTCCTCTGGGAATAAGCAAAAGGGGTGATCCTGGCTGGCTCTGGCCCGCAAAGACTTGAGGACTCGACTAGAAGAAAACTGGCTGTCTTGGGGAGCCTGTGGGAGCCTTCCTTCTCAGCTTTGGTGACCAGAGAGCTCCAAGGCCCCAGACCCTATCCCTTCACCCTGAGCCACCACCTCGTTCCCAGCTGGCTGGTCTGGGGTTGGGGTCACCATAGAAATAGCTCCCTTTAGCATTTTCCTGTTTAAGGAGGGGTTAGGTGTGGCCCTCTGTGGTAGAAATAGCAAGGGGAGGTTCTTGTCTCTGCCCTGTTTTCCCTTTTGTCACCTGGGGGTGGGGGTCAGCTCGGATCGTCTTGTACGGCCTTCCCCACTTGGCGTAACAGCTCAGGAGCAGAGGTGGCACAGAGGGCAGCGGGGCAAGGAGGTGCCATCACCAGATGATGCTGATGTTAATACTTGTGAACATTCATCGAACACTTAACTATATTCCTGACACTGTGCTAAGTAAGGGCTTTACCCGCGTTAACGCGTGCAATCCTCACGGTAGCTAACTTTACACATGGGGAAACCGAGGCCCAGTGAGCTGAAGTCACTTGCCTGAGGTCTGACAGGTAATCCAAGGCAGAGCAGGGGTTGAAGCCCAGATCTGTTTCACTCTAGCCACCTCCTAACCACAGTGCTTCCCAGAGCCCTTGGCGCTGAGGCACAAAGAGACAGAGAAGCTGGGGCCTAGTCAAGGCTTCTCCTAAATGCATTTGGCAGTTTACAAGCCTCCTTCACAGCTGCAGTTGCATTTCATTGCACCCTGGGGTGGCAAGTAGAATCATTTTGTCCCCATTTCATAGATGAAGACACTGAGGTTCAGGGAGCTGAACAGTCCCAGCATCCTCAGGGGACACAGGTCTCGCAATGACTGCCAGACCTGGGGTGGAGGTGGCTCTCCCTTACCCTGAGGACTTAGAGTGAAAAGGTGGGAGGCCGGTTTTCTGTCCTCCAACCTCAACACTACACCCCCCACCCCCATCCGCCCTTCTCAGCCACTCTTGCCAGAGTTTGTTTGAGAAGCCCAAGCCCCAGGCTCTGCTGGGACTGTGGCCTCAGCCCTCAAAATAGCCCTGCCTGTGAATGAACACACTGTCCCTGGGCCCGGAGAGCCTCAAGGGAGGCTGGGCTCGCATCTGGATGGATCTGCCCCAACCTGGGCCCAGGAGTGGAGCGGGGCAGCGGGCAGAGCTCCGAGATGGTCAGCTGTTTCTCTAGATGGCTGAGAAAAATGCCGGTCCCATTATCTCCTAGTCAGGCTCGGGGGTGAGCATTTACAGTGGGATTTCAGACACCACTGTGTCTTAGAAACGGGACAGACTGTTGGACAACATGGATTTTTCTAGCCCAGCCCTTTTTACCAACTGGCTGGGTGCCTCTGAGCCAGCCATGCAACGCTGGAGGCTGCAACAGAGGGGGTACGCTAAGGCCCGTGATCTCGCTGGCTAACAGTGAGGATGAAACCCACATGTCAGACCTCAGGACAGTGGGTAGAGACTGCCCCTGCAGCGCGAGGGACAGGTGGCTTCCAGGGCAGCCACCATTACCCTGTCTTCCAGTGGACACCCTTATCCAAGCAGCGTTGGTTGGCAACTGCTCCACGCCAGTCCCTGGGCTGGAACTGGGACTACAGAGTGAAAGACTTTCCCTGACCACCCCCTTGAGCTCCCAGCCTGATGGGAGAACACAAGAGACACCCCATCTTCCCCTTCTGGGCTTTATCCTGGCCCCAGAAAGGCAAGCAGTGCTAGGAATTGCAGGAATAGAGAAATCTTCCTAGGATAGGACCAGAGAGCATATTCCTGGCAGAGGGAACACCCTGAATGAAGGCAGGGAGGCCGGAATTCCAGAATCTACTTTTGAGGTTGACGAGTAGGCCACTGGGTATACAGCCAGGCAGAGGGAGAACCACTGTGGGGTGTGTTCTGACCTTGAGTGTAAAATACTATGATTTAAACTATATTGGATTTTTTTTTTAAAGCAACAAATCACACGAGGAAGAAATGAAAAAAGTAAAAAAGTATATAGAGTTAAAAAAAAAAAAAAGGCTTCTTCCCATCCTGTCTCCTCATCACATTCCTCTCCTCTGAGGAAACCCGTTAGTGATTTCCCGTGTGCCCTTCTCTCTGGACATCTCAGCACACAGGAACATGCACTCAGTCCTTGCTTTCGTCCTCAAACGATATTAGTCCATAAAGAGTCATCCCCTGTTAGTCCATATAGAGTTTCTTCTGCCTTCTGCAAGAGCTTGATTGTGTAGCTAACTGATTTTTTTTTTTATCAAGTCCCCTATTGCTGGACACAGAGGTTAGTTCCAGTGTTCATGATGACCCAGCTGAACCCCCTAATACCTCTTTCTCTCTTCCTGCAGGGTAGCCGTCGTGACCTGGGGGGCAGCTGCTTGAAGGTGAGGGGGGTGGCCCCAGTTCGAGTGCCTCGGAGATGAGCCTGGACCCCTGTGTCATTTGTTCCAAGCAGGACCCTGAGAAGGAGGCCAGAGGCCAACCACTGGGCGAACAGGGGAAGACCCCAGGAGCTGAACCCAGGTCCCTTCTTTGTGTAGGGACCAGAGGACAATGGCCTGGGCCCATGACCCTATGAGCAGGCCCCCTGGGACATCTCCACCCCACCCTGGAGAGCCGTGAGGACCCATGCAGCCGGCCCGAGCCCTGGCTGGTCAGAGACAAGGCAGAACTTTTGGAAAAACAAAGACTGTTGTTGACAGAGGATGTGTGCGTGTCTGTGCATGAGTGTGGGTGTGTGTATGAGAGAGAGAGAATTGATGGGTTTAAAATAAAAGGTATTTTTAAGTAAAAAGTGTTCCCAGCTGAAGAAGGGAGGGGCCTGGGGACATCAGAGGTCAGAGGTGGCCCCTCTCCTGGACCTTGGAACAGACACAGGTGTCACAGGTGCCACCCTGTGCCCTGGAGGGGGTGGAGCTGGGGGAAGGCAGGGGACCCCCCTCTCTAGAAGTCGAGATAACCAATCTTTCCTCACTGTCTTCTTGAACAACTGTTGGGTGTCTGGTGTGGTTGGTAAAAAAAAAAAAAAAAATCTTCATTTTATTTATTTTTGCATAAGGAATATATTCATCCACACGGTTCAAAACTCAAAAGGTACAAGAGGGTATGTGGTGAAAAGTCTCCCTACCTCTTGTCCTCCGGCCACAGTTCTCCCGCCGCAGGTGGGCTCAGCCACTAGTTTTTTGGTGACATCCCTATTCCTTGTGAATAACCAAGCAGATACAGAAATATACATCTATGTTTTCTTCCACTCTTTACACAAACAGTAGCATAGTGTACCCACTTTCTGCTCCGTGCATTTTTTTTCCCTTAATCTAGCTTGGGTGTTATCCCAAGTCAGTACATAAAGGTAAAGGGTATCTTCATTCCTTCAGTAGCTGTTTATTCCATTTTGTGAACATACCATACTTTAACCCATCCCTTATCCACGTCTTTACAAACAGGGCCAGGTAGGCACGTGGTTTTTCACATGTGCAGATGCGTGTGTGCTGACGGGATACTTTTGCCCATGTTGGAGCTGAGAAGATTTAAAGAAACAATGACAGGGCTTCCCTGGTGGCACAGTGGTTAAGAATCCGCCTCCCAATACAGGGGACAGGGGTTCAAGCCCTGGTCCAGGAATATCCCACATGCTGCAGAGCAACTAAGCCCATGCACCACAAGTACTGAGCCTGCGCTCTAGAGCCCGAGAGCCACAACTACTGAAGCCTGTGAGCCCAGAGCCGGTGCTCCACAACAAGAGAAGCCACTGCAATGAGAAGCCCGCGCACGGCAACGAAGAGTAGCCCCTGCTCGCCGCAGCTAGCATAGCAATGAAGACCCAACGCAGCCAAAAATAAATAAATTAAAAAATTTAAAGAAACAATGACATCCAAAGGCACGTGGCTGGCACATGGCAGGGTGACAATGTGAGGTCTGTCCCCCTATAAAGCCCAAAGTGAGCTCCTTCCCTTGACCTGGAGATGCCCCAGATCGGGTGCCAGCTCCTGTGACCCTGCTTATTCTCCCAGAAGCCCTGGGAGGTGGGGGCCGGTGTTTCCCCATCTCACAGATCTGTCCCTGTGGGGCCAGGATTGGAGAAGCTGTAGAGGCTGGAGGCAGGGGAGACAGGGAGAGGGGCCAGGAGAGGCGGCAGAGCCAGGCAGCCACCCTTTCCTCCAGGTACGTTCATATGCCTATTTTTTAATCTATTTTTTTTAACACTTATTTAGTGTTTACCAGCTGAAGCCTGGCTCTACATTCCATGCTTGTATCCACTCTGCTCTGTCACCCCCTGTATTTGACCCTCAGACAGAGCCTGAAGTGGGGCTGCCCATTTTGCAGATCAACAAACAATCCCCCTTCGGGAGCTAATTAGGAAAGCACAGTGTACCCCCTGCACCTACCCAGCTCCAGGGCCAGGCAGCCCCTGGCAAAGCCACGGGAAAAGGACTGTGACCTTGTCAATGGCAGGAAACCTGGAAGTGGGGACACAGCAGACACTTGGGTGCTCTGGGCTGGAGGCCCACTTCCGCCACCAGATTAGCTGGACGACCCCGGAGAAGTTGCTTGACCCCTCTGGCCCTCCCTGGCCTAATCCCTAATCAGCAAGAACAGTTGGGACAGAAAAATAATTATTTGTTTTGCCTTAAGTCGTTTTTAATAGACTATGCACTGGGTAAATAATGTAAGTTGTATCCAGTGAAATAGTATGCAGTGAAAAGTATGTACCTCCCTCACAGGCTCCTCCCCAAAGGCACTTCTGCTGTTTCCTGTGTGTCCTTCCAGAAATGCTCTATACTGATTACTGGTTCTGAAAAAGTATTTTTAGATTTCTCTGCTTACGTTTTCATTGTAAAACAAAATTGAAATACTGCAAGACCCTAGAAATATCACCCATCCCAAAAACAACTACAGTTAACATTGTAGTAATCCTGAAGGGTCTTTGTAAAACACATACACTTAAACAACCATTTGCGGCATACTGAGTTAACACTTTTTATCAAAGTGTAATATACCTGCAGGACAGTGTACATGCCATTAAGTTACTTTCACAGACTGAGCACACCTGCCCACCCAGCGTGCGGATGAAGAAATGCAATTGGCAGCAACCCAGGAGCCCCTCTTGCACACCTACTCATACTAGGTTCCTTCAGCTGTATTCCCCTTGAAATAGACAACACACAGTATTCACAGTTCAGAAGACACAAAAGAATAAACACAATGAGTTTCCTTCCAGCCACTCAATTCCAGTTCTCAGAGGCAATTCTGGTAACCAGAGTCTCAGAGTTCCTTCAGAGACAGTGTTTGCAGATACAGGCAAATCACATATATCTTGTTTTTGCACGAGAGGTAGCATTTTACACACTGTTCTGCACTTGGCTTCTTTTTTTCCTTAACAATACACCGTCGGTGTTTAAAGAGCCGCTTCATGCTTTTGCGCAGCCGTGTAGTGCTCCGTTCTGCACATTTTGCTGCTTGCTGTCTTCCTGGGGCCTCGTTCCTGGGTAATGGACAGTTAATGTCTCGGGGCCCATGTGAGCGACAAGGCCAGCCCAACACACATGACTTGGGAGAGGCACAGCTGTGGACCAGTACCTCTGGGGGCCATTTGCCTAACATCACTGTCCCCAACACACGAGCTTTCCACCTTCAGGATGGGCCAACCCAGCCAGGCTTCTCCAGGCTGCCTGAGCGAGGGCCGACTCGGGGCCAGAGGATTTAAAGGAGCTCAGGGAGAAGAAACCCAGGGCTGAGGCAGTGGAATGAGCAACTTCAACCAGGCCACCTTGGACCCTGAACAGGAGGCCTAAATATCAGGTTGCACCCTCCACCCAAACCTTATTAGACACAAGGAGCATCAACACAAGATGTATCTTCACAATGAGAAGCTGAGCCAGTACAGATGAAGCAACCTGCCCGAGGTCCCCCAGTGAGTCCCTGACTCTGCTGGGCCACCGGGAACCCAGGTCTTCCTGCCTACCACTCAGGACTCTCTTCTCTAATTCCAGTTGCAAGTGGAAGGACTCAGAAGTCGCCCATGGCAATGGAGAAACTGAAGCCCAGAGAGGGACAGCGGTGAGCCAGATTTGCACAACATTTGGAGCTGAGCTGGGCTGAGAATGCAAGGTACCTCCCTGCAGCCCAGGGCTCCTCCACCACATTAAGTTCCCCTCATTGGCCCAGGCCACTTCCATTTTATGAGGCTCCTATTAGATTAAAAAAATAAAAACCCCACAGAATAGAATTCCAAAACCTCTAACATATTTAGCAAGTTAACTCTTAAGCAACCATATACAATCACAAGTATGATGCATTATCGTGAGAACATTAGAGGATTTACAAAAACATCAGTCCACGGGACACACATGTACGGTTGAACATCTTTATTCAACCCTGTCTGCATCTCCTGCTATTGTGTATTTTACTTCATCTGGACTTGATATGAAAAGCCTAGACCTGGACAGCAAAATGCAACATGCCCCTGGGCTGGATCCTGTCCTGCAGTGGGGTGATGCTATAGAGGACATTACTGGACAGTTGACAAAATTGGATTAAGAGCAACAGATTTAAAGTATTATATCAATGTCACATTCACTGAATTTACTAACAGTATGGTTATGTAAGAGGATATCCTTGTGCTTCAGAAACACACCCTGAAGTATTAAGGGGTAGAGGAACATGATGTAGATGACATACTCAAATGGTTCAGAAAAAAATAATCTGTGCGAGCGAGAGAAGGATAAAGCAAATGTCCCAAACTGTTAAAACTTGGTGAATCCAGGTAAAGGGTATATGTGAGTTCTCTGTACTACTTTTTGTTGCTTATCTGCATGTTTGTAGATGATTGCAGAGTGAATAGTTAGAACAAAGTCAAGATCTTGGCCCTAAGATGTGAGGCCTGCCAAATGGTCTCCTGGCCCCCTCTGACCTGCCCTGTTTCAGCTGCCCCAACAGAGGATGGAAAGCACCCCCAGTGGACCCAGGCATCCCTTCCCATGACTCCCAGGCCCCTGTGCCCTTCAGAAGGCTAAGGTGGTCCCAGCCCCAGAGCCTCCTGCCACCATGATTTATGTCCCTGTGAGCCTCAGCAGCTGTGAGCACGGGTCCCGCCAGGCGGCCTGCTGGGGGGGCCAGCATTTGCCTCTCAGCGTGTCTAATCCAGACCAGACTTGTAGACCCCATGGGCCTGGGATCAGGCTCCCAGGGGGCCGGGGTCAGAGGGTAGGCCAGCAGGGCCTGGAAACTGGGGAGGTGCTGAGGGTGAACTGGCTGGAAGGCAGGAGACCTGGCCTGGTATAGCTTGGTCACTGCTCCTGTGTGACCAAGGGTGGGTGTCTGCCTCTCTCTGGGCCTTGGTTTTCCTCATTTTAGCACAGCCTGCACACAGTAGACCAGAAGGGCTTTGTAAACTGGGACAGACTGGCCTTATGGGAGGGAAGACTGGTAAAATTTAGGAGTTGGTGTTTTCTGAATGCCCAGATCCTCTAGGCTTGGAAAAGTGCCTGACTTTTTTGAGGGCCTACAAGGTGTCAGGCCTTGGTCTGCACACTTTACATAAGTTAATTAGCGTAGCCTACTCAACAAGTTATTGCTCCATTTTATAGATAAGGAAACTGAGGCACAGAGAACATGCCCACGTTCACCTGGCCCCTGGTAAGCAAGTGGATTTGAACCAGGTGTTCTGGCTGCAGAGCCCCACTGAGTTTTCAACCACTGGCCAACACCCCCTCACCAGGTATGTACCCAGTCCTGTAAGGGCCTGACTGAACCTGGGCTTCCAGAACAAGACAGAAAAGTCATTCCCCCAGCCTGGGTCTTCACCTCCGCTCAGGGCCCAGCCTGCACTGGGGGAATCAGAGTCTGGGTTTGGGTCCAGGAACCTGCATCTCCCACGGGCTTGCAGCTTTGCCAACACTCCCAGAACTGGAGAGGCTCAAACACGGGGTTTTGGAGGGTTTAAATGGAAAGGCCTGGAGTTCATCTCCTTAGAACCCCTCAGGTTACCAATGGAGACACTGAGGCCCAGAGCAGGCAAGGTGCATCCCCAATATCACATAGCAAGTCAGAGATGGGCCAGAACCAGTCACCGTTTTCACTGCTTGGTGACACCACACCCCCTCGTCCCCACGCCGAGCAGCAATAAGCACGAGAGTCAGAGGCACCGCTCTGGGTGACTCACAAGAATGGCCTCACTTAATCTTGCAACAACCCGTGTAAGCTGGTACTGTTGTCATCGCCATTTCATAGACTAGAAAACAAGGCCCAAGGTCACCCAGCTCAGCAATGGCATAGACGTGATTCAAACCCAGAGGGTCTGGCTCCGGATCCCAAGGCCTGAGCCACAGCAAGGAGGTAAACCTCAGCAGGAGGCACAGGATAGAGTTTAACATCATAGACCTACTTAAGGTGGCTGGCTCAGCTTGTCAGGTAGTCAGTCAACAAACGTGTATTGAACTGCTCTGTGGACCACGCAAGGCTCTAGGGATGGCCAGAGAATAAGACAGATGTGGTGCCTGCTCTCACGGAGGCCGAGGTCTATCAGAACAACAGGCTCTGAGCAAATAGTAAAAGTATGACGGGTGCTTCCAAGGTACGTGGGGATGTGTGAGTGGGAGAGAGTAGAGGAAACGTAAGGATGATGGCTCTGAGGCAAGAAAAGGTTTTGCCGAGTGTGAAAGGTTCTGCAAAGTTGTCCAGGCCACCCCTGCATGAGATGAGTGATGGGGCACCTGGGAGTCCCTGGATCTCCCCTGAACGTAACCTGATAATCCCTGACACGTCTCCTCTGAGCACCCAGAGCTGCTCTGAGAAGAAGTCAAAGCACGGCAAGCCTCTGCGGACAGAGGAGAAAATAATGGTGAAGGCTCACAGAGCACCGCATCTTTGCCAGGCATGGTGTGAGCCCCATAACTCACCTACTCCTCCCAAGCCCGTGAGGCAGGGGCTGTTAGCATCCTCATGGCTCCCCAAGGGCACACAGCCACTGGATGACAGGTCAGGATTTGGACCCAGGCATGCAGAGTCGAAAGCCGCCCCCTTAACCTCCCTCCTCCGTTGCCCATGTGCTCAGTGTCGAGGTTCCGAGGCAGGAGGCAACTCTCCCCAGGCCACTGAGCCGGGTCAGAACCCCTGCTCACAACACCTCTGGCTGCCACCACGCGGCAGCATCCCAGGGCCTCCCGCAGTGCCAGCAAACAGTGGGTGCTCAGCAGGTACGTGCTGAAGGGCCAAGAGGCTGGGCTTCCAGAACAAGACAGAAAAGGTCATCCCACCAGCCTGTGTCTTCACCCCAGCCCGCACAGGGGGATTCAGCGTCTGGGTTTGGCTCCATGAACCTGCATCACATCATACGGTCTCGTATCCACCCTGCAAGGTGGGCTTTACCCATTTCATAGATGGGGCTCAAAAAGGAGCAGTGGCTGGCCCGAGGTCACACAGCTATGAGTGCAGTTAGACCTCGAACCCGGCTCTGCGATTCATCCCATCTGTAGAAACCCACGCCTGGAAGCCCAGAAGATACTGGCAACGGGCCTTTAGCCATAAAGGAGAGAGGGACGGGCTTAGAGCTTAGGGAAGAGAGAAGGCTCTGACCAGCTGGGAACGCCGTGGGAACGTCTCTTGCCCCCACCCCCACCCCATCCCAGCGCGTCCCCCCAGGCAGCAGCCAGGGCAGGGCGAGGAAGGGGTCAGGGAGGCGGGCCTCGGATTCCCAAGGAGCACACCCGCTCCTGTCCCCTGTGGGGTGGTTAAGAAGTCACCCGGATCTGGGCCTGTGTGCAGCTTGCCCGACCCTCACTCTTCTCCTTGACGCTGCCTCCCCCTCCTGCCCACCCCTCCCCCATCTTCCCCCCTCCTCCCCCTCTCCTCTCGGCCCAGGCCCACCACCTCCCCCGCCCCTGGCTCTCAGAAAGCCCTGGAAAGGCTGCTTTCTTTGAGACAGGAAGGTGTCCTCAAGTCTCAGGAAGGAAAAACAGTCAAGCTGAACCCACCAAGACCGTCTCCAAGGGGCCGGGGCTGGCATGGGGCCAGGACTGACATCACCTGGGAACTGCCACGGCCACAGCTGCAACACGCCTCCTGGGGGGACGAGCTTTTGCTATTTAAAAAAATAATAATAATAATAAAAAAAACCGTTTCCAGTCTGGTGTTTTTAAATGTGCTTTTTATAGTGGGCCCTGGGGCGTGGGTGTTCTGGTGTCCCCCCCCACTCCCCTTTTTCCTCACGTCCTGATTTTCACACCACACAATGCAGCCTTTGACCAATTCCAGCTCACTCCCGGGGATTCGGGGTGGGACCTCCTTCCAGTCTCTGATTCCCTCAGATTATCTTTTATCTATCTAGATACATTTAATTTTAACTTTTAAAAAATATATCAATAATATTTGCCCATGGTACCAAATTCAAAAGTTACCTAAGAGCATCGGGTGAAAGTAAGCCTCTCCCCCAGCCTCCATCACCTCCTGTCTTGTCCGCTGAGGCAATCCCTCTTTTATTTTATTCAACAAAATCTCCTCTAGTGCTTACTAGTGCCACTCTTCTAAGCAATTATCTAATATTAATTCGTTTAATCTTCATAAAAATCATGTGAGGTAGGGTTTCCATTGGCTATATTCTTGTGAATATTGCCAAAGATATTCTATGCACAGAGAAGCATATCTAGATCTATAATCTTACCCGCTAACTCCTTTTAAAAATAGAAGCTTATTATACACCCTGGTCTGCACTTCGCTTCATTTACTTAAAAATGTGTATTGGAATCATTCCATATTGGTGCATAAAGAGATTCCTCATTCATCTTTACAGCTGCATGGTATTCCCTTCTATGGAAGGATTACCATAATATAATTAATGTGTCCACTCTTGGGTGGACATTAAGGATATTTCCAATGTTTTCTCTTGTGAATAATGCTGCAATGAATTGCCAAAGTGATCTTTCCAAAGCATGACTTGGACCTCATCAGTCCAATATTCAAAAATTCTCCACCTTTCTCTTGTATGCAGAAGGGCTTCTTGAATGTAGGGGTTATCAAGAACCCCTCTGAGATGCTGATGAAAGCAATGAACCTGCTCTCTAAAAACAGCTCATGGACAACTGAGCTTCATATGAAGTTCAGAGACTCCTGGAAACCCCAACATGGTCACAATAATGCCAAGACACCTCCCGCTGGCTGTGTGATGTGCCCATGGCTTTGAACTGGGCACTCTCCACTGCCAGCTTCGCTGCTTCTAAGTTACAGGGCTGTGGGAAAATTGCTTAATCTCACCAAGTCTTGGTTTTCTCATCTCTAAAATGGGGATAATTATAGTGGCTTCCCCCTAGGATTGTGAAAAATAAATTAGATCCAGACTCTGAAGTATTTAGCTTGGCGCATAGCAAGTCCTTAACCCAGGTTAGCTATTGTTTCTGAAAGACGCATTCCAAACTTATTCATTAATTCAACAAATATTTATTGAGAACATATTATGAGCAGAGAACTGGGGGGTTCAGGGAGTTGAGGAGAGGGAGAGACTTGTAAAAAATCAAACCAAACCGAGTAGCCATGTGTGACAGCGTGCTCCGGGCTCTGATGGTAGAAGAGGCAGGGGGCTGAGGGAACACAGAAGAGGAGGCAGCTAAGGCACGTTGGGGTGGGGATGGTCAGGAAAGACTCTGCAGAGAGTTTTTGACTAGAACGGAAGCTACAGGAGGGCATAGACTTTGCCTGTGTTTCCCACTGCTACCTCACCTGGCACGTAGAAGGTGCTCACTAAATTCACTGATAAAGGGCACTCTTCCACAGAAGGAGGACACAGGCAAAGGAATAGACTGAATTTCTGTACAATTCGGGCATATCCCTCCTTGCCAGCCCCTTGCCCACCACTTCTCTAGCCCCCTCCTCTCTCCAGCCGCATTGACCGTGCCATTCCGGGCACTGTCCCACTGCCTGAGCTGCTCCCCTCACTGGAAAGATCGCTTCTTATTTATGCATCAAAATCCTCTTCATTTATCAAAACCCTGCTCAATCCCACCTCCACAAGAAAGGATTCCCGGACAAGTCTTCATCACCCCAACCACTCTCCCTTTCCAACTTTCCCATGACACTGTGTTTCTGCCTGGAATTGGCCAGGTCTCTTTCGGTTGTAAGTGACAGAAATCCAGCTCAAAGTAGCTAATGGAGGGCTTCCCTGGTGGCGCAGTGGTTGAGAATCCGCCTGCCAATGCAGGGGACACGGGTTCGAGCCCTGGTCTGGGAAGATCCCACATGCCGCGGAGCAACTAAGCCCGTGAGCCACAACTACTGAGCCTGCGCGTCTGGAGCCTGTGCTCTGCAATGGGAGAGGCCGTGACAGTGAGAGGCCCGCGCACTGTGATGAAGAGCGGCCCCCGCTCTCTGCAACTGGAGAAAGCCCTCGCACAGAAGCGAAGACCCAACACAGCCAAAAATAAATAAATAAATTTATTTTTTTAAAAAAAGTAGCTAATGGAAAAAAAAAAGTGAGTTATTGGTTTCCAGAACTGAGTTCAGGGCACTGATTTCATGGCTGAATCCAAGTGATGTTACGATATAATTAGAACTTTCTCCATCTCTCATGCCTGTTTTACTGGATGTCTGCTTCATTCTCTTCATTCTCAGAGAGTCTCTCCTCTTTTGGTGGCAAAGATGCTGCCAGCAACTCTAGATCATGACTTATCCTTTTAGAAACCCCTTTGGAGCGGCCCCTTCCCTTAGTAGTTCCAGCAAAAGTCCAAGAGAAGACCCCCACTGGCCTACCTTGGGTCACATGCCCAACCTTGTGCCAACGCCTATGGCTAGAGGGACAAAGCCAGGCCTAGTTCTGCGCTCATCTCTGAAGTGGGTGTGGGGTTTGCCTGGCCTGAGCTACAAGAACAGAGAGTGGGGGAGGGGTGGTTTTACAAAAGAAATGGCCACTCAGCAGGCAAAAGCCCCAGATGTCACTAGTTACAGATGTAACAGCTATGCCTCTGTTGGAGCACTGGCCACATTGCCACCAGGAACTTGAGTTGTTTTTGTAGGATGTGTCTTCCCCCGAATCTGTGAGCTCCGTTGGGGCAAGGTCCCAGCCCAGGGTCTAGCACATGGACTCAGCTTGATGGACACCAGCATGCTTCCCCCCTCTCCTTCATGACCCGGGCCCTCTTTGCACTCAGTCTGTGTTTTGGCCAGCTCTGGGAAGACCCCGACCCTAGCCAGTGCAGTGGCCAGGCCCGCGGAAGTGCACGTGATCCCTGACTTCTGCCCTATCCCTCTGGCACAGAATGTCCCCACCACAAGGGAATCGAGAGGCCCAGTTCTCAGTCCATGTCATCTATGTGACCTTGAAAGAGTCCCTTCCCCACGCTAAGCCTCAGTGGTCCTTTCTGTTCAATAGGGTTTGGGAGAGGCATTTGACCTGAGAGGCATTTCCTCCTTTTCAGCCCATCAAGTCCCTCTTTACAATTTTTTCCACGTCGGGGTACCACCTGTGCTGCCAGTTATATAATTTTTTTTTCTTTAAATGCACTGTCTTTTAAAAACATAGATATATTCCTTTCAAAAGGGAACTTTAGATCCCTCCATAAATGGAAAACCAGTATCTTGTGCCATAAATAGAAGGTAACCATAAAAATAAGTACAATGAAAACAAAACAATGTCATTAAATTTTTGCCAGATCCGGCTGCCTGCTGAAGGCTCAGAGGTGGAGGCCTGCTCTCCGTTAAAAAGGGAAGTAAGTGTTAAGAGAGGTGTTAAAAACACACCAGCATTCAACAGAGACTTTCTCCTCAATAACAAGTTGAAGGAAAGCGGGAAAGGGAGGAAAATTCCACTCTGGGCTCAGTTGTTCTTAAGCTGAGAGTGGCTCCACCTGGCAGCAGCTCAGGTGGGACCTGTCCCAGTCTTAGGAAGCTGTCCCTCCCACGGAGGGGCCGTGCCTCCCCTGCACACAGGCCAGGTTGGGAGGGGTCAGAGCCCAGCCTGGCTAGAGCTCAAGTTTGGAGCTCTGGTTCATGTTTCATGGACAGAGGAGTCTCTGCCTGCTCAGTCCCAGCTCCTCTCACCAAGCATGGCCTTGGGTTAATGATGTAGTTTTCATTTGCATAAATTTGCATGAAGAAACTCTGGGAAGATTAGAAACTAATAAAGGTAGGAACCAGACAGATGGGAAACAGTGGGAATGAGACTCTTCACAGGATCCCTTTTTTATACTTTTTGAACTATATGAATATATTACTGACTCAAATTTTAAATAATAAAAACAAACATTTATTAGCACCTGTTATGTAAGCAGACTTTGTGTTAGTCACTGAGTTCATTCATACATTCACTCATTCACTCTTTTATCACTGTGCTTCTGCCACTGGCCTCTTTACTGTTCCTCAGATACACCAAACTCTTTTCTACCCCAGGGCCTTTGCACATCCTGTCCACGCTGCTTGGGATGCTAGCCTCTTCTCATTCTTCAGGCTGCATCTTAAACATCATCTTCTCAGGAAGTCCTTGCTAAACTGCATTATTTAAAGCAGAGATTAGCAAACAATGGCCTATATTCCAAATGTGGCCCACCACTTGTTTTTATACATAAAGTCTCATTGGAACACAGCCATGCACATTCATTTACATATTGTCTATGGTTGCTTTCCCATTATAATTCACACTTCAGAATTGTGACAGAGACTGGATGTCCCTCAAAGCCTAAAATATTTACTATTTGGTCACTTAACAGAAAAAGTTTGCTGACCCCTGATCTAAAGCAATTTTTCCCTCTTTCCAAGTTCTTTTTTTTTCCTTTTTCTTTTTTTTGATTGAAGTATAGTTGATGTCCAATGTTGTGTTAGTTTCTGCTGTACAGCAAAGAATTCAATTATACATTATATATATACATTCTTTTTCATATTCTTTTCCATTATGGTTTATCACAGGATATTGAATATAGTTCCCTGTGCTGTACAGTAGGACCTTGTTGTCCCCAGTTCATCTTGATTGATCACTACATTTATTTATTTCATGGCACTTACAACAGTTTATAATTATCCTGGTTGTTTTGTGTGTGTGTGTGTGTGTGTGTGTGTGTGTGTGTGTGTATAATTGTTTGTTGTCTCAAAGAAAACTTGAGACAAAAGCAGTTAGAAAGCAAACAAAAATTTACCTGAAAAGAAGTTTTACAAGAGGGTCCAGGTTTTAGAATGATAAATCACCAAATAAAAGATACAACAGGGCTTCCCTGGTGGCGCAGTGGTTGGGAGTCCTCCTGCCGATGTGGGAGACGTGGGTTTGTGCCCCGGTCCGGGAGGATCCCACACGCTGCGGAGCCGCTGGGCCTGTGAGCCATGGCCGCTGAGCCTGTGCATCCGGAGCCTGTGCTCCGCAACGGGAGAGGCCACAACAGTGAGAGGCCCGTGTACCGCAAAAAAAAAAAAAGATACAACAGATATTTCAAGGGAAAAAAATTACCAAGGATTAGTTTGCCCAAGGTAGAAAAAACAATGTTCTCACCTGATTATTATACCTGCAAAGGTAATCACATATTTTTGGACATAGTTTTGCAGAAGTAAGAAATAAAGTTGTTTTTGTTAGGGAGTCAGGAATTCACAGGAAATCCTCAAGGCTTTGATTATTTGGGGATTTAGAACTAGACAGAGGAGCCCTGGTTTTTCTCAGGGTATAAAGTGCTTTTATAATCTGACCTATTAGACAAAAATGGCGAAGACCCAGTTTGGCTTCCAAAAATTATCTGTTCCCCAGCCCTCTGCCCCACTATTAGAACATAAGGGAACACTATAACATTCTCCCTGAGGGAGATACTATGTCTGTATGGTTTACCTCTGTATTACCAGTACCTAGTACAGGTCTAACTCATATCAAGGAAAATTGTAAAAGACTTTGAAATGGCAAAAAGCAAAACAAAACAAAACAAAACCCACAACAGGCTGTCCTATGGAATGCTACGCCTTGCCTTCACCTCATTTCAGGTTAACTGATTCTATGGTGGTAGATGCCTTTCCTTATCTTTGAGCTATTGTACATCTCTGTAAGCTGTAACAAGACTGATAGTGATACAAATAATTCTTGGTCATAGAGAAGCAAATAAGTTTTATCTGCTGGAGGTACAACTGTCCCCCCACCGCCCACTCCCTTTCCCATCCCTCTTGGAAGAAAATAGTTTTGCATCTCTAGCAAATTAATTTCAGCATATGTATGCTTTGGATTCTCCTTTGAATTAGTTTTTAACACTTATTGGTTCCCTTATGAATTAATAATTAAAAAAACTTTGATACATGTTCATTTTAGATTTGAACAAGAAGAATGATTTTATTCTATTGCAAAAATTATCTTTTAACATATATAATCTCTCTTGTTAAATATATAGTGAATGGGGCTTCCCTGGTGGCGCACTGGTTGAGAGTCCGCCTGCCGATGCAGGGGACGTGGGTTCGTGCCCCGGTCCGGGAAGATCCCACATGCCGCGGGAGCGGCTGGGCCCGTGAGCCATGGCCGCTGAGCCTGCGCGTCCGCAGCCTGTGCTCCGCAACGGGAGAGGCCACAACAGTGAGAGGCCTGCCTACCGCAAAAAAAAAAAAAAAAAAAAAAAAAAAAAATATATATATATATAGTGAATGAAGTGAATATGTTCTCATAGCATTTTGTACTTCTCATAGCACTGATTTAATAATTTAATATTTATAGTTATTTGTGCATTCATTTGTATATTATCTGTTTCTCCTGACCATAAGCTCCATGAGGGCAAGGACTTTGTCTGACTTGCTTCCCACTGTGTTCCCCAGAGACTAGCAGGATGGCTAGCACTGACACACAGTAGGTGATTATATACACATATATACATATGCTTGGGTGCTTGTATATGTATATATACACATGTATATGTCATATATATATATATATATATATATATATATATATATGGAGAGAGAGAGAGAGAATGTGTTATGTGCTGCCCAGTTTAGAATAGACCTCTGTAAAGCTCCTAGTACAAGATGGAATGCTTTCAAATTTCTGGGATAAACTAAATAAACAGAAGGAGAAAGAAAGGAAAGATGGAAGGAAGGAAGAAGGGAGGGAGGAAAGAAGGAGGGGAGGGAGGGAGGAAGAAAGAAAGAAGGAGGGGAGGGAGGGAGGGAGGAAACCAGTGCTGCTTCTCTGATAGGAACGGGATGAGCTGGTGGCATTCAAGACACACCGCACGTCCCCTGTTCAACTTCAGGCACCACCTGTCCTCACTGATGAGGTAGCAGAGGCCAAGATGCTCTGTGGGCTGCTGAGCGTTTTATTGAGGAAGAGCTGCGATTACTGTGCTGTCTCTTCCACCCCCCACACTGCCTCCTCCTTCCCAGACTCTTCTCTGACCCTTCACCCAATCCAGCCCTCTTGTAAGTCACCTTCCTGAGTCCCTCCACTGTTGCTGGCCGCCTCCCAGACGCCCAGCCTGACCTTTAGTCCTTTCCATTTTGATCATCACCAAGCAAAAGCCCTCTAACCCACTTGTTCTGATGCTATCATATCATCAAAACTCTATCCAAGGTCTGAGAGGTCCTTTTTCCTAAGTCTGAGCTAGATATCAGGGTGATTAAATGTAGCCCCCCCTGCCATCAGGGAGCTCGCAGTCTAGTGGGAGAGACCATATATGTCCCTATGGAGTCTTCACACCATGAAGAACACTGGTGCCCACACATAGGCTCCTTATTTGTGACAGAGACCACCGGTTGCCCCTCATACCCGTTCTCCCCTTCTCGTATAGAAGTAAAACCTCTGACTTTTAGCCGGACACTTAGCCACACAAAACAGCCTCTATTTCCCAGCTTCCCCCTTGCAGCTAGTTCTAGCCATGCGACTAAATTCTGACCAATGGTACGCAAATGGTGCCTTTCCCCACCCCTCCACCCCCTGCCCGCTGGCTGTGGTGTAGACATGGGGGAAGCCATCTGAGACCATAGGGGCCAGGCAACACGCTAGGGATGGGAGAGCTACAAGATAGGAGGAGCCTGGGACCCCAACTCCATCGAGCTAGTCCTGGATTATTTACATCCAGACCTGAGAGGAATAAAATTCTATCTTCTTTATGCTATCATTACTTAGGATTTGTGTTACTTAGGATTACTTAGAACAAATGAGCCTATATGCTCTATATTCTAGTTGGTCACCCATTTTCTTTGCAATAGAATTCAAACAAGAACCAATATTTATTGTCCACTATGTGCCAGGCACTGTTTAAAAGTCTGGGGATACAGAGAGAATCTCCACTGTGATGGAGCATACATTTTAGTACATAAGTAATTTTGTCTAAGTCATGTATGATTCTCCTCTTCCTACCACCCCTCCTCCTTCCCTACTCATCCCCCATGCTCAATGACTAGCGTGACAATATACCATGCCCAAAGGACCACGAGAGAGAGGAAGCAGAGTGGGAAAGACATGGAATTTGTAGCCACATGAACTAGATTTAACTCCTAGTTTACCTTCTCAGAGACTCAGTTTCCTCATCTGTAAAATGTAAATAAAAGTAATAACTACTTCTTAGGCTTTCTGCAGGTGGGGAACAAAATGAGATAACACATGGAAAGCTTAACACATAGTCTGTGCTGAATAAAACATGGCGGCGAGAGTGTAACAATATTGCCGTGTAACAATATTATTAATAATTACCTGAGTAAAGGCAGCAAGGAGATGCTAGGGGTCTCCTTTCTGATGCAACTTCACCTCACCTCACTCCCTCCCAAAGCCATTCTTTTCTTCCCTTTGTCAAATCCGTGCCAGTTCCTGGTGCTTCTGCTGTCGCCTGTCCCTGAACGGAGAGCCGACGTCTAAGGAAATCCCCTTCACCACCCCATTGTGAAATAGCAGCCTCTCCCCTACTCTGAGGTGGGCTTTCTTCACTTACATGTCCTCCCAGATTTGGGACGTGGAAACACTCGTCTAGGGGGCTGCAGGCCTAGTTACAAGTCTCTACCCTGTTGCTCTCAGTATGGCTGTGCACTCATTTCCCTGTTTTAGGACTCAGTTCCCCCCGCCCCCCCACAAAAACACCAGTTGAACTTCTACTTATCCTTCAAGACCCAGTTCAATAGCCACCCCTATTGTGAATCATTCCTTCATTCCCTCAGACAGAATTTATGGCTCTTTCCTCTGTTTTCTCCCCCACGGTGCTTGGTACAATCATTCCACTGTAACAGTAGCCATCACATCAACACATTATGTTTAACTACTTCCTGGCTTGTCTGTCTTTCTCTACTAGAGTCTGAACTACTTGAGGACAGATTGTAGTTTATTTAGTCCGTATCCCTAGTGCAGATTACCCAGCAGATAACACGGAAAATGAAACATATGTGGATGGACAACTGGATAGATGGATGCAAACGGATGATGAAATGTTTAAATTAATTGTGTTTTTATAGATGTCAGTTGCATAGATAATGATAGATGTGCCTAATAAATGACAGATATTTAGTAAAAGAGTGAATGAAGGATGGATGGTAGATGGAAGAGGAATAGGTGAAGAATAGATTGGTGAGTTGATGATTGGCTTGTGAATGATAGATACGAAGAAGTGAATGAGGAATATATGTTGGGTGGATACTTGATGTATGAGAAACAGTGGAAAGATAAATGACAAATGGAATAACGGATGGATGGATGAGGGATAAGTAGGTGCATAAAGAATGGGTGAATGAGGAACTAATGAATGCATGAAAGATGGTGGATGGCTATTAATGGCTGGTGAATGGTAGATGGATGATAGATAAATGGATAGATGGAATTATGATGGCTGGCTGGGTGGCTGGCTGAATGGATGTATGAGTGATAAACAGATTGATGAAGGGTGGATATAGAATGGATGATAGGTAAATGGATGGTGTGTTGGTGGTGAATGCATGATGATGGATAAGGAATAGATGGTGGGTGAAGGATGAATAGACGTTTGGCTAGATGGATGGTGGATGGGTGATAAATGAATCACTGGTGTTTGAACGGATGTATGAAAAATGGATAAATGATAGCTGGATAGACTGATGATGTGTGAACAGTTCATGTATACGCATGTGTGTTACCATGGATAATTTCTGAGGGTCTTTCTAACCCTGATATTTTGTGACTCCCTCTTTCCTGGGAGAGGAATGAAACTGCTGTTTGATAAGCTTCCATGAGCCAGGCCTCTTCATGGGCGCTTGACTTATGTCATCTCTAGTAATCACTGCAACAACACTGCAAGGCAGACATTGTTATGCTCACTTTACAAACGAGGAAAATAAGGTCCAGTGGGAAGAAGAGATTTTCTCAGGCCTGGCTCCACCTTGCTTCTGTGTCTCTTTTCTCCTTCTCCCTCTAGTAGTACCTCATCCCCTCTGCTAACAATTTTACACATCCCTGCACCATTCATGTTTTGCCTCCTCCAAGAGCCCCTCAACCCTGCCCCCAGGGAGCCTTCTATTCTACATTTGAGACCTCCTTGCCCTGCCCTTTTCTACATTTCACTGGTTCCTACCATGATTCATAGTTTTCATCAATACAACCATTTGTTGAGTGCCTACCATATGCTCGGCATTGAGCTTGGTGCTCTACATATATTACCTCATTTTCTGTCCATGAGAGCCCTAAACGTAGCTATTATTACCCTCAGTTTAAATGTGAGGAAGTCAAGACTCAGAGAAGTACAGTGACATGCCCAAGGTCACCAGCTAGTTAGTGACGAAGATGGGGGTGAAACTCTGGTCCGTTCAATTCCAAAGCCTGCATCTTAAACCTTGATGCTGTATTTCTTCTTGGCTACTGTGATGTTTGGTTATCCGCATGAATTTGTTTAAGTGTGTATATACCTGTATGCCCATGTGTTTGTGTCCAATTCTTCCATGAATCGGAAGACAGACACTTTCTCACACTTTTCCTGAACCTACTTCAGCATCAGATACAGAGAAGATCCACAGAACATTAATGAAGAAAGAGCCACCTTGGACATCCTGGAGTTCAACCCCTTTATGTTCCCAGTGAGAACACCCCGGGTCAGAGAAATGATGCAACATGCCCAAGGCCACACAGCAGGCTGATGGCTGAGCTAGGACCTGAACCTGAGCCTTGGTGCTCAGCCAAAAATGTATCGGGAGGAGGAGAAGAAGAGGAAGAGGAAGAAGGAGAAGGAGAAGGAGAAGAAGAAGAAGAAGGAGAAGGAGGAGGAGGAGGGGGCTTCCCTGGTGGCGCAGTGGTTAAGAATCCACCTGCCAGTGCAGTGGGACATGGGTTCGATCCCTGGTCCGGGAAGATCACACATGGAGTTCAACCCCTTTATGTTCCCAGTGAGAACACCCCGGGTCAGAGAAATGATGCAACATGCCCAAGGCCACACAGCAGGCTGATGGCTGAGCTAGGACCTGAACCTGAGCCTTGGTGCTCAGCCAAAAATGTATCGGGAGGAGGAGAAGAAGAGGAAGAGGAAGAAGGAGAAGGAGAAGGAGAAGAAGAAGAAGAAGGAGAAGGAGAAGGAGAAGGAGAAGGAGAAGGAGAAAGGGAAGAAAAAGAAGAAGGAGGAGGAGGAGGGGGCTTCCCTGGTGGCGCAGTGGTTAAGAATCCACCTGCCAGTGCAGTGGGACATGGGTTCGATCCCTGGTCCGGGAAGATCACACATGCCGCAGAGCAACTAAGCCCGTGCGCCACAACTACTGAGCCTGCGCTCTAGAGCCCGTGAGCCACAATTACTGAGCCCGTGCGCCACAACTACTGAAACCTACGTACCTAGAGCCCGTGCTCCGCAACAAGAGAAGCCACCGCAATGAGAAGCCCACGCACCGCAAGGAAGAGTAGCCCCGCTCGCCACAACTAGAGAAAGCCCGCGAGCAGCAATGAAGACCCAATGCAGCCAAAAATAAATAAATAAATAAAATAATTTAAAAAAAAAAAATAGGAGGAGGAGTGGAAGAAAAAGAGGAAGGAGAAGGGAAAGGAGGAGGGAGGAGAAGTACAGCAGGTGTAACTCTCCGGCCACATCCAAAATAAATAGCCTCCATTCCACTGAGTGGTAGAAACTTAATCTTGGTCCATTCTGGGTGCCTTCTTTCACTTTCTCCTCTCAGGTCACCTACTCCCCCACCTCCCTGTGTGTGCAGAAAGGCTCCTGGTCCAGGGGGCCTGCACACCTACTCAGACATCTAGATTCATGGCTTCCTTAGGTTTAACCCAGGAGTGGGACCGTTAAGTCCTGCTCTCTGATCCCTTAAGATTACCTGGGGTTTCTGTATTCTTTCTTCAGGGTCACACACCAGTATCTAATCACTCCCTAGCTTCCTATATCCGACCCTCTGTATTACGTGGGATGCTAGTTCAGCTAGTGTAACACAGGCCACGCTGTGTCCTAAAAAAGACAGAAGTTGATTTCTCTCTCACTAACTAGTAGACGGTAAGAAGTGCAGCTGATATGGAGTCCCATGGTGTCAGAGACCCTGGCTCCTTCCACTTTGTCGCCCTGACGTCCTTCACATGTGGCTTCCATCGTGTGGTCCAAGATGGCCTCTCCAGATTCTGCCACCATGTCAAACTCCAGCTGGCAGGAGTAGAAGAGGAGTGGTGAATGTCCCTTTTTTCTTTAAATACATGATCCAGAAGTTGCACACACCATTGGGTCCACATATCCCTGTCAGAACCTGGTCATGCAGCCACATCTAATCACGAAGGACATTGGGAAATGTCGTCTTCAGCTATGTGGCCATCTGCAGCTACAGAAGAAGGGGAAATCCGATAATTGCATGACGACTAAGTATCTCTGCTACACTGCCTTTCTCCCCACCTCCCAGATAATCTTTATCTCATTTCCTAAAGAGGAAAACCAATTCTGACTCATCTATTCTTCTCTTGAGGGTATAAATGGCATACCCTCAAATTCCTCAGGGCTTTGACTAAATTCCACCATTTTTCCAAACCAAAAGCTTAGGCTTTGAGACTCAGAAAAAAATGTCTTCCATTTCTGCCTCATTATCCCCTCTCTAAGGTGATGGAGGCCACTAACAAACAGGGGAAAGGTATGGAGCCACTAACAAACAGGGGAAAGGTAAGGTGTAAAATACAGGAGATGCCTTCAACATTACAAAATGTTTGCAGCTACAGATACAACTCAGACATCTCTTTTCGGGATAGGTCTTTTGGTGGCTTCTCCTGACCTTAGACTCTCAGTCTTGGCTTAAAGGATAACTCCTCAAGGAGGCGTTCTCTGCCCATCCTATTTGTTTCCTTCCTAACAGACACCACAATATGTAAGTTATAAATATTACACTTTATTTGGTTTGTGAATGACACCATGCCTGTCTTTTCATCTGTGTATCTTCAGCACCTGGCACAATGCCCAACGCACAGTAGATGCTCAGCAAATGTATTAGATTGAATGATGAATTTGCATATCAGGGCCCTGTGAGGAGCAAAAAATGTTCAAATCGTTTCCCAGGTGACTAAGAATGGAGTGGCTGTAACTGTATTTACACTTAGTGGCCCAGGAAGAACTACGTTTCTTTGACCCTAGAAGTCAAAAGCATTAACATGGGTGGGGTTTTTCCCAGTGGCAGTGGGGGAGGCACGTCGGAGGGCCATGTGGGCTGCTACATCCTGAGAAATACCAGTCACAGACCTTCTCCTTGAACCCCAACCAATATCAAGATGTTCCCACCCATCCAGGACTTAAATCAACCCAGGAAAAAAGGGAGGAAGGGGAAATCTTGACTCACTCAATTTCATTCAAATCTGAAATGACTATTTTTTTGTCTAGATTTGATTGAAGTTTGCATTTTTTGACATCAGGAAAAATAGGAGCTCAGGAGAAGCAAAATCCGTATAGAAAGTGGAGTGTTAACATTTTTTGCATGTCTGCGTACATGGCTGAGAGGTGTGTTTTGGCCACAATAGAATGATGCCATTCTGGAATCACAGATGGGTCAATTTATGAAAACTTGTAATCACAGAGTTAAAGTCACTCAATCTGAGAATCACATAAGGTTAGAATCATCACCTTATATTACGTATTCAGAAAGAACGTTAGAGATTGTCTTAGTTTGGATTTCCCCAAAAGCAGAACCTGAGACAAGGATTCGGGTGCCAAGTAGCCCAGGAAGCAAGGGGCATCTGGGAGAGTGAAACAAGGAAGGGAGGAAAAGCAATAAAAAAAGGGAGTGGGACTTCCCTGGTGGCACAGTGGTTAAGACTCTACCTGCCAGTGCAGGGGACACAGGTTCCAGCCCTGGTCTGGGAAGATCCCACATGCCGCGGAGCAACTAAGCCCGTGGACCACAACTACTGAGCCCGCATGCCACAACTACTGAAGCCTGTGCGCCTAGAGCCTGTGCTCCACAACAAAGAGAAGCCACTGCAGTGAGAAGCCCATGCACCGCAACGAAGAGTAGCCCCCGCTCGGCACAACTAGAGAAAGCCCGCGTGCAGCAACGAAGACCCAACGCAGCCAAAAATAAATAAATAAATGTATTAAATTAAAAAAAAAAAAAGGGAGTGACTGAGTCAGTTTCTGACATGGGTAACAGGTGCCCTATCTCACCGCTAACCTTCTGAGCAGCCAAAGGGAATCACCTCCAGTGGATAAGAGGCTGAGACAATTATCTACCAACTCCCATCCCCCACAGCCCTCACCCTGTGATGGAGGGTTGCCCCTGGGTGGGTCAATTCCTCCCAAGTCCTGGCTGAGAGTTCCCAAGGCTTCAGAGAAGCCAAATGACTGAGAGGTGCTTGAAAGGGTATAACGTCAGTATGCTGGGAAGTGCCCACCACAGCTCCAGCTAAAATCAGTGGTGAGCTGAGGTGTGGGACACCAATAACAACTAATACCCTAATTTCACCCCAACACAAGAATTCCCTTCTAAAGGTCTAGACTGGGAGTCTGCAGGCTACACCAGTCTGGGGGATCCATTTTGTTTCTTTAGCACCTTGTTAAAATGAAATCAGAATCTAAAGCCCGTTAGGAGATGCCCGCAGTCTTCATTTTGCTATATGCCCCACCACTCCCCATTGCCCACATGCCTTCGGATTTCTGTTAGCTGCCCAGCCCTCAGAGGCATTTGACGCTGAGGCCCCTGCACAGGGCCTCTCATTAGCTACAGGGTCCTTAAGAAGATCTTTGTCTTGCATCTGTATCTCCAGTTCCCTGACACACAGTCTGGCCCGTGATAGGGCCTAATAAATCTGCCAGGGAATGGAGCCTCCGCTTGCATTTTTCCCTGCCTGGAAGCTCACTCCTTTCAAGGCTGCCTGTTGTATTGTCTACTACCTGCCCCCACCCCCTCCTGCCCAGGCCTCAGGCATTCCCAGTGGGGACTGGGGGTGAAACTCCCTGCTTGGGGTGAGCAGCAGGTTAATTTCCTCCTGGAGCTTCCCTCGGCAAACAATGAGACAATGGCGAGCCGGAGGTGGCCTGCGTAAGACAGCCGTGGAGGGGAAGTTGTAATCTGTGCGTGAAGCCAGGAGCAGGCAAACGGCAAGAAAAGCAGCCTGGGCCAGACCGAGCCCTCCACCCAGCCGGCCCCTGGGACCAACCTGAAGGTCACCTGAGTCGCCCTTGAGGAAAACAGCCATGAACCACCATAGTGAGGAGAAAACACGGATGGGTGGGGCTCACCCCCACACCCCTTCCCTATCCAGATGGTCCTAGTTCCTCCCTGCATAACCCCATCTGCCCACATTCTGAGCCCTGCTGGCCGGGAGACATCCCCAGACAGACACCATCTGATTCTGGCTTTGTTCTGGTGCTGTGACCTTAGGGCGTGTTACTTAACCTCTCTGTGCTGTTGGTTCCTTATCTGTAAAAAGGGAATAATACCATCTCCTTCCCCTGGTTGTCAAGAGGATTCCTCTATCACCCCACAGGCATTTATTGGGCATCTACTATGTGCAGGATGCTGGGGCTACAGTTCTGAAGTCACTCAATCTGAGAATCACATAAGGTTAGAGGCGTCCCTGCCTTCATGGATTACAGTCTTAATATGGAGACAGTCAATAACCAAGTAACAATCACACCATGAAATTACAACAGTGATGTGTGTTACCAGGACAAGAGGCGGCACCATTAGGACCATTGAACATGAGACCCAACCTAGTTTGCAGGTCAGGGTGGGCTTCCTCTAGGAAGAGGCAGTTAAACTCAGCTGAACAGGACGTGGAAGTTTACTAGGCCAAGGGGGAAGGGTATAGGAATCAATGCAAAGGCCTGGATGCTGGAACAAAGTTGGCATTAATGAGGAAGAGCCGGGAGGCCTGGGCACCTGTGACAGGAGTTTGTTCTTCATCTGGAGAGCAAAAGGAGGTCACTGAAGATTGCAGCGGAGTGAAACGGTCCCACCGGCTTTCAGCTAATGCATGGCAGCACTTAGCACTGTGCCCAGGTAGGTGGGGTCCCTCCTCCTCGACAGGGGGTCCTGTCCAAGCACATCAGGCATGACAAACCACTGCTTTCCAACCCTCTCCATCACCACCAGGGCTGGGATTTGCTGTGCTCCCCTCACAGGTGAGGAAACTGAGGCTGAGGACAGGGGAGAGAGGGAGTCTGACTGAGCACACCAATGGGTCCAGCCCGCTCTAGGGACGGGGAAGAGTTGGAAGAGCGTCCTGAGACTTCAGAGACACCCAGGAGGACCCCTAGCCTCCTCTGCCTACATATCTCAAGGCAGCTCCTTGACCCTCGCTCCCCTAAATCCAGCTCTGTACCCAGAAAGGGAGAGGGGCTGCAGACAACTCAGGGGTATCCTCATCCCAGGTCATGACCCCACACATCTCCAGAAGCTGAGCAGTCTCATTCAAAGCCACACCTACACTCACATTCAAAGCCAGCCTTCAGCTCTGCCCAAGCGAGTGGCTTCAGACTCACAGAAAGAGCAGTTCCCACCATGGAAAGCTGCAGCTATGCCCTTCATGGTCCTTCTTCTTAGCCATCTGAGTGCTATGAGCCCCCCTTTACTGAGGAGGAAACTGAGGCTTGAGGGGGACAGCTCCCTGCCCATACTCGCAGAGCTGGGAAGAAGCCGTGCCTGGTCTCAAAGCATCTCCTGCAGCCCCACCCCACGCCCCCCAACCCCTGTGGGTTAGTTTATAGACATGTCACTGCACGTGTCAGAGCCCTTGTTGGCTTCCCAGGGATGGAGCCAAAGCCCTTGTTGGGCTACAAGCCCCCAGCCTCTCTCTGTCCATCTCGTCACCCTGCACAGGCCTCCTCCTCCCTCCCTCACCTGCTACTCAGAGCCTTCTGCACCCACTGCTCCCTCTGCAGCCCGGCCTTCTTCATTCATGCCTCGGCTCTCCTGTCCCCCAGCAGAGGCCCTCCCCCAACCCTTGCTCCCTGCTCTACTTTCCCCACAGTACTCATCTCTTCCTGACTGTATGGGGGTTTTTATAAATGTCTGTTGATTGTCTGAGCCTCGGTCTCCTGTGTTCACTGCTGAGCCCCACAATGGTAAGTGCTCAACAAGTATTTGTCACATGAATAAATGAAGGAGGACAGAGGGTCTCCAGTCCCACCCCTGCCCCAGTGTACCCCCCAAACCTGCATCCCCGACATCCCCCAAACACCTAGCTTGCTGGTGCTGGGCTTTTGGGTTTGGGAAGGGCCGGTGCCATCCCCTCACTGGACCATCCACAGGCCTTGGCAGGTCCTGACCACAGGCCCCACACTAAGGAGCGAGGAGACCAGAGCTCAGCAGGAATGTGTGGCTTGTCCAAGGTCACAGAGCCCCAAAGGTCACAGAGCCACTATTCCCGGAGGGTGGGGGGGGTGCATCTCACAGCAGCCCATCACTGCAGCAGGAGGCGCCTCTTCTAGGAGGGCCCAATGAAATGGGAACCCTGAGGCTCCAGCTCACCCCCTTTCTCCAGAGAACCCAGTTATGTTTGGGGGCGGGTGTTGCTCTGCTGCCAGCAGCTTCCCTCCTCCCAGCACTGGGACTCCAGCTCCGCATGTTCCAGGAAGTCCAGGCCGCATTTCCCTCCAGGAGCCACCGCCCAAAGGGACCCTCTGGGGAGAGACAGAGCATTTTTGAGGAAAAGGGGGGTGAGGGTTGGGGGTGTGGGAGAAAGAGTCACCAAAAAAAAAAAAAAAAAGTAGTGGCTGGGCCAGGAATGTGCCTGGGTGAACCGGAGCCAAGCCTCCTGTCACATCCACAGCTGTGCCGGCCAGGGCGGGGGCAGGGTGCAGGCGGGGCCAGGTCACTCTCAGGACAGGACACCAGCTGCCAACCTGCTCCTGGTGGATTCCCTGCCACCAGCCTGGTGGGGGAGGAGCTGGGCAAGCGCCTGGGCCCAGAGTCAGGACCTGGGGCTCTGCCACCCCAGTCCACTCACCAGCCTGGGCCTCGGTTTCCCCATCTGTGCAACAACGGGACTTGGAGAAATGCTGAGACGGTGACTTTTCAATAAGACACTCGTTGAATAAAGTGAGGGAAGCCACAATTTTTAGCAGGGGTTCTGGACCTGGGGTTCAGAACTCAGGGGCTCTGTGAACTTGGATAGGAACGAAATAACAACTTTATATTCACTATAACCTCTAACTGAAACGCAGCATTTCCTTCAAGTACAAATGTGGACCACGAGCCCTGGCAGGGTCAGCAGTGACCTTGTCACAGTAGAAGCTGGAGACACTTAAGTCTGACGTCACAGCACTTGCAGACCCCTCCATGTATTGTTTAAGCTCACTGAGACCCCATACCTGCCTGCACACCTTTTATTTAATGTGTTAATAAAGAAGCTTGTCTATTACTGCATCACAAACCCTTGATGCTATTGCGGTAATGGCATCTCAGTATGATTGGCTTCCTTTGTATCCTATGCACTTTACTTTCTGTGCTTAAAAAAACATGATTATGATAAGGGGTCCATCCTATCACCAGATGCCAAAGGGGTCCATGGTACAAAAAGTCCCTGCTTTATATGCAGCCATTTTTAGTTTTAAATGGGGAAGTACTCTGTATACTGACTTGGAACGATGTCAAAACACAGTGCTAAGTGCAATGCAAAAAGCAGGATACACCGGTGTCTGTGTAAGAACCAGGCTGAGTACCTACGTTTGCTTGATGTGCAAGGAGCCCCGAACTGGGACAGTGGTTATCTCCAGGGTCTCAGGGAGACCCATCGCTCAACACCTTGAGTACTGATTTTTTTTCCATATGCATAAATATTCAGAAAGACTCAGGATTCTGGGAAGATGGCTGTGACTGTGGTGGAAACACAGTTTTTGAATCTTCCCAAATCCCCACATCAAAACAGGCAAAGCAACTAGTTGTCAAACCAAAACCCCATGGACAAGATTTACATCAAAACCAGGAGACAAGGCGTCCTCACGAATCCCCAAATACAAGTGGATGGAGACAAACCTGCACAGAATCAGGGTCTGCATAGGAGAACATTCACTCTGTATTTGTCTTGAGGGATACATGAATTAATAATAAAGTCTCAGTCTCTGCCCTAAGGTCCAGGCTTAGTGGGAGACGCAGATAATCACAGAAACACATATAAAATTGCAACTGTCACAAGAGTAACTCTAAGAGTTCCAGATCCTGAAAGTATATAACAGCACCCATGTCTGAAATACATCATGGTTGAAAAAAAAAAGAACGAAGGAAGAAAGAAAGAAAGAGCCCAGTATACAGACAGACACACAGATAACCCCTCCTTTGCAGGCCCATCTCAGTGGCCACAGGACAGTGAGGGCAGCTGTCCACCCACCCGGGCTCCAGGGGAGCTGCCCAGCCCCCAGCTCAGGGCTCAACACCCACTGCCCAACATCTTCCTTCGCGATGAATCATGTTTGTGGACTAAAAACAAGGTGATGCAGCCAGGAAGTCTGTAGAATCATCAGCATGGAGGCAGCCCCCCAAAGGGGAAAAAACACTACCCTCAGAAGCTGGAGACATGGGTTCAAGTCCCAGCCCGGCCACAAAATTCACAGTGTAAGCTCACACAGATCTCAGGGGTTCAGACAGAAGGCACCTGCCAGGTCTCACACGGCACACCTGCAGATGCCTCTAGACTCCCAGGAGGGCTCTTCAGCACCTCAGCTCCTCTGTTTGGGGGAAAATTGGAGGCCCTTGCCAGCCACTGAAAATGGAACAAGGTTAAAGGCATATTATGCCCTCTCGCCTCAGGCTCTCCAGATACTCAGGTAGCACCAACCCCAACTGGACAAGAACAGAGCCCTGTTCACTCTCAAGAGCAACCCCAGCAGGTAGGGGTCCTTATCCCCATTTGACAGATGAGAAAACTGAGGCTCAGAGAGGGGACGAAGGTGACCTGAGGTCACACAGCCCTACTGTGCTTTGACCCAGGTCACTCGATGGGGGCACATCACCCCCCGGGGACAGCTCTGTCCTGGCAACCCCAACCTCACGCCCAGCCTGGAAGCCCGCTCAGGGGTGCGGCCGTCTCCCTGTGAACAAGACTATTTTTAGTGTGAGCAGCAGGGGCTAGGGGCCAAAGCCAGGAGTGACAATGGGGGGAAGGGGGTGGGGCTGCTGGCGGCCGCCCCCGCACCCAGCAGCCGCCCCATTTCCTCGAGGAACCAGGCTGCGCACAATACAAGGAAAGCCGAGTGGGGAGCGGCTGGGGGCTCCCGTGGGGGGGCTGACCTAGCCCATCAGGGCAGCTGGGGGCCTGGAAGAGGCCTCCGGACCAGGGGGAAATGGACCATTAGTCCAGCTGCCTGGCCTGGGCAGGGGTGATCTTTCATGCTCTACACACTCACACACACATAATGTATTCTCTCTCACACATACACACACTCACCTTAACCTCTCTCTCACACTCAAATTCATTCTCTGTCTCCGCCTGTTTCTCTCACGTGTACTCACCCATACACATACATACACACATACACACACACACACACACACACACACACACACACACACACGGGTCTTTTGCTAACTCCTAAGCCAGGACATGGTCTCACCTCCAGCCTCGGAGGCAGAGAACTGGGCCCTGGGGACTCAAGAGGTGAGATTCCCACAGTGGCCAACCAGGAGCTGATTGGGGGCCCAGGTGGGAAATGTCATCACGAGCATCCCAGAGACTCTGCCAGGTCATGGCTTCTTGGGGAGGGGTGTCCCTGCTGGGGAAGGCCCTAGCCTGGGGCTCCCAGTCAAGGGGGCACTGTGCAACAGGAGCAAGAAGGTGCTCCCCACAGCCTGGCAGTGAGGACTCCTTCCTTGGCCTCTACAAAGGGGGCTCCAGTGTTGCTGCGTGGGGGCCCTGAACTGAATTTGATGTCTGAGGTTCTCACGGGTTCTCCCACGGCTTAGGGCAGGAGATTGTGTCTCCCATCCCCATCCCTGCACTGCCATCCATCCCACCTCCACACCCTTGCTTATGCCATGCCCCCTGTCAGGGGTGCCCTCCTCTGTCTCCCCATTCTCCTACCACCAGTAAAGCTCTGAGAGCAAAGACAGTGACATCCTTGTCTGCCATCACATCCCCAGAACCAAGCACAGTGCCTGGCACAAAGTAGGTGTGCAATAAATACCTGTGGAATAAAATCCTTGCCTCCTGCTGGAGGCCTCCCCTCCCCTCACCACGGACAAAGTTATCTCATTGGACCTTCTCCACTGCCCAGTGAGGCAGACACATTCATACCCACTTCAGGGAGGAGAAAACTGAGACCAGGAGGGGATGCAGCTTACTGAAGATCATACAATGGATAGCGACATAAGCAGGACTCACATCTAGACCTTGGGGTCCCCAGCTGTGTCCTCACAAGCCCACAACCGCCCCTGGCCATCAGCTCTCAAGTGTGAAACTGATGTTGTCTATGCAGCTGCATGGGGTTCCTGACATCAAAGTCAAGCTGACAGATGAAAGTGACGGTGGGGTTGGGGAGATGGGATGGGATTCCAGAGGTAGATTAGAAGTGGGACCAACAGCACCAGTTGATGGACAAGAAGCAGGGGTGAGATGGGAGGAGGCAAGGAGGTCCCTCCTTGGTACTGGGCCTGAGCAGTGGCCCAAGAGTCCAAGAGAATTGCAGGAGGAACAGGTGTGGGCACATTGATGGGCAGCCAAATATCAGTGTCTAGAGCTCAGGGGAGAGCCTGGATCTAAATCTTAGATCTTTTTTTTTTTTTGGGCCATGCTGTGCGGCTTGCGGGATCTTAGTTCCCTGACCAGGGATTGAACCTGTGCCCTCGGCAGTGAAAGCGTGTAGTCCTAACCACTGGACCATGAGGGAATCCCCTACATCTTAGATCTACATTTAAGAGTCATCAGGGGGCTTCCCTGGTGGCACAGTGGTTGAGAGTCCGCCTGCCGATGCAGGGGACACGGGTTCGTGCCCCGGTCCAGGAGGATCCCACATGCCGCGAAGCGCCTGGGCCCGTGAGCCATGGCCACCGAGTCTGCGCGTCCAGAGCCTGTGCTCCGCAACGGGAGAGGCCACAGCAGTGAGAGGCCCGTGTACCGAAAAAAAAAAAAGAGTCATCAGGGCACGAGTGGATGAAAGTCACAGGGCAGGGTGACACCACCTGGGAGTGAGTCCACAGAGGAGAGAAGATGGCAGAGTTACTAAGAGAGTAATCAACAATGGCAAGAGTGAGGTTTGTTTGCCCCAAGACTGAGGGCTTCTCCAGCCCTCCCAGGACCTACGCAGAGCTGGGTTCTCCTTCAGTGGGATGGAGTTTCACCCAAGGATCAGGAAGGGAAAGCAGGGGATTTCTGGACGTGCACTGGGGGCAGACTCTGCACAGGATGAAAAATGACCCGCTGGAAATGTTTAAGTAATATTTGGTGGAATACCACTCAGCAATAAAAAGAAACAGACTGCTGATACATGCAACAACACGGAAGAATCTCAGAGACATAAAATGAGGATAGAAGCCAGGCACAAAAGAGTACATGCTGGCTGATTTCACTTCCATGAAAGTCCAGAAAAGGAAAAACCAAACAACAGTGACAAATCAGACTAGTGGCGGCCTGGGGCCAGGAGGTGGGAGTGACAGGGGAGGGGCACAGGGGAGTTTTAGGGTGATAGAAATGTTCTGCATCCAGATTCGGTAGTGGTTACACAGGGTGCACATTGTCAAAAGTCATGGAAAGATACATTTTAAATGGATAACACGGGTACCCTTGATTTTATATTAATTATACCCTGATACAGTTGATATAAAAAGTCTGCACCATTCTCTCAACCTTGAGAATTAATGATTGCTTACAAGATGGACTGCGTTCTTTCTGGTAATAGAGGGTGCCTTCTCCTAGATGGCTCTCAGGGCCCAACACTGAGGTTCATTTAGGGATTTGCTCAACTTATTTCTAGGAATGCAGGGTGCTGAGACGGGAAGGCAGGCTGCTGTTTACTGAGCACATACTATGGGCAGCACTGAGCTCTAGTCCTCGGTAACTCACTTCCCCCAATACCCAATAAAGTGAGTGCTCTTATTGTCCCCACTTGACAGAAAAGGAAAAAGGTGGAGGGAGAGGGGTCTTGCTCAACATCACACAGCTGGTGGGCGGGGGAAGCAGGACTTGAACTCAGCCTGGCTCCAGAGCCGGCATTCCCTACCCTACGCCCTGTGGGAGAGGGTGCTTGGGCCACTATTCAGTGGTTCCCTCTTTTCTGGCCTCAGATGTTCCCCACCCCTTCCACAAAAGCCTAGGAGGGGCACAGGCGCACCCTCCTTAGAAGGCAGTTTGATGCTGTCACCTAGGGGTGAATGAAGGGGACCGAAGGGGCTCCAGTCTATCCGAGGGAGCGTGTGGATGTGTTTCTCCCACACCTGCAGCCAGCTTGTTTCATTTCCTGGCTGGTGACCTGGGGCAAGTGCCTCTACCTGCCAGGCCTCTGTGTGTTCATGTGTAAAATGAGAATCAAAATACGATTTCTCCTTAATGGTCACAGTTTTCTTTTGGTGATGAAAATGCTTTGGAACCACATAGAGGTGGTCGTGCAACATTGTGAATGTACTAAATGCCACTGAATTGTACACTTTAAATGATTAATTTTATGTTATGTGAATTTCACCTCAATAAAAAAAAGGGAAAAAAGAGATGATGTGTGCAGATATAAATGGACATACACAGTAAGAAGAAACCTGCCTGTCTAAAAGTTGTAGTGCGGATTAAAAGAGCAGTAAATATCAAGCACCTAGGATAGTACCTGACCCACATTACAATGCGTCTTTAGTTCCATTGAAAGTTAGAGCCCCGGTTGTTGCCAGGCGGCCATCCTTGCTGAACAGCCAGCTGCACCAGCCTCCTCCTGGGCTGCCTACTTCAGCCCTTGCTGCCCCACCTCCCCGTCTTTTCTCCAGTAGCAGCCAGAGGGATGGGGGAATCCTGTTAAAAGCCAAGTCAGGTTGTACACTCCTCTGCTCAAAACTCTCCAGAATCTCCCCATGTCACATGAGAAATAGCTAAAGTACCTACAGGAGACTTCGAGGCCCTACATGACCTGCCCCTGATGCCACCCCTGTCTGCCCTCATCTTCTACCACCCCCTTATTCACTGCCTCTAGCCACGCTGGCCTCCTTGTCTTTCACCACGCCTCGCCTCGCCGTGCCAGGCATGCTCCTGCCCCAGGGCTCTGCACCGGCTATTCCCTCTGCCTGGACTACTCTTCCCCCAGATTCACATAGCTGCTGCCTCACCTCCTTCAGTTCAAACGTCACTTCCTCAGAGAGGCTCTCCCTGACTACCCTCATAAAACAGCTCTGCTCCCTTCACAGACTTTACAGTCTGACGTGATACTGTACATGGATTAGTTTTCTGTGTTTAGTTCATCTCCTCATGAGATTGGAGGTTCCTTGAAGAGGACCTCAGTGTCTCTTCAGAGGGACTTCGTTTCTTGCTAGGAGCCCAGCCTGGCACATGGTGAGCCCTCCATAGGTATTTGTTGAATGAATGAATGCCCTAGACAGTGCCCATCTGGTCACCCAGCTGAGCTCAGAGGGTGTGAGCCACCAAGGGCAGGGACCCTGAGCTCACCTCAGCAGCCCCAGCATAGCCTAGCACAAGAGTGAAGGGGCATCTGTTGGAAGGCCTCTGCCCAGTCCTGGGTCCTGCCGCCTGTGGGACTCCAGACTTGGAGTGGCAGGGGTCCAGAACCCTGGGCCAAGGGCCTGGCCTATCCCCAGCTCACCCCCAGCTCTCTCCCCTGAGACTCCAGACTCTGCTTCCTCCCTTGCAGCTGTACCTTCCGCCTCCCAGCCTCTTCCTTTCCTCCTCGTCTAGGCCCTAGCTACATCTCCTCAGGCCTTTATCTTCCCCTCAGCTGCTCTGGAGGGACAGAGGCCCTCCCTCCATCCTTTCCTTCCCTGCCTCCCTGGCCTGGGCCCTAAAGCCTCCCCCTCAGGCTCAGTGCCCCACCCAGCCTCCCTCCTCACCTCCAGCCACTTCCAGGGGGTACAGCAGGGAACAAGGCCAGGCAGGAGTGGCCAGAGGAGCCTCAGGTCCCTCCAAATGCCTCTGAGCCTCCAACTTCCTGTGTGGTCTCTCCACTCAAAGGCCAGCTCAGGAACTAGGCTGTCTGTGCTCCAGTCCCCACTCTGTCACTTGTTAGCTGTGTAGTTTTAGGCAAGTCATTTAACCTCTCTGTGCCTCAGTTTCCTCAGCTGAAAAGTGGGAGTCAAGACACCACCTACTTCAAGTGTTCGGGAAGAGTAAAATAAAGCACGTCAAGCACTTGGAGGGCTTGACACAGTGAGTTTGTCTTAACACAAGGGTGCAATGCCACAGCGTGGAAGGGCTTTGTGAACTACAAAGCCCTAAACGACCCTTGGCTGTGTATTTGTGCCATGTTTCTGACCTAACGGACCCAAAATTCTAAGGAACAACCTTCCAGTGGCCCCTAATCTAACTCAGATGTTCTCTACTGTCATTATCCTTATCAGTACATGATCAATAACCTCCTCAGGTTTCAGAAAGGCCACAGTCAAGGGTCTGTCTCCTTTATACAGGGTTACGGTTCTAGGGAACATTCTAGAATAGCACCCCTCCAGCTAAGCCCACTGTCCCCAGAGGCCTCACAATAATCCAAAACAGGGAAGAGTCATTATTATTCCATTTTACAGATCTGGAAGCTAGAGCCCAGAGAGCTTCAGGCTGCTTGACTCTAAAGCCCAGGCTCCATCGCTGTCCCCAGCAGACTGACTGGAGTCCCTGCCCAGTGGTCCACACCTGTGCCCACCTGAGCTCCTTGAGGACTCCTCTGAGCTCCCCCAACACTCCTGCTCAGCAACTCCTCCCTCCAGTTTTCCCCAGGCACTGGCCTGTCCTTCCAGGATCTTTCTGATGCCAGTCAGCCTGGGAACGGCCAACACCAGATCAACTGCTCTTTCCCTCCTGATTCCAGAACGAGAGAAGCTGGTGTCACTGACAGCCTGGGGGCCCTGGGCCTAGATTTGTTTGCAAACATTACCAACAGCCACCACATGGAAGGGGCTCTTCTCCCCATCTTGCACTGTGGCTCAGAGAAGTTAAGTGAGCAACTTGCCTGAGGTCATATTTCTAGAGAGGGCATGAGCCAGAGTTGAAACTCAGGTCTCTCTGACTCCAAAAGGCTGGATGTTGGCCTTCAAAGAGTTCAGTGACATTGGGTGACTTCTTTCCCAACCCTAGCCCTCAGTTTCCTCATCTCGTAAATGGACATAGTAACATGTCATTTGCTGAGTTGTGAGAATTAAATTTGAAGAGTTTATAAAGTGCCCAGAACAGCACTGGGTACATGAGTGTGGCATCGCTGAAGGACCGGGAGCTCTGAGGTCAGGCTGACCTAAGGTCAAGTCCCAGCTTCATCACTTTTGCTCGTGGAGACAAATACTCTAACTCTCTGAGCCTCACTAGACCCATCTGGAAAACAGGGATGATCAGTGCCTCTCATAAAGATGGTGCTGGTCCCCAAAGCTTAATTTTTTAAAAGTTAAAACATAGCTCTCATAGAAATAAAAAGTAAGCCTGTGCCAAAATTTATGTAATTCATTAGCACTTAACTGGTCAGAGGACAGAGAAGCTGGTTCAAAGAGGATAAGAGGGTCTGAAATGCTTATAATCAATGAAAGACAAAATGCTGAAATACGACTGCAGAGTGAAACTGGCAAAAGGACTGTAAACTTCGGGGTGATCTTTTCTACTGGACAAAAATCATTTGCAAGATAAATCTACAAGTGATTACAGAACTTCCCTGCGTTTGGGCCCTAACAAGTAAGTAAATGACAAGTCAAATAAAGATCTATTTCCCTAGAGAGTTAGATAACCCTTGGGTGGGCCTGTTGGACAATGCTCCAGCATATTTCTGAAAGGACATGCAGCTCTCTTTTTGCATTATTGCCAAGTTTGGGATACTTTTTTTTAACCTGAGGGTGCAATGCAGTAATAGAGGTAGAAAGGATTTATAAATTTATCATTTGTGCCGTGTCTCTGCCCACCAAACCCAGAACTCTGAGGGAGTCCCTCCCAGCAGCCCCTACGCTAACCAAATGAGGTAGACAGTGAGCTAGGAACACTCACAAGGCTGTAAACTATTTACAAACATCGTCTTCCTCATCTTTATCTCCTTCCAGAACACTCTGAATGTCAGGGCTGGGACTAGGGTGAGGCGATGCTGAACTTCACACAATCCATAAGTATCCTTTACATGGAGTCCACACTCACCCACTGGCTCTCTGGTAGAGTCTGGAAAAGTCTTTGGTTTTATCTACTCAACAACTATTTCCTGGGGGCCTACTGTCCTGGGTACTTGGGATGAAGCAGAAAGCAAGACAGATCCAGTCCCTGCCTTCAAGGGCCTAGAATCCAGACAGGAGAAAATTAACCAAGATAGAGGCTAAACCAGGGGTCCCCAACCCCCGGGCCTCAGACCATTACTGGTCTGTGGCCTGTTAGGACCGGGCTGCACAGCAGGAGGTCAGCGAAGCTTCATCTGCTGCTCCCCATCACTCCCCATCGCTCGCATTACCTCCTGAACCATCCCTCCACACCCCGTCCGTGGAAAAACTGCCTTCCACAAAACCGGTCCCTGGTGCCAAAAAGGTTGGGGACCACTGGGCTAAACAATTACAAATCACCGCAAGCACTCAAAAGGAAAAGAACAGGGATGAACAGCAGCAGGGCCAACAGCTTCCTCGCCAGCAGAAGAAAAGCTCTCAGAATGGTGACATTCAAATTGAGGCATGAGGAATGAAAGGATGCCAACCAAAGAACAGGCTGTGGGAAAGGCATCCCAGGTGGGAGGTACAGCACGTGCAAAGGCCCTGATGCAGGAACTAGCTTCAAGGAACTGAGCGAAACAGTGTGGCCACTGTTTAAGAAGCAGCAGCAGATGACAGACCAATTTTGTGCTTTGTATTTGCAGTGCTGACCTTTGAAACAGAATTTCTACTTTCTGTTACCACCTCGAAAGGGGACAGCTCTCCATTGCTCTCCTGGTTGTCTGAAAGCTCCTATTCTGTCTGTACCAAGTGATGGCTTCTTTCTCTTGTCCAAGTGCATGTTACTGTAATGTGGCCCTGAAAGCAGTTTTATAATATGAAGAATAAACAGCTTGTGAAAGAAAGAAAGAAAGAAAGGAAGGAAGGAAGGAGGAGAGGGAGGGAGGGGGAGAGAGAGAGAGAGAGAGAGAGAGAGAGAGAGAGAGAGAGAGAGAGAAAGAAAGAAAGAAAGAGAGAGAGAAAGAAAGAAAGAGAAGGAAAGAAAGAGAAAGAAAGAAAGAGGAAGGAAGGAAGGGAGAGAGAGAGAGGCAGGAGATGAGGTAAGGAAAGAAACCAGGACCTGAATCATGATGGGGGTGGAGAGGGACCTGGTCAGAGACCTAGATTTAATTCTAAATATGATGAGAAGGCACTGGAGTGTTTTGGTCAGACACCTCTGATACCCCACCTCTTTTCTTTTTCTTTTTCTTTTTTTTTTTTTTGCCGTGCCCCATGGCTTGTAGGATCTTAGTTCCCCAATCAGGGATTGAACCTGTGCCCTCATGGTTAAAGCGCGAAGTCCTAACAACTGGACCGCCAGGGAATTCCCACCCCACCTCAAACGAGGGTAGCAGTCCTAGCTACCACCTCAGGCCTCCAACCAGGGGCTTTGACAGTGAGGTCCCTGAACCAGCAGCATCAGCACCACCTGGAACTTGTTAGAAACACAGACTCTTGGGACCCACCCCAAACCTACAGATCAAACACTCTGAGAGTGGGACCCAGCAATCTGGGTTTCAACAAGCCCTCCAGGTGATTCTGATGATGTCCAAGTTTGGGAACCACCGCTCTGGAATCAATAACCTACCATTTAGAAACATGACCCAGGGTCGCCACCCTGTGTTATTTTATGGGAACTACAACCTGGCCGCCACTTCCAGCATCAGCGCACGGGAAGAGGAAGGACACTTTCCACCAAAGGGACACAGACAGGGTCATGGACAGGAGGGTGGCTTCACTGTGTTCCTGCCCACTTTTCTCATATGCAAGGACACATAACGTAGGAGGGCTTCCTCAGTGAATAACTTCAAGTTTTCTCCCTGCTACACTTGGGATAAAACCCAGATTCCTTGCAGTCGGCTCTCTCCCTATCTTCCTGTCCTCATTTCCTCTCCCCTCTCACTCATGCATTCCCTGCCAGCTTGCTTCCTTGCTGCTTCTCCAACACACCAAGCATATTCTCACCTCAGGGCTTTGGTATTTGCTGTTCCCTCTGCCTGGAAAGCTCTCCCCTCAGATTAGCAAGGCTCACTCCTTCACTTCAGTCAGATCTCTGTTCAAATGCCACCTCCTTCAGGAAGCCTTCTGTGGCTATACTCACCAAGGAGCTCTGGCCCTTCTCTCTTTCTGTCTATGATCCTGTCTTCTTTTTCTTCCTCCTCGACATTATCTTATACATTTATTTGATTTTTATCTATCCTCCTTATGAGACCATGAGTTCCAATAAGGAAGGGATGTTTGTTCTGTTCACTGTTATAGCCCCAATACAAACAGTAGGTGCTCTGTAGAAATTTACTGAACAAATGAATATACTCTGTGAGGCAGGTGTTATCACCCTCTTTCCGACCAATGGGGAGACTGAGGCTCAGTAAAGTGATATGACTCATTCAAGCTCACACAATGATTTAAGGGGCTGGGATCCATATTTGAAGTAGGAGTTCTGGAAGCTGAGGTGTGATCTGTGTTCATGGTGACACCTTGGGATTCCTGAGGCTAGGGAGACTTTTCAATCTGGCCACGATGCCTCCATCACCCAAACTCGGCAAGCAGGGGGTTGTGAGTTCTAAAGAATGTTCTTCAAGGTCAAGGGACAGAGGGCATGGGTCCAGTGCCGAAATCCCAAGTAGGGCAGCACTTCCAGGAGCACTGGGCAGCCTCCAGTGATTGGGGGTGCCCCGAGCATAGAGCAGGAGGGGAGCAGGAGTGCAGACATCCTGCAACAGATCCCAAGTTGTATGTGGTATTCAAATGTCCCTTTGTTAATTAACGTAGGTGAAAACCTTGTTTTTTTTTTTGTTTTTTTTTTTTTTTTTGCAGTATGCGGGCCTCTCACAGTTGTGGCCTCTCCCGTTGCAGAGCACTGGCTCCGGACACGCAGGCTCAGCGGCCATGGCTCACGGGCCCAGCCGCTCCACGGCATGTGGGATCTTCCCAGACTGGGGCATGAACCTGTGTCCCCTGCATCGGCAGGCGGACTCTCAACCACAGCGCCACCAGGGAAGCCCGAAAACCTTGTTTTTAATGATCTGAGCCTGGGACCAAATTCTATTTCACAGCAAACACAATGTGCGGGGGCTTGTGTGTGTGTACTGTGTTTTTGTTTTGGGGGGGTGGTTTTGGCTGCAATGCGCAGCTTGTGGGACCTTAGTTCCCCAACCAGGGACTGAACCTGGGCCCTCAGCAAAGAGAGCGTGCGGAGTCCTAACCACTGGACTGCCAGGGAATTTGGGGGGGCTTGTTTTGTTTTGTTAATTTTTAATGGGCTTTGTTTTAGTTTTAGGTTTACAGAAAATTTATGCAGAAATTATACTAAGTACCTTTATACTTCCTCTCCCCAAACACACCCAGTTTCTTCTATTATTAACACCTTGCATTAGTGATACATTTGTTACAACTGATGAACTGATGCTGATACATCCTTTTTAACCAAAGTCCATAGCTTACATTAAGATTCACTCTTTGGGCTTCCCTGGTGGCGCAGTGGTTGAGAGTCCGCCTGCCGATGCAGGGGACACGGGTTCGTGCCCCGGTCCGGGAAGATCCCAAATGCCGCGGAGTGGCTGGGCCACGAAAAAACAAACAAACAAAAAAGATTCACTCTTTGTGTTGCAAGGTTCTGTGGATTTTGACAAATGCACAATGTCTTGTATCCACCATGACAGTATCACACAGAAGGGTTTCATTGCCCTAAAAATGCCCTGTGCGCCATCTATTCATCCTCCCCCCCAAATCCCTGGCAACCACTGATCTTTTTATTGTCTATAATTTTGCCTTTTCCAGCATAGTATTTGCTTGGTTTTAATATACAGTGAATCTGCCAGGAAAGCAACCACCATACTAGTTGGGAACAGACCAGGCTGTGCTTGGTTCAAAACTTTCCTAGAACCACTCACATTTTGGACCACCATGGCCATGCAGTTGTGGGTTTGAGTTGTCAGAACTCCTGATTCAGCCCACAGTTTCACAGTGGGCTGCCTTCCCGACTACAGTCATCCATGCCTTCCCGACTACAGTCGTCCCTTGGTATCCGAGGGGGATTGGTTCCGGGACTTCCCGCAGATACCACAATCCGCGGATGCTCAAGTCCCTTATATAAAACAATGTAGTATTTGCATATAACATACGCACATCCTCCCATATACTTTAAATCATCTCTAGATTACTTATAATACCTAATACAATGTAAATGCCATGTAAATAGTTGCCAATATGTGGCAAATTCATGTTTTGCTTTTTAGGACTTTCTGAAAAAAAATTTTTTTTTTCTAATATTTTCAGTCTGAGGTTGGTTAAATCCTTGGATATGGAGGACTGACTACTTTGTGACAACATTGTGCCGAAATATTTATGTGTTGATTTATTCTAAATTACTTTCATTTTACTTTCTTTTATATTACAATTAAGGTATTATTTATGTTTAAAAATATGTGTGTCAATAGGATATGTTATTTGCGAATTTCATTTTAGAAAAGAAAAGAAGCGTTATAATTATGGTTAAAAGGAACACTGGGTTCCAGATTCAACCCACTGTTATACTGCATGACAATCATGGCAGCAGCAGGCACTGAGGAGTGCCGGCCCCTCAAAAGGTACTGTGCTAGGAAAGCGACTTGCACGTATGAATCATTACATCTGCAGTTCCCCTACCAGGTGCTACACAGTGCGTAGTTTTACCCCATTTTACAGAGGGAGAAACTGAGGTTCAAGCAGAATAAGGTCCCTGAGTGGGACTGGAAACTGAATCCAAACCCATGCTTCTAACCCCCCAGCATCCAGCAGTGGATTTCCTCGGCCTCCTGGAAAGACCATGTTGTGCGAGCTAATCATCCTCAGGCCTTAAGGCCCCAGGAAAGGGTGGAGGCACATGGGGCAGCAGAGAGGTCAAGAGAACAGGTTACGACCTGGGTTCTGTGTCACTTACTCATGTGTGACCCTGGACAGTCGCTCCCCCTCTCCGAGGATTAGTGGTCTCACCTGTAAAATGGGGGTAATGTCACCAAAGTGTGGTAGGTACTGCCCCTTTCCATGTTACCAATGTGGAAACTATGGCTCATAGAGGAGAAGTGACCTACCCAGTGTGAAATGAGGGATGATGGGATTGTCCTCTAAGGACACACTCCATTGCCCCATAAGGTCCCCATGGCTCCTTCAAAGCCCAATTCAAGACTCACAGGTCACCAGGCAAAGGTCAGGGTCACCTGTCCTAGGCACCCATTCCCCAATCCAACCACCCACATGTGATTCCCACAAGGTACAAGTATCTGAAAGCCCCCAATGGGCTGGGAGAGCTGGGGGGCTGTCTGTGGAAGCACCGGACCTCAGTTTCCCTGTGCTGGACTCCAGCTCCAAAACACAGCCCAAATCAATCCATTCCTCTCCGTCTCCCCTACTGCTTCTACTCAAGTCTATGACACCGTCACTTCTCACACAGCCCACCCCCTGCTCCCCTCCTCCTTGCTCCCCACCTAGAAGCCAAGGAGATCTTTTATGAGTGAAAAATCATATAAAGTCACCCCCTTGCTTAAACCTTCCATGGCTCCCTATTGTTCTTAAGCCATGCCTCTGCCCACCTCCCTCATCTCATTTCTCCCAATGTTCCCTCCACTCTCCCACCTGCCTCATGTATGTTCAGGTCCCACTGGCCTCCTCCACTGCCTTTAATGCAACAGCATGATCCTCTCTTAGGATCTGTGGCCAAGCTGTTCCTCCTCCTTGGTCAGCCCAGTCACGGATCCCTCCTTGCCTTCACTGGGCAAACTCTTCCTCCCTCCCTAACCTAAGACAGCTTTTCCTGCTATGCATGTTCATACACCACTCACTCATAGCCTAGCAATAAGCCCAGTTTGTGATGGTAGATTTATCTGGTTATCTTCTCCCCGCTTGACTTAGGTCCACCAGGCCAAGGACACTGACTTGTTTCCCTTGTGTACTGAGAACCTAGAAGTGTCTGCCCAGAGTTGGCACTCAGGAAAACCTGCTGAATGGCAGAGTGCAGGCATGAATGGCCACCCAAAGGATAGGGTTGCCCATGTCCTCCGCCATGTGGACTAAGACACCCAGGACAACTTGAAGAAGAATGTGGGGGAGGAGAGAGAATCTGAGGATGGAAGGCAGAGGAAATCCCAGGCACAGCTCAGTCTGCTGTTCAGCATGAGCCTACGTGTGCCAGATGCCATGCTGTGCGCTGGGGACAGTATGTATGCTGGGTTAGTGAGAGAACAAGCTCTGAGCCGCAATGCCTGGGCTCAGAGCCCAACTCACTGCTCACTAGCCGTGCAAGTTTGGGCAAGTCACTAAACCTCTCTGAACCTTGGTGTCCCCAACTACCAAAGAGGAGAAGTTACTTGATTACAGAAAACCCATGCCTTAGGGCGTTGAACTTAATACGCCCTTGACACTCCAGTGGACCCAGCAGTTCTACTTGGTTCCTATTGCTGAATCACAACCACTCCAATCTTTAGTGGCTTAAAACAACCATTTTTTCCTCACTATCGTGTGAATCAGGAGTTTGAAAGGATCAGCTGGACAGCTCTTGCTTGGTTGCAGTCAGATGTTGGCAGGGGCCATGCTTATCTGAAGGCTCAGTGTCTGGCTGTCGGCTGGAAGCACCAACAGGTGGCTTTTCTACCATGGTGGCCCAGGGAAGGCAATGTGTCACATTCGTTACCTGCAACCCTTCCTTTATCTCAATTTCTAGCAGCCAGCTCAATGACAGTTGCCTCCTATCTTTCTAGCTCACTCGATCCAGTACCCCAATGCCAACGACCCTTCAGCCCTACTGGGAGCTCTGATCCGTTGAGCCCATCACCTTTTCCCTTGTGTCCTCATTTGTCTTCTTGCTGAGTAAAGCCACAGGGCAGCATCATTCCCATGCACTGCACACCCGAGATGGCCCTGCCCCTCTCTGGCTAAACACCCACCAGTTGACACCCTCTGTCCCTCTGTGCTTGTTCTCCTGCAGTAGAATGTGGCTAGGGATCAACACACCACCACGTGGGCTCGTCTGACTTTACTTACATGATGGCTAGTCTCAATGAGGTCTTTAGCTCTGTCTGACAATTACGCTAGAGTTCCCTTGTCCATTAATTCTCCTCAGGCAATTCCTTCCTCTTTTCTCCTCAAACCTCTATCACCTTCTCCTCCGTTCTCATTCTTAGCTGAGGACCCTGCTTCCTATTCCACAGGGAAAACTGTAGCAATTAGAAAATACTTCCACAAACTTCCACTACACAGCTACCTGCCTACCCTCATTGGTACCCACTTATAAATACTCTGCCTTCTCTTCTGTGACCAGGGACCAACTACCTGTGCTCCAAGCCATGGTCAACCCTCCACTGTGTACAGATCCCACCATCTTCCTCCCTTCTAGACACTCTCTTCTCCCTCTTGCACCATCATTTCCAATCTACTGAATCATTCTCATCAACATAAAAACATGCTAGTATTTCTGCATTTGAGTAACTTCTCTTGACCCCAGTTTGCTCTCCACCTACCACCCCATCCTCAGTCCCACAGCAAAACTCCTCAAAAATTGTCCATACCACTGCCTCCATGTCTCTCCTTCCATTACAGAAAAGGTACATAAATAGTACAAAGAATAACCAAATACCAGTCACCCAGATTTTACCACCTTTGCTGTATCATTCTCTCTCTCTCTTCCTCCTTTTCCTGAACTCTTTTACAGTAAGTTGCAGACATGATTCCCTTTACCCATAAAAACAAGTGTGTATTTCCTAAAAGCAAGGACATTCTCTTACAATAATCAAGATCAGAAATTTTTACATTGATACAATTATCTAATCTACAGACCTTAATCAAATTTCACCAGTTGTCCCACTAATATCTTCTACAGTTAAGTGAAAATTTTTTCCTGGTCCGGGATCTCACATCACATTCTAGTTCTTGTGTCTCTTTAGTCTCCTTAATCTAGAACTGCTCCTTAGTTTGTCTTTCTTTCATGAGCTCAACATTTCTGAAGAGTACAAGCCAGTCATTCCACAGAAACATCCCTCAATTTGGGTTTGTCTAATGTTTCCTCATGAATCAGTTATACATTTTTGGCAGAAACACCACTGAAAGGATGCTATGATCCCCTCAGTGCATCACATGAGGCGGGGCATGAGGTCAATTTGCCCCATTACTGGCCATGCTCACTTCATCACTTGGTTGATGTGGTTGGTGTCTGCTGGGTTTCTCCACTGTAAAGTTACTATTTTACTCTTTGTAATTAATAAGTATCTTGTGAGGAGATACTCTAAGACTATGCAGATATCCTGTTTCTTGTCAAACTTTAATCCACTGTTGCAGCATCCATTAATGATTCTCTCCTGAAACAATTATTACTAGGGTGGCTGCCAAATGGTAAATTTCTAATTCCTCTTTTTCTGTACTTATTAGTTGTCCTTTTACTGTTAAGAGCTTTCCTTTCTCCTTATGTGTGTATGTATGTATTTATATCTTAATCTTTATATACTCTCTCTTAATCCCACTCCAATCAGGCTTTTGCTCCCACCATTCTACCTAAACTCTCTCCTGTCAAAGTAACAATGCCCTCCACTTGGCTGAGTCAGTTCTTGGTCCTCATCTCATCTTCCCTTACCTCTCAGCAGCACTTGACATAGATCAGCAATTCTCCCCCCTTGAAATGTTTTCCTTACTTGGTTCCCAGGCCACTGCCTTGTCTCTTAACGTTGGGGGCCGGGGTCTCAGTCCTTTGTCCTGCCCTCTTCTTTGTCTATGCTCACTCTGTTGGAGATCTCACCCCGACTCATGGCTTTAGAAACCATTTCCACAGTGATGACTCCTGTATTAATCTACTCTGCTATAACAAGATACCACAGACTGGGTGGCTTAAAAACAGAAATGTATTTTTCATTTCTCACAGTTCTGGAGGTTCAAAGTCCAAGATAAAGGTGCCAGCAGGGTTGGTTTCCGGTGAGAATTCTCTTCCTGGTTTGCCACCTTCTTCGTGTGTCCTCACATGTCCTTTCTTCTGTACAAACACACACACACACACACACACACACACACACACATACACATACACATACACACAGGGAGAAAGAAAGAGATGGGGGGCACTCAGATGTCTCTTCCTCTTCTTATAAGGATTATCGGATTAAGGCCCCACCCTTGTGACCTCATTTAATCTTAATTACCTCCTTATAGGCCCTATCTCCAAACACAGTCATGTTGGGGGGTTAGAGTTTCAACATATAAATTTTGGGGAGACACAATTCAGTCCATAACAACTCCCAAAATTACAACTCCAGCTTGGGCTCAGATTCATACACGCAACTTCTAACTAGGCATCTCCACTTGGAAGTCTGATAGGTGCCTCAAATTTAACAAGTTCCAAATGGAACCGGTAATTCTCCCCTCCTTTCCCCTGAAACAAAGTTCTCCTCCTATAGCCTTCCTCATCTCAGTGAATGGCAAATTCCTTCTTTCATTCTTCGGGGCAACAACCTTGGAGTCATCCTCAATTCCTTTCTTTCTCAAACACTCCATACTCAATCTGTCCCTTTGGCTTTACTTTCAAAATAACCCCAAAGTCTAACCTTGGTTCAAACCATCACCATCTTTTGTCTGTATTGTGGCGGTAGCCTCTTACCTGGTCTCCCTGCTTCAGCCCTCATTTATATTCCATTTATTCTATACCCAGCAGTTACAGAGATCCTGTAAAAATGCAAAGCAGGTCCTGTCCTCTTTCTGGTCAAAACCCTCCGATACGGCCCACCTCACTCATAGCAGAAGCCAAAGTCCTTACAATGACCCACAAACTGTACGTGAACTAGTCCCAGGGGAATCTCCCTGATGTCATATTCAGCTCAGCTACCCTATCTACTAGCTGTTCCTTAAACCCAGCAGGCATGAGTCTACTTTATGGTCTTTGCCCACCCTCTACTAGGAACAATCTTCTCCCATATACCCTCATGACTCCCTGCCTCACCTCTTCCAGGTGTTTCTTCAAGAATCACCTTCCCAGCAAGGCTTTCATTGACCACCTATTTGAATTTACACCACAGCATCCCCTTCTTCCTTCCCTGCTTCATCCTCCTCCATAGCGCTCATCACCATCTGACAGAGCATAACAACTCTCCACATGTCAGATGTGATACCATCTGACACATCTCTCCACAAAACATGAGACCTGTGAGAACAGGGACTGTTTTGTTCACAGTTGCACCCCCAATAATAATCACTCACATTGATTGTACCCTTGCTCTATGTCAGCATTTTTTTTTTTTTTTGCGGTACGCGGGTCTCCCACTGCTGCGGCCTCCCCCGCCGCAGAGCACAGGCTCCGGACACACAGGCTCAGCGGCCATGGCTCACGGGCCCAGCTGCTCCACGGCATGTGGGATCACCCCGGCCCGGCGCACGAACCCGCGTCCCCCACACTGGCAGGCGGAATCCCAACCACTGCGCCACCAGGGAAGCCCCCAGCATATTTTTAAGGGCTTTACCGTATCACTTATTTAATCCCAACAAGGACCCTATGAGATGGGTGTATCATAGTAATAATGTTACATAACAAACCACCCCAGATGTCTGTGCCTTACAGCAGCAAATACTGATTTCTCCCTGTCCCTCCCCCAAACCATTTGGGGTTTGGCTGATCTTGCCTGGATTCTGCTGGGTTTGGCTACTCCATGTGTCTCTCATTCTTCTGGACCAGCCTGTTTGATGTTGGGGATTTGGATGGAAGCTATTGCTTCCCTAAATTGACACAGAGCACTCTATTCCTGACATTCAAAAGAGATAGAGTTCATGAAAAAAAATACAATTTAAAATTTAATACAGGGAATTCCCTGGCAGTCCAGTGGTTTGGACTCTGCGCTCTCACTGCCAGGGGCCCAGGTTCGATCCCTGGTTGGGGAACTAAGATCCTGCAAACCACGTGGTGCAGCTGGCCAAAATAATAATAATACAAACTAAACACTAAACTACAAAACTATTTTTATCCCAGACTTTGCTATGGCAACCTTGATGGGAACTCTGTTTCAAAAGACGGAATGCAGGGGCTTCCCTGGTGGCGCAGTGGTTGAGAGTCCGCCTGCCGATGCAGGGGACACGGGTTCGTGCCCCGGTCCGGGAGGATCCCACATGCCGCGGAGCGGCTAGGCCCGTGAGCCATGGCCGCTGAGCCTGCGCGTCCGGAGCCTGTGTTCCGCAACGGGAGAGGCCACAGCAGTAAGAGGCCTGCATACTGCAAAAAAAAAAAAAAAAAAAAAAAAAAAAAAAGATGGAATGCACTAATGACAGCCCCATCCTTAAGGCAGAGGTGGAAATTCCAAGGGGGCCATTGAAAACATGAGAGACCTCTTAAGGCCTCGGCTGAACCTGCACACTGTCACTTTCATCCACATTCCACTGGCCAAAGCAAATCGCATGGCTGTATCTAATATCAACGGAGCAGGGAGTATCAATCAGTCCTGACTGCGGGAGAGACTGAGTCATTGACTAGTAATCTAATTTGCTGCAAGATAGGCCATGCTGCACCCCAATGTTCACAGTGGCACTATTTACAACAGCCAAGACATGGAAGCAGCCTAACACTTAGGCAGCCTAACACTCAGGCTGCTTCCATGTCTTGGCTATTGTGAATAGTGGAATATTATTACTCCGCCATAAAAGAATGAAATATTGCCATCTGAAGCAACATGAATGGATCTAGAGATTATCATACTAACTGAAGTAAGTTAGAGAAAGATAAATATTATATGATATCACTTATATGTGGAAACTAAAAAATAAAACATGAACTTATTTACAAAACAGAAACAGATCCACAGACATAGAAAATAAACTTATGGTTATCAAAGGAGAAGTGGGGAGGGATAAATTAGGAGTATGGGATTAACAGATGCAAACTACCATACATAAAATAAACAACAGGGATTTACTGTATAGCACAGGGAACTATATTCAGTATCATATCCTCTCCCCTTTCTTTCTTCTTTCTCTTTCTTTTCTCTCTCTCCCTCTCTGTTTTTCTTAACAGGTAAGGAAACTAAGGCTCAGAGAGGTCAAATACAATAACTTCTCCAAGCTTATACTGCTAGTAAATGACAGAGCTGGAATCCAACCAAGCTGGAGTCAACTTTACACATGCCATATACACAAGGCCAAGAGGTTTGGACTTTCTCTGAAGGTGATGCAATGCCACTGAAAACTCTTGAGCAAGAAAGGTACATGGTGGTTAATAAACTTTCCTCCAGTAGCAGTGTGCAGAGGACATGGGAGGGGGAGAAAGGAGGGGGCCCCTACAGTAGTCACAAAACTTCAGGCCAGAATTGAAAAGGGGCTGGGCTGGGGTAGTGTCAAAAAGAAAAAAACAAAAAAAAAACAGTAAATGTAAAAACCAAATAGACAGAAGTGAGAGACAAGTTGAAGAACATTTTAAAAATGCTTTTTTCTTTGTTCAGTGTTGAAATAAAAATTCATGTGTGTTGCAAAAAGAAAAAATCAAACAAAAAATTCACACAGGGCAGACAGAAGTGTTTAAAGTTCTCTTCTCTTCCTGTCTCCTGAGATAAGCTCCATTAAGTTTGTGGGGCCTTCACTGGTGGTCCAGTGGCTAAGACTCCATACTCCTGGGTTCGATCCCTGGTCAGGGAACTAGATTCCCACATGCCACAACTAAGAGTTCACGTGTCGCAACTAAAGATCCCGCGCACCACAACTAAGATCTGATGCAGCCAAATAAATAAATATTAAAAAAAAAGTTTGTGGTAAATCCTTCCTGAACTTTGTCTAAAACTATATAATACATTTACATATACCCAATTTTAAGTGTTTTTAAAATGTGTTCTCACCAAACTTTTGTTTTGTCTCTTGCTTTTTCTCACATAATAGTATGGCAAGGCCAGCTTTCCATGTCCAGAAATTAAATGATCCTCATCACTTTTAACAGCTTTGCCACTTACTAGCTGTGTGACTTTGCACACATGGTTTAACCTCTCTGAGACTTGGTGTGCTTAATCTGTAGATGGGGATAAACATGTAACTGTCACATAGGGCTATTGTGAGGATTAAATGAGTTAACACACATAAAGCATCTTGTATAGTGTCTGACACATACTAAGCGCTCTCCCTGTTAATAGCACCACGTTTAGCTGTACCATAACTTACTTAACCAGTTCTGTACCCATGGTCACTTAGTGTGCTATGTTGTTTACAAAGATGGCCACAATGATCCCCCCACCCCCACACGACTCTTTGCAATATGACTTTGATGTTTTTTCCATCAAGAGATGGAGTCTATTTCTAGTCTCCTTGAATCTGAGCTGGCCATCTGACAGGCTTTGATCAATAAAATGCAGTGAAAGTGATGCTACAGCTCTTCCGAGCCTAGGCCTCAAGAGGCCTTGCTGCCTTCGTTCTTTTCCTTTCAGACGCCATCATGAGGAAGCCTGAGCTAGCTTGCTGAAGAAGCCACATGGAGAAGAACCTAGGCACTCAAGCCAGCAGGCCCAGCCACCTGCCAGACCTGTGAATGAGGCCATATAGGACCAGTGAGCTTGCCGACTTGCTAATTGACTGCAAATATAGAAGTAAGCCTGGGCAAGACCATGTACAGAAGAAAAGAGCTGTCTCAGCTGAGACATGTCCAAGTTGCCAATCCACACAAACATAACCAAAAATTTATTGTCGTTTTAAACCACTCTGTTTTGGGGTGATTTGTTGAGCAACAATAGAAAGCTGATATGCTGAGGCTCTTCTTACGCAGTGCCTATGGCCCTGGTTGGAATGCAAGCTCCATCTCTTGTATGTGACCTGGGGCATGTCCTGTAATCTGACTGAACCTCAGTTTCCTGGTCTGTACAGTGGGATACTTTTAGTTCCTACCTCATCCGGCTGACGTGAGGATTAAATGAGATGATGAACATTCAATGTGTGGCACAGGACAAGTACTGTGAACATCTTAACTGTGGTTGTGGCTGTTGTTATTGTTCTTTGAAGGAAGTCTAGCCTGAGAGTTGTGCTATGGGGGTCAGGAAGTTAGTATTAAAGATAACTGAGCTGGTCTTTGGAGGCTCCATAACTAATGAACCCTGGAGACTGATAGCTTTTTGGAACCAGAGACCTATACCAGGCTAGCCTGAGAAATGGCAGGGGCTGGGTCTCAACTGTGTCCTACAAAGTGCAAAGGGTTGTATGTCTGTGCCTCGGTGAGCCCTCTGAATGATGTCAGGGATGGAGGATGGAATTGGGTAGAAGAATGAAGAACTGAGGCTGTAGGAGGGGCCAAGATCATAGGAAAGAACATTCACTCTTTTCAGATGAAATTCCGGACCCCTAATCATGGCCTGAATGCCTTGGCCACCTCTCCCACCATATTTCCTACACTTTTTCCCTTCACTCACAGTGCTTCAGCGCCCCCGCCCCCCATGGCCTCCTTCCTCAAACTTATCAAGCTCTTTCCTGCCTCAGGACCTTTGTTCTTACTGTTTTTTCTCAGAGAGAACTTCTGAACCACTCAAGCTAAAGTTCTCCCCTCTTTCATTCTTTTCACAGCTACTTATATTTTTCCTTCACAGTACTTATTCATTTTTTTATCTGTGCATTAGCTGTTTATCACTTTAGGTGAATTTCACGAGAAACTGTTATCTGTCTTGCTCATGCCACATCCCCAGCGTCTAGCACACTGTCTGGCTCATGGCAAGTGATCAACAGCTGTGAATTGAATAAATGTGAATAAAGACAGGGGGAAAGGAGCCATAAGAGCTGAAAAGACATTATCCAAAAGCTAAGCGAAGGCCTCATTTCCTGAAAGACGGCCTCACAGAAACCTTGGAATCATCTTGTCTAACCTTCTCAGTCCACAAGTGGGGAAACCAAGACCCATAATGGAGAAATAACCAGCCTGTGGGCACCCAGAGAGCCATTTCTGTGGACTCTCAGCCCATTGGGGTCAAATGCCACAGACATGCCTGACAGATGAGGCCCAGAAAAGGTCATGGCCACCTCCCTGAGACCATCACTATATGTCTGCAGCTGCCACCACCTCATCCCACAGGGGAGGAGATTGTCTCTTTGGGAGCAGAGGTGCCAGTCAGCCGATGAACTGTGAAAGGAGGGCTAGAGAGGGTGGGGAGGCCCATCCTGGGTAGCTGCTATTCTGAGGCAGCTCAGGGATAAAAGCAGGTACCAAAATAACCCAACCTTCTAACACTTGTCCCAGACCTCACACCTCTGCCCTACCAGAGGTGAGGCTAACACTTTAATTCCTCTCAGTAACACACACACAAGCTTTTAGCAGGGCCTGCAGGAAACAGGGTGATCATCAGACTCAGCCCTGTCCACTGGGGTCTCATAGTCTGATGGAACAGGCAGGCTAGGGACCAGTCAGGTTGCTGAGGGATGGTGCCTAGGTCTGAGGGAACTAAAGGTAGGGAAGATCCCGAGAGGAAAGGATTAGCCCGATGGACATACAGAAGTTAGCCAGTCTAGGCGGTGACAGTAACAGATGTAACTGCCAGTGCAAAGAGAGGGAGGCTGACAAGTTCCAATAATAGTCTGCAGTTTTATTGGGTGGGAGCATCATGAAACTGAAATGAGAGGGGCAGAAAAGGCGGCTTAGGGGCGAAGGAAGTGTCCAAATTATGCAGGAACTTGGATGTCAAGAGAAGAGCTTGGGCTATCTTTGGTGCACAAAGGAAAGACTTGGGAGGTTTTAACCAAGAGGACGTCATGATCAGTTTTGCACGACAGAAACTTCCCTATAGCTGCCCTGGAGCCGTTGCCCAGGCAAGCGGGGTGGAGGGAGGCAGATCGAAGGGAGAAAACAGTTTATTCTAGATGGGCAGCTCTGCAAAGGGCTCCTGTAAGAGGCATGAATTGGGTCTCAGTCTCTAGAGGGCTAGTACCGTCACTTCCTCGACTGCTGCGCCACATCACTCCCGGGGTCCAACTTTCGTTCACTTGTTCCGGAACTCGAAGTTTGAGCAGAAAAAAACGTGCTGCTGGAACCCCAACCCTAGACGAGGGGCCTGAGCAGCAGACTTCAACTCCCAAAACGCTTCGCTCTCTCTAGCTCTGAAGGTCGCGCATGCTTCTTTCCAAATAAGGCGGGCCGGCTTGCCGACTGGTAGAACTCGCCAGCTGGGTGAAGTGCGGGAAACCTAGGAACCGCCATCTTACCTTGGGTCAAACCAATTATACACTTAGTGGGAGGTTCGTGTTCTCTCTCTCCTAAGTTCGTACAGGTACTGAAATAAAATGCGCTTAATTACTGCAAGTCTCCTTATTATGCTTTACGTTGAGAACTTGTTCCATTTTGCGCCCCAGTCCGGAACTGAACTCCTAGGGATACAATGACACATCCCAGCATGGCACCGCACTCTCCGAGATTCCGCTGAGGGAGGAGTCGGAAGCGGTCCCGCCCCGCCTCCCGGTCGGAGGGGGGTTTCCGCTTCCGGCAGCGGCGGCTGCAGCCTCGCTCTGGTCCCTGCGGCTGGCGGCCGAGCCGTGTGTCTCCTGCTCCGCCGCCGCCATATTGTCTGTGTGAAGAGTGGGGAGAGCGGCCGCCGCCGCTGCAGCTTCCACCACAGGTACCGTGGGAGCCATCAGGCGAGGTCGTTGGGGGGTGCGGGTGGGCCCAGGATGGGGCAGCGGGGCGCGGCCGCCTCTAACGCTTCCAGCAGACTCCCGAGCGGCCCTTCGCCTTCTCCTGCCCCCCCCACCACACACACATTAGCCGAGGCTGTTGCAGCCCATCGGGGAGGCCCTGGGCTAACCCCCAGGGCGGGGAGTGAGGCTTGGTGGCAGAGGCTGATAGGGTGGGAACTGGCTCTCGAGAGTCCAGCTTGTTGCGGGGGAGAGGGCTGGGCTGGGGCGGGGACTAGGGGGCAAGTTGGTGGAGGAGGTCGGCAGAGGGGGAAGCGAGCTGGAGGGGTGGGGCCGGCGAGGGGGGATGCTGGGGGAGGGTGCCTAGGGGAGTGGTGCCCGCAGTGTAGACTGGGCTGGACCCTCCCGCGGAGCAGAGCAGCTGTAGTGGGGGCCTTCTAAGGCCCCTCTAGGCGAAATTGGGCTTCCCACCTGCACCCTGGGGTGCAAGGTGAAGGGGACCCGGGGCGAGGTCGCTGAGGATAAAGGGGAAGGGACCATGAAGTGGGGCAGAACGGGTGGAGTTGGAGTTAAGGGTTAGTTGGGAGCCTGGATGGAAGAGGAGAGGTATGTAGAATGAAAGGTTAGCTAAGAGTGTGCATGTTAGTTTGTGACCTTTGAAGAGTAGGACTTTTGTTTTTGTTTTTCGGTTGTTGTTTATATTTTTGCAGCGTTGGAACATTTCTAACCTTGGCAGGTGATGGGTGGAGCTTATGTAGTTTGTTTTTGGGAAGGAAGGGTCAGGAGAAGTTGCTTCTTGGCTGTTGCTATTGTGGGAAGGAAAGAGTTCTGGAAAGGAGGTAGCAAATTAATTGAGGAAGACCTGATTACCTTTCATCTGCTAAATTCTATTGAGAAGTGGGTGTGAGGAGAGGAAATGAAAAGAAAGCTAGAAAGGGAAGATTTTTCTAAGAGTTGGAAGACCCCATTCCATCTAAGAAGTGGCAGTAAATATCTGGATTATCAAATATAAGTGCCACGGTTATTTAGCTGTGTGACCTAACTTCTGTAAACCTGTTTTCCTATCTGTAAAATGGGGGTGATAATATTTCCTAGATGGTAAGGAGTAAATAAGATAATTTGTGTCAAGTGCTTACCACAGTGCCTGGTAGGTAGTAAGTGCTCCATAGACCTCACCTGTCACTTTTTTTTTTTTTTGTTTGTTTGTTTTTTTTGTTGTTGTTGTTTTTTTTTGGTGGTACGCGGGCCTCTCACTGTTGTGGCCTCTCCCGTTGCGGAGCACAGGCTCCGGACGCGCAGGCTCAGCGGCCATGGCTCACGGGCCTAGCTGCTCCGCGGCATGTGGGATCTTCCCGGACCGGGGCACGAACCCGCGTCCCCTGCATCGGCAGGCGGACTCTCAACCACTGCGCCACCAGGGAAGCCCACCTGTCACTTTTATTAAAGGGACTAGCTGGTATATATGGGGTTCCTTCAGTCTAGGTAAAGTTTATGGTCAATAATCTGACAATAAGCAAGGCTTCAGAAAATTATATTTGTAGTTGTTGAGGTGTTTTTCTTTTGTTGTTAAGTCAGTTGGCTTAACTGGCTTGGTGGACCTTGAGCTGAAAGACCAGGACCAATACTAGTTCTGCCTTGTGTCGTTTTTAAAAGTTCACCATCAGTTTTACCTGGGTAGTTGTATCCTTCTGTGACTTTGAAATACTTGCCTTTCATTTGCTATTGGGGGAGGGTGTATGACTTGAAGAAAGAATGAAAATATTTGAAGTTTGCTTAGATTGGTTTATCAGCTGATTACAAAATTAGGTCACCCTGGGGTAACTTTTGTTTAAATGCAAAAACCAAACATGCCTAGTTATATCCTGTTATATGGAATACAGTAGAGAAGAGGAGCACACATTTAAGGGGGAGCAATAGGTTATTTTCTTCCTAATGGTTTAATTGCCTAGCTGTTTGGGGATGAAACAAGTAGCTTCTTTTTTACAGTGTATTTTTGGTTCTATTGCTTAGCCACACTCTTCCAGGGTGAGAGTCCTTGATTTTACCATTGTCTCTGTCTCTGAACATATAGCTTTACTTCACATACTCTTTTGGAGAAAGAAGTTTTCTTTGGTAACTAAGTTTAAAACTTGACATAGGATTTGGGTTTGTAGTAGGCAGAATGACCACCACCACCACCGACAAGATGTCCAAACTCTAATTCCCAGAATCTGTAAATATGTTACTTGGTAAAAGGGACTTTGCAGATGTAGTTAAATATCTTAAAATAGGAAGATCATCCTGGATTTAGTGGGTAGGCCCAATCTAATTACATGAGCCGTTAAAAGCAGAGAACTTTCTCCAGCTGGGAGTCGAGAGAGATGGGGCAGAAGGGGAAATCAGAATCGAATCATGAGAGGGACTCCATTTGCTGTTGCTAGAGGGGGCCACATGGAAAGCATGAGAAGGAATGCGGGGAGCCTCTAGTAGCAAAGACCAGCCCCGGCTGACAGCCAGCAAGGAAATGGAGACCTCAGTCCTACAACCACGAGGAACTGAATTTGGCCAACAACCTGAATGAGCTTGAAAGTGGATTCTTCCCCAGTTTCCAGCAAGGATAACACCTTGATTTTGGCCTTGTGAGACCCTAAGCAGAAGACCTAGCCAAGCCCACCCAACTTCTGAACTACAGAAACTGTGAGACAATAAATTTCTATTGTTTTAAAGCCACTACGTTTGTGGTTTTGTTATGGCAGCAATAGAACACTAGTGTAGATTTTGGTACCAAGAGTGGGGTACTGTTACCTAAAAATGTGAAAGCAGCAGTAGAAGAGGCCAGCAAATTTTTTGAGGAGCATAATAGAAAAGACCTAGAACAGATCATTAGTAGAAGTAGTGAGGGCTGAGGTGGAAGTGAGGTGTGCGTTGGAAACTGGAGGAAAGAGGATCTTTGTTACATAGTGGCAAATAAGCTTAGAATTGTGACCTGTGGTCAGGTGGAAAATAATACTTAAAAGTGATGAACTTGGATATTTAGCTGAGATTTCCAAGCAAAGTATTGAAGGTACAGCCTGGTTTATTTGTGGGGTGTGAGTCTCAGTGAGCTCATGTGAAGCCCACTAGGTTCTTGAGCGTTTTATACTAGCAAAAACAGTGCCAGCTTGGATTGAAAAACACAAAGTAGTAAATTAAAGAGAGCTCTCAACCCCCCCCAACCCCCACCCCCAGTTTTACTGGTAGGAAGCAGGCTAGTAAAAAAAACTACTTAGATGTGAATGTGCTCCTTTTCATTAAAAAAGAAGAATGACTCAGAGGGTGGAACCAAGAGCCCAAAGAGGTGGAGTCGAAGGCTGCATAAGAGTTTACCCTGGCTTTGAAATGGAATGGAGTTTGCCCACATTTTGAAACTGCTTTGGACCGATGGATCTGCTTTTTCTTATATTTTCCCTACTTTCTTTTATATTTTCCCTGTTTGAACTAGAATGTCTATAAGTTGCCTTATGCCAGTCTCACCGTCGTATGTTGGGAACAGATAACTTTTTTTTTTCCCTAGGAATTGTGCTCCAGGGGTTGCACTTAGTGTATTACAACCAGAGCTTCATCCACATTTGATTTAGATGGTGAGATTTGGGAGTTTTGAATTGATGAGCTTTAGATGAGATTTTTGGACTTTGAGTTGGACTTTAATGGAATGAGACCTTAGGATAGAATGGATATATTTGCATTTGGGAGAGATATGAGTCTTTGGAGCCCATAGGGTGGACTGTGTTAGGTAGAATGATCCCCCAAAGATATATGTGCCCTAACCTCTGGAATCTGAATTTGTTACTGTTTTGTGGCAAAAGGGACTTTGCAGATGTAACTGTGGTTTAAGGATCCTAAGATAGGAATATTATCCTGGATTTTCTGGGTAGGTCCAGTCTATGCACATGAAAGCAGAGAACTTTATCCAGCTGGAGTTAGATTTGAAGCAGGAGAGGGTCTCACCCTGCCATTACTGGAGGGGACCATGTGGAAAGCACAAGAAGGAGTGCTGGCAGCCCCAGCTGACAGCCAGCAAGGAAATGGGGACCTCAGCCCTACATCCGCAAGGAACCACATTCAGCCAACAATCTGAATGAGCTTGAAAGCAGATTCCCCACCCCAGAATTTCCACAAAGGAACACAGCCCTATGGACACCTTGATTTTTGGCCTTGCAGGACCATAAGTAGAGGATCCAGCCAAGCCTACCTCACTTCTATCCTATAGAAACCGTAAGATAATAAATTGTGTTGTTTTATGTTTGCGGTAGTTTGTTACAGCAACAATAGAAAACCAATTAGAAAATTTTAAGAAAAAGAAAACTAATTAGAGGGGTTTTGCTGATTTTATTTAAGAATCTTTGGGGGATTATTTTCTAGAGAACAAAGGCAGCAAAGATTATTCTGTAGTGATTTGGTTCTGGAAGACTTCACAGAATAATGGTGTTGAGTGGAACCTAGGCCTCTTCCCTAGATGTTTAAGCATCCTGTTACTGTCATTAGATGCAATTTGTAGGGGCTAAATGACCAGCTCAGTAAAACGTAGATTCTAGAGCTCTAGGCCATTCTGGTAGAATTTCTATAAATTGATAATTCTTCCATGCCTATAATAAATGTCTTGGATAATTCCTTCATTCATTTTTATCGGCTGAATAAGGCATTGAGTTTATTTGACAACCCTTTATAGACTTAATTCCTGTTTTTTAGAAGAGATGGAAATGAGTGATTATTTTTTATGAATGGATAGCCACTACTATATACAGTAGTCTGTCTGGTCTTTCATACCTCCCACCCCAACCCAAAGTTGTTGTAAGGTCTTTTCTCCCTGTCATTGTCATTTGAGGTTAATAAAATTTGGGTGTATAACTAAATCACTTTGCTGTACACCTGAAACTATTACAATATTGTAAATCAACTATACTTCAATTTCTAAAAAAGCCAATACAGTTTAAAAAAAAGAATAAAGTTTGGGGATCATAATTGCAGAATAGAGTTCTAGCTTTTAAGAAAGGCTTTTTTGTTGTTTATCTGTATGTTATTGATTAGATTCATAAAATGTGGACTCTCAACTTTAGTGAAGAGAACTTCAGAGGATGGAGGAAATAAGGCAGTTTCTCTTTGAGTTAGTTACCTGAATAGAAGGATGATTACAGAATTAGAGCATTTCAGGGTACGAAGGACTTTTGTGATTATCTGTTTGACTTTTAGGTTTAGAGTAAAAGAAATTGGGCCACATGAAGGTTAAGTGACTAAACCAAGTATCTCAGCCCTACAGCTGGCCTAGAATCCTGGTCCATGCAATGGGGATTCATGGCTTTTAAACTATATTCCCTGTGTACCCCTGCCTTGTCCTTTTTTTAGATTTTACCGTAGCTTATCTCTCTGTGCCTCAGTTTCCTCATGAGGGTCATTGTGAAGATTAGTTGAGATAATGCACGTAACACATTTAGCAGAGTACCTAACACAGTTAAATGCCCAAAAGATGTTCACTGTTATAACATTTATGATAATTGTTTTGACAACTGTATGACAGCTTTTACATAAATATTACAGTACAATTTATAACAAGTTCAGAAACTGAGAATGATATGATTTGGCATTGGATTAGGTAAGGACTTAGTGTTTTAAGGTAATGCTTGTGATACTTGGTTTAAAATGAGAAACTGGATTTGATCCTTGGTCTATCACAATTCATTGGGTGACTTGGGCCAAGTTTGTTTCACAAGGGTGTTAGTGTGTTCATACACTAAATTTCTTTGAACTCCTAAGATGGATAATTTCAAAAGAGTACTATATCATTTACTTGTTTCTTATTAGAGAGAAATCTAGGCCAGCTAGCTTTTCAAATGAAGAAATTCCTCTAGGATTATTAAGAAAAGGAACTGCTGTCATTTGTCATTGTAACAAATATTTACATTGGGTTATAGACAACTGGTAGTTTTTCTTAAATATTTGGTATGATCCAGGGTAGATTGCAGCTGACCAATTTGTTGACCAAACTTTTTTTCCTTTACATTATAGAAATCAAAGACTGAGTCTTTTTTTTTTTTGCGGTACACGGGCCTCTCACTGTTGTGGCCTCTCCCGTTGCGGAGCACAGGCTCCTGACGCACAGGCTCAGTGGCCATGGCTCACGGGCCCAGCCACTCCACGGCATGTGGGATCTTCCCGGACCAGGGCACAAACCCGTGTCCCCTGCATCGGCAGGTGGACTCTCGACCACTGCGCCACCAGGGAAGCCCAAAGACTGAGTCTTTTTAAAAGTTTAAGGTGAAAGAATTAACAGTATTATACTAGGAGTGAGATTTCACTGGTTTCTACAAATTCTGTGTCTTTCAGCCTTAGACATAAGAAGTGTACTTAGCAATGGTTACTGTGGTGGGCAAGCTTTTTTTACATTAATGATGATAGTGTTTTCTTGCATAGAAAATATGTGTCATCTGAAGTGAGGGTTTTAGGGTTAAATACCAGGGTACACTTAGAATAATGTTTTATAATTTTATGTGTCACATCTTAAATGCCTTTATATTGGCCACTTTTCTTTTCATACTTTCTGGTCTTGTAGATTTTCTGACAGGTTTTTATTAGCTGAAACATTTTAATCTGCTTGGGAAAGTGAACACTTGAAATTTTTCTGAAGTTATGACTAATGCACTAATGGGCATTTTTCAATTTAGCTAGCTCATTAATATTATATAATTTTTAAGAAAGCAACCTTGTTAAAAATGAATGTGTAAATTATATTCCTAAAAATTTAATCATGTCATATCAGAAAGTACAAACTAGCCATTTGGCTTTATTGAACTTATAACCAGTTTTAAACAATGTTACTCTTTCAACAAGCCCTGAGTTCTTGCTACATTTCAGGTAGGTGCTGTGCTGAGGCTAAATTATCCCAGACATTGTAAATTTGTCCAGTGACATTTTGTAATAACGCATCATTCCATATAACTTAGTAGCTTTCTGGAGTGTTTTCTTATGAAAACTCCTTTGGCTTTGTATCTTAGGTATAGTTTCTGAAACAGCTGCAGAAATTTGGTGGGCAGTGGATTGAGAATTCCTCATTCTGAATGGAATTCTTTAACAGATTACTGGGAGGACTGGGGGAAGGAGGCAGCAGGATAGTTGGAAAGAGCTCCAGCTTTGGAGTGAGATAGACCAAGTTTGGGTTGAGTAACCAAGGTTATTTAACTTACTCTTAAGCCTGGATTTTGTCATCTCTGCAGTTAGGATAACAACTACCTTGGGCACAACTTTTTTTTTTTTTTTTTTTTTTGCGGTACGCTGGCCCCTCCCTGTTGTGGCCTCTCCTGTTGTGGAGCACAGGCTCTGGACGCGCAGGCTCAGCAGCCATGGCTCACGGGCCCAGCCGTGGCATGCAGGATCTTCCCGGACCGGGGCACGAACCCGTGTCCCCTGCATCGGCAGGCAGACTCTCAACCACTGCGCCACCAGGGAAGCCCGGCACAACTTATTTATTAGCCTTCTGTTTCTTCATCTGTAAAATGGGGGTCAGTACTTACCTCAGAATATTCTTGTGAGGATTAATAGCTAAAGGGCCAGCTAATGTTACCTCAGGGTAACTCTGAGGATTAAAGGAGATAATTTATAAAATGCCAGGTGCCTTTCCTTTCCCTGTCAGTGAAGATGGTGTGTTCATTGCCAATGCTGCTACGCTTTACTCTATTTTCATTTTTTGCTGCCATGAGTTCTTATTTTTCAGTGAGGCCTTTTGACCTGTACTTGTTTCTGGTGTGGCCTGCTGGGTGGGTGAGGTACTGAATTGCTGCAGCTTAGGGGTGGGTCAGTATGTAACTCATGCCCAGTGTAGATTGCCTCAGTTACCTTCAGTGTGCATTGCCAAAGTGGTTATCTGGTCTTGGTGAATCTAGGGTTCTCTTGCTTCTAGATAGAGAAGTGAATCTTCCCATCGCAGACTTGGGGGAAGTTCAAGCTTTGCTCACCTATAGACTTGTGAACCTGGGATCAGAGGCCTTATTCCCAGTGGTTCTTTGATCAGTTTGGGAATTAACTTTTGTATTGTGTGTTTGGAGGAGAACTTTTTCCTGCATTAACATGTTCTCTGTGTCTTGCTCTCTCAGGTAAACCACTAACTTGCTTTCTTTGCTCTGTATTCTTAAATCATACATATACTGCTTAGGCAGAGCAGGAACCTGTCTTTATCAGTACTTTACAGTACTCTGTATTTATGACTATAGAATGAATACAAATAGCCATCTGCCTTGGGAGTTGTTCTTCCATCTTTTCAAACGTGATTTTGTATACCACTGTGACCTGGTGGCCAGCCTATTCAGATAGGAGAATAATGAAGACTCCAGATTGTTGAAACTCATATCCCTCACGCCTCACCTTGCCTCCAGATTTAAAGCAATCCATTTCATTGTCATATAACAAAGGTAAGCTGTTGTTGAATCAGTGTGCAGAATTGGGGAAATAGTGTTGAATTAGTGAAAATAACCTATTTAGGCTTTGAAACCTAACATTTGACTTGAGTTCAAATCTGGCCTCTGCCACTTAGTATCCTTGTGACTTTTAGCAGGTTATTTAACCTCTGAATCTATGTTTATTTCTAGAAAGAGAATCTACATCTCATACCATATCTGGTTTATAAGAGGCATTCAAATGATAGTTATTACATACATAGATGGATTCTACTTTAGATTACTCTAGGTCGCAAATGAATCTTCTTTTTTTCCAGAGGGTTGTGGCCAGTGGAATAAAGCTTCAGATTGTGACTTTATTTCGCTCGTGTTGCCTGGTAAAAAGATACACAGATGATAGCTTCTTTGCCCGTCGTTTATTATATTTTGTATTATTGGAGACTACTGTACTTCAAACTAATGTCAAGTGTTTGAGATATAACTGTTAATTCAAATCAAACTGCTTGGGTTTTTTTGTTTATTGAAGTGTAGTTGATTTACAGTGATTCATATATATATATATATATATAAAATATTTATTTATATATAATTTTTTTCATATTCTTTACCATGCTTAGGTTTTCTTATAATTCTTCCCTTCACTGGAAGACCTCCCACTGTTGCTATGTTATTTATGTAACACTGACACTTTGATTCCTTTTCTGGCTTAAAGGTGGAGAAATGAAATTCACACAGAAGGCCCAAATGCTAATGTTTTTTTGTGATTCCGTACTTGCTGGTTTGTTTTATGGAAATGCTTGAGTGTATTGTCCTTAGAGCAAGAATCCTGTAAGTTTTGCAGATGGGAATAAAAATAAGGCCCAGTGATATATTAAGATTATAACATCTTGAAAATCCTGCAGGGTTATGCAAGCAATAACTTGATAACTTCATGAAGTTATCGGGTGTTATTGTGAATATTTATATTCTGAATTCAGACCCTTAACAGGGCCCGAAAAAACTTATACTGTTGGCTTTGAACAGGTAGTTTTCTTGCTTATTCAATGTGCACTTGGAGTCTTGGGATTTGGGGGTTGGATTGGGAATGGGGAACTGTCAAGGAGCTAATTGTTAACCTTTTTGGCCTGTGTATTTTTCCCCAATTAAAAAAAAAACATTATTTATATGGTGTTAGTTTGATAAAGTAGAGGAAAAAAAGATAGCTTCATTTAATCTTACATTCATTTTCCCCACTAATCTATTTTCTTTTGATTTATTTCAAGCTATAGGGTTAGGAGGTTTAGGTTGTTTTTTGTTTTCTTGTGCCAATGACCTCCAAATAGATGATCTCCCAGAAGGAATGGTAGTATATTAGTGAACTATACTTGAAAACTGCAAAAGGTGATTGCTTATCTCTCGAAATAAAGGGGAGCTATGAAATAATAATAGTTTTCTCAGCCTACTTGCATGGATTTTGACTACTGAGCTTACGATCTCTTTAGGTTAATTAAATCAGAATTTTTCAGCCAATGGACTATATCAGGGAGAGTTACAGAAGTGCTGAGATTCTGGTCCCCTCAGCCTTCTGGCCATTTGTGCAGGGTACAGGGCCTCCTAGCCAATGATCTTAGGTCCAAAGGTCTTGATCCTTTATCCAAGTCTGCCATATAAATATTTTCTCTTTGTGTTTTGACTTTTTAAAAGCTGTAAGCCCTAATTCAGAAAGTTCAGTAATTGAGTATCTTAACAGTTTTAAGACTCTAGGGGATTCCAATCTTAAAGTAGTCTTGGCTTTAAGTTTAGAAAAAACCATTTTCAAGTCTCTGACCCTCAAGCAGTTCTCTTTCCATGTATATTTCAGGGATATACTTTATTTATTTATTTATTTTAATAAGTTTATTTATTTTTGACTGTGTTGGGTCTTCACTGCTGTGCGCGGGCTTTCCCTAGTTGCGGCGAACGGGGGCTACTCTTCGTTGCGGTGCACAGGCTTCTCACTGTGGTGGCTTCTCTTGTTGTGAAGCACGGGCTCTAGGCACATGGGCTTCAGCAGTTGCAGCACGTGGGCTTCAGTTGTTGTGGCTTGCAGGCTCTAGAGCGCAGGCTTAGTAGTTGTGGCTCACGGGCTTGGTTGCTCCGCGGCATGTGGGATCTTCCCGGACCAGGGCTCGAACCTGTGTTCCCTGCATTGGCAGGTGGACTCTTAACCACTGCGCCACCAGAGAAGCCCTCGGGATATACTTTAAAGTGTAAGATTAAACGATTAAAGTTTGGACACTTGTAAAGAAATTCAATTTCTTATTTTTTTAAGCAGTAATGGAAGGCAGAACTGAAGTTCCCTTGTGTAAAGCTGGTGTCCTCACCTGACTCTGAATGCCACTGTATCTTTTCTGAAGCTGACATTTTGTTAATCATTCATCGAGCATGGGTCTCATGCTGGAATATAAATTGAAGCCTAGGATACATTGCCTTCCTCTCTTCCTTCAGGAAAAAATGGGATATGCGTAACTTGAGAAATTTAATTGTTTAGTATTTATGTAAATTATCGAGTTAACTTTTTTTTTTTTTTTTTTTGCTGCTTGCCTTGAGTGATCTTAGTTCCCTGACCAGGGATCGAACCCGTGCCCCCTGCAGTGGAAGCATGGAGTCCTAACCACTGGACCGCCAGGGAATTTCCATCAAGTTAACCTTTTAAAATTGATATTTTGCAGTGTGAAAAATATACCTTTCCTTTTGTCTAATTCAGCGATTCTTAATTTTCCTGGGGTTTACAGATTTCTCTGAGCCTGTAATGAAAGCTCCTGATCTTTTCTTCAAAAAAATGTACCTGCACAACGATACTTTGTATATACTTTAGGGAGTTAATGGACCTCTGATCCCATTGATAAACTCCATTTTGAAATAATTTGTATGGTCCAAATAACAGTTTCCCCTTTTTATTATTTTTAATACAGTAACACTTGCATGACTTATTTGTCACAGTATTCTTTTTTTTTAATTGAAGTGTAGTTGATTTACAATGCTGTGCCAATCTCTGCTGTACAGCAAAGTGACTCAGTTATACACATACATACATTCTTTTTCAAATATTCTTTTCCATTATGGTTTATCCCAGGAGATTGGATATAGTTGCCTGTGCTATACAGTAGGATCTTGTTGTTTATCCATTCTAAGTGAATAGGTTGTGTCTACCAACCCCAAATTCCCAAACCATTCCTCTCCCTCTCCCCACTGGCAACTACAAGTCTGTTCTCTATGTCTGTGAGTCTGTTTCTGTTTTGTAGGTAGGTTCATTTGCACCATATTTTAGATGCCACATATAAGTGATATCATATGGTATTTGTCTTTCCTCTCTCTGACTTACTGCACTTACTATGATAACTGTACTCTAGTTGCATCCATGTTGCTGCAAATGGCATTATTTTGTCATTTTTTTATGGCTGAGTAGTATTTCATTGTATATATGTACCACATCTTCTTTATTCATTTATCTGTCAATGGACATTTAGGTTGTTTCCATGTTTTGGCTATTGTGAATCGTGCTGCTGTGAACATAGGGGTGCATGTATCTTTTTGAATTATAATTTTGTCTCGGTATATGCCCAGGAGTGGGACTGCTAGATCATTCTATTTTTAGTTTTCAGAGGAACCTCCATACAGTTCTCCATAGTGGGTGTACCACCTTACATTCCTACCAACAGTGTAGGAGGGTTCCCTTTTCTCCACACCCTCTCTAGCATTTGTTATTTGTAGACTTTTTAACGATGGCCATTCTGACTGATGTGAGATGGTACCTCATTGTAGTTTTGATTTACATTTCTCTAATAATTAGTGATTTTGAGCATCTTTTCTTGTGCCTCCTGGCCATCTGTATGTCGTCTTTGGAGAAATGTCTGTTAAGGTCTTCTGCCCATTTTTCGGTTGTTTTTTGTTATTGAGTTATATGAGCTGTTTGTATATTTTAGAAATTAAGCCCTTGTCGGTTGCATCATTTGCAAATATTTTCTCCTAGACTGTAAGGTGTCTTTTCATTGATGTTTTTTGTTTGTTTGTTTGTTTATGGTTTCCTTTGCTGTGTAAAAGCTTGTAAGTTTGATTAGATCCCATTTGTTTATTTTTGTTTTTATTTCTGTTGCCTTAGGAGACTGACCTAAGAAAACATTGGTACGACTTAGGTCAGAGGGTTTTGCCTATGCTCTCTTTTAGGAGTTTTATGGTGTCATGTCTTAGTCTTTAAGCCATTTTGAGTTTATTTTTGTGTATGGTATGAGGGTGTGTTCTAACTTCAGTGGTTTACATTGCAGCTGTCCAACTTTCCCAGCACCACTTAATGAAGAGACTGTCTTTTTCTCCCATTTTATATTCTTGCCTCCTTTGTCAAAGATTAATTGACTGTAGGTGTGTGGATTTATTTCTGGGCTCTCTGTTCTCTTCCACTGATCTGTGTGTCTGTTTTTATACCGATAGGACACTGTTTTGATTACTGTAGCTTTGTAGTATTGTCTGAGGTCTGGGAGAGTTATACCTCCTGCTTTGTTTTTGTTCCTCAGGTGTCACAGTATTCTTTCAACAAATATTTCTGAACGGTATTCTATGTCAGCTTCTGTGGTAGATTCCTCAGGATACAAAGGCACTATTCTCTACTTTTGGAGCTTTGTTTAGCTAGGGCAACAGATGTGTAAACAGTACAGTGACACTGCTAGATGGAAAAGGTAAGCAAAGTGTGCTGTTGGAGTACAGAGGAGGGGTCTCGGTCATTAGAAATTTTCTGTAAATCTGTGGTTAGGTCTGTATTTCTTAATTGGCAAAAAGCATACTGCAAAGTACTCCAAGGTGTTTTCTGTTAAGTTCTAACTGGACTAGTAATGGAAACTAAATCAAGGAGCAAATGGTGTTAAGTTGAGAGCTTAAACCGGCTTTTGCTCTTGCATCTGATAATGCTGAATCTTTTCTTTGCCCATATTTTTCCCCAGTTACCTTTTTAAAATATATCACTTTTAATTTACTTATGTATTTATAAATTTATATATGTAGTATAGAGCAGGGATTGCTAACTGAAATACCTGCAGGAGTCGAGCCAGTAAGATAAATGTATAGAGTTGTCCAGGTTTACCTGTGGCATCTTCCAGTAGGTTGGTTTTAGAGCCCATTGTTGGATAATCACCGTTAGCAGATCCAAGTGATTTTGTCAGTGCAGGAATGCAGAATCATTGTTACCAGAAAGACAGATCTTTCTCCTTCCTTCTTAAGAGAAACTGAAGGTTGATTTTTTAGTGTTGGCAACCAAGTCACACTTAGAAATATTTATTATGAAAATCTTTAACAAATAATTGAACTTAATATCTGATTCACTTTTTAAAAACACTGTGGAAAACTTGCACAAGAATGTTCATAGCAGCATTATTCATAATGGCCATAAAGTGGAAACAAATGTCCATCAACTGATGAATGGATGAACAAAATGTGGTATATCCTTACAGTGGATTCAGCCATTAAAAGGAATGAACTACTGTAAAGCTACGTCATGGATGAACCTTGAAAACATGCTAAATGAAAGAAGCCAGATACACAAGGATACATATTGTGTGATTCTGTTTTTATGAAGTGTCCAGGATAGGTAGATCTATAGAGACAGAAAGCAGATTAGTGGTTCTTAAGAGGTGAGGGGGTATTAGGAGTGACTGCTATGGGATATTCATTTTCTTTGGAGGTGAAGGTAATGTTCTGGAATCATATGGTAGTGATGGTTGCATGCTACAAACATACTAAAAACCACTGAATTGTACACTTCAAAATGATGGATGTGATGTTGTGTGGATTTTATCTGTTTTAAAAATTGGAAGAAAAAATACTGTGTGAGCCAAATAGGACATATATGTTTGCTATAAAGCAGAACGAATAGGCTGTGAATCTAGACAGAATATTTTAAAATCACCACCTCATTGTGACACTGTAAAAATTGCTCAGATTCACCTTCTGTAAAATGGGAAAGGTATTACCTAGGTCTTAGACTTGTTAGGTTTAAAAGTGATAAATATAAATCCCAAGGAGTAGTATAGGCATAGGCGTTCACATTTCTTTAGAATTGGAAGCTGGAAAATGTTTGCTGCCCTCTGTTCCAGCCTATTTGTTGTTGGCAAGTCTAGGACAACCCACCCTATTAATTATTGCTTATTGATCACCTGCAGGGAGTATCTCCTGGGTAACCTATCTCCATGATAGTAAAGGAGGGAGAGGGAGAGGATATTACGCCTTATATTCTGCAGTTTCCTCAGTGTAATCAGATAGGTTAAACGACAGATCCAAGGTCATATTTGGTCCTAGTGGCTCCAGTGTTCCTGTTCTTTTAAATCCAAGGTTCACATTTTTCAGTTATAGAGTACTGAACTGTTTCTGTAGCTCTATCAAGGATTGTATGGCACTGTGTTCATCACCTGGGTAAAATGCATGGCCTCATAAAACTTGTGGTTCCAAAGAAACATCTCTCACACATACTGACTGGCTTCACATCTCATTGGGAAGTGATAGTATGACCGTTATGTGATAAAATTTACATGCAAGACCAAAGAGCATCTGTAAAATTGGCTGCACATCAAATATCCATTATACCTTTACAGCCAAACTGCTTTTCTCAGTTCTGAACAGGAGCAGGTCCATATGCAAGGAAATTTGATTTTTGCCAAAATGTTGTCTATTACTGTCTTAATATAAGTTCATCAAACATTTATGGAACATATCAACATGCTTAGGCACCATAATAAACACAGGTTATATACCAAGAGAAATAAACCATGGTTCAGGTCCTTGAATTGATAGTTTAATGAGTGAGAAGTATATAAACAAAACACATGTGATAATGTAATGAGTATATAGGGGTGCTTTGGCACCATAGAGGAAGTATTTTGGTTCATTTTGGAGAGTTGTGGAAGGCTTCATTGTGGACGTAAAAGTTGCTGATTCTTGAAGGGTGAGTAGGATTTCCCCTAGCAAGCTGTATTGTGGAGGGCATAAAGTATGATGGCACAGAAGAGGCGGGGGAGCATGTTCAGTACTCATTTGCTTAACATTTTTTAAAGTTTTAAACTTTTTACAAAGTGTTATGGAAATACTAAGCTGTGCAGTAGGAAGACATTAGGATAGAATGGAGGTTGAAAACTGATAGCCAGTTACAATACTGATTGAAATGGAAATGGCTAAATATTCAGGATTTTCATTTCCTCTTGTATCAGTTTTCCCAAGTCTTTTTCCTCTAAGTATTTCAGATGTGTTCTTCATGTTATCCTATGTTTTAGGATACAGCATATGATAGGATTTTCCCCTTTTTTTAATTTTATTTTTTAAATTGGTATACAGTAAAATTGATTCCTTTTTGTGTGTACAGTTCTATAAATTTTGACACACAAAGAGTCAAGTAACCACCATCACAACAAGGGGAAAGAACAATTATATCACCTCCCTCATATTACCCAGCCTCCCACCCCTATTCTCTGGCAAATTTTGTTCTGTTCTGTTCTCAGTTACTATAGTTTTATCTTTTCACAAATGTTATATAAATGGAACCAAGCAATATATAATATTTTGGAACTGGGTTCTTTCACTCAGTATTGCTTTTGAGATTCATCAGAGCTGTGTGTATCGGTGGTTAGTTCCTTTTTATTGTTGAGTAGAATTCCATTGTATGGATGGACCACAGTTTGCTTATCCATTTAAGATTCTTTGGTGATTATGAACAGAGCTGCTGTAAATCTACATGTATAGGCTTTTATGAACATAGTGAGTGGGGCTTCTGGGTTACGTGAAAATTTTTAACTTCCTAAGAAATTGCCAAACTGTTTCCAGAAGGGCTTTGTTATACTATTTTGCATTCCTACTAGCAATGTAAGATCTCTCTAGCACCTAGTATTGTTCACATTTAACTTCTAATTTGAAATAATTTCAGATTTACAGAAGAGCTGCAAAGATAGAATCCTCATATACCCTTCACCCAGCTTCCCCTAATGTTAACGTATCACATAACCATGACACTTTATTAAAACTTAGAAATTAACACTGATACAGTACTATTAACTAAACTGTGGACTTTATTTGGATTTTACCAGTTATGTCCTTTTTCTGTTCCAGGATCCAGTCCAAGAAACCAAATTACATTTAGTTGTTTTGTCTCCTCTAGTCTGTGACAGTTTCTCAGTCTTTCCTTGATTTTCAAAACTTTCACAGTTTTGGAGAAGACTGGTGAGCTTTGTAGAATGTCCTTCAATTTAGGTTCTAATCTTTTTCTAATCTCTAATCATGATTAGATTATGGTTATGGCTTTTTGAGAATGCCACAGAGGTGATGTGCTCTTCTCATTACATATTTAGGGTATATGATATTAACATAACCTATCTTTAGTGATGTTTAGATAGTGTCTACCAGGTTTCTGCACTGTAGAGTTGCTGTTTCTCCCTTTCCATACTTATTCATTAGAAGGGCTTTTCTAAGTCCAACTCACCTTCAAGAGAAGGAACGTTAAGCTCCACCTCCTTGAGGGAGGCATATCAAATAATTTGTGGACATATGTTAAAACCATCATAGTAGTTAGTGAGTATCCTGGAGGAGATACTTAGAGGCTATGCAAATATCCTGTTCTCTTAAAAATTTTACTAACCAGTTTTAGCATCAGTCAGTGGATCTTGCCTGTGGCAATTACTGTGCTGATCTAATGGTAATTTTCTATTTCTTTTTTTCTTTCTACATGTGTAAGTTGAATTCTTGTGTAAGGAAGATTTTTTTAATTTATTAAATCATTTATTTATATAGTGTGGACTCATGGATGTTTATTTTATTCTTTGGGGTTACTATCTAATACTGTCATTATATTTTATTCAAATTGTTCAAGCTTTTGCACTTGGAACTCTTTCAGGTTGGCTCCCATGTCCCTTTGACTACAAGATTTGCCAGGCTATCTTATATTTTCCCTGCCTCGATCCTAGAATCAGCCATTTCTCTAAAGAGCCCTCCTTCCTTTTATTGGATAAAGATATTGAGAAACCAATGTTTGGACACTAGTTATTCTTGTTGCTACTCATTGACACTACTTCTAGGTGCTCTTAGTGGACAGAGCTAGGAATTTGCATCCAGAAATGTCCGCTGTTTGTGGTGCACAGTTCTATGGGTTCTAACACTACTTAGAGTAATAAATCCACCTCTGCAGTATTAAACAGAACAGTTGCATTTCCATGTGTCAATCACTCATGTTCTGTCTTCATAGTTCTGCCTTTTTCAGTATGTCATATAAATGGAAACATACAATATCTAGCTTTTTGGATCTGACTCCTTAACAAAATATATTTAAGATTCATCCATGTTGTTGTACGAATCAATAGTTTGTTTCCCATTGTATGATTATACCACCATTTATTTATCCATTCACCTGTTGGACATCTTGGTTGTTTCTGTTTTTTTGCGATTATGAATAAAGCTGCTGTCAACATTTGCATACAGGTTTTTGTGTGAACATAGATTTTCAGTTCACTTGAGTAAATCCCTAGGAGTGGGAATGCTGAGTTACATGGTGTTTATTTAGCTTTATAATCAGTGGACAAATTTTTCCAAGATTGCTATACCATGTTGCGTTTTCATCAAGAATGAATTAGTTTCTGTTGCTCCAAATTAGTTTCTGTTACATCCTCACCAGCTTTTGGTGTCGTCAATTTTTTTTTAAGCCACTTTAATAACTCTGTAGTGGATCTCATTTTAATTTGATCTTTTGTGAAGTGTCTGTTCAGATCTTTTGCTGGTTTTTTGTTTGTTTGTTTGTTTGGCAGTACGCGGGCCTCTCACTGTTGTGGCTTCTCCCGTTGCGGAGCACAGGCTCAGCGGCCATGGCTCACGGGCGTAGCCGCTCCGCGGCATGTGGGATCTCCTCGGACCAGCGCACGAACCCGTGTCCCCTGCATCGGCAGGCGGACTCTCAACCACTGCGCCACCAGGGAAGCCCCCTTTTGCTTGTTTTTTAATTGGAGTGTTTTCTTATTGTTGAGTTCTTTGTATTTCATACATGCAGTTCCTTTATCAGGTATGTGATTTGCAAATATATTCTATCTGTGGCATTTTTTTCATTCTGTTCACAGTGTCTTTTACAGAGCAGAAATGTTTTAGTGTTGATGAGGTCCAATTTTTCAGGTTTACTTTTATGGATTGTGCTTTTGGTGTCATGTAAAGAACTCTGCCTAATCTCAAATCACAAGATTTTCTTATAAAGGTTTGATCATTTTACATTTAGATCCACAATCCATTATGAGTTGTTTTTTTAATAAGGTGTGAGGTTTAGATTGAAGGTCGTGATTTTGTATATGGATGTCCAAGTTTCCCAAGACTATTTACAGAAAAGATTATCCTTTCTTCTTTGAACTGCTTTTCCACCTTTGTCAAAAATCATTTGGCCATATTTGTGTGGGTCTGTTTCTATACCTCATTCTGTTCTATTGATTTATGTTTTTTATCCCTTTGCTAATGACACAGTTTTAAAAACTAAGCTTTGCAATAAATAAAGTTAGATCATATGATTCCTTTAGCTTTATTTTTCTTTTTCAAGACTGGTTTGGTTATTCTGGTTCATTTGGATTTCTTTTTTAATCCAGTCTGACAGTCTTTTGTCTTTTACCAGAATGATTTATTTCATTTATATTTAATATAATTAGTCATATTTATGTAACTTTTTTCTCTGTTTCTTATGTTCTGGGTTTTTTTCTTCTTTTTTCTTACGTTTTTTTGGATTCTTCTTATTCCATTCCCCCCCACCGCCAATCTTTCTAGTTTGGAAATACATGGTATTTTTGTTCTATCAGTAAGATACCATCGTAAATATTGTAACTTGGAGCCATAACTTATCAAAGATGTTTTTTTGAACTTTTCCATAAATTTTGCTCATCTTTCTCTTTCAATTCAAACCTTCCAAATGGGGTATTGTTCCTTATTTTCTTTCTTCAGAGATATTTACTGGATGTAGAATTTTTTTTTTTTTTTGCGGTATGCAGGCCTCTCGCTGTTGTGGCCTCTCCCATTGCGAAGTACAGGCTCCGGACGCGCAGGCTCAGCGGCATGGCTCACGGGCCCAGCCGCTGCACAGCATGTGGGATCCTCCCGGACCGGGGCACGAACCCGCGTCCCCTGAATCGGCAGGCGGACTCTCAACCACTGCGCCACCAGGGAAGCCCGTGGATGTAGAATTTTAATATGGCGGGTTTTTCTCTCAGCATACTATAGGTATTAAACTGTCTTGGCTTCATTGTTACTTTTGGAGAAAACTGTTCTAATGTTGCTTCTTTGAATGCAGTCTGTCTTCTCTGCTTGCTTTTCAAATTTCTCTTTATCTTCAGTTTTTCTTCTGTTTTATTGCATGATTAGTTGTGATTTCTTTTTATTGCTCTTGTTTGGTATTTGTTGGCTTCTGGAATGTGATTGTGTCTGATTGCTTCTGGGACTTTCTCAACTTAACCTCTTCAGCTATTGCCTCTGCCCTGTCCCATTTTCTCCTTTTCTTCTAGTTCCAATTAAAAGTATATGAAACCACTTCACAGTATTATTCTTCTCTTATTTTTTTATAGTTTGGACCTTTCTGCTACACTGTGGATAATTTCTAGCCTGTTTTCCAGTTCCTTAGTTTTCTCTTCATCCTTTTGAATCTACTTTTTTTTTGGCCCTACCACGCAGCTTGTGGGATCTTAGTTCCCTGACCAGGGATTGAACCAGCGCCCTCCACATCAAGAGCATGGAGTCCTAACCGCTGGACCACCAGAGAGTTCCCTGAATCTACTGTTAAATCAGTCCATTTCAGTTACTTATTTCTGAAAGTTCTGTTTTGTTCTTCCATGTTTTGAAATCTGCTGTTACTTTTTAAGTATCCTGTTCCCTGCAGATATTCTGAAACTTATTTGTGTAAGCATAGTCAACATAGTTGTTAAGTCTCTGTGGGTTTTTTTCTGTTGTCTGTTCTTTTTCTGCCAGTCTAACTATTGGAGTCTTCAACACCTAGTTGTCTTTGATTACAAGTTGGATATTGTATATGAAAAATTATTTGTAGGATTCATTTGAAGCCCACAGCAAGCTTGTTCATGTCGGGTATCTGTGGACATTACTGGTCCAGGGACCACCTTAAAACAAGCTTCAGATCAGACATTCCCTCTATAGGGCTATAATTCTTCCCTGGATCTTCTACTCCCTTTTCACTCCCACCCTAAGATTGTAACTCTCAAGTCTCAGCTTATTATGATGAGGGCCTCGTCTTTATCCTCCCTCCCTCCCTTCTTTCTTACCTTCAATTTATTTATTATGAGGAGGGACTCCTCACCTTGTGAGAGCCCTGGGCTTTGGTTTCTGTCAGAACAAAATTCTAATTTTCAGGGATCAACAAAGACGCTTTGGGCTTCCTTGCTTGCTTACTTCTCTGGGCTCTCATTTTCTCTTCACTTTTGGCTATATGCTTGTCGGTCTTATTTAAGAATGTGAGAGAGAGAGAGATGGGGGTGTGTGTGTGTGTGTGTGTGTGTGTGTGTGTGTGTGTGTGTGTGTGTGTGTGTGTGTGTGTGTGTTTAATCCATTCTCTTTGGTTCTCACTAGGAGAGTTGACCTAAGTAACCTAGCCCACCATTACTGAAGACAGGAAAGTTACCTGCAGAAATCTTCACTTTGAAAACTGAGAAGCAGTCACACTTTCAGGGATTGTCTACAAACTCTAGCTACTTGTCCTTTCTAGGCATTTTGCTTTGTGACCTCTGCAGTAGAACTGATTTGTTAGAGGAGTGGAGAAAGGAAGAGAATGAGATCTAAAGTGCAGTGGTTGTGAATTAATCATTGTTTCGGGGGAGAGGGCCACATATAGTAACAGTTGAGTAGAATGCACTAGTGTTTTCCACCGTAGATATTAAAAGGTTGTTGATCTGATGTGCTTCTTATAGAGGATAACAGGGTGTGCCAGCTTTTGATCATTTGGGGATACAAAGTTATAGGTCTTTAAAATTCCTAACTTAAAGAATTGTGCTTTACAATTTGTTCAGGGGACGCGTCTGATTCAGCGGACGCGGGTTCATGCCCCGGTCCGGGAGGATCCCACATGCTGTGCAGCGGCTGGGCCCGTGAGCCAATTTGTTGTATTGGTGTTTCTCATCTGAATAATTCCTGTGCACCCTTCAAAACTGAGCTTAGATGTTATTTCTTCCCTAACTGCCTTTCCCCAAACATTGAAGTACTCCATAAATATTTATTGAATGGATGATAATGGGTTGGTGGGTGACTTAAGTTCCCTTCAGTTCCTGCAGAGCACCCTGACTTAATTCTTTCAAGCACTGATCAGAGATTTTAATAGTCTGTTTTCTTTGTTGGAGGGCAGAATTACTTTCTCTTTATTCTCCAGGGCCTAGAGAAAGGATCCCTTCCTGGCAATCAAGCATGTTTCCTGGTACATAATAAGTATTAGATAAATGCTTAATGAATGAACATTCTGCTCGTGATTTTGAAAGGAGGAGATAATTGGAAATTAAGGGCAACTATGGACATTTGAAACAAGTGATTCAGATAGTATTAACTACTTACGCTTTTTTTGTGTTCATTTGACCTTCTAAACAGTGCCACTTTGAAAGGGGAAAGGACAAGTTTGTATGACTAAATGTTTGTCTTTGCTTCTACCACGAGGCAAAAACATATACATAGTTTGTTCCACAAATCCTCTTACCAGTTTTTGCTGCCTTATTGCTAAGAAGAGTTCATTCTCTGCTGCAGTGCTTCAGAGGTGTTTTGCCTCATACAACTACTTTTCCTCTAAACAAGTGGTCTAAATCACGCAGTCAGTGCAATATAAGCACATTCGCATTCTTTACTGTAGAACTCTTTGTCCTGCCTGGACGAGTATGAGCTCTTGTTCATTAACTATGGTTGATCTAGGGATGGGAGGGGGATCTTTTTTTTTTTTTCTTAAGATGGAGACCCTAATAAATATTAGGGTTAAAAGACATAATAAAACTGTTGCACGATTTGAAAATATTTTAAATTTAGAGTTCCAGAATAATCTTTTCTAGTTCTAATACTAGAAAATTGATCTATAAAACTACATTAGCGCAAGAGGGAAGACATATGGGAACATATGTATATGTATAGCTGATTCACTTTGTTGTAAAGCAGAAACTAACACACCATTGTAAAGCAATTATACCCCAATAAAGATGTTTAAAAAAAAAAAAAAAAAAAGAAACAGTAGTTCAGCAACAAAACAAGGTCCTGAAAAAAAAAAAAAAAAAAAAAACTACATTAGTACAAATGACTGATTGTGCATTTTCTGATATTGGTCCATTCACTAAGCCTCTGATTTTCTTTTTTAGTTGCCAGATTGAAAAACAGAAATCACATGGAGTAGAAGAGATTAGAGGGAGAGACTGACTGAAGAGGACAAAAGGAGTTTTTATTGAAATTAATTAGTTCTGTTACATTTATGTCAATAAACATTACTTTCACAGTACATATTTTAGCCTGATGATTTAGTGAAGTTTTCTTTTCCTTGCATTTTATTAAAGTATAGGTCAAGCAGAGCCATGTATTAATAATTAGCTTTGGTTGCAGGTGTGGTCTGACTTTAGTAGGGAAAATTTTGTTGACAAGATAATTTTTCATAGTTGATTAATTGGCTTTTATTAGGCTAAGCATCGAGCAAACAAAACTTAGCCATGACTTCAGAGTCAGTCTGAGAGCTTTTAAAATAGAATTAGTGATCTGAAATTATTAGCCATGAAAGTTACATCTCCTTTTATGCAATACACGAGGACAGTAAGAACTAAGTAAGGTCATTTAAAATGGAAATTAGGGCTTCTCTGGTGGCGCAGTGGTTGAGAGTCCGCCTGCCGATGCAGGGGACACGGGTTCGTGCCCCGGTCCGGGAAGATCCCACATGCCGTGGAGCAGCTGGGCCCGTGAGCCATGGCTGCTGAGCCTGTGCGTCCGGAGCCTGTGCTCCGCAACAGGAGAGGCCCGCGTGCCGCAAATAAATAAATAAATGGTAATACTTTTTCTGTAAGTTATATTTTTTTAAGGTATGCTTCTATTGTGAATGGTAGATAGGAGAATTGACCTTCAGGATACTCAGGACTCAAGCACTTTTCCCAACTTTCAGATAAGCCATTATAAAAATTGCTAAACTAGAGTTTCTTCAGTATTCTTTTAATTCTAATTGTTGTGGGAGAAAAATACCAATCTTAACTGTGGCCCTCTTATTTAATAGAAGCTATATTGGTGGGGCGGGGAGTGAAGAGAAAATTACTCAAGAACTCTTGAGTTAGTCTTTTAGTTTTCCTAGCTATGTACCAGATGACCTGAAGTGTTTAGGGGTACTCTGCCTTTTGGAGGCAACTTCATTTTTATTTCATTTTTTTGAAAATAAACCAACATTGATTTGATTGATAAATAATATTTACTGGACATCATACAAAATGCAGAGACTTCAGCTGGGTACTGTAAAATCAAAAGATTAATTAGATAATGGATCTTGACTTCAAGGAGCTAAGGGTCTAATAAGGAAATTAAGGTATGATGTGGAAAGTGATAAGTTCAGTTCGATAGGAATGAAAAGACATGAACCTTAAGGGCCAGCCATTTTGGCTTTGAATCCCAGCTCCATCTCTACTGGATATTCTTGCTAAAGCTACTGAATTTACTTTGGCTATTTTCTTATCTGTAGATTAGGAAAAGAAATGCCTGCCACATAGAATTCTGGAGGAGAGGTGTGGGGGGCAGGTATTTAAAGCTGAAAAACTCTTTTAGCTCCAGACTTGTAATACCTGATTGCGTGTTCAGTACCCTTTTTAATATGTCAAAGAGCCATTTTAACCTTATGTTTAAAACCTGACTTGTGAGCTCTTCCAGAATGTTTTCTGTCTCCATGAATGGCATCAACAGTCTCTCTAGCCAGAAATCTAAAAGTCACTTCCACTCCTTACCCCATTATCCAGTCCACCCAGAGCTATTGATTTTACACCATAAATTTTGTTCGTCATATTAGTTCACTTATCTCCATTGCTACCACCATAGGTCAGGCCTTTATCATCTGTCTTACACAGGCTACTGTTGACAGCTTTCTGTTTCGCTGAAAGTATTCTCTCTTGCCTGTCTCACACCCAGCCAGAGTAAGCTTGTTCAAAATGTACATATGGGTCACTTTTCTGCTTAAAATTCTTCAATGAATTTCCATTATCCTTAATCTGCAGATAAAATCTTAAAGGCACATTGGTCTCACTGTTATGCCTCGCTCATTATTGTATTCCCAAAGCCTAGCATAATACTTTTTCATAGTAGTTGCTCATATATTTAAGGGATGAACAAAGGAAGGAATGTCTGAAAGAACCAAATCTGTGGTTGAGAGATTTAGGCTTGTCCCTGTATTTCCTTCCTTTTAGGCTGCATGTGAATATACATACACATTTACAGCAGTACAAGTGAAGTAGTATTTCTGAATAGAATAATGTTTATCTTCTTTTTTCTATCTTTTTTTTTTTTTGCGGTACGCGGGCCTCTCACTGTTGTGGCCTCTCCCGTTGCAGAGCACAGGCTCCTGACGTGCAGGCTCAGTGGCCATGGCTCACGGGCCCAGCCACTCCGCGGCATGTGGGATCTTCCCGGACCGGGACACGAACCCGTGTCCCCTGCATCGGCAGGCGGACTCGCATCCACTGCGCCACCAGGGAAGCCCTCTTTTTTCTATCTTTTCACATCCCCTCTTTACCCCATTCCATCACCCTCCCTCATCCCTCCCTGCACCATTTTATTTATCTGAAGTTGCTAAGCTATAGTTTAAGAACACACACCCCACCGTCCCCCACCCCTGTTTTCTTCTCCCCGCATAATTAACGAAAGCCAACTATTTGGAATTCATGTGAATGACTCTCTTACTCTAAGCAGATTATTTGGTATGCATGACAGTAAAGTGAAGCACCTCTTTGGGTTACTGCAAAAATAGCTCGTTGTCCTCCCAGTGGAGAATCAAATTCACCAGTTCATAAATTAGGTCCCAGTTGATGAGGCACAAAGCTGCAAGGGCCAGTCAAACAAGTACTTGAGAATCTCAGGAGTTTCATTAGTGAATAGCCTTGCTCTACGCTTCTCAGAGAATGCCAAGGCCTTATGAGAGCAGAAGACTGGGTGATAAGAGTGTGATTGATACATGGGCTAATAAATGGGAGTTGGGGAGTATTTTTCATGTGAGTCAGATGATTTCCACGGAGAAATGAGGTCTCATTTTGTAATGGCATGTCCACCCATGAGTTGGCCCTCAGAGGCTGGGAGTTAACCACAGCTCCTATAATTTCTGTACTTTGAAGAAAACTAGGAGTGAAGACCACAGCCTTTTAAGGTTAGGCTTCTGCTTATTAGTTTTCACTAAGGAGCAATGGCATGGTAATCATTTAATAATAATTTACATGTGTTCGGTGTTTTTGAGCCCTTTCTGGAAGATCATCTCGCTTGAGCTTCCCTTCAGTCTGCAAGTGCAGTTAGGCAGGTTTTATAAGTGATGAATCAAAGCTGGAAGAACCCCAGTAGAGGTCCTGTAGCCAAATAGGGATTTGAACCCAGGACTCCACTGCTTGCTTCATCACATTGCATATTGCATCTAATCCCATTTATTCAATTTGTGCTGATTTTACAAACTTCTTAAGTTCATTGGGGAAGAGCTTTGAGACCCAGGGTGTCTTACAGAATATCAACAGAAAGAATAAAATACCTATAAAGGAATATAGAGACTGAAGAGAAAGATACTGTCTCAGAGAAGAAGGTAAGAATTTAAGAGTTTAGTATCATTAAAATTCATAAATTCCTGGGACAGTATTTCTACTGGTTTAATGCTGTTGTCTATACCATTTTGGCTGTTTGCACACATACACACACCTTTACCCGTCTCCCTAGCGTCTTTTGCTGTTGTTAGTGCAGTGATAATAGTCACCAAAAAAGCCAGCAGTCCTAAAGCACAAATGACCTTGTTTCTTTGGGAAGAAGAAAAGTTACAATAAAAGTGTCTGCTTTCTGGTTTTTTGCTTGTTTGGGTGTGTGTGTGTGTTTATAATTAATTGATATTAGGTAAAGATACATTAGGTTATTATCACCCAGGTGGTTTTATAAAACCAAAGAAATAAATATTTGGAAATAATTTTAAAGACAGTTTTGGTCCACTTTTTAGTAAGAATCTAAATTATTTTTTGTGTTCTGGCCATTTAAGTTGTATACATATGGGACCCCAGAGTTGAACAGAGGCAAGTTATAGGGGCTTTTATGAATTGGAGAATTCGTAGGTAGACAAATGGATCTTTTGATCTCATATATTGCTGGGGAGGGAGGTGGGAGTATCATTGTTTGTCACACTTTTGGAGGATAGCATTAACCCCCATCCTAGTCTTTCTTGCTCTTCCTCTAAAAGCTTTAAGCTGCTGAAATTGTGGGCATAAGGAGACATCTCTTCTGGCTTACTTTTTGGTGTAGTAGCTAAGCTCCAGCTTAAATACAACATTAGAAAGAACATGTAGATGGTTGTGAGTCTCATAGAGGTCTCAAATAGGCACAGTTCTGAACACTTTACACTTATTAGTTCATTGAATCCTCACCACAAACCTGAGAGGTGAATACAGTTATCTCTATTTTGTAGTCTGGTTAAATGTCGTCAGCTCCTTCTAGCTGTGTATCCTTTGGCAAGTTACTTAACCTTTCTTTACTTCATTTTCCTCATCTGTAGAATGGGGTAATGGTAACTGTCCTTATCAGCTCCTTGTGTGGTAAGGGTTATGAAATAATTCACATAAAGCACATGGTGAATGCTTGTAGATGTTAGCTGTTGTTGTCTAACTAGTTTATGATTACATGGCAAAAAAGATTATTGTCACAAGAATCAGAAGTTTGGTTTCCAGTCCTTAACTCTCCTGTTAAGTAGCTATGTGATTATAGGTAAATTTTCCTCTTTCTGGGCCTCAGTTTTCTTATACCCATTTTTTAAAAACTTTTTACTTGAAAGTAACTTCAAATTTATAAGAGACAGAAATAAAAATAGTACAGATATGACACCAAGAGCACAGACAAGACAAAATAGACAAATTAGAGTTCATCAAAATTTAAAAGTGTAGTGCATCAGCGGACACCACCAACAGAATAAAAAGGCAACCCACAGAATGGCAGAAAGTATTTGCAAATAACATATCTGATAAGGGATTAGTATCCAGAATATATAAGGAACTTCTGCAACTCAACAAGCAAAAGAAAAGAAAATTAAAAAATAAAGGACTTGAATAGTCATCTCTCCAAAGAAGATAAATAAATGGCCAGTAAACACCTGAAAAAGTGCTTAGCATCACTAATCATTAGAGAAGTACCAGTCAAAACCACAGTGAGATACCACTTTATATCCATTAAGATGGCTGCTATTAAAAAAAATTACATAAATGCTGGAGAGGATGTGGAGAAATTGGAACCTTTGTGCATTGCTGATGGGAATATAAAATGATGCAGCCACTGTGGAAAAGAGTGTGCTGGTTCCTCAAAAAATTAAAGATAGAATTACCATATGATCTGCAATTCCACCCAAAAGAATTGAAAGGAGGAACTCCAGAAGATATTTGTACAGCAGTGTTCATAGCAGCGTTATTCACAATAGCCTAAAGGTGGAAACAACCCAGGTGTCTATTGATGAATGAATGGATAGACAAAATGTGGTATATACATGCAATGGAGCTATTCAGCCTTAAAGAGGGAGGAAATTCTGGCATATACTACAAACATGGATGAACCTTGAAGACATGCTAAATGAAATGAGCCAAGTGTAAAAGGACAAATGTTCTACAATTACACTTACATGAGGTACCTAGAGTAGTCAAACTCAGAGACGAAAAATAAAATGATGGTTATATAAGGAGCTGGGGGAGGAGGGAGTTGGTGTTTAATGGGTACAGAGTTTCAGTTTGGGATGATGAAAATTTTCTAGAGATGGAGGATGTGGTGATGGTTGTACTAGAATGTGAATGTACTTAATGCCTCTGAACTGTATGCTTAAACATTGTTAATTTTGGTAAATTTTATATTTGTATTTTACCACAATTTTAAAAAATATGTTTGAACAAAATTAAAATAGTACAAAGAAACATCTGTATCCCCATTGACCCAGATTTACTTACTGTTATATTTTACCCCATTTGCTTTATCATGTGTGAGTGCATTCTTGTATACACCTAATCTAAATCCAGTTTTGTCGTTTGATCTGATAGTATTTTTAATAGCATTTTCCCCCATCTAGTACAGGATACAGTCTAGAGTAGGACATTGTATTTAGTTGTCATGTCTCTTTAGCCTTCCTTTATCTTTTATAATATTGACATGTTTGAAGAGCACAGTGTATTACTCCCCACCCCAGAATTTTTTAATAGAAGCTTCCTCATTTTCTGTTTGTCTTTGCCTTGTAATTAGATTGAGGTTACACAATCTTGGCCAGAAAATGCATGGGTGATGTGTCTTCCTCAGGTTATAACATCTGGAGACTCAATATATTTTTTTAAAATATGATTGGCTTTATTCTGTGATTTATGCATCAGACAGCATCCTATCAAGCAAACAGAAGGGTGTTCCCTCAATATATTTGTAACTAAATGCAGAGTAAAGGGAATCTACAAATGCTATAGAAATCTCAGAGAATGGAGATAATGAGATTGGAGGGGGGGTGGGGGGGCATGATGAAGGAGACTTAGTTTACTGATTTGGTAGAAAGCACGTTTCTAAAATTTTACCAGCTTTTCCTCAGTGTCAAATTCTGCATTAGTTCAGCCAATGTATATTACTGTCTTCCACCAGTTTTTTTATTTACTTACTTTTTAATTAATTAATTAATTTTTATTTTTGGCTGCATTGGGCCTTCGTTGCTGCGCTCGGGCTTTCTCTAGTTGCGGCGAGCAGGGGCTACTCTTTGTTGCGGTCCACAGGCTTCTCATTGTGGTGGCTTCTCTTGTTGCAGAGTATGGGCTCTAGGCGTGCGGGCTTCAGTAGTTGTGGCTCGGGGGCTCTAGAGTGCAGGCTCAGTAGTTGTGGTGCTCGGGCTTAATTGCTCTGCGGCATGTGGGATCTTCCCGGACCAGGACTCAAACCCGTGTCCCCTGCATTGGCAGGCGGATTCTTAACAACTACGCCACCAGGGAAGACCTCCACCAGTTTTTATTAAGCTTGCTCCTATATTAAATAAATCAGGAGGAAACTACTGGTTTCTTTCTTTTTCTTTTTAATGAAATCAAGTGTATCTTTCAAATGGTGATCACTGGCCTACGTATTATTATGTAAAGTTACCCAAATAATAAAATGACGTTGAACTTTGATGTATGAGAACAAGTCTGTTCTCTTCCTGGTTTCATCAAATATTAGTCAGGCTAAGGTTTGTACTGTGGACTTTGCCACCATTCTAGAGTGTTTTAGCACCCTTACTTGAGCTGTAGAAAGCTGTTGAAAGGGAAGAGCTGTTCTTGCTAATACTGTTTTTTTTTTTTTTGGCTGCATTGGGTCTTCGTTGCTGCACGCAGGCCTTTTCTACTTGCGGCGAGCCAGGGCTACTCTTCATTGCGGTGCACGGATTTCTCATTGCGGTGGCTTCTCTTATTGTGGAACATGGGCTCTAGGTGCGCGGGCTTCAAAAGTTGTGGCTCGCGGGCTCTAGAGCGCAGGCTCAGTAGTTGTGGCGCACGGGTTTAGTTGCTCTGAGGCACATGGGATCTTCCCGGACCAGGCCTCAAACCCATGTCCCCTGCATTGGCAGGCGTATTCTTTTTTTTTTTTTTTTTTTTTGTTTGTTTGTTTGTTTGTTTTTTTGCGGTACGCAGGCCTCTCACTGTTGTGGCCTCTCCCGTTGCGGAGCACAGGCTCCAGACACGCAGGCTCAGCTTCCATGGCTCACGGGCCCAGCCGCCGCTCGGCGGCACGTGGGATCCTCCAGCACCGGGGCACGAACCCGCGTCCCCTGCATCGGCAGGCGGACTCTCAACCACTGCGCCACCAGGGAAGCCCGGCAGGCGTATTCTTAACCACTGTGCCACTAAGGAATCCCTTGCTAATACTTTTTGTAGAATGTATAAATAGTAGTAATGCTGATGGGTTTATCCACAATGCCATTCTTCCCTTTCAGGCTATCTTTTAAAGAGCATCCAAACTTTAGATGAAGAGGTAACAGGCTACTTTGTAGAATAGGATTAGGGCCAGTATACGTTTAAGTATATTTCTTGGGATTTGGGTGTTTTGTTTTAATTTTTCCCCATGTTTCAGGAAACACTGTGATTGGCACAGTTGGGATATGTTCATTGGTTAACAGGTAGGAGAGCCAGAGGTATGTTTGAGGCCATTACTCAGGATGATTTTTTTTCTTCCTGTATGCTTTTTAAAAATGGTTCCTTGGCGTTTGTATGTTTTGTTTCTGCAGTTTGAAGAAAACAGTTCTGAAACGAGGTCTTACCCCCAGCTGCCTCTCAATACAGTGATTGCCATCTCTCCAAACGTCAAGTCCAGCTTTGTCCGCCAACCTGTCTGACATGTCGGGACCCGTGCCAAGCAGGGCCAGAGTTTACACAGATGTTAATACGCACAGACCCCGAGAGTACTGGGATTACGAGTCACATGTGGTGGAATGGGGGTAATAATTTCCGTTTACTTCACTGTACTCGCCCAAAGGGCTGACTCTTGTGCATTTGTTGAGTAATTTACAACAGGAAACTTCCCTGACTGTACAGTTATAAACCTCAAGATTGAACGCAATTTTTGTTTTCTTCTACAGTAAAGAAACAGGGTATTGGCTTTGGTCAATTAACAGTTCTGATGGGTTTACCATTTTAAAAACATTTCGGTCTCTTATTTTTTTCTCCAATGTATATATTCTGTATGGTAACAAAGAGTTATCTATTAGCTTGCTCAGCTAAGGGCTTTGCAGTTAGGTGAGAATTAATACTTGAGAGACTTTGAAAACACCAGGCTCTTACATAAAGTGTTTTTGAGGTCAGAGAATGTTGTCCCATGATGATACTGAAGGATAAAACAGTTCTCCAGAAAGGTGTCCTCTTTCTGATGAGAAGCAAAATTAAACCCTTAAAACATTTGCCCTTATCATGAGGCTAGCCATGTGTAATGTGGCATTCAGCCCAAATTCCATCCTGAACAGTTGCAGTCTGCCTGAAGAGCTGTGTTTGCCCTCCTAATTTTCTGTGCAGTCTCATTTGGATGTTTGCATTTCTTGTCCCAACATAGTATGTATTTAATTGATCAGGTCGTACCTTTTGTGATAAAATTATTTTGATATTCAAATGCAAAAGATAGCAATTTGAAAACTTGGTAAAGCTGCAGCTCCCATACACTGTATTTTATATCTGTCCACATGTGATTTTCATAGCATGTAAATGGTCTTCAAAATTTGTCATAGGGTGTGTTTTAATGCTGATTGGGCCATGATTCTTAACGGTAAGTACATTATCTCTGCACAAGGAGGCACAGTGTGCTTCAAAGATACCATCAAGAACCATGGTACAGTGCCAGTAAATGTTACCATTATTGATAATCTAACAATTTTCCTCTTACATGCTTTGGACTCTAGGAATGCCTGAGTTTTACTGCAGAAATTTCAGCTCTCTTCAAATTAAGTGCTTTGAGCTTAGTTCTGCTTAAATTTTGGCACTAAACAACCCTTTGAGTTTTTGGCGTGGTGCTATTTGCTTGCTTGCATTTGTTTTCTGTGCCCTCCCACAGGAAAAGAGCTCAACCAGAACTAAGAGCTTCCTTCCCTAGACCTGCCATGATTATTACATTGTCCATTGTCCTTAGTACCTTTTACCTTCTCTGTTCATTCACTTTCCTTTTTTTTTTCTTTTGCTTGAGGAAAATGAATGGCTGATTTTTTACATTTTTTACACTGAATTTTCAGTGCCTCCAGCAGGAGTAAATAGCATTTAGGCCTTATTGAAAAGACTCTCATTCTTTAGAGCAAATTCCTCTAAGTTGTAAGCAGAGGCAGGGAGAAAAATGTTAGCATTTCCCTTATTCTTTTCCACCTCTGAGGTTGCTTAGTAGTCTTGGAATATGGGTAAAAGTAGGGGAAGGGACACCTAACTGTGGTTCATGATCTGTAGTGTGGTTTGCAAACTTCATTACGTGGACTGTCCTCAGAGCTTTGGAGGGCAAGTTGGAGGTCAAACCTATATGTTTGAAAGCCACTTACCTGCAAAGAGACCCATTAGAAATCGGCTGCTCCCAAAGTGTGGCTGAATTGAAATATTCTTGTATTGACTTCCTGTAAGATGCCAACACTGAGCCAGGCACTGAGGGACAGGAATATATATAAATTATTTTCCAAGGGAAAGCTGTCTGTTGTTGGAGACAAACATACATAACAAACCCCAATACAAGCTATCTGCGTGTGGTATGTCAATAGAGATGTGAACAACTTGGGATTTGAAAGAATAACTGAAAGTCTTAAATTTTTTAACACTAGGATTTGGAACACACATTTTAAATTGGCCAAATTTTTAAAAAATACAAAGAAGCCAATTGGGAATTATTTGAAATACGTTTTATTTCTTTTACTCTACTGGCTATAGTTTTGTAAGTTGAATTAGTGCTTGATAATTTGAACTTTTAAAATCATTGTGACTGACTCTTTTTGTTCCCAGAAATCAAGATGACTACCAGCTGGTTAGAAAATTAGGCCGGGGTAAATACAGTGAAGTATTTGAAGCCATCAACATCACAAATAATGAAAAAGTTGTTGTTAAAATTCTCAAGGTAAGTACAAGAAGAGAGATTATAACTTCACAGGTTTTTGGAGTTCAGAAATTTTTTTTAAAGTAGCGCTTGAAAAGGTTTTTGGAGTGCTTTAACACCTTGATTTTATTGCTCCTTTGAAGTCGATAGAAGAGATTATCTTCATTTGACAGATCAGGAAACTGAAGCAAGAGAAGTGTTTGACTCAAATCGTACAGCTAGATTGTGGCAGAGGGAGGGAGTAAAGATTCAGTCTTCTCTGTCCTAGATCTTGCCTAACACTGATTTCCTATTTCTTACATTTTTAGTTCTAATCCATGCTTTTGTTTTCAATGAGTTGTTAGCTCTACTGTGTAAAGATGAGGAGCCACAAATGCAGACTTTTAGAGGACAGGTGGATCACATTAATGCAGCTAGTCTGATTTAAGTGCCCATGATTAGAAGATGTGAGTGATGGGTACTATGGCACGTGCTCCAGCTCCAGCTGATGATTGCCCAGCAGGAGTGCAAGTCTAATGTTTTTTGGTACTGTTTCGCAAAAAGAAGCTAGACATTTATATCTGTATACTAATTCCCCTGGTTTTTAAATGTTGGCTTGAGTTTTTTAAAACACCGTACAGGCCAGATTTGGCCAATGGGCTACCTGTATGCAAATTGTGATTTAGTTATAACTGTACTGTACACTGCCATATACCAGGAACCTAGCATACAGTTCCTTGCCACAGGAACTTTTCCATATTTGACACGAGAAGCAGAGGGACTCAGACTTTCTCAATTTATAACACCCATATTGCTTCAGTGACTCTCATGGTACCCCTAAGCCAAAAGAAATACGGTTTTGTTTATTAAGTAGTTAAGTCCAGATAACTAAAAAAAGTATTTGTGTTTCAACTGGTAGCCATTTAAAAACTTATACACATAAGTTGAAAAAGTAATTTTATTTTATTCTTATATAACCATAATTAATTACTATTGGGATATGTATACCTATTAGTCACTGCACAACTTCTCAAATGTTGGAATCAGATTGGACACCAGCAGCCTCATTTCCTGTTCCACATTGATTTTTGCACAATACTTGCTTTTTGTCACAGCAATTGCTGAAAACCCAGTTTCACAAAAATATGCCATTAAAGAGAATATAGTGCAATCTAATATTGAAACTGAACTACCTCAGGCTGGTAGTGCACTCATTGACTGACAGACAGCAAGTATTAATTGGCATCTTCCTTCAAAAAGTAAAAATCCCACAGAACACCTGTTTTGGCATACCTTTCGGGAACCAGAGTTTAAGTATTTATATCTTATCTTGTGTAGAAAGAGAACTAGGCTGGAAATCGGGACATTTGGATTCTAATCCAAACTCTAAAAGTAATTAGCCATGGTAGTCCTTTTAATTATTTAAGACATATTGGTTCATCTGTGAAAATGAGAGTTACCAGGATCAAATACAAAATTGTATATAAAAAAAAATTGTATATAGATATATACTTTGGAAACGGAAGTTCTGTGTAATTGTAAGATGATATTCCTATGGAAAAGTATATGATAGACTGAAGTGATATATTATTTAGAGTCATCTGAAAGTCATAAATAGTGAGTCTTACAGTTCGGAAGAGAGTAGTGATGGTTAGGCAAAGCTCCCTGGAACTGTTTTCAGGCCCTGAGTGGGAGAAGGATTTGGATTGGTGTGCATGGGAGCATGGAAGGGAAGCATACTCTAGAATGCACAAGATTAAGAAAAGAAGAAATAAGTGAGAGAAATGTTTCATGTAGAAGCTGTCATGTGATCATACATGGGAAGTAAACTTGGAAAAGGAGATTAAATTAATGATGGCCTGGGAAAAGATAACATCTCCATTTCCTTCCAGCCTTGCAAACTGTGATTTTTATCTCATCTAGGTTGTTGGGAGCCATTGATGGTCTTGAGTGATGGGTGGTTTGGAAAGATTTTTTTTCCTAGCTCAGTCTTTTCCTAACTGTACTGTATATGTTACTGTAACTGTGTAGCTAGATGGTATAATTATAGATAAAGTTCACTCATAACTATATTTAAATTTTTTAATTTCCCCCCATTTATTAGACAAAATTTGCATTGATCACATTAAATTAGGATTTAAGTGACCTGCCTGGTCTGTCTAGCTTTTGTAAGTTTATAGATTTTAAGGATTCTGTAGAATAAAAGTTTTGTAAACCAGTAGCTTTTTGCCATCAACCAGCAGTTGGGATATAGTGATTCAGTAGAAAACAGGAGAGAGATTGATAGATTAGTTCCTGGAGAGTAGAAACATCTCCTAGATACTCCAGCAGATCAGAAAGATCTGGTAGTCGAAGCAAATAGAAAACTTGTGATCAGCTTGTTTCCTAGCCAGTGTAGTGAGTTCTAATAGAAGCAAGGCTGAGACCATGGATTGAATTAAATGTGGAATTCACTATTAGTAAAACAGCTTCCATTTATTTATTTACTTTTAATATGTTTTTTTATTTTTTTTTTTGGCCACACCTCATGGCTTGCGGGATCTTAATTCCCCGACCAGGGATCGAACCCAGGCCCTCGGCAGTGAAAGCTCGGAGTCCTAACCACTGGACCGCCAGGGAATTCCCAGCTTCCATTTATTGACTGTCTACTTTGCATTGGGCCCTTTTGTAGCTGTAGTATTTACATCACAATTCTGCAAGGCAAGTGTGAAGTTCAGAAACACTTAAGTGCTTTTCCCAAAGTTCCACAGCTACAAAGCCAGGGTTTGAGGACAGTCTTTCCAAAATGTGCTTGCTTCCTGCTGTACCATGTGCTTAGGACTCAAGAAAAGGTTAAAAGAGTCTACAGTATTGTTTGGTAGTTCCTAGATCTGGATTATCAGCCCGAGAAGCGTCTAAAAATAGATCTCCAGCTCTGTTCTCAAGATTCTGATTCAGCAGATCTATACAGTTTGTATATTAAAAAACCCAGGTTGATAATCAAAGTTTAGTAACCAGTAGTCTTGTTAATGAAGAGATGATATATACTTACAACAGTTTCTAAGAAGCGTATGCAGTGTGTCAGTAGTCTGAGGTGACCAACACCAATAGGAAAGATTGCCTGGTCCAGTGTGGCAGACACAGGTCACACGTGGTTATTGAGCATTTGAAATATGGCTGGTCCAAACTGAGATATGCTGTAAGCATAAAGTACAGCAGATTTCAAAGGCCTAGTACAAAAAATATATATATAAAATTGCTCATTAGTAATTTTTTATATTGATTTACATGTTGAAATGATAACATTTTGGTTATATTTTTGTTAACTAAAATGTATTATTAAAATTAATTTTGTCTGTTTCTTTATATTTTTTAAACGAGGGTACTAGAACATTTTAAATAAACCTGTGGGGAATTCCCTGGCGGTCCAGTGGTTAGGACTCGGCACTTTCACTGCCACAGCCTAGGTTCAGTCCCTGGTGTGGGAACTAAGATCCCACAAGCCGTGAGGCGTGGCCAAAAAAATAAAAAATAAAATACACATGTGGCTTGCATTGTATTTCTTTTGGACCAGCACTGTTTTAGACTGTTTGGAAAGAAGGTTTTGTAGAGGAGGTGCATTTGGACCAAAGCCCTTCTCAAAAAAAAAAGAAAGATTTCTGTACCAGAGCAGATATGATGTGGAAATGATGGGTAAGATAAAGGAATGTGGAGGATATATTGGTTATAAGGCTAGACAGATATTATGTGTTATGTCTCAGCCATATTCTGAGGTCTTTTCAGGTACCTCATTTGATTCTTGGAATAATATTATGAGATAAGTACTCTTGTTGATCGTTTTACCCGTAATGAAAGGTTTAGAGAGGTTATATAACTTGCCCATAGACACACAGCTAGCAGGCAATGAAAGAAGGATTCACATTAGGCACACATTTAACCCAAAAGGTTATACTGCACAAAGATGGTGTGGCCGGGCTTCTCTGGTGGCGCAGTGGTTGAGAGTCCGCCTGCCGAGGCAGGGGATCCGGGTTCGTGCCCTGGTCCGGGAAGATCCCACATGCCGCAGAGCAGCTGGGCCCGTGAGCCATGGCTGCTGAGCCTGCGCGTCCGGAGCCTGTGCTCCGCAACGGGAGAGGTCACAGCAGTAAGAGGCCCACATACAGCGAAGAAAAAAAAAAAGATGGTGTGGCCATCTTTGCTGTTGGTCCTGATCTCCTTCATTTCTGTAGGGTGTTTGTTTATAAGACTTAGAGGAAGGAATGGAAAGAGCCCCATGCTTCATGCTAATTAATAAAAAGATTTTTCTAGATATATCTTAGTATTACATTTACATTCCTAGTTTGTATAGTTTTTAAAAGTTAACACATTAGGACTGATGATTGGAATTAAATGGTAATTCTGCAGAATACTGGTCTTTGGAGTGGAAATCTTTTTTTCTTTCAATTCAGTATTTGCTAAGTACCTGCAAAATACCTGGCACAGGGCTAGGAGAAGGGGGATTCAGAGATAACTCTGACACATTTCCTTCCTTCAGGGAGCTCGTAAGTAAGCCATTCATGTATTACATTACCTGTTGAAATATCCTGAAATAATTTTTTTTAATGATGTACTTTTACCCTTTCAGCCAGTAAAGAAGAAGAAAATCAAGCGTGAAATAAAGATTTTGGAGAATTTGCGAGGCGGTCCCAACATCATCACACTGGCAGACATTGTAAAAGACCCTGTGGTGAGTATAATAGGTGCTAGTAAGGCCGACCAGAGCTGAGGTGGTATTTGACCCTGAGCACAACTGGCCTCTGTTTGTTCCTCCCTCTACCATTAAGTCCTGCTTTAAAAGTGCTTTATCAGTTATACCACTTAACTAGCTTGGGTCTTTCTTTCAAAGAGATCTCCACCCACAGACTATTTCTTATTCTTCTAGGCTAAGAGACTGATAGCACTGGAAACTGAAATGTGTTAATCCATTTTGCAAACTCAGGTCCGATGCCGATGGGCGATGGGCGCATTGTTGGGCTGCCTAGAGCCTGGTGAGACTTCAGCTCCATGTCTTCTGTTTGAAATCCATCCCCAATATGACCTAAGTGTGGTGATGATCAGAGTGGGGAGGGCTTATAGCAATAGAGGTTTTCCTACTACTGAGGCAAGGACTGCCAAATTCACCACGTAGTGTCCGCAAACATTGTGCCCACTAAAGCTGCCAGGGCTATTACTAATGTGTGTTTTCTTTTTCTTTCCCCTAGTCACGAACTCCCGCCTTGGTTTTTGAACATGTAAACAACACAGACTTCAAGGTATAATGTATAACCAACCATTTCAAGCTGTTGGGTTTTTAGACCACATAGAAAGTCTTTCAGGGATGTTACTGTTAGAAGAGCTTCCTTCTAACTTACTTAAAAAGAGCTTTTCATCCTTATAGTGCTAATTTTTTTTTCCTTTCCTCCCTCCCTCCCTCCCTCCCCTCCTCCCTTCCTCCCTTCCTTTCGGCTGCATTGTGTCTTAGCTGTGGCATGCGGGATCTTCGTTGAGGCACACGGACTTCTCTAGTTGGTGGCGTGCGTGTTTTCTCTTTAGTTGTGGTGCACGGGTTCCAGGGCGTGTGGGCTCTCTCGTTGAGGCACGCAAGCTCAGTAGTTGCGGCATGTGGGCTTAGTTGCCCTGAGGCATGTGGGATCTTAGTTCCCCGACAGGGATCGAACCCACGTCCCCTGCATTGGAAGGCGGATTCTTTACCACTGGACTGCCAGGGAAGTCCCCTTACAGTGCTAAATTTAAATATAGACATACTCTTGTACAAACAGTGCTCACCTTCTATATCTTGGTATTTTGCCTTTTTATTTGTTTAGTGCTCTTTCTAATGACCAGTACTTTTATTTCTCACCATTTGACAGTTTACCATTCGTTTGACAGTTTCCGGTGATGTCATACTTAATGAAAGCAACAGCTCATGTTTAGTCAGGATCCGGCCTTAGGACATTTCTCTTTAAAATGACAAAGTTCAAGAAGAAATGTATTGTCTATATATAAAAGCAAGGACTGCTTGCTTATACCTTAGGATTCCTCAGAATCTTTGGGTTCTAGATCTTAAAAAGAGATGGGTGGGGAAGGGTAGTGTAAATTCTGGTAAAGCGCAAACCTCTGCAACAGATACTCTGACTTCTGGCCAATTTCAACAATTCTCAACTCCAGCACAACAGAAGAATGTAGGCACTCTCTTGGGTTTTAATTTGTAAAGGTATTTGACTTGCCTTTGCACCAGGCCAGTATCATTAGGTATATGGGTCTTCCCTGGTGGTGCAGTGGTTAAGAATCCGCCTGCCAATGCAGGGGACACGGGTTTGAGCCCTGGTCCAGGAAGATCCCACATGCCACAGAGCAATTAAGCCTGTACGCCACAAGTACTGAGCTTGTGCTCTAGAGCCGGCAAGCCACAACTACTGAGCCCGTGTGCCACAACTACTGAAGCCCGCGTGCTTAGAGCCTGTGCTCTGCAATGAGAGAAGCCACTGCAGTGAGAAGCCCGTGCACTGCAGCAACGAGTAGCCCCTGCTTGCTGCAGCTAGAGAAAGCCCATGCACAGCAATGAAGACCCAATACAGCCAAAAATAAATAAATACATAAATTTTTAAAAAAGAAATGTTAGGTATCAATAAATGAGTGAATTCTTTTGCTGAGTGGAGGAAAAAAGGAAGAAGAATTGTTTTAGAATCAGAATGATAATTTCAAGGAAAATGTTGTCAGAGGACACCACTGACCATTTAATGATATGTACATTTTTTTAAAGTCCGAAACTCTTTAGAAACTGGAAAAGATACATGACATGTTCAGAGTTTACTTTCATGACATGTTCAGAGTTTACTTTCAAATTGGGACAGTTCTATTAAATTGGCTCAGCAGATTGACAGCAGTCCATCTGCATACCCACTGGTGATCTGCATTGCCTGTAACTGTAGGCCAAAGGGGAATTAATTCCCTACTAAGGAGGCTATGTGTTTGCCCACGTGTTTTATGAGAAGATCTGGAGGTAAATGAAAAACTACAAATGTATATCAGTGCGTGTTCCATATGTAATTGGTATGTTCCCAAAAGTAGATTATAGCTTCAGCAATATGAACTTAAGTAATTCTTCACTTTTATATATAGCGTTTAAGACCCAAAGTGTCTCTTTCGTTTTATATTGGAGAAGTAGAGAGTGGTGAACAGACAGATCTTAGAACAGTGGTAAATGAGCCCAGTCTTGATTTGAATTACTACAAATGAGGATGAGAAATTTCCTTCCTTTCAGTACTATTTCATGGCTCAAATGTTGCATTTGTCTTTAACAGCAATTGTACCAGACGTTAACAGACTATGATATTCGATTTTACATGTATGAGATTCTGAAGGTAAGAGAACCTTGAATACTAAATATCATTAGATCTCTCCTTTGTTAAATAATCGAAATGACCCTAGAAAAGCCAGTGGGTTAACTTTGTAAAATATGGGGTTTGGGGGTCTGTTTATATAAATTTTTAATAAATTAGTAGCATCAGAATTCTTATGCTGATGTAAAGGTTATGGAATAAGGGTCTAGTAAGAATATAATTTATAATGCTTTGAAAGCGGTATTTAGAAGAGGTGGGACTCCTTAACAAATACCTCTATCTTGCTCTTACGAAAGTTACAGTTAAATTGTCAAAACTTGTAAAAAAAAATAACTCCTGGTGTAATGGCTTCTGGTGTACTTTATTTCACTTAAAATTGAACAAGTAAAACAGTAAACTTTAACTCTGCCCTCAAAGGGCCATTGTCCTAAAGATTATGTAAATCTGTGCTTAGAGATTGGTGATTTAGAATGAACTTTGATTCCTGAAGTGGGATCACCAAATATATTGCTTCCAGTAGTCAGAAGATCAGCTTTATAGATAAGAAGATTGCTAAGAGTTGGCTAGTGTCTTACTAAATGAGGATTGACATAAAGTCTGCATTTGAACCTTAGAAGTACCCTGAAGAGACTATGCCAGCAGAAATATTTGATCTTTCCATTGGCTCATGCGTTCTTGTGGCAAGCAGGACTTCCGAAAGTTAAGGATATGTTTGCCTAATCCTGGGAACCATAGGAACCCAAGTTGCCCTTCAGAAAGGACAAGAACTTGGCCAATGACATCAGCTGACTTGAGGGCCTGGATTAGCAAGCCCCAGAGGTTATGCCACTCACTAGTTTGAGATTGGACATGGTTTTCAAATTGGGTTTGATGTCATAAATCAGGAGTTGGCAAACTCCTTTACAAGTACAAATGGTAAAATTTTTGGCTTTGTGGGCCATAGGGTCTTTCTCACACTACTCACCTCTGATGTTGTAGCATGTTCCAATTAAGCATTCACAGAAACGAGCAGCAGGCCGTATTTGGCCCATGGGCCGTGGTTTGCCGACCTCTACTGCATACTCTTAGCTGCTAAAGAATTACTGTTCTTTGAATACAAGGTTTGTAGTATAGATCAGTTTTCTTCTTTTGAGGGGCTCGTGTTTGTGAAAATAATCCAGGCTTTGGGTAAGGGGGAGAAATTGGAAGTCATGTAATTGGTATACGCTTTGAGTCTTTTTAACAAAAAGGATGTTGAAACAACTGTGCAAGAACAGGATTTGAAGTTTAGAGGCCATGCATGGGTTTGCACAAGTCTCTAAAAAGTACCTGCGGAAGTGATTGTCCTTACTTTGACTCTCAGGAGTGTTGTGAGGCTAGAAGGAAAACTGTGGAGGAAAAGGTAAGGGACTTTAACTAAAAAATCACTCTTATACAAGCTAACGCTTTCCTTTCTTACCTGTTCCTCCCACAGGCCCTGGATTATTGTCACAGCATGGGGATTATGCACAGAGATGTAAAGCCCCATAATGTCATGATTGATCATGAGCACAGAAAGGTAAAGTGGTAGATGGACAAGTCTTATTTATCAACATGATGGAGTTAACAACCGTCTTCAACATTTTATTCCTAGCATCTGTCATAGTCCGTGGTACCTGTTAGGCACTTAATAAATATTTGATGAATGAATGAATGAACAAATCAGTGTGGAATCTACAATATGACATTAATGAACTTATCTATGAAACAGACTCACAGACACAGAGAACAAACTGTGGATGCCAAGGGGGAGGGGGGTGGGGGAAGGATGGACTGGGAGTTTCTAGAATAGATAAACAACAGGGTCCTACTCTATAACACAGGGAACTACATTCAGTATCCTGTGATAAACCCTAATGGAAAAGAATGTATGTATATCTGAATCCCTTTTCTTTACAGCAGAAGTCAACACAACATTGTCAATCAACTAGAATAAAATAAATTCTTTTTAAAAATCACAATGATTAAAACTTTATTCATTCATTCATATTCCTATCAAAAAGAAAACAGATTAGTGTAGTGGGTAAAACATTAGTTTTGGCAGGGAACCTGGTTTCTAGTCTTAAAAACTACTCTCTTGGGAAATGCCTTTCTCCTCATCTGCCTCTTTTTTTTTTTTAACCTATACAGTGGGTATACAAGTAATATTTGTCTTGCATGCCACTAGCTTATTGTGAGAATTAAGTGTGTACAGTTGTGAAATGGATGAAATATTCAGAAGATGCTGCTGCTTATTAGCAAGTATCGTGAGGCCCCTGAGCTCTGCAAGTACTTTTAATGAAAGCTGCAGTGTGACATTTCTGTTTTTCAAGGTGACCCAAGCCCACCTTTTATACAGTGATGGCTCTCTGTTGTAGGCTTTGGGGATATAGGTGATTTGTTCATTCAGTTAGTATTCTTTTAAGCACACACTATGTAATAGGTATTGTTCTGGAGGCTGGGGATATATGTGTGAGACAAAAATAGATTAAAAATTCTTGTCCATAGGAGTTCACATGTGGGGGAGACTGGTAGGATAGAAAGTTAAAAGTGATGTGGAAGGGGCTTCCTGGTGGCACAGTGGTTGAGAGTCCGCCTGCCGATGCAGGGGACACGGGTTCGTGCCCTGGTCCGGGAAGATCCCACATGCCGTGGAACGGCTGGGCCCGTGAGCCGTGGCCGCTGAGCCTGCGCGTCCGCAGCCTGTGCTCCGCGACGGGAGAGGCCACAACAGTGAGAGTCCCGTGTACCGCAAAAAAAAAAAAAAAGTGATGTGGAAGAAAAAATAAAACAGGAATAGGGAGTGGCAGAGGGTGTTGCAGTTTTAAACAAGGTGGTAAGGAGAAGGTTTCATTAGGAAGGTGACGTTTTGGAGAACGCTTGAAGGGAATCAACCATGCAGTCTCGGGAAGAGGATATAGCAGATGCAAACCCCTGAGACAAGAATGTGCCTGGCATGTTGGAACAGCACAGGGATAGAGCTGGGATAGAATGAACACGGGGAAGAGGGGAAGGAAAGGAGATCAGAGAGATAAATAGAACCAGATCATGCAAAACCTGGAAGATCACTGTCAGGCCTTTTCTCCGAAGACACGGGTTTGGCAGGATTTGAGCAGAGGGTTGGTAAGTTCTCACTTGAGTATTTAAAAGTTCACTACACATCTATTAGAACAGCTAAAATAAAAAATAGTGACAGTTCCAAATACGGACAAGGATGCAGGGTAACTCAATCTCTCATACATTGCTGATGGGAATGTCAAGTGGCATACTCATTTTGGAAAATGTCAAACTATTGTTTTATAGTTTGTCAGTTTCTTTAAAAGCTATAAACAATCCAGCAGTGACATTTATCCCAGAGAAACAAAGACTTAGGTCCACACAAAAACCTTCAGTGCATAAATGATTCATCAAACTCTGGTGTATCTATACTATGTAGTATTGTTACTGATTAGTAAGAACTATTGATAATGTAACAGCTTGGATGGGTCTCATGCTGAGTGAAAAAAAGCAGCCTCAAAAAGTTAAACTGATGGTTCCATTTCTATAATACTCTCAAAACGATAGTTAAAAAACAGAGAGGTTACCAGGGGTTAGAAAGTGAGAGGAAGGTATAACACAAAGGACATCTGTGGTGATGTCCTTTATCTTGTGGTGTAAGCTATATGAAGCTGCACATGTGATAAAATTGTGTAGTACTATACACACTTATGCATGTAAAACTGCTGAAAAAGAAAGGTCTCTGAATTGTCAGTTTCCTGGTTTTGATATTGTACTATAGTTATGTAAGATATTGCCATCAGGGGAACTGGTGAAGGGTACACAGAACATCTCCAAATTCCTATGAATTTATAATCATTTTTAAATAAAAATACTTTTTAAAAGGATCATTCTGGTTCCTGTGTGGAGAATTGAGAGTAAAAGTGAAAGGTAGACCAGTTAAGAAAAGCAGCTCTTGCAATAAATCAGAGATTGGTGATGGCATGGACCGGAGCAATGGCAGTGGATGTGATGATATGGTCAGAATATGGTAGAGCCAACAGGATTTGTTGACAGATTAGACTTGGGGTGAAAGGGAGACAAGAGTCCAGGGTGAAAAGTTTTTGACCTGAATGACAGGATAAATGGAAGGTAACAGAGGAGGAGGAATCTGGGAGAAACAGGTTTTGCAGGGAATTATCAGAGGTTTAGTTTTGAGATGTCTGTTAGGTGATCACAGAGAGATGGCTGGTGATATGTGTGGGCTAGAGAGTATAGGTGGGAAAAGCAGAGATACTGTGTGTGAAGCCACAAGACCAGAAATGGTCATCTGGGAATACTTATTGATAAGACAGGAAGCTCAGGGACAGCTCTGGAGCACTGATATTAAGAGGTTGAAGAGAAAGTGATAAAAAAGTTATATTTTCTTTCATACCTTTTGTTATATTTCCCTTTGTTTACTAAAAGAAGACACTGAACCTAATTAACAGTGAACTTTTGGAGACAGTACTGGAGCAGTCAGGCATTACTCAGACCCTACTGCTCACACTTCAAATCATGGTCATGGTTGGCACACAAAGGGCAAATAAGGTTGCCTTTTTTTTTTTTTTTTTTTAATTGGAGTATAGTTGCTAAGGTTGCCTCTTGTCCTTGCTACTACTGTTTCCACCTTCAGGATACATTTTGGTAAGAGCTGTTTTGTGTGGCTTTTCTCTTACTGCATTCACTCAGTAAATGTTTTTAGGTTTTCTCCTGTGTACTGGGCATTACACTGAATTCTAAACATTAGCAAAGGTGAATAAAACAGTCCCTACCCTCAAGGATCTTACCGTCCATATTTTTTTTTAAAACGTTTTCTTCTTTACTCAATTTTTTTTTTTTTTTTTTTTTTTTTTTTTTTTTTTTTTTATGCGTTACGCGGGCCTCTCACTGTTGTGGCCTCTCCCGTTGCGGAGGACAGGCTCCGGACGCGCAGGCTCAGCGGCCATGGCTCACGGGCCCAGCCGCTCCGCGGCATGTGGGATCCTCCCAGACCGGGGCACGAACCCGTGTCCCCTGCATCGGCAGGCGGACTCTCAACCACTGCGCCACCAGGGAAGCCCTACTCAATTTTTTTTTTTAATAAATTTATTTATTTATTTTTCTCTGCGTTGGGTCTTTGTTGTTACGCGCAGCCTTCCTCTAATTGTGGCAAGCGGGGGCTACTCTTCATTGTGGTGTGTGGGCTTCACATTGCGGTGACCTCTCTTGTTGCAGAGCACGGGCTCTAGGCACGTGGGCTTCAGTAGTTGTGTCATGCGGGCTCAGTAGTTGTGGCTTGAGGGCTCTAGAGTGCAGGCTCAGTACTTGTGGCACACGGGCTTAGTTGCTCCGCGGCATGTGGGATCTTCCCAGGCCAGGGATCAAACCCATGTCCCCTGCATTGGCAGGCAGATTCTTAACCACTGTGCCACCAGGGAAGTCCCCAGTCCATCTTTTTTTAAAAGGTAGCAAACAAATATTCAGTAAAGAGCTGTAGCTTCTATTAAAGAAATTTTAAGGTTGGTTGGGTAGGGGGGCATATCAAAGACAATAGTTGCTTCTATTTGCATAATTAGAAAAGACTTCATTAAAGGAGCTAACTTAAGTAACTCAAAAGATGAGATGTTCACCACAGTAGGAGTCTATATTGAATAGTGGAGACATTCTAGTCAGATGAGCAGTTTAAGAAATTTGCAAGCAGCCACATAGCACAGGGAGATCAGCTCAGTGCTTTGTGACCACCTAGAGGGATGGGAGAGAGGGAGACACAAGAGGGAAGAGATATGGGGACATATGTATATGTATAACTGATTCACTTTGTTATAAAGCAGAAACTAACACACCATTGTAAAGCAATTATACCCCAATAAAGATGTTAAAAAAAAAAAAAAAGAAAAAAAAAAATCACTAAAAAAAAAATTTGCAAAAGCACAGAATGAGATTGTATTTTTCAGGAACTGTAAGTCTCACTAGAGCAAAGGAATTAGATCCTGGAGAGAAACCCTGTATGTCAAGCTAAGAAGTTTTATTTTCATCCTAAATGCAATAGGTGGTCACATGAAGGGGTTTCAATAGAGAGTGACATGGCTTGTTATTTTTAAAAAGATTACTTCTAGGGAATTCCCTGGTGGTCCAGTGGTTAGGACTCTGCGCTCTTGCTGCCAAGGGCCCGGGTTTAATCCCTGGTCAGGGAACTAAAATCCCACAAGCTGCACAGCGCAGCCAAATAAAAAGAGTACTTCTAATGGCAGTGTGAGGGGTAACTTAAAAGATAAAGTCACTCATTATTTATTATCTTTTTATTTCAGCTACGGCTAATAGACTGGGGTTTGGCTGAGTTTACCATCCTGGCCAAGAATATAACGTCCGAGTTTGCTTCCCGATATTTCAAAGGTCCTGAGCTACTTGTAGACTATCAGGTGAGAAGAGGAGGGCAGATAAAATTTTGGTCCTTGTTGTTTATTTGCACATAATTTGCAAAAAATGTCATTTTGCACTTTTGAGTAGGCCATTTATGCACATCCGTGGCTATCCCTTTTATATGAATGTAAAATATGAATCACTTCAGTTCATCTGCCACAACTTATGTTTGTATTGTCATAATGTCAGTAGAATATGGATAGATCTGCATTTGATCCTAACTGAAGAGAAAGACACTTTTTCTAATCAGAAATTACACAGCTAGTTTGAGAATTGTAAGCTAGATTTAACCAACCTTAAAAGTAAACTGAAAAAAATGTTCCCTTCTTAAATTATATCTAGATATAAAGACCTTCCCTCTACCAAAAAAGAAAAGAAAGCACTCCTCTCACGGAAACAAAATCCTTGGGAATACCTTTCCTGCCCCAGTCCTCCCAGGTGTTATCAGATACCTTAAAAAATTCAGACTCTGTCCTAGAAATTCCTTTTCTGGGGTCTTGAGGATATAACCCTGAGTTCAAAAAACATTTTATACATAAAAATATTCTTTACAACATTATTTATAATGGTGAAAAACAGAACACTATCCTGTTGTAGGAGAAGTTAAAGATTAAATTCTGAAGCATTCATGCAATAAAAAAATGATACACGTTAGAAGGTTTCCATAGGCTGACAATTGGGTTGTTCTTACGTAAGTGAAGAAAGTAATTCAAAATAGTATGTACAGATTTAAAATGAGAGGGTGGGGGAGCATGGGTGGGAATGCATAGAAGAAAAACATGTTTTTGGTATTTGGACTTTAAGTCAGTGGAGTGGTTTGTTTTTAATAAAAAGCTTTTCTAAAAAAATTTGAAGTGACAGGATTCACTCTTGTCATTTCGTGTGTGATGACGACATTTTCTTTAATGCAGATGTATGATTATAGTTTGGATATGTGGAGCTTGGGTTGTATGCTGGCAAGTATGATCTTCCGGAAGGAGCCATTTTTCCATGGACATGACAATTATGATCAGGTGATATATGTTGTTCCTATTAGGAAATTTACTGGTCTTACCAAGTGACGGCCAGATCTGCTTACCCATTAGAAACTGCAGTGGATCTTGCTAAAATACAGATGCCTGGCCCCCCCCACCTGAGAGCTATTAAATTAATAAGTTAGAATCTGAGAGTGGAACCCTAGAATAATTTTCAAATATTCGCTTGTCAGCCAACCTGACATTGATCCTCAGATTGGTGTCTTGGGAACTATTGGTTTAGCTTTTGAAATTAGAGTTTTTCCTTTGCATTGCTTGTTTAATTGTGAGATATACTTGTATATACATGTTTTAGGAAATATTTTACAATTCAAAGAATAATAGTTTAAAATATAGGATATTACCTTAGAATCTCCTAATGTGAGCTTTTATTAGGGTTAGGAATGTTTTCTCCAACATGTTGGTTTATATGTGGTATTTCTGTGATCCTTTTGTCTCGTCATACAGATTGAGTCGATGTATGTCAGTAGAAATATAGATGGTATTTTTTATACTAGCTGCACTTCCCCTTGTAGATCAAGGGGCCATTTCATTCAAGGGAACCTGGAATGATTCTAGGGCCTTGTGGAAGGTACTGTTGCCTTGTTTGAGCACAGTGACTTTTTTTTTAAATTAAACTTTATTTTGAGGTAATGTAAATTCATGTGAAGTTGTAAGAATTAATACAGAGAAATATGGTGTGCCTTTTATCCAGTTTCCCCCTAACATAACTTTTTGCAAAACTATGTACAGTATCACAACCAGGATGTTGATATCAATATAACCAAGGTACAGAACATCTCTGTCACCTCAAGGATCCTTCATTTGCCCTTTTATAGTCGCACCAAGTTCCCCTCCCTCTCTTTCATGCTTCTCTGTTGTAATCTCCATTTCTGCAATTTTATCATTTCGAGAATGTTATATACATATGATGACCATTTTTCATATGAGTCGAAGAATACCATGTGAATTCGGTTAAAATCAGCAACTCTTTATCAGGTGCCATGCAGAATTGAGGAATATAGACAAAAAGAAAGAATAGCCCCTCATCTCAAAAGTCCTTCATAGTCTGTCTAGCAAGGGAACCAAACATATAAGAAAGTAAGTTACAGTAGTAAATGTCAGAGTAGAAGTGTAGACAAGATACAAAAGACAGTTGTAATGGGAATGAGTGGTCTGAGTATATGGGGTTGGGGGGGAGCTTCCCAAAGGAAGTAACATCTTCAGCTGGGTTGTAAGGGGGAAAAAAATAAGACTTCACCAGAAGGAAGGAAGCAGGTTATAAAGTGGTTTGCTTTTTCTGTTTGATACATTCACATCAGTAATAATTTAGGGAACGTTATGTGGAAATCCATTCATGTTGTGCAAAAAAATTTGAAGTAAATTGGTTGTAACATTCATACCTGTAGCCATGATGATCCGTTCTGTTAATTCAGTCATGGTTAATTGTTGATTTAATCATGTAATATGCTTTTGGTGTGGGTTTTGTCTTCTTCAATCCTAGTTGGTGAGGATAGCCAAGGTTCTGGGGACAGAAGATTTATATGACTATATTGACAAATACAACATTGAATTAGATCCACGTTTTAACGATATCTTGGGCAGGTAAGTCACAAAATAAAATCTGTGCATCTGTGCCTTAAGCAGTTTGGGTGTAAACTGGTCCTTTGGATCCCCAGAATAGTTATGTTCTCTTTGCCAACACTGCTGAGGTATCTCTGGTCCACTGCTACAGAATGCTGCATAGGCAGGCCTGTGATAAAAGCATTGGATTGAATGGCCATTTCCCCAGATTCACTTACAGGATTCTGAGTGTGGAGGTTGTAGTCAGAAGATTCCTGACTATGTAGAGTCTAGTAGAAGGGTTACAGTTGAGTCAGAAATCAAAATCTCCTGGTTCAACTTGCTTCTCTAAATGACAGAATTGTCTCTAAGAGAAAGAAATAGTCATAGAATAAGTACATGCTTCAAGACTGATGTGCAGACAACAGACTCTAAAAATAGTGGCTAGACACAACACTAACTCATTCACCACTTAACAGGAAGAGGTGGACTTTCTTGATACAAAGGCTTTTCCTGGCCAAGTGGCAGAGATGCCAGGAAAGGGAGTGTGGGGGATGGGGAGGGAGGCCTGGTTAGCCCAGCCACCTGGCCCTCCTTGCTGTGCAGGAGCATTCAGTCCTGTAAAGTAACCTGAATTATGTTTCATAAAATTGTGGGGACCCAGATTTCTCTTTTCTGCAACACTGCTATTTCCAGTCTCTCCAATTAGCTTTGTTGTCTCTGCAGTGGCAGAGCAGTATAAGACTAGTCTCTTGAGTTTTTATTTCTCTTGTGATTGGCTGGAATCCTAGCCACTAAGGAAAATGTAGGAGTGAAATGTGTTGGGCTTCTCTGCCCCTTGGTCCATTTCTCATTCCCCCTTTTGGCTCTGCAGACATTCCCGTAAGCGATGGGAACGCTTTGTCCACAGTGAAAACCAGCACCTTGTCAGCCCTGAGGCCTTGGATTTCCTGGACAAGCTGCTGCGGTACGACCACCAGTCACGGCTCACCGCAAGAGAGGCCATGGAGCACCCCTATTTCTGTGAGTCCAGCTGTTCAGTCCACAGAGCCTGTGCAGGCCTGCCCAGTAGATTGTACCAGGCCGGGGAGAATATATGCTGTGAAGAAAGCCCTGGGCCCAGAGCCCTACAGAACAGAATTGGAATTCCAACCTCCTGTACTTAGCTTGCTGCAAGGTTACTTCACCCACAGTGAGCCTTGGTTTCTTCAGTGGGGACCATGATTGTTGAGAGGATTCTTATCTAACAGAGTACCTGACTTATGATCACTCCTAAATAAATTGCTTTTCTTACTGTGTGGGTGACACTTCTCAGTGGCTAGTCTGGAATGGTTGGATTAGAACATACAGCCCTATATCTGTCCCGTCTCTTGTTAATCATTTGTTGGAGAGAGCCAAAAAGGCTTGAAAACCTTATTGTATGAACACCTTGACCTAGGTTTGTGAGTATAGCTAACTGTTGTCATGAGTGAAAATGCCACTTAGCTGCACCCCATCCTCACTGTGTTGGGTTGTTCCCTGGGGAGTGGTTGGGTGGTATTTTAGTGAATCAATTACACTCTTGCTCAGTCTCCTGTACCTAAAGCAGACTGAAAGGCTGATGGAGATGTAGAGTGAAGTCTGTGGTCATAGCACTAATTTGCACAAGGCTGTAGTTTTGGCCTGTTTGGCACCAAGCTGTAAACCGCAGTAAAACCAATTCACTCTGATAATATATTTCTGTTTGGGTAAGGGTAAATTGTATTATGTCATCAAATTCTAACAGGATTGGTTTTGTTTTAAATTAGCTCTACTATGGATAATTACCTCCTTTTCCTACTATTTAGTTTAGTAGTTGGCCTTTACCACAGTTTGACAGGAAAGATAGTTTTATTTTGTATTACTTGTTCAATTCATAGTGAAGGCAGTTGACACCTTAATTCTATTACTAAGGGAATAATATGGAATACAAATAAAATGTAAAGAATGAGGATGACAGCTTTAAGGCCCCAGCCCATTAGTTTAATCCTTCAAGCATAATAGAATCTAACCTTTTTGTCTCTTTTCTAGACACTGTTGTGAAGGACCAGGCTCGAATGGGCTCATCTAGCATGCCAGGGGGCAGTACGCCTGTCAGCAGCGCCAATATGATGTCAGGTCAGTTCATTGGTAAATTTATTTTTTTAAGAAAAGATAGAAGTCAGTTATCATTCTTAATTTTGCTCCCTCTTTGTGACCTGATTTCTGTGGCCCTCCCTCTTCTCTATAATGATTACCTTATTGACATACTGACCTGTATGGCTCTCCCCACCAGGTTTCAGGATGCTTTTGAAACCTGGTATACCTTAATGGCCCTGCCTTGAGTAAGAGTATCAACAGTCTCTTCTAGGCCAGAATCACAAAAATTATTTGGGACTTGAAAGTCTCAACAAGCCATGAGGAGTAAAGAGATCCTTTCATCTCACAGGTTAGAGTGACAGTAGGTGATGCTGTCCTCAGGAACAAGATTAAGAAAATGAGGGAGAGTAGAGATGGGGTTTGTACATGGGTATATATGCGTATAAGAATGGTTCTCGGGCTTCCCTGGTGGCGCAGTGGCTAAGAATCTGCCTGCCAATGCAGAGGACGTGGATTCGAGCCCTGGTCCAGGAAGATCCCACATGCTGTAGAGCAACTAAGCCCGTGTGCCACAACTACTGAGCCTGCACTCTAGAGCCCGCGAGCCACAACTACTGAAGCCTGTGCGCCTAGAGTCCGTGCTTCGCAACAAGAGAAGCCATTGCAACGAGAAGCCCGCACACCGCAACGAAGAGTAGCCTCCACTTGCTGCAACTAGAGAAAAGGCCGCGCGCAGCAACAAAGACCCAACACAGCCAAAAATAAAATAAATTAATTTAAAAAAGAATGGTTCTCTGAGTTTTTCCAGAGCAACTACAGTGTACCTAGTAAATTATAATGGTTTATATGAAATTATCTTTAATGTTGTTGAGTCATTATGATTTAGAGTGAGTTTTTACCCAGAAGAAACGACAGTTACCGAAAAGAAGCCATAGGCCTGTCCCCTAAGAATTATATATGTAGGCAGCGTCCACATGGATATACTCGTGATCGTGAGGGTACTTAGACACCCTCAAAGAATTGCTGTTACCTGAATTCTTTTTTTAAAGAACTAGCTGCCTTCTAGAGTTTATCCTCTGGGTGTATCATGCCAACGTGCAAAATGATATATGTCCAAGGTTACTCATTCTAGCCTTATCTGTAATCAAAGAACATTAAAAACAGCTCCGTGTAGAGTAGGGAACTGATAAAATGAATTACAGGGCATCCATTCAGTGGAATGCTATATGGCTAGAGAAAAGAATGAGTGTTTCGTGTTCTTGTCTAGTTTCAACTCCAAAGTAGTAATGTGAAATGAAGAAAGCAAGATCAGGACCATGTCCAAGACCAGGAATGGGCAAGAATATATAATCACATTCTTATATGTGATTCTTATATGCATATTTTTATAAAATTATATTTAAGTATATGCATAAAATATTTCTGGAAGGATACACCCCAAAAGTGGTGCCGTAAGTTGGCCAAGTGACAGGGCAAGGGAGAGTTCTCACTGTATACTCTTTTCAGCTATTTTTAAGGCATGTAACTGTATTAGCTATTCAGAAAATATACAACATTTTGAAAATGTGAAGAACTAGCTGATTGAGGGCAGTCTAACAGGTAATCTGATCATGGGTGGAAGAAACTAAATGGAAGTAAATCCTAAAACACTATTTCAGCTTACAGATGAGAAATGATCCTTTCTGCACTGAAAATGCTGGCTAACAAGGGAATGTGGTCATGAGCATGAACTTTGACTCCAGCCTTCTACTGTTCAGTTCACAGTGACTAGCCACATGTGGCTATTTATATTAACTGAAATCAAATAAAATTTTAAAATCAGTTGCTTAGCTACACTAGCCACATTGCAAGTGCTCAGTAGTCACATATGGCTAGTGGCCATCACGTTAGTACAGATTACAGGGCATAAAGTTTGGTTGGACATGCTGCCCTAGACAGGCTTGGGTTGGAATCCAAGCATAGATGCCACTTGCTAGCCATGCACCTTGGACAAACCGCTTAAACTCTCCAAACTTAGATTTCTTTACCTGTCTACTAAATTTATTGGAGCTTGTCATTTTAATTTGTGAAGATTTAATTTGAAATTAGATTTACTTTGTAAAAGTCTAAGGAGAGGCCTTTAATAAAATGAGAATTTGTGTCACTTTTGCGATAGGTGCTCTGAAAAACTGGTGACTAAGATTTCCATGGTGTCTCTAGCTCACTGTCAGCTGTTGTCTTTCAGGGATTTCTTCAGTGCCAACCCCTTCACCCCTTGGACCTCTGGCAGGCTCACCAGTGATTGCTGCTGCCAACCCCCTCGGGATGCCTGTTCCAGCTGCCGCTGGCGCTCAGCAGTAATGGCCCCTTCTGTCTCCTGATGCCTGAGCAGAGGTTGGGGAGTCCACTTACTCCCTTGATGCAGCTTGCGCCTGGCGGGGAGGGGTGAAATACTTCAGAAGCACCGTGTCTGAACCGTTGCTTGTGGATTTATAGTAGTTCAGTCATAAAAAAAAAAAAAAATTATAATAGGCTGATTTTCTTTTTTTTTTCTTTCTTTTTTTTTTTTTACTCGAACTTTTCATAACTCAGGGGATTCCCTGAAAAATTATCTGCAGGTGGAATATTTCACGGACAAATTTTTTTCTCCCCTTCCAAATTCAGTTCCTCATCACTAAAGAACAAAGATAAACCAGCCTCAATTCTGGCTGCTGCGTTTGGGTGGAGATTTCTTCCCATGCCCACCATTGCTCCCCTACCATCCCACACTTTGAGGGGTTTGTATTTCATGCTCTCCTCCAGAGATTACAAAAATGTAGCTTCTTGAAGGGAGGTGGGAAGGAAGGAGGAAGGAAGGACCCAACCTATAAGAGCAGTGTACTGCTAGTCACTTATATCACTTTACTCCAGAAGTGCTTCAGTGGGGTTATACTGGTGAATCTAGTGGAAATATGTCTTAGTTACACTGAGATGCTGAAAATCTACCCAAAGTGCAGACAGGTCCTGAAAACGTCTGTTCAGTATGAATCATGTCTTATTGACCTAACCTAAATCCAACTCACTTATAATTTAGTTTCAGTTCAGTTTAAAACTTTAATACAGTCCCTCCCAGGCTCCTTAACCTTGGTCCTCTTCCCCTTTCATCTCCCAACATGCTCTATAGCTGGTAGGAGGGGGAAGGCAAAGTCTTTTTCAGTTTTCTTTGACTTGGCCCTTTTGAATTCAGTTAGTTACTGGGTATAATTATTGCTTTTTACAAAAGAAAAAAACATTGTCTATGTTGGTTTCATGCTAGTAACTCTTGAAGAGCTAGTGAGAGATGTGGCCACTGCATTTTATTTTAAGCTTTCTACCTTTTCCTCCTACCTTCCCCTTCCCTCACATGCCATCCATTGAGAAGACCTGCCCCTCAGTCTTGTAAATGTACCTGAGAGGTAGGAGCAGAGCCACTATCTCCAGTGAAACTGAAATGGTAGACCTGTAATTGTGGGAAAACTAAACTCTCTTGTTACAGCCCTGCCACCCCTTGCTGTGTGTATATATATAATACTTTGTCCTTCATATGTGAAAGATCCAGTGTTGGAATTCTTTGGTGTAAATAAACGTTTGGTTTTATTTATCAAGGTTAGATTTAAGTTCCCTGTGTAAAGGTCTCGCTGGGTGGGTGGCTCACGTTCACATCTGAGGGGCCTGCAGCCCTGTACCGTGGAGGCTTCCCAAGGCCCCCATTTTTATACAACCCTCGTTCAACCCATGGTACCGGGCAGGTAGAGAGGCCTTAAAAAAGCTCCACAAGCCAAAGCGTCTCTGGGGATTAAGGATCCTTTGCCATAAATTCATTTTGTGTCTCAGCAGTGCAGGGATTGGGGATGGGAAAAGTCGCCAGTTTTTGTGTGTTTGTGTGTGTAAAGTGGATTTTCCACTGTAATCCAGCCACCTAAGTTTATCAGGTGCTTCACTGAGGAAGCCTAGTTTTTTAAGCACAATAGCAAAACCATCAGCTCTGTATTTTCTCCTGTTGCTTCATTACCGTAGCTGCTTGTGGGGACTAGGAAAAATTCTTCCAACATATTTTAAGGCCTGAAGTCTTAGTTCCCCATTCTCCTACCTTTATAGATTCACAAGTCTTTCTCACCTGGGCATCATAGATAAACAATTGTTTGAGGAGTTGAATTTAATGAACTTATCTAACTTTGTAACCCATCTTAGCTCTAGTAACTTTATCAAAGGTGGTGGCTTTAGTGAATATAATGGTAAACTTTAGAGGAAGCTAAAGCCTCCTTTTATAGTGCTTCTCAACCATAGGGAAAACATTCTATGTGGCAGGGTGATCTTCTTCTTCGTGGCCACTTACAGTGGATATTTATTGTTCTCGACCCTTTTATGCCCTAGAATGCTGTGGGGGTTACCATGTTGAATTTGTGCAGAACCTCAAAGCACCAGATGTGCCAGAGATGCAGTTTGAGATTACGTTTGCACTGGATTGTGATTTGAACAGGACACTTATGACTGATGAATTATTTCTTTTGAGGTGGGGAGGAGGGCTGTAACTCAAGACTTCACATCCCACCCTTGTAGCTCAGAGAACCTAGGTGTAGCTGAGGCTGATGTGGGGAGCTGCAAACAGCTGGACCTCCTAACATGCATCAGACCTTGCAAGAAACGTAAGGTGAATGCAGAGGACTCTGAAATGCCACCCAAGAGCCTTTTAAAAGAAATAGAAGTATTTAAAATGCTACTTAAGGAGTCACTGCAGAAGCATGAAAAAAAAAAAAAAAGACCCAATTGGGTGGGTGGGTGGGGGGCAAGGGTTTACAGAGTAACAACTTCTGTGTTGTTGTAAATTACCTCATCTGTATACCTTGTATTGGGACACTTCATTTCTCAGCACTACCTGTGTCTGCATTGATTAGATGGCAGGAAATGGAAAGCCAATCTAGGACACTTGTGTTGGCAATTACTCTGAAAGGTTCTTTAAGTATTTTTTAAACTTTGTTTGAAGTGCTCCCTCCCCCCTTTTAAGTTTGAAGTCATAAGTTCCCCCTCCCCACCTTGATGATTTATTGGTTGTAATTGTATTGTATTTGGTATAACTAAAACATAACTGTGCTGGGAAGAAGTTGTGCCATGAAGGTCTTTAATTTTTTTTTAATAAAAACATTTAAACAAATGAAATGTCCCTGCAGCCTGAGCAATATGCTTCTCCAACCGACACCGTGTGTGTGACAGATGGCTTAGTTCTCAAGTGCTTTGAATTTAATACTGGGCTGATGGAGATGTGAAATGGGATGAATTAAGGTTGGTTGAGGAGCACTGAAGTGTAGGAGTTTTTGACATTGCGATACAGTGAAGAGAGCATGATGTTTTTGCTAAACAGGACTGGTTTCATTCCTGCCCTCGTCGCATACTTGGCTACTTGGCAAGTTACTTCTGAATCTGTTTCATCATCTATAAAATGGAGCCACTGCTTCTTTGGGATTAAATGAGAGTAAATGTCAAGTGTCTGGCACCTGTTATGCCCTTGTTCAACCTAATACCCCTGGCCCCTGGTATGGGGGATTAGTCCTTGGCCCTGACTTTGCAAGTAATTCACAGTATGATCTCTCCTCCGGCTCTCTTGGGACCAGCGTGTGTTCAGTCAGGGGAGTCTGGATGAGATGTCTTCTGAGTTCCCTTTCAGCTCTGACACTGATTTTAGAAAGTTTGAGTTAGTGCGTAAATACAGAGGTCCATGGAGACAGTTGGTTTGTTAGCAGAAAAGACCAGTGCTCAGTGAATGGCAGTAAGCCCTGTGGAAGGTCAGCCTTGGAGAGACCTCCAGTGCAGGAGGCGACGTGCAGTCTTTGGTGCCTGGAATGAAGGTATTGCTGGTGAGCAAATGGGAACATACTTGGCAGCTTTAATAGAAACTACCAAAAGGGCTGGTAAAAGAGGTGAAACGAGTTTACTTGCTTATTAATGTCAAATGAGTAAATTCTACAACAGTATATACTTGGAATTTCATTTATTCTCTCTCATTTAACAACAGTTGAAAAGTTGAAATCAGGAAATGCCGTTATCCCAAATTCTTAGTTTCCTTTAAATGTTCAGTGCATCCGTATGTTAATAATATTGGGAGTTGAGAAGTGTGGTTTAGATAAAAGGAACCATTGTGTAATATCTTATATCTGAAATGCCTAACTTATATGAACATTAATTTCTCACATTTACTCTTATTTTATCCATGAGACAGATAGGAAGAGTAAGTTGTTAGAGTGGGCCTGTTAGAGACAGAGGAATATATTTGGTAAAATTAGATCTTCAGGGTATGGCTAATTACTGTAGTCCTGAAGTAGTAGAGAAAATTGTGGATTGGTTGACAGATTTTGAAATTTTTATTTCCTCTCAATCTTTAAATTTCTTCTTGTTTCACCTGTTGTCAAGTGTGGTTACAATTAGAACTGACCTTTTGAGTATCTCTTGAAAAAATCTAGTTTTGTCACCACTCCCACTAGCAGATTTCTCTCCTGAGATTAGAATTGGGTTTGAGTAGTTGTTTAATCGTAACAGTCCTTGCCTGTACTTCCCTGCTGGTAATTTCCTCCTCCCTTGTGCTGATTGATGCTCCATCCTATGTAAAAGTCACCTCTCTCTGCTTCCCCCACTGCCGTCACTACCCCTGCACCCTTTTTCCTTATAACACCTGACCTTATGTTATTTTTGTCTCTTTCCCCACCTGCATGTAAAGTCCCTGATGACCTTGTATGTCTTACTAATCTGTGCATCCTCATAAAAAACATTTTTTTTAAGTGTGTTAATATCCTTCAGAATTGAAGAGGATCAAATGGAGTAGCACGAGGAAAATGCTTAGCACCATACCAGGCTTATAATAGATGCTCAATAAATAGTAATTCCATCCTCCACTCCCAGTTCCACCTTTCCCCTCCTCCACACACAATAAATTAGTGGGAGTGTTGTTGAATAAAGAACATCTCAAGATGAGAAGAGCCTTGTTCATAGATGTGCAGCTATAATTATAAGCCACAGGCCAGACTGGATTAACATGACAAAATATTTATTTAATGTTTACTTATTTATTTTAATTACTTAATAATTTAATGAGCCCTTGGTGCAACCTTGAGTGGCTGAAGGCTGAGCAACGATCCTGACCAATTTAGTAGAATTAGGTGCTACAATATCCCCTGCTTTCCACCATTGGTATATAACAATGTGAAATTCAGGCTGTTCTCCAAGTAGTACAGATACATAGAGGGTGTCACAAGGTAGTCTGGTTCTGGAGTCAATGTGGACAAGTGCTTTCTAGATTTCATAACTCTACTATGATTCTGTGCTAAATTTAACCACTTCAGAGAAGCAACCTAGTAGAACTATAAATGCCCTGGTTCTGATAAGAGTTATGGCTGGCTGTGTAGTTTTGGCTCAGTAATTTAACCTCTCTGAATCTTCAAAACTGACTTAAATTATTATTGTAAAACATTTTAGATGTACCAAGTTGTAAAGAGGCTGTAACACACCCATGAACCCACTGCCCAAGTTAAGTCTATATTACCAATACAGATGAAGCCCCTTTTGCCCCTCTTCTCTTCCTCCCTGCCCCAGAGGTTCTGATATCTTCTTCATATGTAAAATTGGGGTGTTAATACCTATCTTACAAGGTGGTTATAAGATTAGATGATAAATGTTTGGAAAGTGCCTGGCACACAGTAGAGTTGGGCTAAATATTCACTTCCACTCTGAATTGTATAGTTGTGCAGGTTACGTGCAGAAAAAGATTCCATGTCTATAGGAATGCCATAGACTTGTGCATTTATTTCTACAGTTTTACAGTAGATGGCAGTAAAATACCTGGTTCTAGAAGAAAAAAAATCCATGCATTAAATATGACAGGTTTTCAACAGATGCAAGTTGTTTCTAATTTCCATGAAGGCCAGCATTGCCCTGTTCTCGCCCCCTCTCACTCTTCTTCTCTAAGATTCTATCACTCTTAGCTCCTCTGAATTTTTAATTTCTCTACTGAAAGCCAAATATTTTTGCACTATAGCAAATTACAGTCTGGACTTGCCTCCCTGTGGTCATAATCACCAGAGATTCTTAGTGGTCTCAATGTAAGAAGCTCTTCCCCAAGCACCTCCAGATGGGAGTTTATAGGATGGACAGTCCCTTTCTTAGAGAAGTTCCCGAGGGGATTGGGTATTTCTGAGTCAGCTTTACTCTTGCATCATCTGCTTGGACAGAATTTTCTTGGCTCCTCTAATGATGAAAAGGAAAAGCAGCAGCATCTGGCAGCTGGTTTCCTGATTTCACCCTGTGAGTCAGAGTCTCGGCTACAGCTAAACATTTGTAGACTTACCTAGAGAGGGAGGACTTTGCTTCTCTGTGTTGAACAGTTCTGGGAACTCCACGGTGAACTTCCTATGAAGAAACCTAAATACCCACAGCTCTCCACACCTCATTCTGTTCCCTGCTCACCCACTCAGCTCTGTCCCCTCAGCCCAGGATCGGAGTTTCTTATGGACTCATCTTCTTGACTGGTCTTTCCAGAATTCGTTTATAAAATATGCCGCTCAACAAACGTGTTGATGTCTGCGAGCCTGGTCCTACGCTAAACACTGGAGATTGGGAGAGATGAGACGCAAGCAGAAAGGCAGGAAACAAATTGTTCCCCAGGAAAAAATCATATTGCTTGTCAGCATGGTGGATTGAGCTAACTCGTAAGTACCCACCTCCTGCTCCAAATATGTGAGGATGCTGACTGACATAATTTACTTTCAAATAAATAGCCAATTTCAAAGAAAAAAGTGGAAATTCCCAGGTGGCAGAAAGGAAGACAGCATTCATCCTGAAGGTAAGTGGGTATTGAAGTCACAGTGAGCCCCCACACAAGGCTTGGATACAGATGGGCCTCAGAGCATAGGGGCTAAGGTTTGAATGCCCCCAGGGAGATAGGAGACAGCCTCAGTGCCTTTGAAGGTAAAAACAAAGAATCCCCTGGCACTTGAAAGAGAAGGCTGCTCCCGGGTAAAAAGATTAGAGGAAAACAAAATATTAGCTGTAGTTGCTTCTGGGAAGGGAGTTTGTGATGTTGTACAAAAACTCCTTAGGAAGAAAGTCCTGAACTCTTGGGGGAGGAAGAATGGTCAGGAAAGCCTTCCCAGAGGAGGGACTGCTGGAGCTGGCTTGAGAGAGGTCCAGCCTTAGCAGGTTCGAGCTGCCAGAGCCCGCACTTCCCATCAGAACCCACGTCTCTTGCTTAGTTCGGCTTCCTGGACTGCCTTTTCATAGCTGTGCTTCCAGGAATCCCTGTCCAGGTTTCTAACGAATCATTATAGATAAACTTTCTTTCTCTTGCTTTTTGCTCTCTGGTCCTTTCAACAAAAAACACATTTATCCTCACACAGATCTCTAGGTCAGCTATAGTTCAACTGACCTAAACTGGTTCAGCCAAGTGACTCTGCTTCAGGTTGAGGATTGACTGGGCTGGACTGGGCTCCTGTGTTGATTGGTTTCAGGTTTGCTCCATGTAGTTCCTTCTGGGTCCCATGCCGAAGCTGCGGCAGCTACCCAGGGCATGTTCTGGTGGATTGCTGGGGCACAAGAGGCCAAAGGACAGACACCAAGCCAGAGAGAAATCAAGAAGCTCTAAGAACACCAAGCAAACTTATACACAACTAGGCATATCATATTCAAAATGCTAAAACAGAAGACAAAAATCTTAAAGGCAGCTCAGAGAAAAAAATGACATTGCCTACAGAGAAAGCTAAGAATTATCAGAGACCATGCAAGCTAGAAGACAATGGATTGACTTTAGTGCTGAAAGAAAAACAAAACAGTCAATTTAGAATCCTATACCCACTGAAAATATCTTTCAAAATGAAGAAGAAATAAAGCTTTTTCTCAAAGAAAAACTGAGGGAATATATTGCTAGAAGAAATATTAAAGGAATATTAGAGGAAGTTCTTCAGACAGATGGAATATGATGCCAGACAGAAACTTGGATCTACACAGTGAAATTAAGAGTACTGGAAATGGAATAAATGAAAGTAAATTTTTAAAAAAATTTAATTGCCTTAAAAAAATAATTGAAGTGTAAAGTAGGAGGTCATCAAACTTTCTGTAAAGGAACAGATAAATAGTTTAGGTTTTGCAGGTTATATGATCTCTTGCAAGCAATGTACTCTTTGTGGCATGAAAGCAGTCTTAGACAATAGGTAAGTGAGCATGGTTGTGTTTCAGTAAAACTATTTATGGACTCAGATTTGGATTTCTTGTAATTTTTATGTGCCGCAAATTATTCTACTTTGATTTTTTTGCCAGTAATTTAAAATTGTAAAAGCCATTCTTAGCTCATGGGCCATACAAAAGCAGTCAGTGAGCTGGTTTTGGCATGCATATGAGTCATCCTTTGCTGGCCCCAGGTCTAAAGCAAAAATACTAGCAATGAATTGTGTATTTATAGTGTACGTTAAATTTTTTAAATGTGAATAAATGAATTGATATATCCATATGATGAAATACTAAACAATAAAAAGTAATAAACTTGATACGTGCAACAACATGGGTCAATCTTAAAATAATTATGCTGAGTGAATACCAGACAAAAAAGACTACATACATTCCATCCATATAATATTCTAGAAAATGCAAACTAACTAGTGACAGAATGTAGTTAAGCGGTTGTCTGCAAGTGTGAGGTGAGGCGGGGTTCCCGGTAGAAGGGGAAGAGAAGGAAGGATTTCAGAAGTGAAGCAAAGCATGTGACAACAGCATGGAGAACAGAAGGGAGGAAATGGGAATCTACAGTTGTAAGGTCTTTATACCATCCATGAAAGCAGGATATTTGAAGGCAAATTGGTTAATTTAAAATGTGTATTGTAAACCCTAGGGCAATCACAAATTAATCTCCACCTCTTGCCTACTCTCCGTCCCAGGGTCTGGGGACTTTTCTTGGAAATTCTGAGACAAAGACGATTCAGCTATATTTCACAGGGTCAGATGCAGAAAGTATGTGAGAGCTAGGGCTGCCAGAGTCATATTATGAACCCAGGGCCTGTGGGAGAATGCAGTCAACATGAAGAAATGGGCAGCTGAGAGAGAGAGGGAGAGAGGGGACGCAGAAGGGCAAGAACTTTTCAGTTACGTGAGCCAGTAAATCTTTTTGCCTGTGCTTTTTTTTTGGGGGGGGGGGGTAAAATTTCCCGTCACTTGCTGTTTAACAAAATACCACAAATTGATTAAAGGCCTACAGGAGAATATCTGCTGCTTTGAATTTCTCCAGGTAAGGCCTGCACCTTCTTTTAAAGCAGCGGTCCCCAACCATTTTGGCACCAGGGACCGGTTTCATGGAAGACAATTTTTCCACAGACCAGTGGGGAGGGATGGTTTGGGGATGATTCAAGCACGTTAAATTTATTGTGCCCTTTATATATTACAGTGTAATAATAGAAATAATAAAATAATTATACAACTCACCGTAATGCTGACAGGAGGCAGAGCTCAGGCGGTAATGTGAGCGATGGGGAGCAGCTGTAAGTACAGATGAAGCTTCGCTCGCTCACCCACTGCTCACCTCCTGCTGTGCGGCCCGCTTCCTAACAGGCCATGGACCGGTACCCGTCCGTGGCCCGAGGGTTGGGGACCCCCGTTTCAAAGGACTTGATCGATTAGGTCCACCCAGGCCAATCTTTCTTTTGACTACAGGGTCAACTGATTTGAGACCTTCATTACCTCTGCAGAATCCTTTCATCTTTGCCGTATAACATCACTGGAATCATGAGACTGAGATCCCGTGATAGTCACAAGACCTGCCCACACTCAAGGGGAGGGAATTAATTAGGCATGTATACCATGGGTGGGAATCTTAGGGACCATCTTAGAATCCTGCCTGCCAGAGTGACCTAAGATGCCCCTGTGCCCTGTACTCAATCATGAATCTCTTGGTTTCTGGGATTTTCCATGTTCTCCCAGATTTCTAGGTTGCCCTCTGTCTGACCTCTTTTCACTTGGCTTTGCAATTGCCTGGTTACTTGTCTCTTCCCCTTTAGAAGTTGAGCAACTCAACATTTGTCACTCTACGGCCCACCTCATAGCCTAGCACTGGTTTGGGCCATAAACATTTGTATGGATAAGTGGAGGTGATTCTTATTGGAGATAAGGATTAATCTAGATGCCATCAAAGACCACATTCAGTGCTAAAAAATTCGTTAATTAACCCTGCAGACTCCATCCAGTCCAAACTCTTTGAATATGGTTTGAGAGGTTCTGTCTAACTTGTCCCTGCACACTTCTCTGCCCTCACTAGTGTCAAAGTTCACTTTGTCTTTCATGCTGTGCTATAAGGACACTAAACCACTTGTAGTTTCTAGACTATGATTTGCTTTCTGTTAGCTTCAAGATGGTGCCTGTGCTATTTTCTCAGACTAGAATGCTCTTCCCTACATCAACTGACCTACATCAATTGACTACAAATGTTCAAAGGAACTTAATTGACTAAGTTTATTAATGGTACCGTTACCAACTCAAACTTGGGTCTGCTTGCCCGTGCACAGCAAAGCCAATCTACTGACACCAAGTTGTGGTGAAAGAAAGTGCAGCATTTATTGCAGGGCGCCAAGCAAGGAATCCAGGCAGCTGGTGCTTAAAAGACAAATTCCCTGATGGGTTTCAGGGAAAGGTTTTTAAAGACAGGGTGAGGGAGGGGGGTTGTGCAGTGCTTGATCAGCTCATGGACATTCTTCTGATTGGTTGGTGGTGAGATGATCGGGAGTCAACATCAACCTTTTAGTTCCAACTGGTCTATGGACAGCATACAGTTAACTTCTTCCACCTGGTGGGGGTTTCAGTATCTGCAAAACAACTCAAAGGATATGGCTCAGAATATTATCTACAGCCCTTGAGGAGGAACTAAAGGGCCTTGACTTTGTTCAATGGCTAAACTATTATTATTTTGTCTCGTTTGACTGTTTTCCTTTCTTTCTGTATTTTTCTCACTTCTCAGATTAAATTTGTTTTTTGGAACTTGAGGAAGGCCTAGGAGGCTAAAGTTTTTCTACAGACAAGGGGCAGGCAGAGGACATGGTTGGCGGGTTGGGGATGGTGGGGGAGTCTGTCCTGGGAAGGCCCCATAGGGTCCTGCTCAGTTACAGTACCAAAGTGATTGTTAAAATTTACTAGATTTATGAATGGAATTGTAAAATTTGTCAGTTGAAGGAAAAACAAGGTTTGGGGATTTCTAAATTTAATACATTGAGTATTAGTGAACTTCAGAGTAATTTCTGCTCATGAATGCTACCCAGAGGACATAAAAGAGGACTTAAAATGTGATGGTGGACCATGCAGCCTGAATGAAACCAAGACGGGCCAGTAGTAATGGGTTCCATGTGCTAGACGCCTCAGAATAAAGAATTGTCATGGTAGGGGTCATCCAGCAGCCAGAATCATGGGAGTTTCAGTGAGGGAGGCCTAGCATTGGAGATTTAAGAGGTGGGGCAGTTCCTGGCCACAACGATAGGGGTGTGACCAAGGGAATGAGTGGCCTATTGAAGAGAAAGGACTGTCATCGGAGACGAGGCAGTCAACGACCTGATAAGACAGATGCTCCTTTTGGATGAATGGCCAGTTTTGTATAACTCAAAGGGAACACTGCTTACATAACCGTCTATGCGAACAGCGTCTTTGGCATTGTGCGGTGCACAATCTGCATAACCGTATGCGATGGTTCTGCTAAAACCTGACGTCACCAAATACGATGACAGGAGTACCTGTGGGGAGTGAGACAGCAGGTAAAATTCTTGGTAAGCAAAAACAGAGTGAACAATTATGGAGTAGTTACTAATATGCTTGGTAGTGTTCTGAGCACTTACCCAAGAACTCTTGTGAGTTCAGTAGTTTTATTATCATCAGTATCATTTTACAGATAGGAGAAACAAAAGAAATGATAAAATCTGCTCCTGAACACATTTCTTCAAGAGTGCCACGCTCTGCAAATTCAGTTGCAACTAACTCTCCGGGGCGCGCTCCCCGCGCTCTTCCTCTCACCGCTTAGGGCGCCTGCGCGCGGGTACGGGTGACCGCCGGCTGCTCCCGCCGCAGCCGCCGCCGCCGCCCGCCCGGCGTAGCGGGGTCACGTGCTGGCACGGGGCGGAGCCCGCGCGGGGACGCCTGCGCGCCGCGGGCTGACCAAGCCGAGCTTACCCCTCGGAGCCGGCGCTGGATCCCGCGGCCGCTGCCTCGTCTTCTGTCGGCTCCGCCGCCAGCCGGGGCTCGGGCCCGGGCCCGGGCCCCCGGGACATGGCCGTCCGGAGTGCGCAGGATGATGGTCCCACCTCCAGCCGCTGGGACGGCGGCGCGGGGAAGGCAGGTACGGAAGCCGGCCGGGGCGCCGGGAAGCGGCCTGCGAGGACGGCCTGAGGGACAGGGGCGGCCTTAGGGTCAGGGGACAGCTGCCGGAGGAGGGGGCCGGGGGACCCGGGACGACCGCGCGGGGTGCGAGAGAGGAAAAGGCTGAAGACCCGGGTCACTTCTGAAGTGGAAGAGATCCTGGAATTGGGGGTCAGCGGATGCTGAGGGGACCGGAGGAACCCCGGCTGCATACCCGCGCCCCCAGTGGGAAGGACGGGGCGGGCGGGGGCCCCGCGTCCCACCTTGTCGCATCTGGAGAGGAGAATTGGGTCTCCCTGAGAACGGAGGCCAAGCCTCGCCCCCGACCGAGACTGTCCGGCCACGTCCGCAGGCTCCGGGGGCCGCCTCCCTAGTAGTGGTCAGGCCGGTTTCCCAAACTTCATTCATCGGTCGCAGTCTGGAGTGACGCGGTGTCCGTGGACCACATATTTCTTTTAATTACCTCGAAATTCACCCTTTAAAGTGTACAGTTCAGTGGTTCTTAGTACATTTTTACAAGGTGGGGCAACCATCACACTGTCTTAATTCCAGAGCATTTCTAATGCCAAAAAGAAAGGCCATCATTCCCCAGGCCCCATTCTCCACAGCTCCTGGCAACTACCAATCTACTCTATCTCATCCTGTGCCACCTATTTTAATGTTTAATTGTGTAAAAAACGAGTCTCTCTATTTTTTTATACTGTCTTATACTAATTTCCATGAAATCATGGTTTCGTCGTGCGCTGTTTTCAAATACCTTTTACATACAGTTAATAAATGGAGAAGACTAAGGTAACTTTCCCACTTTTCCATCTTCTGGTGGGTGGTGCCCATAATAGAACCAACCACATATTCAACCCACGTTCTGATGAAGCACCTGGTTATTCACATTTTGTTTCTCTGGGTTCATTTTGTTATTGCCCTTTTCTCCTAGTCTAATGCTGCATGGAAATGGAGCTCATTCCTCGTATTACTCCTCTAGGCCCTTTGGCCTTGTAACCCTTTGCTGATGTTTAGATAACATCTGTCCTCATGGCATAATAGTCATTGCCTCAAGTGGTATGAGTCTTGTGACATGATGTAGTGCAGCTGCGCCTAGGTTGCGAGACTTTACCCTTGTTTCCTTGATTTTGCTTCTTTGGATAAGTGGGAGGAATTTAGAGATGAGAGGAGTTTGTTTTTCTGTTTTTCTTGTTTGTTTTTGTTTTGTTTTTAATCATAGGAGAATTGACAAAGTTACTAATACTATTAACTCTCTTTTGTCGAGGTTACAATTAGATTGGTTTACTGTCTAGAATATTTTTCTCCATTTTGGGGGTAGTCTTTCTTCATATGTGCATGTCTTTATTTTTCAGGTAGTTAATGAATCTCTGATAATTTGGGTACTGTTTGTTGAAACTAATTAGTACTTCCAAAAACAGAGTTTCTTTTATTTTGTTTTTAATAGGATCCTTACTCAGAATAAGGTAAGGTTTTCCTCTCCCACTGTATTTCTCTGGTACAGATATGAAGTTCAGGCATAAATTTTTTTTTCAAGCATAAATTTTTAAGTTAATTTCCAATGTCAACACCAGGAGTTCAAGGGGTGGAGTAGGGGGTGTCTGTCTGGGAGGATCTCTTTCTGACTTGCTCTTTCATGGTTTTGATTAAGGCTAGCTCTGCCTATTTATGTTTAACTTCTGTTTAAAGTCTGTAAAGCTTTCTTGACATGCAAACTTAAACCAAATAATCATTATGGAATTTTATTCTTGCACATAAGATTCATTTATTAAGCATGTAGATCATTTACCTGATCTAAGTCACTGATGTGTATTTTGCTGATATGGAAAAACTTTTAGAGGAAGCATAGCTAGTGCTCATTTTTAGCCATTGCCCTTTCCTGTGTATTAAGTTCCCCAAGCCAGATGCTTTTGAAGATACCTGTTGCTCTAAGGAAGCAGAAATCTCTACCTGAGTTCCGTAGCCAGAGTAGGGAGAGGTTTGAGACAATAACAGACTCAGCCATCTTTATCTGAGTTGTTAAGGACTACTGTTTCAGTGCTCCTTATTTAAATGATCGTTTTAATAGAGAGCAGGCCAAGTAGTACCAATGTCATTCCTTTTTCCTTTGTTGAATGAATTACTTTTCAGGCAGCAGGGATTTATTTATAGCAGCGCCTTATATTTTGCAGCCGGCTCTAGAATAGTCATTTCATTCTGTCGTGGTTACGAAAGCCAAGACCTTTATTATAAAGAAACTTGGAAGATATCAGCTTTGGAATATATAATACATCTCCCTTATAAGTGGAGCAATTAAAAAATTGGAGAAGAAAGGATTCAAGGGGATTTGAAAATGTGGGCTTTTATCGCAAGCCCAAATATCGCATTCTCAAGTCCAGCAATGTGTCCTACCCCAAAATCCATATGTAAAATTTATCTTAAAATAGTTAGACGTTAATTTTAACCTTTTTCCAAGCATCCCAAGAATAGCTCTGACTTTCCTCTTTCTGAGGTGAAGAGGATATGACGTGTACATTAGTTGTGCATTTGAGACTCTGCAGAACCTCTTCTCCCTCATTGTGTAGTCTAGCAGTTGAATTCATCACTATGTAATTTATACATCTCTAGCTCACTTGAGTTTGCTGTTTTCTCCTCCCTTTTTATGTCACAGTCAAAGCCTGTATGTACGCTAGGTGCAATGAAATATTTGTCTGTGGGTGTGGCACACGTAGGAGTGCCTTCTTCATCTGCCACTAACATTTAATTGCTGGAATATGGGATTGAGAAAGGCGATATTGGGGTCTGAACAGACAGCCACTAAAACCCACAATTGAGCAGCATTCTACTCTGGGAATCACCAATAGCTTTAGAAAAAGGTCAAAGTGCCTACAAATCTATGTAGAGTTTTCTGGTGTGGATATTCTTAACAGTAATATGGGGAAAATAATGCCATTTACTATAGGCCAATTTTTCCAGAGGAACAATAGCTAAGCTAAATTATTTGTTCTGTTCCGCTCGTATGTGTTGAGTTCCCACAGAGCATCAGAATCAAGGTGATAGCAGTAAATTTTGAAATGCAGGATTTAAGTAGAATCCAAACAGAGTTTTTAGAGAAATAAGTATTGGAGCTGTGGTTTGGGTTCAGAATTAGTTAAAATTTTGGCATATTATTTACCAAAACCTACTGGAAATCCAGCTGATTGCAAACAGTTTTATTTCCTCCAAGATATAAACAGTGATTTTCCTTTTCCCCCAGATTGCTGAATAGCTTAAGTGGAAAGAGGGGTAGGGTGGATATATGTCTTGAAAAATTGAGGAAAATTTTCCATACTCTTAGAAAATAGGTTAACAAGGTTTCTAAATGTCAGCTGCCTCGGTAAGTATTTAGTATTACCATTTAAGTGTTCTTAATTTATGATGTGTAGGAAGTACAAGAGCACTCCAAGTTAAAAAAATTTTTTAATATCTGATTTTTTTCTTTGTTGGAAATTAATTCAATTCCTGCACATATTTTGTCTCAGCCTATGTTGTTATATAAAGTCTTTTCTGTTTTCTGTGTCTCAGTGATCCCTCTTTGGGAACATAGAGGCTTCTCTTCCAAAGGATGGCCCTTTGACCCAAAGTAAAATCCCTCCCTGTCTTCCCCTTCAGTGGAGGATAAATCCAGTCCAGACTCTCCTATTAGCTGCATTCACTGCAGTCCTTCCAGCCTCTCTTCCTTTACCTAACACTTCAGCCTCTTGGAATTTTTCTGTTTTCAGGGCATGATGTTTCTTTCATGTGACAAGGTCTTTGCACATACTCTCTGGAATGCTCTCCCTTCAGCACACTCTTCCATGTGCAAACTTTTCTTTAAGGAGGTACCACAACATATTCTTGGTGAAGCCTTTCCTGATTGCCTCAGAAGTAGTTATTCTTTCCTCTGGGTTTTCATGATTCCTCATGGTTCTGTTATATCATGTGTAATAATTATGTTGCTCCCTACTGTGAGCCTCTCAAGGGCTGGGAGAGAGTCATATTCATGTTTTTATCCCAGTATGGTGCTTACTACAAGTAGTTGCTCATTAAATGATCGACTGATAAATGAATGGATAGATCAATGGACAAATGGATGGATGGTAAGACACGCCCAAGCCAAGAACTTGAAGCACTTTGTAAATAAACATTTGACTAGTTAGGTGCTGTGCTGACAGGAAATTGAGACTTGATTTTTCATGATTTCTAGGTAGAGTAACCATTTAATTTAGCATCCAACCTGGGACATTTTTGAGAGTGTGGATGGGAAGAAGAGTTTGCTATGAACAGTTATGCCAGGACTATAGGTGTAAACCAGAAATCTCTCAGACAAACTGGAACAGATGGTCCCCTACTAGGCCACCAAGGAAAATAACAGTCTAGCCAGGAGAACAGGTTTGCCGGGGTGAAAAAGCACCTGGTCCTGTCTGCACCTCCAGTTGCATGTTAACTCCAAACCAGTTGGTGCCTCTGTTTATATGGTTTATGTCACAGTTCTCATAGATAGGTAACCAGGGCCATCAGTACCAACTTCCATTTGCGTTAATAATGTGCAGCGTTATCATGGAAAAACAATTTGTAGACTGTTGCCTCAGAATAGAACAGTACTGAGGAGAGCTGCTTAGTGTCTGTTCTAAAACAGACATCTACCTTCTGATGTTAGTCCCTTCTAAAGCCTAACCTACTTCCACTGTTATTCCTCTCTAAAGCCTAACCTACCTTCCAGTGTTATCTTCCACTTTACATTAACTCCAGTGCCCTGCACCTAGTATATGCTACATAAATACTTATTCTTTTTATTTTTAAAATTATTTATTTATTTATTTTGGCTGCTCTGGGTCTTAGTTACAGCACACGGGATCTTCATTGCTGCATGCGGGATCTTTAGTTGAGGCATGCGGGCTCTTTTAGTTGTATCATGCGGGCTTCTTAGTTGTGGCATGAGGACTCTTAGTTGCAGCATGCGTGCAGGATCTAGTTCCCCGACCAGGGATTGAACCCCATCCCCCTGCATTGGGAGCATGGAGCATGGAGCCTTACCCACTGGACCACCAGGGAAGTCCCCATAAATATTTTTTTATGAGTTCATTTACTGTTAAATGAAAGGGCCTGTGTTTCTGTCTCCACGCCTTTCTTCTGCTCTCCTCCCAGCCTCTCAGAATCCTCCCCTTTCTTTTTCAATTGCACTCTTCAGTAACGCATTCTCACATTAGCCTGACCCATAGCTGTCTGAACTCTTGGTGTCTGCACATACCTTTTTTGGGCAATTATAGTGTACTGCTTTGTGACATCTCTTTGGTGTTGTCTAGTTTAACTTTTCTTGTGTTTGCTGTTCCTAAAATCAGCCATTCTGGTGAAAACTCTGACAGCCTATTATTACCCCATTATTTTAGATAGAAAAATTATAATATGATGTACATTAACCACAAACTCTCAACCAGTCTCCTAAAAAACTAATTTAAACACAGCAAAATGCCTGTGTATACATAAGAGACTACCACATAAGGATATAAGATCCTTAAAACAGTACTTCCTGATCATCAGTAATTAATATGGTTCTTGAGAAACCGTTGCTTTGTATGCAGTGTCATGCCTCTCTTACCACTAGCCACACTGGAGACCCAAGTACACCCTTTGACATTCTACTTTTGAAAATATCTCCATGTGATTCTGATGTTCTACCAGTTGTATTAGTGTGTAACTGGAGACTTTTTCCACGTGTGGTTTTGTTTAAAAAAGTAATATTGAGGACTTCCCTGGTAGCACAGTGGTTAAGAATTCCCCTGCCAATGCAGGGGACATGGGTTCGAGCCCTGGTCTGGGAAGATCCCGCATGCTGTGGAGCAACTAAGCCCGTATGCCACAACTACTGAGCCCATGTGCCACAACTACTGAAGCCCACGCGCCAGAGCCCATTCTCTGCAACAAGAGAAGCCACTGCAATGAGAAGCCCACACACCGCAACGAAGAGTAGCCCCCGTTCTCCACAACTAGAGAAAACCTGTGGGCAGCAACGAAGATCCAACGCAGCCAAAAATAAATAAGTAAATTTATTTTAAAAAGAGAGAGAGGGCTTCCCTGGTGGCGCAGTGGTTGAGAGTCTGCCTGCTGATGCAGGGGACACGGGTTCGTGCCCTGGTCCGGGAAGATCCCACATGCCGCGGAGCGGCTGGGCCCCATGAGCCATGGCCGCTGAGCCTGCATGTCCGGAGCCTGTGCTCTGCAATGGGAGAGGCCACAAGAGTGAGAGGTCCACGTACCCACCCCCCAAAAAAAAAAAAAAAAAAAAAGAGAGAGAGAGAGAGAGATGTATGCTCTGTAAAGTTTAGCATTAAGAAAGCACCGTCATTCTATTAGGAAAAACTGTTAGATATATCTGAATGTACTGAGCATTTATTATAATTGTATGTCCTTTTTTGTTACTTATATGGCATATCTCCTTAGTGTTTTGCACACTATGTGCTAGTGAAATATCAGTAGATTGACTTCAAATATACCTACCTTACCTCAAACCAAGCAAGGAGATTGAGCCCTGAAGAGAAAATATACAAATGCTGAATATGTGCCTAATGCCCTTTTCCCTTCTGTTTTGCAGACTTTAATGCCAAAAGAAAAAAGAAAGTGGCAGAGATCTACCAGGCTCTGAACAGTGATCCCACTGATGTGGCTGCCCTTAGACGTATGGCTATCAGTGAAGGAGGGCTCCTGACTGATGAGATCAGGCGGAAAGTGTGGCCCAAGCTCCTCAATGTCAACACCAATGATCCACCTCCTATATCAGGTAATTAGGGGTGAGGTGCTGTGAAGGGGAGCTTGTCTAGGAGGCAGGGAAAAAGAATGCCAGGGTCTTTGATTTTTATGCTCATTTCAAACCAAGAGTAGATGAGTAAACACCTAAAGCATTTTAGGATATGCTTGAGCCTACTCTGAAAATAAGACCAAACTGGTAAGTAGAATTTTAATAAAAAATGGAATGAGTTTTTATTAGGTAGGTAGGTAGCTAGCTATTACTGGCTAGTTAGGGGAGTTTATTAAAAATGTATATTCTGGGGCTTCCCTGGTGGCACAGTGGTTGAGAGTCCGCCTGCCGATGCAGGGGACGCGGGTTCGTGCCCTGGTCCAGGAAGATCCCACATGCGGCGGAGCAGCTGGGCCCATGAGCCATGGCCACTGAGCCTGCGCGTCCGGAGCCTGTGCTCTGCAACGGGAGAGGCCACAACAGTGAGAGGCCTGCATACAGCAAAAAAAAAAAAAAAGTATATTCTGGGAATTCCCTGGTGGTCCGGTGGTTAGGACTCCATGCTTTCACTGCCGAGGGCCCGGGTTAGATCCCTGGTCAGAGAACTAAGATCCCACAAGCCACACGGCATGGCCAAGAAACAAACAAAAATGTATATTCCAGTTTACATTCGCTTAGAAGTGGGCTGTAGGAATATGTATTTTAACAAGAATCCCACCTAATTCTGACACACATGGACTGCGTTTTGAGAAACGTGGGGCTATAGGAAGAGGTAATACCTCTACGGTCCTTATAAAAACAAAAAAACCTCCTTAGAATACAGTGCAGAATACAAAAGAAAGTACAGCAAAACAGTGAATCCACTTTGTCATTTATTCACTCCACAAAAATTTATTGCTTTCCTGCTATGTTTGGCAAAAGTCCAGGTGCTGGGGATTCTTTCATTCATTTGGCAAGTACTATTTGTGCTCCTAATGTGTGCCAGGTACTAGAGATGATTAAAACAGCCTCTGCTGATAAAAAGTTCACAGTGTTGTGGTACAGCCGAGTAGATGGTTTTTTTGTTTTATTTTTTAGTATACCTATTTATTTTATGGGTTTTTAAAATTAATTTATTTATTTATGGCTGCGTCGAGTCTTAGTTGCGGCATGCAGGATCTTTTGTTGCAGCGCTGGTTTCTTCTTCATTGCATCACACAGCCTCTGTTTCAGCATGCAGCCTTCTCTCTAGTTGTGGCGTACAGGTTTTCTCATTCTAGTTGTGGTACGTGGGCTCCAGAGGGTGAGGGCTCTGTAGTTTGTGGCACTCAGGCTCCCTAGTTGAGGCACGCGGGCTCGGTAGTTGTAGCGTGTGGGCTTAGTTGCCCCACAGCATGTGGGATCTTAGTTCCCCGACCAGGGATCAAACCCACATCCCCTGCACTGGAAGGCGGATTCTTTAACACTGGACCATCAGGGAAGTCCCTGAGTAGATGTTTTTTTGTTTTGTTTTGTTTTTACGGTATGCGGGCCTCTCACTGTTGTGGTCTCTCCCGTTGTGGAGCACAGGCTCCAGACACGCAGGCTCAGTGGCCATGGCTCACAGGCCCAGCTGCTCCGCAGCATGTGGGATCCTCCCGGACCAGGGCACGAACCCGTGTCCCCTGTATCGGCAGGCGGACTCTCAACCACTGCGCCACCAGGGAAGCCTCCTGAGTAGATGTTTTAAGTTGCCCCTTGTTATTATCTTTGGAACCGGGCTGCCTCAGAGCAGTCATCTTTTTGTTGGAAGGAAAAGGCATTGCTGTATTCACACTCTAAATCCTGAGATGGTATTCCGTCAGATTCCAGATTTCCCATATCTTTATAAGATGAAGTCTGTGTATGCAGAAGTATTGTACAGGCTCCTCTAGTAAGTTTTGATTTCGGTTATGAAGGAAATGTACACTTTTATATATATAACAGCTAGAGACTGCCTCCTTACTTTCAGCTGGGCTTAACAACTGAACACAAGTACTGTCTCCTGTTTGCAGTGTCTTAGTTTTAGAATTGCAGGGTCAAGAGAGGTTAGGTTCTTTTTTATGTGAGTTTATCTTAATACTCCTTTCTGAACACCTCAGTGTTCCCTAGACTTTACAGATGTTAGAGTTTTTCCAGTGGTCTGTGGTTTCCACATTCATGATCTTATTTGATCCTTACAGTAATCTGAGAGGTACACACGGAAGGGAGTAATCCCCATTGTACAGATGTGGGCTTTGAAATTCAGAGCAACTCCCAGTGACACACAGTAGCAGCCTGCATGCAGCTTCTGGCCTGCTGACTTCTCCTCTGCTGCTCTTTGCACCCTGTAGCCTCCTGGATAATCTGTGTTCCCTCCTCTTATGGTCATCATGACTTGCGTGAAACAGCGTGTTTGGAACTAAACCAGGGATTCCTCTCCAAATGTTGTATCTTGAGTCATGTCCGCTTCAAGAAAAGCCCGAGTATGTCTTTCAGGCCTTTTATGTCATGCCAGGATGTTTTGCTCCTGATGTGGCTTCCCAGATGTTCTTGCAATAACATGTTCTTTTTCCTTCAACAGGGAACAACCTACGACAGATGAGCAAGGACTACCAACAAGTGCTCCTGGATGTCAGGCGGTCTTTACGGAGGTTCCCTCCTGGTGAGACGTGCTCTCGGTCTTCCTGGGTGGGGGGTGGCGGGGTGGCTTCTGTCCCAGTTGCACTTACTTTCTTGTGTTGGTGCTTGCTTGTCCCAGGAAGCTTCCATCCCAGCACAGAGCATGACCACACGCAGGACCCTACCTCCTCAGGGACCCATTGTGCTCCCCATCTGCCGCGTCATTCTTTCATTGTCTCAGTCAGTTCAGAACCGCACTGTGAAGGCCGGAGCCTAAAATAATGTGTTTTGGTCTAGAGGTGGTGGATGAGAGAAGAGGGTTTTTCCCCCTTCAGAGCCTTAGAGGAGACTTTATAGGGATTGCTAGAGCCATCAGTCTGGCTTTAAAGAGCCGATTGGTTTGGAAGTGGTCACTATAACAAGAACTATTAATATCTTCATTTATACATAGCGGTATCTTGCATATACGTATATTGGGGCCCTTGGACTGGAAGGAAGGCCAATCACTACATGTTTAAAGAGTCTGTTCCTAAAATTGTCTCCGCATTCCCAGGAATAATGAGAAGAATAACCATTGTCTCCAGTTTCACAATGAAGGAAACTGGCCAGCAAACCTCATCTATTTCTCTTCCTTTGGCAACTCCACCTTAGGTCCATGAAGAGAGGAGAATTGCTAGAGGGAACAAGAGCCTCTAAACCCATTTTCTCACTCTTCTGAACCCATGCTCTGGCATTGGATTTTGTCTGTTAAAGGGCCTCTTTCCTGCTTGCACCCTTGGTTCCTGGAAAGGCTGTTTTCCTATCCTGCTGGTCTTGAGGAGACCACGCAGGACAGATGCATTCCATATTTTTCCCTAGGTAACCTGTTTTTCCTCTGAGCCCTTTATTCCTCTTCCACTTATGTGACATCAGTCTATGATATTATTCTTGTAGGCTGAACTTTCCATGTGGTTTCATATTTTTTTACATTCACGTTCTTCTGAGCTTAGCTGACCTCTTTTATACTGAAAATTCAAATAAGGTTTACTTTTTTTCTCTCACTACTTTCATTACTTTACCTATCCATAGTAGTTGGTTTACTCCATGTTCTTCTTTATCTTTTAGAGTGTGCCTTTTTGAGAAGGGGTAGGTAGAAACGGGCAAGAGATGAGCTTCACTCTCACCTAAAAACATTTGTTCAGTTTAGTCTGGGCTCTTGTATTAGCTGTTTTCTCTCATAAGATCTGTTTTTGACTGGAAAACCTAATGGTGTAGGAAAGCTGTGCTGTGTGCCGTTCTTCTAAAACAGGTCATGAGGCCATTTTTGTACTAAAAGCCAGATGAGCCGAGGAGCCACACTGACCGCTGCCAGAACTAGGTGCGCGCGCCAAAAGGTCTCCCAAGACGGCCTTTTCTGTTTCCAGCTGCGTCTTTGGATCAAGGAAATCAGTACTTCCTGTGATATTTAGTTTGTTTCTGAGGGCAACATGCATCTCTTACATTTTTTGTTTTTATATAATTTCATACCTACAGAAAAGTTGCAAAAGTAGGACAAGGAATTCCCCAGGTGGCTTTTACACAGATTTTCTTATATGTCAAGCTTTTACTATATTTACCTTAGTATTGCTTTCTCTCTCTCCTTTGTGGTACACACATGCAAATTTTTTTCTGAACTATTAAGAATAAATTACACACATGGTGCCCCTTTATCCCTAAATATTTCAGGGTATATTTTTTTAAAACACGGCTCTTATTACATAATCACACTTAAAATCAGTATCACATTGACAGTGTTTACTGCTAATACAGATTTTATTCAGATTTCACCATTTATTCCAATAATGTTCTTTATAGGAAAAGGAGATACAAATTCATGCATTTTCCATTCAGTCTTCGTATCTCTTTAGCTTCCTTTATTCTGGAATAGTTCCTTTGTATTTTATGACAGGCCAGTTATTTTATAAAATCTCCCTCAGTTTCGGTTTATCTGGTGTTTCCTCCTTTTAAGATTCAGGTGATGAACTCTTGATAGGAATTCCACCAAAGTGGTGCTGAGTTTTCCCTGCAGCACATCGGGAGGCACGTGCTGTCCACTAGTCACACTGTTGGCAGCATGACCTGTGGTGACCCGGGTTTTAAGATGGTGTTGGTTGGGTTCCCCCACTGTAAGGTAGCCAGTCTGTGGCTCTTTCCAACATGTCAGGCAGTATCAACAGTGTGTGTATCTTGAACTGTGTTTGCCAAATTGTTGTAATTAATTTTCTTTTATTAAACACTTTCTCTGCTAATCCACTGCTGACCGTCTTCCCAACCTCTGTGTTACTAGGCTGCTTGCCATGTTCAAGTGCATCTCCCCTGCCCTCCCCTCCCCAGGCATGCCAGAAGAACAGAGAGAAGGGCTCCAGGAAGAACTGATCGACATCATCCTCCTCATCTTGGAGCGCAACCCTCAGCTGCACTACTACCAGGGCTACCACGACATCGTGGTCACATTCTTGCTGGTGGTAGGCGAGAAGCTGGCAGCATCCCTGGTAGAAAAACTGTCTACCCATCACCTCAGGTACCAGCACAAAGCAGCATAAGAGGATGGGTGTCACTCCTCAAGTCCCCCTGGGGATAACTCGTCAGCCCCATTTCCTAGTCAGTGTTTTCAGTGGTTTGAACCCCACTCTACCCTACTGCCCCCAACTCTGATCCAGTATTTGGTCTGACCAAAGCTCATTGAATTGTCTCCCTCTCAGGGATTTCATGGATCCAACAATGGACAACACCAAGCATATATTAAACTATCTGATGCCCATCATTGACCAGGTGAATCCAGACCTCCATGACTTCATGCAGAGGTATATATGTGTCTACATTTACGTGTGTACGTACACACACACCCCTCTTCAGCTTTCTCCTAGCCTCTGTTTATTCTTCACAAGTGTAGCTCAGTTGCATCATCACCTCACGTCGATTAGTGTTACGTTCTTCCGAGTTGTCCTTTCCAGTTACCAGCAGTCTGGATAATTCAGTTCTGTGCACAGTCTTGGAACACTGTTTGGGTGCTGTGCTTCTTGGGGGATAGAAGAGAGGTCACAGCCCATGCCCTTGAGGAGCTTACCTCTAGTGGAGGGAGGTGGACAAGGTAAGTACGCCAAGATAGACTTTGAGGTTACTGCTGCAACAGAAGTACAGAGTTCTATAGGATCCAGAGGCGAGAAGGACAAGGCCATCTGTGGGTTGTTTTACTCACCACATACCAAGGAGAAGAAATGCTTCTTTGCAGTTCTCATGATTTTTCTCTTCTGTTTAGTTGGAAATGTGTCCTTGGCCAATGCCTGCCTCTCTTTAAAAAAGAAAAAAAAAAAAAGGCTGTGTTTTAAGGTGTTTCAGTCACCTCATGTTAACTGTAAAATCAATACAGTTGTGTTTTCAAGCCTGAGAATATGTGCCTGTGCCCCCGCAAAGGATGGACTTTCTCAGAAGGAAAATGGTGGTGTAGTTCTCTGAAAACAGCTAATTCTTGTTGCTTTAGTTGACGTTTGTTGGCCATTAGGAGAGCACCCAGGGAGATAAGGCCACCAGGACCCTATTGTGGTATTAGTGTCATGATATTGGGTATATTGTAAGGACTTTCTGTGTTGTGAGGAGAAGATGCTGAATTTGTAGGTGGCTGAATTTTCCAAAAAGCATGTTTCTCAAATGCTTTCTTCACACAGCACTGAGGACAAAGAAGGCCCAGGGAGGGGGAAGGGATGACTCTGCAGGGAACCTAACATCTGGACTTCCTTGCTCCTAGTGCCGAGGTGGGGGACCATCTTTGCGCTCAGCTGGCTCATCACCTGGTTTGGGCACGTCCTGTCTGACTTCAGGCACGTCGTGCGGTTGTACGACTTCTTCCTGGCCTGCCACCCGCTGATGCCCATTTACTTTGCAGCTGTGGTAGGTATAGACCATGAGCCAGCAGCTTGGTGTGCATCCTCAAACCAGCTTGATCATGTTGCCTAAAGGGAAACCTGGTGATTATGGAAAGATGCAAAGACAGCACTTCCCCAGGCTGGCGTCTCTGGACACTGTTCTGTGGAATGTTAATGGGAGAGTCATGGGAGGAAAAAAATGTTCTGTGTGACAGTAAGTTTGGGAAACTGCCAGTTCAACAGAATTGTTAGATTTGTTACTGCTCGATTCTTCTGAACCTTTAAAATGCTCGTGAGCATTGTGAATTATCAGGGTTTCTGTTGACAACTCCTGGAGCTCGTACAACCCCAACTCCGGGTTTAAGAAAAGCAGAAGTGTGGCGTTATGATAGAAAGTTGAGATGGCTTTTAGTCGGGGTTGAGGGGCCCCAGTTATCAGAGGGGCCTGAACCATCGACGTGAGGGTGGGCACTCACAGCACTCTTCATTGTCCTTTAAAGAGAGCAAGACCATTCTTTCTGCTGTTTTGAACCATTTCTTCTGTGCTGGAGCTAGGAATCTCCAGTAATCCTTCTTCTTTCCTTCCTCCTAAAAGAACCTCCTTCATTTAATTGGTCAGCCTTTCACGTCATGGGGCGGAAGTTTGCCTCAGCAGGAAGGGTTTGCCCAGTGGGGAAAGTGCTCAGATGTGTACATCATTATTTCCTAGATGAATACAAGAATTTGCTCAACCTTTGGGGTGAGCCCTGTTCGGTACCAATTGAAATTCACCTCTAAGGAGAATGAAATGAAGTGGCCAAGGCCCTGTATGTTCTGGTCTCTGATGCAAGGCCTTGTTCCCCACAGATCGTGTTGTATCGAGAGCAGGAAGTCCTGGATTGTGACTGCGACATGGCCTCAGTCCACCACCTGCTGTCCCAGATCCCTCAGGACCTGCCCTATGAGACGCTGATCAGTAGAGCAGGAGACCTCTTTGTCCAGTTCCCCCCGTCCGAACTTGCTCGGGAGGCAGCTGCCCAACAGCAAGCTGAGAAGTGAGTGGGGCCACGGCACCGGCTGAACAGGGGTGTTCGTTAGTGAGCAGAAATGATGGAAGACGGTGTCTGGTGGGGACGGGGCTGGGAGTGGTGTTTCCAGAGACCTATGCCTATGCTAGTGGAATCCCCACTTGAGACTTCATGTGTCTTTATAAGAAGAGTTTTCTGAGCAGTGGGTGTCTCTGCCCTCAGCCTATTTAATCTAGTTTTTTCCCTCCTTCTCTCATCCCATTCCCTTCTGTCTCCTTCTCCTCTGCAGAACGGCAGCCTCTACCTTCAAAGACTTTGAGCTGGCATCAGCCCAGCAGAGGCCTGACATGGTACTGCGGCAGCGGTTTCGGGGACTTCTGCGGCCTGAGGAGCGAACAAAAGATGTCCTGACCAAACCAAGGACCAACCGCTTTGTGAAGCTGGCAGTGATGGGACTGACGGTGGCACTTGGAGCAGCCGCTCTGGCTGTGGTGAAAAGTGCCCTGGAGTGGGCCCCAAAGTTTCAGCTGCAGCTGTTTCCCTAAATGCCTGAGAAGACACTTCCTCTTACATGACATCAAGGTCTCACCCTTCCATGGACAGATTGGTAGGGGGTGGAATTTCCTTTATTAAAAGGGTTTCTGTCAAGGGTTTTTCTATTTCTGCACCCTTTCCCCCGTCCGTGGATTGCCTTTGCCTCAGAGGCCAGTAGCAGAGCCTGCGTGACGCTGGGCACTCGGGTCCTGAGCACAGAACTCTTTCTGCCTCACAGTGGGCTTCTGAGTGGGCTCTCTGCTGCCTCCTCTTGTGTTGAGGGAAGTGGGTTTCTGCAGCTCCCGGCTGCCTTTGGAACCCGCCGGGCCTGGTCACTGGGGAGCATCTTGGCTGCTCGTAGTAAACTGGACCACTGAATGCCCTCCTGGCAGCTCCTCCCGTTCTGACTGCTTCAGCCGGACAAAGAAGGACGGGGCTGCTGCTAAAGAAGTCAGACCTTGGAATGAAGGCGAGGGGCAGAGAAGGCCCGCCTGGGGGCAAGATTGGCCCCCTTTTAAGAACAGCTCCATTAGCTGGTCGGAAATCTAAGAGACACATGTGAACTAGGTTACTAGGTAAATCCTACCTATTTTCAGGCTAGAAATCACTTGGGCATTTCCAGTCAAACAGGAAGGAATGTTACGTTTTAGGGCGCAGACATAGGCTGGTTTTTGCCTGCCTTTTTTTTTTTTTCTCCTTATTCTCTTCACAAGCCACATGACAATGCATATAAAAGACACTTTTACTACTATTTTTAGAATTACATACACCCAACATGTAAAGTACCTGCACTTTTAAAGTAATAGTTCCTTCATGGAAAAAAAAAATCGTTCTCGTCAGAAGGATGAGCTTCTAAAACTCTGAAGTTTCCTTTCTACTCAATTATTTAACATTTCACCTTAGTCAGAGTTGCTATTTGTAAACAGCCCCACACTTTCATAGTGCCCTCTTCTTCTCCAGCTTCCCTTCCTTCCCTCCTGTTTTCCTCCAGTCACCCTTCTACTCCCAAATAGGCATCCACTCACAACCTTGGCTTTGTTTTTTGGGTTTAACTTATCTCCTCAACTGCTGGTCTCTCCTTCCTGGTAGGAAATGTCACTGGGAACTCGTCCGCACCCAGAAGGGGACAAACTGCATCCTGAAGCGTGTGGTGGGAGCCTGGGACAGCCAGCTCGAGGCTTCCTAAGGACTCTCCAGGTCTTAAGAAGAAGATGGATATTCACTTCCTCTGGTACAGCTTTTCCTATAAGTGAAGCCAGGTTTGTTTTAGATTAACTGTGGCTTGAAAAAAAGTGCCTTTTGCTGCTCTGAAGAACTGGGGTGTATAGTATGAAGCAGCCACGTATTTTTATTTTCCTGGTCTGTTGCAGGCACTGTTCTCTCTTGGCAGGTGTTTTCTTAAAGTAAACATGCCAGAAGCACTCCACCCCACCACACCCAGACCTCCACGTCCTCCCCATATGCCCACGGTGTGCAGAGTGGTTAGGAGAGGCATCTGTCCACACTGAGTTACACTAAGCACTTTACAACCAAAAAAAGCTCAAAGTGGCAGGTCATTCTCCATAGCAGGAGTCCCACCTGGGGTTAGCATGATGTGGATGGATTAGTCTAGAAAGTGGTAGATTTATCAAGACAAAGGAAATTCTTCCAGGATCCAGATGACGTGACAGAAGTTCCCAGTCTTCTCCCGCAACAAATTTGTCCTCTTGTCATCTTTCCAAATGGGCAGCATCGGCCCCTCCTGCCACAGGCCCTTGGGCCTGTCTGTAAATACTGAAGGAATTGATGGGGAAGAGGAAGGGAGGTGCATGTGATCAGGGTCCCAAGGCCATGGCTTTTTGGATCCCAGGAAGCAGGTGGCATTGACTTTTGTTGTGGCCTAGGAAGGAGGAAGTTCATTTGTTTTATAGCTTTTCTGATGTCAGGATTACCCCTGCCAATGAGAAGAAAGCATTATCTTTTTACCTTCAAGTGGTTTACTATTCTGTAAGGAATATGTGTAAATATTTTGTACAGAGCCCTGTATGAAATAAACAGCCATATGTGGCTACTAATCGCTTCTGTCATTCTTTCCTTGTTGGAGTGGCTTTAGCTTTAGACATCTGGCCTTGATGCTCCCTCCCTTCCACCCCTGACCTGGAGATGTGCTGTATCTGTGGACTCCTGGTTGGCCTTGACTTGCCCGGAGAGCTTGGACAGTACCTGCAGTCCTGTTTTTCCCGAGGCAAGAACCCACGTTGCCTGGGTCCACTGTTTCCTTGGCCCAGAGGGGAGACGTGAGGGGGCTGAAGGCTGAGCAGGCATCAGTCGGCTCCCCGACTGTGTCCCACCACCGTAGGCCAGCTGCCCATGCTGTCGTTTGATTTGACTTGTGGAGGACACAGGGCTGGCCAGGACACCGCCCCGCCTCTGGGACCTCACCAGAGAACTGCATTGAAGGAGCAGTTTGTTTTCAGTGGCAGTTTCATAGTTGATTGAATGTAAAGAGAATTTTGATAAATAGAAAACTGAAGGAAGGGTATGTGTGGTGAAATAAATATTTGGGTTTTGTCCCCACTTCCCCTGAAACCCTTAGAATTTTCTGAGTGATAGGAGTGTCTTTTGTTGTTCATAATGATTTCCTTTTGATCCCACCTGAGTTTATGCTAATGAAGTGAGTTAAGGTGGGACCCCTGGATGGCACAGGTCACCGGAAAGACCAAGTGATTAGAGCGTGAGAACTTTGAGCCCCACCACTGACCTCCTGGGAGGGGAGGGGAGGCTGGACATTGAGCACTGCAAAAACTCTTGATTCAGAGATCGGGAGAGCTGCTGGGTTGGCGCACACATCAAGGTGCTGGGAGGGTGGCATGGCTTGGGAACATTGCACCCTCTTCCTCCCCGTTCCTTGCCCTATTCATCTCTTTTATTTGGCTGTTCCTGAGTTGTGTCCTTTATAATAAATCAGTACATGTAAGTAAAGTGTTTTCTTGAGTTCTGTGAGTACTTCTAGCAAATTATTGAAACTGAGAGGGTTTTGTAGAAACCACTGAACTTGTAGTTGGCCAGGCAGAAGTGTGAGTAGTCTGGGCACCCCATTTGCAGCTGGATCTGAAGTGGGACAGTCTTGTGGGACTGAGCCCTTTAACTTGTGGCATCAGATGCTAATTCCAGGTAGTTAGTGTCAGAACTGAATTGAATTGTTGGACACTCAGTTGGTGTTGGAAATCAGAGAAGTGGCGTCAGAAAATACTGCACAACACGCAAGGCTGAGGGGAAATTAGTGTAAAAATAATAGCTGAAGGGCTTCCCTGGTGGCGCAGTGGTTGGGGGTCCGCCTGCCGATGCAGGGGACATGGGTTCGTGCCCCGGTCTGGGAGGATCCCTTGTACTGTGGAGTGGCTGGGCCCGTGAGCCATGGCCGCTGAGCCTGCGCGTCCGGAGCCTGTGCTCCGCAACGGGAGAGGCCACAACAGTGAGAGGCCCGCGTACCGCAAAAAAAAAAAAAAAAAAAAGCTGAATAATAAGTGTGGGTGTTTTGTAGAAAGATGGAGTGGGCAATGGCAATGGAAGGGTACGTGGGGCTCAGGCCAGGGAGAGCTTTGAGCTCTGTGGAAGGGAGTTGGGACTCTGTAGGCAATTTGGGGGATGAGGATGGGCCAAGACCAAAACTGGGTTTGGAGAGAGTTCCTGGTGACATGATGGCAAGTGTGTTCCTTCCTGGTTATGTGAGCTTCTTCCAGTCACTACATCTCTAGAGCTCACTGTCAATGACAGTAAAATAGGGATGGTCCCATCCCACATGGACGCTTTAATGAACTGATGTTTGTGAAAATGCTTCACAAACTGAAGTTGTGCAAGTGTTTTGATTCCATTTCAGTGAACATTAATGGATCAATAAATGCCTTAAGCCAGCCCTGCACTTGGGCCCGGGGAGCTCATCCCTGGATTAAGTGGTGACTGAAAGGAAGAATAGGCCAGAGGCTTTTGCCAAATCCAACTAAAAGATGATGGGGCCTGAGGCTCAGCCTGGCTTGCTTTCTTCCTTTTGCTGCTGGTGACTCCGTGCTGCCTTTTCCTCACAAAGGCCCTTTACTTGCTAGTTGTCTTTTCTGCAGATTTACATTTGGTTGGAATTTGCCAAGCAGCTATTTTTCTTTTTTTTTTGGCGGTACACGGGCCTCTCACTGCTGTGGCCTCTCCCGTTGCGGAGCACAGGCCCCGGACGCGCAAGCTCAGCGGCCATGGCTCACGGGCCCAGCCGCTCCGCGGCATGTGGGATCCCCCAGGACCGGGGCACAGACCCGTGTCCCCTGCATCGGCAGGCGGACTCCCAACCACTGCGCCACCAGGGAAGCCCTGCCAAGCAGCTTTTGTGAGCTGGCAAGGCTGTGGGCTTGCCTCCAGCTTCCTGCTTTTTAAGTGAGTGGCTTTCACAGCAGCCCCGGACACTAGAAGACACATGTTACTCTGGCACGGACTGTGGGGCCCATCCACCACTTCCTGCCCACATTAGCAGCTGCTCTTTATCTGAGCAATGTGCTTCCCCTTGCCTTCCCCATCCCTGGAGAAAAAGATTGTGTCACACAAGCACACTTGGGACTTCCGGCTGCTTCCTCAGGTAGATGGTCTGAGTCCAGAGCCTGTGGGGTTTGGTTTCAAGTCTGCCCTGGAGAGTTGGTGCTGGGGCCCAGTTTGGGGTGACCCCTTGGGAGGGGGAGGCACCTCCACTTGACCCTGCAGTAGGGAGCACTTGTGAGCCTGCCCGTCTTAGATCCTTCACCCACTGACATGTGAAGTATGGCGCTGAAGGTTAGAACCCCGGGACAGCCCTGCGCCCCTCCATTTGCCCTCCTGACCCATTTGGCTGCAGCAGACATAAACTCGATGCCCGCCTTGGTGTAGATGGAGTGGGTCAAGTGAAAGACACACGCAGCCCATGTGGTCCCCCCCTCTGCCAGCCTCAGTTGATACAGCCATGGGTAAAGAAATGTTTCATTAACACTTCTTAGTACTCATTGGAGAAAGAATGGTGCAAGGGCACAGGAAAGGCCGTGTGAGGAGAGCTGTGGGTGACGAGGACTGTGGTGAACTGGATCACGTGACTCTGGACCTGCCATGTGGAAATGAGAAGCCAGGATTACCAAGCTTCAGACTTTTGCAGGAGAACTTGGTCATCTAGATTTTAATGTAGCATCTCCAATTTAAAAATACCGGCAACCAATTCAAATTTCTAGAACAATACTGTGGCTTGCTGGTTTATACCCATGCACCAAAAGAATGGTCTGCTTTCTTCCCTGTAGGCCCCTAAGGTTCGCCAAGACAGGCCCTGGCAGGAGAGGGAGGAGGGAGGAGCCGGTGAGAGCAAGTGGTCAGCCCTGACCTGGGCCCTGCGCTCTCCTGCGCTCTCCTGCAGCACAGCCCTGGCAGCTCTGCTCAGCCTGCCGTTTCCTCCAGTCAGTGGCTCTGCCTGACTTTCTTGCTCCAGGGGCGGGGGTGCCCCTCATCAGCCAATGCAGAGCAGGAAGGCACTCACGTTCTCTCACCTCTCTGCTCACAGAGCCTGGGGTCAACTCTTTTGAGCCTTGGCACCCAACGACAGGGTGGCAATGCCTTTCCAGGGTCTAGAATAAGCCCTTTCCGCCCCGCCCCAATGACATGCCCCAACTCCTGGAACCTGGAGTCCACACCTTGAGTCGCAAAGACGCCCTCCGCCTGCTGTAATGATGATCCACATCCCGGCTCAGACAGTGTGCTGGCCTTCAAAGTGGGGGGTGGGAGGGGTGTTGGAGGGGTCAGAGAACGAGGTAAAAACAGAATGCATGCCCAGAACCGTGTTTTATTAATCTCTGACCAGCAGAGTGGGCATAGTAAACAGCACTGGACCAATACTGTGCCATCTTGTCTGAGATGTTGAAAATCAGGATCACAAGCTCACCCGCAACTGCAGGTTCACCTCTTCCTGAAATCTCTCTCTTCTCCAACACCGGATGCCCACTGAGAGGTCAGAAGTTTGCAGCAAGAACTTCCTGCCAGCCTGTAGCTGCTGCCTCGGCCCCTCCCTCCCTCCCCCTGAAGCCCACGCTGACCTGCAGACCCCGCCTTGTGGACTCTCAACACTGCAAGCTGCCTGTCCAGGCCAACGTTGACCCAGAGCATCCTGCCCCTCGAGTGGGCGCAGGGGTGCTCAGTCCAGTGCAAGTATCCCAGTGCTCAGCCGCACCTTCGTTCTACACCGACAGGGACCAACACATCAACTTTTGGCTGCAATTCCCAGAGAGCTTGGGATCCTGCCTGTCTCCGTGTAGAGTCACAGCCCATGACCCTTTTGCTCCCTCTCACGACATCACACTCATCCCTTCCTGGGAAACCATTTTAATTAGTTTACACAGGCGGCAAAGAGGGAGATATGGAAGCTGGGCCGGCTGGGCTGTCTTTAGAAACTGCCAGGTCTCCGTCTTGGCTCTGAGCAGAATTAGCAGCAATTCTAAGAAGCCCCAGGCCTCCAACAGCAAAGCCAGAGAAAAGTCAGCCCCAGAAAGCCAACAGGGGAGGTGGGAAGCTGTGAGTGCTCAGCGTCCTGCAGACGAGGGAGGTGGATGAGGGAAGTGTGGACTCACACGGGGCTCTCAGAGGCTCCATCCAGCAAGGCCTCCGGCCAGGGCTGTGTTTAAAGCTGGGTTAGGCAGAGATGGGAGCCACAGAGAGGAGATGAAAGGTCTGGTTGGCAAGCCCCAGGGGAAGGGCAAAGGCACTGGGGCAGATACAGCCGCGGACAATGGCCAGCTCAGGCAGGGCCTCTGCAATGCCCACAGCAAACAAGTCCATCCACACAGCTCAGGGGCCTTGGCCTCTTCAGGGCCCCTGTCTCAGCCAAGCGCAAAGGCATCTCCCAGGCCAGAAATCAGAGCCAAAGCACCAGCCCTGTCCCACAGCAGCTTGCAGATGTGGGGCTGGGTCAGCATGGGGACCAGGCCATCCTCAGCTCAGTGGCAGTTCTGACAGCTGGGGTGGCAAGGAGACCCATTCACCCGGCAGCGGCAGCCCCCGCTGGTGTCTCCCGGGCCCTAGAGGATGAGCGGGGAGAGGAGAAAAGGTCAGGACAGTGAAGACAGCGGGCCCCTCCCCCTCCGCCATGCACTCCATCACACCCCCAAAGCATAGACTCCCACCCTGGGCCTTGGGTCAGGCACACCCCCCTGCTAAGATGACCCTCTCAGCCCCAGCTACCGGATGGAGGCAGCCATTAAGGCCTTTCTGGGCGGCCTTTCTGGGCTCCCGTAGCAGCCTCAATTCTGTGGTCTGGCTACCCACCCCTAGACCTGGAGCCAGACAGGACTTGATGGATTTTTGCATATTCGGGGTGGGTCAGCACACTGGCGGCATGAGAGTGTGTTCCTTCAGCCTCCACCTGTCTCACTGTCTGCCTGTACGGATAACGCCGAGCCCCAATTCCAGGAACGCTCCTCCCAACGCCAGCCACCATGAGCCACCATGCGCGGGCTCACCATGTGACAGAGGCACCGCGCTAAGCACTGCTCTTGCATTTTTTCATTTGATTCTGACAATAAACCTGAGGCCCAGCTGTCATCTGCACTTCACAGACGAAGAAACTGTGACTCAGAGAAGGGAGTAACAGCCTAACCACATGGTCAATGTGTGCCAGGGCCAGGGACCCACCCCTCTGCCTCTGACTCCCACCCGCACCCTTGGTCGCTGTCCTCTAGGGCTGGGCTGGACCAACATTTCTGTAAAGGGCAAGACAGTTCCCTGAGTTTCTGCCGGCCAGTCGGTCTCTGCCTTTGTAGTGCCAAAGCAGCCACAGACAGTATGCAAACGAACGAGCGGGGCTCCCACAAAACCTTACTTATGGACACTAAAATTCGGCTTTCGTATACTTTTTACATGTCATGAAATATTCTTCTTTTGATATGTTCGACCACTTTAAAAGATGTAAAAAACGTTCTTAGATCATGAGCTACACAAATGCAGGCAGTGGGGTTAGAACTGGCCCATGGGCTGACCTGTCCAATCTCTACTCTCAGGCACTCTCCCACAGCACCCCTGAGACCTCGGCTCCCTGGGGACTCACCCCGGGGCCCCAGCGAGGACCCTTGGTGACCCAGCAGATCTCGGCGTGGCAGACAGTGCAGCGGATCCAGTCACAGCCGTCCTTCTTCTGCACCACGATCTGGCACTGTGGGCAGTGCATGGCCTCGCCCTGCTGCAGCATGGCCTGCAGCAGAGCAGGTGCTGACCTTAGGCCCAGCCCCGCTCCCGGCCCCCGCCCCACCGCAGAGAGAAACCGGCCACCCACCCCCCCGAGTCGCAGAATCACTCTCCCATGATGCTCCACCCAGGCCCGGCTGCATGCGGCCTCCTCTCCCATGCGTCTGCAGTCTCCTCTCTCCACCCGGACACTCCCTGCTGCTCGCCACTCGTCCTGAGCCCCATCTCTGGATGGGAGTGATGCCAGCAGGAGCTCAAGCCTCCAGGGCTGGATGAACCACAGTCCTTTCAGAGAAGTCCCCATCCCTCCCCAAAACTCAAATCCCCAGCCCTCAGCCTTGACCCAGCCTCACCCTCAGCATCTCCGTCGTCTGCCAGGCAGCCACGTCGTTCTGAGCCCGCAGGGCCAGGTCGTCTTGGTACTCCTTGCAGTTCATCTGCTCGTGGATGGCCTGCAGCAGGATGAGGGGCTCGAGGTGAGAAAGTTCCCCAGGGAGTTAGAGAGGTGAGGGCCAGAGCAGGCATCCACATAAGCACTTAATGCTTCTACGTGGTGTCAGTGACAGAGGCATCCTTTGTAAACCACACACCCTGAGGCCAGGGAGGTGAAGCCAGGGTCAGCACGTATGATAGTAATCATATATACCTATTCATTTTAAGTCCTGACAGGCACAGAAATCCCTAAACCGCAGCCCCTCATCACCGGCTGTGTTCTGCCCTGGCTGTAGGCCTAATGCTCCGAGAGTGAGCTTGCAGGGCTGCGAGCAGGCTCAGCCCTGCCTACTCGCCCAAGACCAGTCTCTACTGTGGTCACCTGTTGAGAGGATGAGGGTCAGGCAGGGCTCAGTTCAGGACAGGAGTTGACACTCGGTCTGGGGCTAGGGCTGGGGTTGGTCTGTGACGGATCGGGGTTCATCAGAGGCCAGGATCGGGGCTCGGTCTGGGGCCAGGATTATTCAGAGGCTCAGTCCGGATTCAGGGCTCAGTCTAAGGCTTAGGCTCAGATCAGGGCCCAAGCCAAGCCTGGCCACTGACACACAGCTCTAAGTCATTGCAACCAGGTCAGTATCCCAGCTCCCTTCCCAGGAGAACAAACTCAGAATGGCAGTGAGCTCCTGTCAAGGACCAGAGTGACTGGGCAGTGTGGGTCCCTGTCCCCACCTTGCAAAGCAGGCAGTTGATGTGGAAACACACAGGGCAGGTGAACTCGTTGACGTCATCCTCAAAGAAGCACCATCCTTTGCAGTCCGGGGTCTTGCAGTGGTAGCTGAAGGCACTGCGGTTTTCCGCAATGGAGATGCCCAGGTCCAGAAATCGCTGGTAATCCTCAGGGCTCAGGAGCTGCCAGCAGACCACAACCTTGGTGCTCTGGGTTCAGAACACCTGACAATGTGCCCTCCTGGCCACCAAATATCCCTCAGGAAGCCCCCAACCCATAAAGTCCAACATAGCAGTGTTAAAAACTCCATTCAAAAAGTGGGTTAAGGGAATTCCCTGGCAGTCCAGTGGTTAGGACTCTGTGCTTCCACTGCATGGGGTGTGGGTTAGATCCTGCAAGCCGAATGGCTCAGCCAAAAAAAAAAAAGTAGGCTAAAAGTTCTGGAGATGGATGATTGCACAGCAATGTGGCTACACCTAATGCCACAGAACTGTATACTTAAAAAATGGTTAAATGGTAAATGTTATATATATTTTACCACAATCTTTTAAAAAGGGGAAAAAGTGGACAGAAACAATAACAAGCAATTCCAGGAAGATGTGGTTAAACTAGCATCCTGGTACATAGCACTCTGAGAAAGCCACGTGGCAATAATGTTTCAACCATCCCAAACTTTTCTGACCCTTTGAGACTTATTCTACTTCTACAAGTTTATCCTAAGAAAATAATACATAAGAAGGAAGAGACACCATGCAAAATGTTCCCTGAAGCATTCCTTACAAACTGGAAGGAACTATTAATAATAATTAATATTAATAATTATTGATATTAATTATTAATAATTCCAGAAACTGGAATTATTGAGAGAGGAGAACTAAACAGGATGTATGCCATAGAGATTTATAATAATCTTTAGAAAGGTTTTGTAGCAAAAGCTGTTGTCCCTACACTGGTTACAATGAGGTAAAAATCATGCCTATGTTCTATATCTTCACTGAGTGGTAGTCGTAAGAGTTACATTTGTCAAAACTCATCTAACTGCATGCTTACAACGGACAAATTTTATTGTGTGCAAGGTATACCTTAATAGTTAATTTAAAAAGAAAAAAAACCATGTCTATCCAGAGACACCAAAGGAAACAGGAGAAAATGCCATCAGAGATTTTCCGGGATGGCAGAGTCGGTGCGTGATTTTCCTCTTTGATTTCTGTTCTGGTTCTTGTGGTTTAGGCATGTTTTTTGTAAAACAACCTCCACTGCATTACTCTGCTGATCCCTGCCCCTTCCTCTTTCTCTGCCACACTTGACTATTCTCTGAGGCTTCGGTCAACGTCCAGGGGCTCCAGGGAAGCATGAGCCCTGCAGCTCCTTGGCATGAACTCTGGCCCCATCACAATGCCCCTTGGAAGAGGTGGGTTTTATAGGGAAAGCCTCTGGGCAGCGACTGTGGGTGCCAGGACATATGGAATGATCTATGTCTTGGGGCCTCTCCAGGCAAGAGTAAGGAAGCCAGAGCTGCCCTTCTCAGCTGCCCCACAAACAACAGTTAAAAATGGGGCTTCTCTTAGTGTAAAGGCTGGGAGTTCCCAAAGGCCCACCCCTTCTGTCTGCCCTCTTTCCCCTGAGGCAGAACCCCTTAGGTGCCAGGAAATACTCGGTAAAGTTTAGGGGGTTCTGAGAAGCAGCATCGTAGGAAATAGGCAGAAGTGATGTGGAGAAACAGGGTCTTGTATATGCAGTGATGGGGGTCTCTCATTTGGACCTCAGCCACCTTTAGCCCTGCCTCCATGTTGGCCTGGGAATTCCAAGATGCCCAATTCTGGGAAGGCCATTCCCCAGCAGTTTAAAAACCAATGATCAAGTCCAACAGTCCACTTAACAGATGGGTAAATGGAGGCACAGAGAAGGGAGAGCACTTGTTCAAGATGACCAGCAGTCAGGGGCATAACTCGATAATAATAACATTAATAATAATAGAAAACACACACATGCAGACACATACAGCCCTGTGAAAGGTTGTTGGAGGAGTGGCCCCTATTTGTTCATGTCTCCCCAACTCCACACCCTTGGGTGGTTTCCTCCCACACAAACTCTGGGCTTAAGCATGTGACCTGCTTTGGCCAAAGGGACAGGAGCAAGTGAGCAGCCTTGGAAAGCGCTCCTGCACTGGCTGCTCTTGGATCCTTGAGACACCAGCACATGAGCAGGCCCTGGCCAGCCTGGGGTGGATGAGACCAAAGTGGAAAGAGGCCCTGTCATCCCAGCCATCACAGATAAGACTATCACACCAGTCCAGCTAAGCCCAGTTGAGCTCTGCCAGGCCCAACCTGGACCAGATGAATCATCCAGCTAAGTCCAACCCAAATCACTAACTTACAGATTCATAAGCTAAATAAATGGTGGCTGTTTTGAGTCTGGAGTAATCTGTTACACAGCAGAAGCTAACTGATACAAGGGCTAACTGATACCACGTATCAAGCACTACTCCAAATTCTTTACATGTGTCTTCCACTATAATCTTCACAACCCTTGAAATAGAAACTAAGTCTCTGACCCCAACCAAGATGAGAAAGCCGAGGCACAGAGAGGCTGTGTATCTGACCTGAGGTCACCAGGCCATCTGGCCCCAGAATTCCCCCCTGCTAACTGCTCTGCTGTCTTTTCTTCATAAGGGTGTTTTCTTTACTATTTCCCCTAGTTCCTGTCCTGCCCACCCCTTGGGCTTCCAGCATCCCACACAGAAAAGGCTCTTGATAAATGACTGGCGCCTGAGACTGGGACTCTCAAACCAGTTCCCACCTGCCAGCTCAGAGCCCAGTTCCCTGGGACAGGGGGTGTGCCCCTTCCTCCCCCAGGCCTTACCGCCCGGATCTCCCTCTCCAGCAGCTTGCCCGAGCATGAGTAGGTGTTGTCAATGAAGGGGCAGGCAACCTCGGCCTCCTGGCTGTTGCGGATGGTGCCCTGTAGACACTCCCTGGGAGAGGTATGAAAGGGTGGGGAGGTTAGGGGTCATCTGAACCCCATCCCCCAGGACTCCAGCCCCCAGAACTCCAGCCCTCACATGGTGAGGCCTGACCCCAGGCGGGCTTCTCCTCAATACCTCCCTTCCTTCCGATCCCTCCCACCAACCCATCACTTCTGTCCCCCCCACTGCCACCCTTATCACTCTGGCCCAGGTCCCATCACCTCACCTGCATGACTGCAGGAGCCTCCTCACTGGGCTCCCTGGGTCTACCATGTCCCTCCCCGCAGCCTCCCATCCCATCCCACCCAGAGCAAACCTGAGAGCCCCGGTGACTCACCCTCCCTAATACCTCTCTGTCCCCATCCCCTAACCCCCTCCATCCCTCTGCTCCAGCTACACTGACCCCTTGCTGCCACAGGCAGGCCAGGCACATACCCACTTTGGACGCCCTGGTCTGCTCAAGTGCAGCCTCCCTAGGAGCTTCCCAGACCTCTTATAGGGCTGAGCCTCTGTTACTTTTATCATAATCCACTGGTCCTTAGCATTTGGCACAATTTACAATTATATCAGTGATTATTTGATTAACATCGGCCTGCCCACAGGAATGTAAGCTTCAGGAGGCGGAAAATGAGCTTTTTTGTTCACTCCTGGATCCCCAGGCCTAGCCCAGTCCCTGGCACCCAGGGAAGCTCATCAAATGTGTGCTGTGAAGAAGGACACGTTCTCCACAGCCCAGGGCCAGGTGTGGAGCCTCAGAGGGCAGACTGTCCACCAGCGAGGGTCAGGGCGGGGTTGGCACGGGCTGCCAGGCCAGAACCCAGGCCTTACATGGGCCTGGCGGTTGTGTGGAAGGTCGCATGCTCTGGCGACAGAATGCCTGAGCTGTGTGGCCTCGAGCAAGTTGCTGGACTCTCTGTACCTCACATTCCTCCTCTGCAAAAAGGGGAGAGAGTGCCTACCTCGCAGGTTTCTGTGGGCGTCCAAGGAGATGTAAGAGTACTGCGCCCCACCCCCTTTCAGCCATGGGTACTGCGCAGCCGTGAGGAACTACATCGCTGGGGGTGGGGTCAGGGCCGCACCTGCAGAAGGTGTGCAGACACTCACGCAGCACCACGGCCTCGCCGGGCGCCAGCACCGAGTAGCATACGGGACACTCGGTAGGCTCGGTGTTCAGCACCAGGCTCCGCTGATCCAGTTGCACGTGCTGTAGGTAGTTCCCCTCCTGCTGCTGCTGCTTCCGCTGGGCACACGGGGGTGGGGCCGCGGGGCGGGTCAGGGTCTCAGGGGCGGGCCAGAAAGGCGCAGGACCAGGGGATGGGTCAAACCTGACGGCCGTGGGGGGGGGGGGGGGGGGAGTGCGAAGCAGAATCCTGCAGTGGGGGTGGGACTGGGCAGGCTGAGGTTAGGCGCAGGCGATGCTGGGAAGGGAGGGGCCGGGAGCAGGGCGGGGCGGGAGGCGAGGAAACAGGGGGTGGGGTGGGGGTGGGGCAGGAGGCGGGCCAGGCACTGGCAGGTTAAGGCTGCAACCTGGTGTCAAGCCAGGGAGCGATGGCGTTTGTAAAGGAAGGGGCCAGGGTCTGAGCGGGGAGTCAGGAGTAGCAGGGCTCCCATCTCTGCCAAGAAGCGGGGCAGGGCTAGGGCCAGGGAGGCGAAGGCAGAGCCGGGTCGAGGCCACAGAACAGGTCAGGGGTATGGGAGGTGGTGATAAAGCGAGGGAGCTGAGCAAGGCGGGAGAGAGAACAGGGTCCGGGCCAAGGCTGTAGATGGGACCAGCAGTGAGGTCATGGCCGAGGTGGGACAAGGGCAGACTGGGTCCCAGTGGGGGATGGGAGCATCCGATCAGAATGGGCGAACGCTCAGGGTTAGGTATCTGTGTAATCAATGCGTGTGTAACATGATGGGGTTGGGACTCTGGGAGGAGCAGGACGGAGGGCTGGGTCAACCTCCCAGGGAGCGGTGAAGGGCTAGGTCCAAGATCCTAGGAAGTCTGGGTGGGCCACAGCCAGGGAGGAAGGCGAGGTCAGGAATAGTAGGATTCAGAATGAGGTCAGGGCTGAGTGGAGCAAGAGCGAGGTCACAGGCGGACAGAGGGGCGGCGGATGGGGGAGTGGTCGGGGTCTCAGCTAGGATGTTGGGGTCAGAGCCCGGTACTCTCGTGTGCACACTGAGTGTTAAGTCAAAGCCAGGGGCAGCGCCACAGCCCACTGTGGGGGGGGGGCGGGGCAGATAAGCTTGGATGTGCATCACAGCCGTGGGGGAGCAGGGTCTTAGCGACAGGATGAGCTCAGGGAGAGGCCGGTCACAGTCAAGTGCGGGGTCACCACCAGTGGTGTGATCAGGAGGGGCAGCAACAGGGGGAGGAGCGGCAATGTGGAGGTGCCTCCCTTCCTGGCCTATGCCTCCCCCGTCCAGTCTGCAGGTGTCTGTCCGCGGTCCGCGCCCACCTGCTGGTACTGGCGCAGCGCCTCCTCCTCACCGGCCAGACGCGCTCGCTCCTCCTCGTCCGGCTGGTACGAGGCGGGGACCTGGTAGGCCTCGGGCCGCGCCCGGCAGCACATCTCGCAGCCGGGCCGCGTGGGCTTGTTGATGAACGTGCAGCCAGGGCACTGCCAGCCCACCTGGGGGCAGAGGGGCGGTGAGCGCGGGGAGACGAGACGGCAGGTCAGGGGCGCAGGGGCGCGCACTGGGCAGCTTACCGGCGGGGGCTCTGGCGCGGCGTCGTTCTGCCCCCGCCCCGGCTCCTGGGGGCCCCCAGGCTTTGGAGGGACTGGCTCCAGGGGGCCCCGTGGCTGCAGCGTGAGGTCCTTGAAGCCCAGATCTGGGGAGGAGGGTTCAGGGGTGGCAGATCCCTGCAGCCCATTTCGTCCACACCCTGGGCCAGCCAGGAACCCTGGGCTCTGCACTGACCACCCCCCTACCCTGCCCCCTTCTATCTCTCTCCTTCCGGAGGAGTCTCCAGCTCGGTGGTCCTGCCGGGTGGGTCCAGACCCCACCCGAGTGTCCTGGCTCCCAGGTGTCAGAGCCCCTCCTCCACCCACGACTGCTCCTGGGGCCTCCCAGCTTAAAAACCCTGTTTGAAAACTGATCTCCTGTGCTCCTAAGTGAAGCACCTAGAGGGTCGAACAACACTTCTGAGGTAGTCCTGCCAAAATACTGAATCTGAATCCATTCATGAGGGCACATGGGACAGAAAAACAAAAAACAAAACTGGCCTGGACTCTTCAAACAACAGGAGAGCCAAGGGAAGACAGGAGACCAAAGATTGAAAAAGACTGTGAGACACAGAGGCCAAGGGCCAGGTCTTTCACTATAAAGGACATTAGGGAGACAACTGGTAAAATTTGAGCAAGATCTGTCCATTAGATCAATGGACCGTATCAATGTTAATTTCCTAAGTTTGATAGGTGTATGTAGTGAGAAAATGAGCCTTTTTTTTCTTTAAAGGAAATACACACAAGTATTTGGGGGAAAGGGACAACGTGTCTGCAACTTACTCTCATAACAGTTCCAAAAAGTTACTTATGCATAAATAAATACTGAGAGAATGATAAACAAAACAAATATAGTCAAATGTTAATATATGGGGAATCCACATGAAAAGCACATGGGAATTCGTTATACGATTCTTTATACAATTTTGCAACTTTTCTGTAGGTCTGAAATATTTCAGAAGAAGAAGTAAAAAATTTAGAATAAAAACTAGCTATTATCATATCCAATTTACAGATTTAGAAAACTGAAGAGCAGAGATGAGAAGAGACTTGCCTGAGGTCACACAGCTGATAAATGCCAGGGTGGGGACTGAACTCAGCCCCTCTCCCCTAGACCAGCTGTTCTCTAAATGGTTCCCCAAATGGCTCCTTCCTGCGGTGTCCTTTGTCCTCTCTTGCCCACTACGGATAAGGTCTTCCAGGCCTGTTCCTGACGAAAGCCCCTGGGCTCTGCTCCCTGCTCCCTCTCCCCTACAACCTCAGGAGAGTGCATGCCGCCCTGGAGCAGAGCCTCACCCTCCAGCATCCGCAGCTGCCGCTCCCGCTGCAGCTCCTGAGGGTTGAGTGAGGTGTTGCAGGCTGACAGCAGATAGAGGTAGGCACTGGCCCCGTTCCGCCGCACCCCGTGGGAGTGCAGGGTCTCCTGGTCCCGGGCCAAGCGCTGCCCAATCACCCACTGCTGCAGGGTTGGCGGAAAGCCATAGTCCAGGAACACCTGGCAGGGAGGATGCAGAGGGAGTGTCGGGGGGGAGGCGCAGAGTAGAGAGAGACAGGGCAAAAGGGGGACCTCCGCCCTGACGCGTCTTGCTTTTGCCCCCTCACTCACCATGTCCTTGAGGGAGGCCACCGTCATGTCAGGCCGCACCGTGAGCCAGATAGTGGCCGTGTGCAACTGCGCATCCTCCACGCTCACCCACAGCCTGCGGGAGGGCAAGGGGCCTCAGGTCCAACCCCAGCGCCAGCCAGCTCCTGGATTCCCACTCCCCTGTGATTCCTGTGTCAGAACTCGCTGCTTAGGCCCCTGCAATGGCTCCACATGGCTCTCAGAATAAAATCCAAACTCACTGTGGCATGGCAAGGGCCTCCATGCTCTGGCCCCTCCCAAGCTCTCCAACCTCTTCTATTATTGGCTATTATTGGCTCCTTAGCCAAACCACAACAGTTATTAACTGTATGCCAAGACTCTTCAAAGCACTTAACATGTATTAACTCATGTAATCCTCTCAGTGAACACATGAGGCAGGTACTGTTGTCACCCCTATTTTAGAGATAAAAACAGGAGGCACAGATAGGTTACAGTGGCTCTGCCAAGTAAAAAATTAATAACTGTTAGAGGCAGGATTTCAACCCAAACAGTATTATTCCACAGAAAGCGGTTTTAAACACCAACCTTCTCAAAGATGCTCAAACTTTTTTGGAAGACCAAAAGCATGAAAAGGGAGGGCTAAGACAAAAAAAACAGAACTGATCCCAGGACACAGAAAAATTAGGGTGTAGAACAGTAACAGGAAAGCCCACTTAGAACCTCCAGAGTGATTTGGGAAAACGCCGCATCCTTAAAGCAAGAACAGCAAGAAACAATCAGAAAATGAGGAAGAATTCCTGTGAATGTAACAGTGACTCCTTACTATCCTAACCTTCAGGTCAAACTACAAGTTCACAAGGAGAATGAGAGATATTAAATTACACCATGAGGAGGCAATTCATAAACTCAGAATGTGGGAGAATTCTGGAGGTCAAAGACCAGGTTTCTTAAAAAAAAATTAATGGCACTAAAAATAGACAAAGTGAATAAAAGAGACCCAGACAACATTAAGAAATGCTATTTGATCTCGTTTGGCTCCTGACTGGAACAAACCAACTATAACAAACACTAAGGAGGGAGTTACAAGTGGTCAGGACTCTGGGGACCCAGGTTTAATCCCTGGTTGGGGAACTAAGATCCTGCAAGCCATGTGGTATGGCCAAAAAAAAAAACACTAACAAGATAATCAAGGAAAGTTGAATATAAATACAGTATTAGGGAATTTTAAGTAATTATTGTTAATTTTTTAGGTGTAATAATGGTATTGAGGGTTTTTTTAAGTCATTTTTTTAAAGACATATCAAATTACTTATGAATGAACTAAAATCTGAGACTTGCTTTAAAAATACTCCAGAAAATACCTCAAAATTCCTCAGGATAATGATTTTCAACACCCAGCCAACTATCAGGGAAATAAGAAATTTTTAGACATGTATAGACGCCAAAAGTTTACCATCCACCTCTCCACATGAAAAGTTTTTGAAATACAAGAAAAAAAAAAAAGAATAGCTGAGTCTGATGCAGGAGAATGGAAGAAAAGTAAAAGGAAATTTAAAGAAGGACGAGATCTTACCTTCAAGACATTCTTCTTCAAGCAACAGGGGTTTTGAAACATGAAAGTGCATAAAGTTTCAACTGCACTACTTATTCTACACTGAGTAATATTTCCATAATCAAAATACTATAAATGCTATTTTAGTGGGTTTACATTTTTAGAATCAACCTAGAGGCAAAGCATAGAAGCCTGAATTTTACTTAGGAAACAAAATCTAAAAGCTATAACCTTAACACCAATAACAGAAAAATACAGTTGGAACCCTTATATCTAATGTCATCAGGATCAGTGGTGATCAGTTAGTCAGAAAAATCGTTAAAGCAGAGAACTGCAAAAACAGCTGCAGACTTTAACAATTTTACCTTATAGGATACAAATGCACATTCAATGGCCAATCTCTAAGTAAAAGGCCAATGACTTTTCTTGAGTACAAATCTGCTACTGGAGTTCCCCATGATTTTTTCTTTTCGTATGAACCACACGCATTATACATGGTCTATGACTTCCAGTATCAGCTTCTTTAAAGTGGAGCAAAAACTTACACTCTCAAAGCATCTGAGTACAGAGCCCTTCTGGATTTTTACCATATTTTTTACAACTGTCCCACCCTAAAATGATAACAGGTATTTTTGGTGCCTCATCTCTATCTTGTCTTTCTAAAGCAATCAACTTAGTTTTCATAGACACAATTCTCTTTTAGCACTCATGTTTTATAGATTGATGTAACAGCTAATTAAATTATGCTGTGGCAGTAACAAGTATAACTGATATAAACAAGCTGGGTGTAGTGGTATGGTTTTTCGTTGTCGTTGTTGTTGTTTTGTGTGTGTGGTACGCGGGCCCCTTTCACTGTTGTGGCCTCTCCCGTTGCGGAGCACACGCCTGTGCGCCACAGCTACTAAGCCTGTGCTCTAGAGCCCACAAGCCACGACTACTGAGCCCTTGTGCCGCAACTACTGAAGCCCAAGTGCCTAGAGCCCGTGCTCCGCAACAAGAGAAGCCACCGCAATGAGAAGCCTGCGTACCACAAAGAGAAGCCCGCGCACCGCAATTAAGCCCACGCACCGCAACGAAGAGCAGCCCCCGCTCACCGCAACTAGAGAAAGCCTGTGTGCAGCAACGAAGACCCAATGCAACTAAAAATAAATAAATTAATTAATTAAAAAAAATAATGCTGTGATAACTAGATATTCACCAGCAAAAAAAATGAAGTTGGACCTCACACCATATACTAAAATTAACTCAAAAGGGATCAAAGACTTAAATGTAAGAGCTATAACTATAAACCTCTTAAAAAAATAAATAGGGATACACCTTTATGACCACGTATGAGGCACTGGTTTCTTAGATGACGTCAAAAGCGCAAACAACAAAAGAAAACAGATAAACAGTCCTTCGTCAAAATTAAAAACTTGTGCTTCAAAGGACACTATCAATACAGTGAAAAGACAACCCACAGAATGGGAAATGAAAATATGTGTCCATTGTATACATATACACCACATTTTCTTTATTCATTCATGGTTACTTAGGTTGTTTCCATGTACAGTATAGATACACAATGGAATATTATTCAGCCATAAAAAGAAGGAAATCCTTCCCTTTGCAACAACATGGACCTTGAGGTCATTATGCTAAGTGAAATAAGTCAGACAAAGAAAGACAAATACTGTATGATCTCACTTATATGTGGAATTAAAAAAAAACAATGTCAGAGAAAAAGAATAGACTGGTTGGCAGGGAGGGGGGTGAAGGTGGTCAAAAGGTACAACTTCCTGTTTTAAGATAAATAAGTTCTGGGGAAGTGATGTACAGCATGGTGACCATAGTTAACAATACTGTATCATACATTTGAAAATTGCTAAGAGAGTAAATCTTAAGTGTTGTCATCACAAGAAAAAATAATTTATCACTATGTGAGGCAATGGATGTTAACTAAACTTACTGTGGTAATCATTCCACAATACATACATATATTAAATCATCATGTCATACACCTAAAATGGTTCTGAGGCTCAATTTCCAACCTGTGGAAGGGGGAGGAGGGGGAAGGCTTCCCACACACCACTAAGCAATTTTCAGATACCAGCAGGGCTCGATTCTGGCACTCTACCCAGAGACAGCGTCAGCTTCCACAGGTTGAGGGCTAAGTCCTACAAGACTGCCCCACCACTTCACACACCAACTGAAAGCCCAAGTTGTCACCTGTTCTCTGACTGACTGGTTATAGGTTAGGGATTCCAACGACCTCCTCCTTGGGTTTGATTATTTTGCTAGAGCAGCTCACAGAACTCAGAGAAATATTTACTTTCTATATTACTGGTTTATTATAAAAGCCTATAACAGCCAGATAGAAGAGATGCATAGGCAAGGTATGTGAGAAGGGGTGCAATTCTCTCCAAATCTCCAACCTGGAAGCTCTTCGAACCCTTTTTGAGTGTTTACGGAGGCTTCAATACATGGGCATGATTGATTAATCCATTGGCCACTGATGATCGATTCAACCTCCAGCCCTTTTCCTCTCCCCCGAGATCAGGGTGATGGGACTGAAGGTTCCAATCCTCTAATCACAGGATTGGTTCCTCTGATGACCAGCCCCCATCCTTAGGTGATCTAGGGGCAGTCCAAGAGTCACCTCACTAACATAACAAAAGGCACCTTTATCATCCTCATCACTTAAGAAATTCCAAGTGTTTTAGGAGTTCTGTACCAAGAACAGGAAGAAGACAAATATATATTTCTTATTATAAAAGTCACAATACCTTAAACTAACTATATATGTCAATTATATCTCAATAAAACTGGGGAGGGCTTCCCTGGTGATGCAGCGGTTAAGAATCCGCCTGCCAACGCAAGGGACACGGGTTCGAGCCCTGGTCCAGAAAAATCCCACATGCCACAGAGCAACTAAGCCTGTGCGCCACAACTACTGAGCCTGAGCTCTACAGCCTTCGAGCCACAACTACTGAAATCTGCGTGCCTAGAGCCCATGCTCCGCAACACAAGAAGCCACCGCAATGAGAAGACCAGGTACAGCAACGAAGACCCAACACAGCCATAAAAAACTGGGGAAAAAATATGTCCATATAAAAACTTGGACACAAATGTTCATAGCAGCGTTGTACACGTTAGCCGAAAAAGTAGAAACCACCCAGATGTCCATCAACTGATTAATAAAGAAAATATGGTATATCCATACAATGGATTATTATTCAGTCATAAAGAGGAATGAAGTTTTGATACGTGCTACAACATGGATGAATCTAGAAAACATGATGCTAAGTGAAAGAAGCCAGACACAAAAGGTTATATAGTGTATGACTCCACTTATATGAAATTTCCAGAATAGGCAAATTTCTAGAGATAGAAATTAGTGTTTGCCTAAGGTTGGGGGGATTGGGGAAAAAAAGGTAGGGAGATAAGGAGTGACTATTAGCAGGTATGGGGTTTTGGGACTTCCCTGGTGGCCAGTGGTTGAGACTCCAAGCTTCCACTGCAAGGGGCATGGGTTCAAGGGGCACAGAGCAGCCAAAACAATTAAAAAAAAAAAAAGAGTATGGATACAGGGTTTCTTAAAAAATGTCCTAGAATTGGTTACAGTGATGGTTGCACAACTGTGAATATACTAAAAGCCTTGAACTATAAACTTTAAATTGGTGAACTGTTTAAATTGTTGAATATGGTCTGTCAATTATATCTCAGTAAAACAAAATCAAATGGGATCCACCATTGAAAATTAGAAACTGTAAAACTATTGTCTTACTACACAGCAGGAAAAAAGCAGGAAAAAACAATGTTTATTGAGTGATTACCATGTGCCAGGCACTGTGCTAATAAGCATTTCAGCTTCAAGTTTAAGCCTCCTGGGGCAGACTAACAGTATGCATTAACCCTTGCCTTGAATTCTAGTGCAATACCTGGCTGTATTTCACAGCCTCCCTTCAAGCTGAGTGTGGCTGTGAGAATAAGTTCTGGCCTTGGGAGTTAAATGCAAGAAGTGTGTGCAACTTTCTGAGCTCTGTTCTTAAGAGGAGAGTGGGAGGGGGTGCCCTTCTTCCCTTCTTCCTTCCTGCTGACAAGAATGCTGATGCAATGGCTGGAACTGGAACAGCCATTTTGGACCATAAGGTGAACCTCAGAATGGAGGCCATGAATTGGCATAACAAGACAAAAGCATGAGTCTCTGAGGACTGCAGGGAGCAGAGCCTCCACATCTGGACTGTGTGCCATCAAACTTGTTGATACCACTGTTAATATGTCTCTTTCTGTTATATGAGACCTAACACCCTAATACACTTCCTAACAATTCTAAGAACAGCTACTGATATTGCCCCATTTTTTATTTTTATTTATTTTTTTTTGCGGTATGCGGGCCTCTCACTGTTGTTTTGTGGCCTCTCCCGTTGTGGAGCACAGGCTCCGGATGCACAGGCTCAGCGGCCACGGCTCACAGGCCCAGCTGCTCCACGGCATGTGGGATCTTCCCGGACCAGGGCACGAACCCGTGTTCCCTGCATCGGCAGGCGGACTCTCAACCACTGCGCCACCAGGGAAGCCCTGCCCCATTTTTTAAATGAAAAAAACAAACTCTGAGAGGTGAAGTGACCTGCCCTAGATCTCAGAGTTGATTTGTAACAGAGCTGGGGTTTGAAGCTAGGTCTCCTGACACCAGAACCTGCCATTAAGAATAACTTAACGGGCTATATCGCAGCCCACTGGGGCTCAGGAAGCCCTAAGTCCCTGGTCAGCTACGTACTCCTCACCTGATATCCTGTGTCAGGGAGACCTCAGGCTTCAGTTGCACGTTCAGGGGCACCCGTTGCTCTGCCAGCCATATGGCACATTGCATAGCCACCTGTTCATCCCCGCCAGCCACTGCTCGGGTGAGTCTCTGGGCCACCTCCTCAGCTGAAATCCACAGGTGGAAGCAGGTTAGCACACGGTTTATTTTTCAGGAGCTGGGGTTAAGGGGGTGAGGAAGGAGGTGATCCTTTGTACCTGCTGCTTCCTCTCTGTCTTCCTGGTGAACTCCTACATATCTTTCAGCACCCAGCTTAAAAGTCCCTTTTCTCTGGGAGGCCTTCTCTGTCACTCCCCACTCCCACTCCCCACTCCCTCTCCCTGCTCATTTGGTTCTGTTTTCCCTTCATACTCCCAGGTCCCCCCATACTTCCGCTCATTTATACAACAAACATTTACTGAATTCTTACTGTGTGCCAATCACTGTCTCAGAAATTGGTCTTCAACAGTGAATAAGATAAACAGGGTCCCTCTTCTCATGGACCTCCCAGCCCAGTAAGAAGACAATTAACAAATTTAACAAAAGAAAAAGATTCAGATTGTGATCCACGCTGCCAAGGAAATGAACAGGGTAAGAAAATCAGGAAAGCCTCTAGGAGGAGGTGACATTGAAGCTGAGAAGTGAAGGAGAAGTTGGGTATGTCAAGACCTGGTTAGGCAAAAGTGTTCCAGGTACAGAGAAAGGGAAAGGGAAAGGCCTTGGGCAAGAAATGGCTGGATTAGAACAGAAACCTGTGGGGCTCCAAGCAGAATGACCAAGGGGCCCAATGGGGGAAGGCAGAGGTCAGCGAAGCCAGCAGGCCTGTGGGCTACCCAACTGCCCTGGGCTTTATTCTAAGAACAAGGAGCACAGGAGGGTATGTGAGCAGGTTGGTGACATGACCTTACTTAAGTTCTCCCACGCTGGGTGGAAGGGGCCAGGGGGAAGGCAACGACCCTTGAAGTCGGCTCCCTCACCAGCCTGGGTGGTCTCCTGTGTCCTCTGGGAGCTCCCTACACCCTTCCCAGGAGAGCTGGCCCACTGAGGCCTCAGGGGCATCAAATAAATGAATGACAAGAGGCCCCTGGAAGGAACCAGGCCCCAAGGGAGGAAACTGAGGGGCAGATGGGTAGAGGGACGACAGGGTTAATGCCTCTCCCCCCTCCCCACCCCCGAAGTTTCTCAGTCGCCTCCAGGCTGTGCCCACCTTTCTTGATCTTCTCGTCCATCTGGCGTGCTTGTGCCCATCCCCCCAGGCAGGGGCTGCAGCTCCGGGGAAATGCCACCTCCCGGTCACTTGCTAGAGGACGGGCGACCACGAGCAACTCAGTCCAGGCCGGTGACCTCTGGCGCGGCCCAAGCCTTCTTTGTGCCTCGGTGTCCCCGGTGGTAATCGGGTAGCATCACACTACCCGAGGACCGGGGATGGGGCCTGGGGTAGGGAACGGGCCGGGACCCCGCGTGGGAGGTGAAAGGGGGCACCAAGGCAAGCCCGCAAAGGGCAACAGAGGAAACGCGACAGGCCTGGCTGCGGGGAGGGACGACGCACAGCCGCGGCGCTGGGAGTCCCCGAGGAAGGCCTCCCCTTTTCCCTGCTGGGGAAAAGCGTCCTCCGGGGCGCTGGATTTCAGCCCAACTCCTCCCCGGCAGAGCGGCCCCTGTCAGTCAGGAGACGGAGGGGAGCAGCCTCCACTGGAAAAGAAAGTGAAAGTGGCGGCCCCGGAAGTGGGGCGGAAGAGTCTCGCGGGATCCGGGTCTCCCGGCCGTTCCGGCGACCCGGCAGCGGCCCCTGCTCCGGATCTCGGCGGTCCGGGGCGCTCTGTCCCGCAGTCCGAGGCGTTCCCACCCCTCCCCCGGCCGGACCCGGACTCCTAGACCCTCACTCACCCGAGCAGCTTAGCCAGCAGCGCCGCGGGAGGGGTGGGGGAGTGGGCGGGGCCGGGAGGGGCGGGGAGCGACGTGGAGACCGCCCCTGCTCAGTCCAGCTGCCAGGACTGCGGCGGGCAGGCCGGTCCTTGCTCCTTTTGCAGAAGAAATAGAGGCTCTGTTTGTTTCTGATCTGTCCGAGGCCACGCAGCCGGATTTAAATCCAGGCCGGACGGCCTCAGGAACCCACCCTTAGCCAGCCGGACGCTGCCTCTCGGCGGTCACTCTCCACCGTTTGATTGGGCTACTAATGAAGTTTATTTTCTCCGGGCACAGGCTGGAAGCCCTTTGCATCCTCCAGTCTTCCCACCCCTGAACTTTTCTCCCACCCCTCATCCCATAGATCAACAGATCCTATGGGCTCGGCCTGCACGATAGTTCCAGAATCTGTCACCTCTCACCTCCTCCACACCCCATCCCAATCCACTTCCATCCTTTCTCCTCCGGCGTACTGCACCAGCCTCCTCATTGGGCTCCTGGCTTCCCCTTTTGGTCACCACAGTCCATTTTCCACCCAGCTGCCAGAGGGCCCAGTTAGAATCAAGCCATGCCACTCCTCAAAACACTCCCAATAGCTCCCATCTCACTCAAAATAAAAGCTGAGTTCCCCCCAAGGCCTGCAACTGCCGCCGCTCCTTCTCTGAATACTATCCTCTTGGCTCACTCCACTCAAGACCCATTGGCCTCCGGATCCTGGAACAAGGCAGACACACTCCCACCTCAGGGCCTTTGCACTTGCCATAGCCCAAATGTCTTCATAGATTGCTCTCGCCCTTTAATTTGGGCTTTAGCCAAAAGTCTTCCCTGTCCACTCTATCTGAAATTTCACACACACGCACCTAAATCTAGCATTTTATATTCTCCTTCCTGGCTTCATTTTTTCCCAAAGCATGTATTACTATCTAACAGCATATTTTACTTCTTTATCTTGGTTATCTTTTGGCTGTTTCCCTCTTCCAGAGGGTGGGGACTTTTGTGTGTTTTGCTCATTGCTGTGTTCCTGGTGTCTAGAACAGTTTCGAACACGTAATAGTTGCCCATGGATTACGTTAAATGAATGAAGGAATCTCAGACTTTCATCTGGGATCAATTTCTTTTTGCCTGAAATATATCCTATAAGGCAGAGGCTCTCAGCCTGAGCTGTATGTTTGAATCACCTGGGGAACTTTTAAAAATCCTATGCCCAGGTCACATCTCAGATCAATTGATTCAGAATATCTGGGGTGGGTCCCCAGGTATCAGGAGTTTTTAAGCTCTTTGGTGAGTTCTCTTTGGTGAGAACTGTTGTATTAGAAGTCCCTGTAGGGTGAGTCTTCTCGTGACAAACTTTCTTGGTTTTTGTTTGAAAAATCTTTATTTAGACCTCACTCTTGAGAGACGTTTTTGCTGGGTATAGAATTCTAGCTGGCATTTCAGCACCTTAAAGACAGCATTCCATTGTCTTCTGGCTTCCATTGTTGCTGTTAAAACATCTTCACCTGTCAATCTAACTGCTGTTCTTTCTTTAAATAGCTTTATTGAGAAATAATTTATATACTATAAGATCCACCCATTTAAAGTGTACAATTTAATAGTTTTTAGTACAGAGTTGTACAACTATCACCATGATCTAATTTTAGAACATTTAAAAAATATATTTATTTTTATTTATTTGGCTGCGTCGAGTCTTAGTTGCGGCATGCGGGATCTTTGTTGCAGCATGCGGGATCTTTCGTTGTGGCGCACGGGCTCTTTGTTGCGGCACGTGGGCTCTCTAGTTTTGGCATGCAGGCTTAGTAGTTTCGGCACATGGGCTTTCTAGTTGTGGCGCACGGGCTCTAGAGCGTGTGAGCTTAGTTGCCCTGCGGCATGTGGGATCTTAATTCCCCGAACAGGGGGTTGAACCCACTTCCCTTGCATTGGAAAGCAGATTCTTAACCACGGGACCACCAGGGAAGTCCCTAATTTTATAACATTTTTACCACCCCCCAAAGAAACCCTGTACCCATAGCAGACACTATCTCCTACTCTCTAACCCCCTCTGCACTAGTCTACTTTTGGTCTCTATAGATTTTCCTATTCTGGACACTTTATGTAAATTTAGTCTTACAATATGTGGTTCTTTGTGATTGATTTCTTCCATTTGCATAATGTTTTTGAGGTTCATCCATGTTGTACTGTTGTTCTCTTGAAAGTAATCTCTCTGGTTTTTTTCCCTCTGACTGCTTTTAAGATTTTTTTCTTTGTCTTTTCACATTTTCACTATGATGTGTCTGTAAAAATTTATGGAGTCTCTTGCCTCTGTGATTAATGTCAGCTTTCTATCTCACTAGTTCCCTCTTTAGCCACATCTAATCTGTGGTTTAACCCATCTGTTGAATTTTTTATTTTGGTTATTGTATTTTTCATTTTAGAAGTTCTTTTAGGTTTTCAAATCCACTTTGTTACTTGATATAGTTTCCTATACTTTGGCCATAGTTTCAAACTTGTTATATATTTATTTAAGCACATTAAACATTTCTGTTTTATAATGTCTATCTGATAGTATTGCTGTCTGAACTCTGAGTGTCTGTTTCTGCTGGTTTTCACTCCTATTGCCTTGTTTTCTTCTTCTGAGCCTGCCGTTTTATAATGGTCACGTTCACCTGAGCCCTGAATTCACCAGCACAAATTTGTACTGGAGGCAGATACGTTCTTTCAGTGTTCTGGTCTTAGCCTTCATCCTTCAAGGGCAGAGCTGGCACTCACTTTGGACATTTTTCATCCCAGTGGGTAGACTCTGTAGTCATTCAAACCTGGGTTCAGTCCCATAGTTACACTATCTGTGTGGCCCTGGACAAAAGATTTCCCCTCTCTGGGCCTCAGTTTCTCCCTCTGTACAATGGTGATCATCATTGTCCCTCCCTCATAGGGCTGTTTTTAGGATCTGTATCAGTTATTGGTTATTGATACATAGCAAATTACCCCAAAACTTAGCATCTTAAAACAATATAAACATATAGATCTCACAGAGTTTCTATGGGTTAGGAATTCAGGAACAGTTTCTTAGGTAGTTTTTGGCTCAAGATCTCTCAGAGGTTGTAGTTAAGATGTTGGCTGGGGCTTCAGTTATCTGAAGGCCTGACTGAGGCTGGAGGATTGATGTTCAAGAAAGCCCACTCATAGGCCTGGTTGGTGCTGGTTATTTGCAGAATGTGTAAGTTCCTTACCACATGTATGTCTCCATAGGGTACTTGAGTGTCCTAGCAACATGGCAGCCGGCTTTTCCCAGAACAGATGATCCAGAAGAATAAGGCAGAAGCCATAATATATTTTATGGCCTGTACTTAAAGTCATACTCGTTTATTTTCACAGTTTCCTATTATTTACACTGTCAGCCCAGCTCAGGGTAGGAGGGAACTATATACAAGGGCATGGATACCAGGTGTTGCAGATCATCGAGGGCCATCTGGCTATCATGTATCAAATGAGATAGTGCATATAAAGCACTTAGAACCATGCCTGGCATGTAGTATGTGCCCGTAAACATTAACCATCCCTAATAAGTGTCCTGGCTCTGCTCTAGGCATGTAGGATCTACACAGCAACCACTTGCATTTACAAACATTTATTGAGCAGCTCTGTGTGCCAGGCACTGTTCTTGGAGCCAGGGAGACAGTTGTAAACAAAGCGTATCCTTGGACTTATGAAACTCACGCAAACAAATGATAGAGAATGTCCTGCCAGGTGGTGCTAAGTGCTGTGCAGAGCCACAAAGCCAGGTGAGGGGAGAGAGAACAAGGAGGGAAAGAGGGCTACATGTCTCTCCCCAGGATGCTGGTACAACTTAGGTGGTGGCTGAGATTTTGACCTGATAAAGCCCCCCACATCTGTGAACCCATCCTAGCATCATAGGCAGGTAGAATTTATGCCCTCTTTACACCCATTTGCAAACAAACCAGAGAGGCGCTAACATGAGCTCTCTGAGTCCCCAGGGAGGCAGGATTTCTCCAAACACAGAGGTTCTCCTACTCGGATGCTCAGCAGCACCACCCAGGGTGATTGTTAAGATTCAGAACCCCAAGTGTTCTAACTCACTAGGTCTGGGCAGTGTCCAGGGATCTGCATTTTAAACAAGCACCCTAGGGGACTGACTGACCACCTCTGAGAACCCAGTTCTTCGGGCTTCAGCGTGTAGGGGAGGGCATGCCCGCTCTGAAGAGTCTCTAGGTCCAGCCTCAAGGGAAGGGCAGGGCTTAACCACACAAAAGGAAGGGAACAGTCTGAGGCCCAGAGACACCGAGCAGTTGGCCCAGGGATCTACTACCTGCAGGTTCGGTTCTAGGTACACTGTAGTCAACTTACTTGATCAAGTATACATCGTGTAGTCTATTGAAGAAAAAAAAAAGGCCACATATTATATTCAGGTCCTCCCACTGAGAGGGAGAATTAATTTCCCCACCTCCTGGATCTGTCCGTGGGACATGCCGATGTGACAGAAGCACGGCTTGGGCACTGGGATTTGTTCTTGTTGCTTTTTGAAACCCCAAGACCACCCCAGGAAGGAGCCAGCGCTGAGTCTGTTGGAGGCTGAGACCACGTAGAGCCGAGATGAGCCATCCTAGCCAAGGCTCCCTGGAGCCTGCCAATCGGCAGACAAGTGAGTGAAGCTGAGCTGTCCTGGTGAGCCACCCTTTGCCTGCAGCCGCGTGAGTGACCAGCTAAGCCCAGCCCAAACTGCTGACACAGACAGTCACGAGCCACTATGTTTGGAGGTTTGTAATGCAGCAAAAACCGATACAGCCTAGTTACTGGGGAAGAGAATTTTCCTTCCTTCTCTTGTGGCAAGTTTTTCTTAGTCATGGTAATTAACATTAACTGCCCAACAGACAAACTGCAAATTGCAAAGACTTAACATAGGAAGCTTCATTTCTTGCTCAGTAAAATCCAGCGTGGATCTGGTGGTCCTCCTCTATCTTGTAGCTAAGGGAACGCATGGCCTCAAGTAGTTGTGGCAGGGAAAGACAGGGATTGAGGCCCATCAGCTTTCAGTTGCTTTAGCCCAGAAGTGACCACTCCTATGTCACTTCTACACACACACCATTGGTCAGAACTAGTCCTGTGACTGTAAGGGAGGCTAGGGCATGTAGGGGAGCATGGGACTTATTGGTGACGCTTGTCTTTGCCACAAAGAACATACCAGGTGTAATTAATTTCTTCATTTGTGTGGTTATCTGTTTAACATCTGTCTCCTCTGTTAGACTGAAGTCCATGAGGGCAGGGACCACGTTGCATCCGTCTTGCATAGGACCGGCTCTACCGTTGGTTGGCATTAGGAATAGTTGTTGAATTCCTAGGTGAATGAATAATCGGGCAGGCCACGGTGTGATATTTTGTGTTGAGTTCCCAATTGCATGTAAAATCCCCAATTAAATTTCTAACAGTCCCTCTCTCCCTGTAATATATAAAGTAATATATATGTATTACCTTTGATATTGTAAAACTCTCATACAGTGATCATTCAATGAATACAAAGAGAACACGAAAGTCCCCACTAATTGCAGTCAGGGGTGTGGTTATGTGCATTGTACTGCTTGGCGAGAGTGGATGTGTATTTTTTTTTTTTTTTGGATTTGCATTTTTATGTGACAGTTTTCTTGTGGCTGCCGCAGTGTGGCCTTAGCAAAAGTTCCTGCTTCAAGGCAAAACCAGGTGGGTTGTTCTCTCTGTTGTGTGGTTTTGGATGAATCTTTTGCTCTCTCTCAACCTCATTTTTCAGGAATTCAGTGGCTGTCCAGTGGTCAGGCCTCCACGCTTTCACTGCCATGGGCCTGGATTCAATCCTTGGTCGGGGAACTAAGACCCCACAAGCCACGTGGTGTGGTCAAAATAAATAAATAGTAAACCTCATTTTTCTTATCTGTGAAATGACAAGAGCATCTGCCTCATGGAGTTGTCGTGAGGCGTAGATGAGTCTCTCCGTGTAATGTAGATAAAGACCTGCCACTTGGCAGCCCCCGTTTTCTATAAGCTGTCCCCCCTTGCCCTTGTTCCACAGGCACCGGGGAGAACACAGCTTGTGAGGGAGCTGGGGCAGGATCTATGGGAGGGTTTGGGGGAAGGGTGAAAGTTGGGGACTGCTCCATGAGACCCTAGACAGAGCTAGGCCCTGTTCTGGGTGATGCTGGGTGCACAGAGAGGAGGCTGACTTGTCCCTGTCTATATTAGTTAGCATTTGCTGTGTAACAAAACACCCTAAAACTTAATGGCTTAAAACAATGATCATTTTATTTAGCCCATGATCCTGTGGGTCAGTTGGGGAATTCTTCTGGTCTGGGTCAGCCTGACTGAACTCTGCATTTGTAGTCAGCTGGGGGGTCAACTGCTGGCTGGAGGATCTAGGATAGCTTCCTTCACCTGTCTGCAGTTAGCAGGCTATTGGCCGAGCTACCGCAGTTCTCTTCCTCGTGCTTTCTCCCGCTACCTCCTCCTTCTCAGAATTTGATTTTGTTCATTTATCACTACCCCACCCTCCCAACCCCCCACACGTAGCATGAGCCTCAGGGAGGCTGCTCCCACCTACAGCTGGAGAACTGGCATGATTAATTAACATAACTGCATTTCCCTTGCTGGTGATTGGCCAGGAGGTCACAGTGGCCCAGTTCTGGCCAAAACGTCTGTTAGGAGTGCTCCTGGGAAAGATTTCCCCATCCCATGGAAAAGCTAGAGAGAGAACAACTAACTCTGACTGAGGACTTGTTACGCCAGCCACAGTTTATTCGAAGTGCTTTAGCTAAAATAACCCATTTGATTCTCTTGAGTTAGGTATTATTATCCCTCATTTTACAGATTAAGAATCTGAGGTATAGAGTGATTCAGAAACTTGCCGAGCGTCAAACAGCTAGTGAGTGTTGGAGAAAGGATTTAATTCCAGGTAACCTGACTCCGGAGTACTGAGTTCTCAAGTACTACCACGCCACCCTCCTTCTTCCTCTGGTCATGGGTCTCTCTTATGTGACACCTGGGACTGCTGTAGCCATTGTACCAGCAGTTACCTGGGACAACAGAGCAAAGAGACAGAATGAGCCTAGGGAGCCAGGTCCTTGCTAACAGCTCTGAGAGCCGAATCAACCAGCGTGAAGCCCATTCCCTGCCTGTCGACCTCTTGCTTTGTGTGAAATACGTTTTCTTCTTTTCAAAGCCACTTTAACTCACGGTTTCAGTTACATGCAGCCAAAAAGTATCCTGAGACACCAAGACATCCAGAAGGAACACAGGGAATGAGGGAAGACCTACTGGGTCTTCTGTTCTCATGAACCACTCAAGCTGAGATTGACACACAAGGCCTCTGGCCTTTCACCCTGGGGCTGGTTTGGAGGCAGGGAAAACTCATAGGAGATGGGGAGGAGAAGATGGATGAAATAACCAGGAGAAAATGACAGTACTTCATAATTCCTTTATTAGGCACAAGATAAAAACATATACTCATGGCATCCAAAACCCACAGTGTTGACATAGGGTCCTGGACCCCAAGTGTCCCCAGAACAGAGCTTGGGACTTTTCAGGAGGCCAGGGGACAGAACCTGCCTGATACCGGCCCCCAACTCCGGTGCTCAGGTCAGGGGTCACTGAGGTGGACAGGCCTGGCCCTTCACTCCAAACTACTCTTTGAGTTAGATGAAGACCAGCCTCACCATTTGCACTCTTGATCTTCTAGCCCAAATCCTTGGCTCAGGCCTGGATGGAGAAGCCCTTGACCAAGAGGACAGAGCTGCTGGGAGCACAATTCCCAGCATGGTCTGGGCTCTAGAGTCCTGAGTTACAGGGGAGGGGCCTGGAGCCTTTGGCACAGGGATGCTTCCCTTTCTCTGAAAAGGTGCAAGATACAAAGGCAGCTGGGTTGTTTGTGAAAGGGACTGTCCCATGTCAGAGGTGCCTGGGCATCAGCATGAGTGGATGCCGATACCTGCACTGTGGGTGCTCAGTGTAGACACTGCCCGGTGGGCATGGAAAATGTCGTCAACTCTGTCAGCAGGAGCTTCGTCTCTGTCGTTCACTGCTGTGTTCCCAGCACTGGGAGCGGCGCTTGACACAGTGAGCTCCCGAGGACTCGGTGAGGCACGCGCTCACGCGCACAGGTGTGTGCATCCAGCACGCTCCATGCACACTTCCTCCCCTCTCCCTCCCAGAAGGCACTTAAGGTTCGGCTCAGTTCAAAGAGGCAGGAGAGAGCTTAGAGATACCCCAGCCTCAACTGGCAGTCTGGGGCTGAGAGTCCAGTAGGGTCGCGTTAGCCGTAGAGACACACATCTCTCTCTCCCTCCTCCTCCACCTCCTCCTCCACCTCCTCCAGCCCCAGCCCTTCTGGGACCACCTGGTCAGCCTCGCAGAGGCTGGATCGCGAGGGGGGTGTAGGGATCACATTCTCCCGCAGCCAAGGGTGCAGCAGGATGGCTGAGGCCGTGAGCCGCTCAGCTGGCTCCCTTCGGAGGAGGCAGCGGACCAGGCAGCGGGCCGGGGCCGAGAGGCCCTCGGGCAGGGCGAAGGCTCCACGGTGGATCTTGCCAAAGAGCAGAGCAGGCTCTGAGTCCTGGAAGGGGTAGTGGCCAGCCAGCATGGTGAAGAGGGCCACGCCCAGGCTCCAGACGTCTGCCGCCTTGCCCGAGTAGGATGGCTGGGAACTGAGGATCTCGGGGCCCACATAGGCTGGGCATGCGTGCTTGTCCCACAAGGAGTCGTCAGGCCCGGTCAGCACACAGGCATCCTCCAGGTTCTCCAGCACCAGCTTTGTCCTGTGCAGGGGGAGAGACAGGGGGTCAGATAGTGGGACCCCCACGCCACCACCCTACATTGTCACACTTAATGGCACCCGTTTCCCAAGTGCCTGCTGGCATTTGCCAGACATGAGCCAGTCCTGTGAGGCTGGATCATTGATTAATCCCGTATTACAGATGAGGAAGTCTAGGCTCAGAGAGATTAAGTCATGTCTTAAGGTCACAGAGCAATTAAATTTGAACTAGGACTCTGAGAGGAACACATTTCCCAACTGTCTGTGGGGCAGGGGCCCGGTGTGGGGAGGTGGGTACTCAGGTGGCTGAGGGCATTAAGCCTCTATTAAGCCAGATGCAAACTTAGGGTCTAGGCAGGTAACAAAATTAGAAGTAGGAAGTGGGGACTGTGCCAACTATCTCAGCACAAACCCTGCCTAAAAAGGGCACCACTAACAACATTACAGTCAGTATTTGGAGTGTCCTCTGCGAACCTGACCCTGGGCTGAGCTTCTACCTGGTGTATGTCATTTCACCCTCACACAACCGATGAGGAAGAGGCCATTTTGCAGCCACGGGAAGCAGGGCTGGGATTGAATCCTGGCTCTCTCCAGCCCAGAGCCAGCGCTATGAGCTGCTTATGTAGTTCCCAGGTGGCTCCATGGTCCCCTTTTCCACAAGAGAAGTCAGAGATCATATTTTAATGAAAAAAATCCCAGCTTTTAAAAAGTTAGCAACCAATTTTATTTATTTTTTTAATTAATTAATTAATTTTGGCTGCACTGGGTCTTTATTGTGGTGCACTGGGTCTTTATTGTGGTGCACGGGCTCTCTAGTTGTGGCGCAGGCTCAGTAGTTGCGGCACGCGGGCTTAGTTGAGGTATGTGGGATCTTAGTTCCCTGACCAGGGATCGAACGGGGGCCCCCTGCATTGGGAGCATGGATAACCACTGGACCACCAGGAAAGTCCCTTTTTTCTTTTTTTAATTTTTTGGCCATGCCCTGTGGCCTGTGGGATCCCAGTTCCCTGACCAGGGATCAAACTTGGGGCCCCCGCAGTGGAAGCCTAAAGTCCCAACCACTGGACCACCAGCGGATTCCCGCAACCAATTTTAATTAAAAACACAAACGAACAGGAATGTGGGGCAAAAAAAAAAAGGGTGTGTAGACCACCATTTGCAACTTCTGCTTTAAATAACTCCCACGGGGCTTCCCTGGTGGCACCGTGGTTAAGAATCCGCCTGCCACTGCAGGGGACATGGGTTCGAGCCCTGGTCTGGGACGATCCCATATGCTGAAGAGCAACTAAGCCCGTGTGCCATAACTACTGAGCCTGTGCTCTAGAGCCCACGAGCCACCACTACTGAGCCCGCGTGCCACAACTACTGAAGTCCACGTGCCTAGAGCCTGTGCTTGGCAACAAGAGAAGCCACCACAATGAGGAGCCCGTGCACCGCAACAAATAGTAGCCCCCGCTAGCCACAACTAGAGAAAGCCCGTGTGCAGCAATGAAGACCCAACGCAGCCATAAATAAATTAATTAATTAATTATAAATAACTCCCACAGAGCACTCTAGACTACTTTAATAGGAAGCTTACTATTACCACTGCTATTAATCTTGTTCCCATGGCACCACTTCCTGGGTGCCTGTCTGAAAATGCTGACTGGTCCTGTGAATCACTGCACAGGGGGTGGGCTGAGGTGTTAGCATTATTGGCCCATTTTTCAGATAAAGAAGTCAAGGTTCGGGGCTTCCCTGGTGGCGCAGTGGTTGAGAGTCCACCTGCCGATGCAGGGGACACGGGTTCGTGCCCCGGTCCGGGAAGATCCCACATGCCGCGGAGCGGCTGGGCCTGTGAGCCATGGCCGCTGAGCCTGCGCGTCCGGAGCCTGTGCTCCGCAACGGGAGAGGCCACAACAGTGAGAGGCCCGCGTACCGCCAAAAAAAAAAAAAGAAGTCAAGCTTCAGGCAGGTGAAGCCATTGCTCAAGGACAAACTGCAAGTTAAAAAGTAGAACCAGAATTTGAACCCAGGTTTGTCTGATTCCACCATCCCTCTTCTGATGGTGCTTCTCAAACTATTGCCTTGAAAAGGGAAGAAAGTACTTTTCTCACTTCTGGGTGGTCTGGGGGTGTTGTACTCACCCTAAGCTCAAAATTATTTGAAGCTGTGTATTAGCTTAAAAATCATTATAAAACTTACATTCCACTTCTTACCAAAAGCATGTTCATTTTAGTATAGAATGTAAAAGGAATTCGAAAACCACCCTTAGGCAAACATCCTAGGAATAACTGCTACAGGCAGAATGGATGGTGGCTGAAATTAGTGGGTGAAAGTTTAAGGAGAAACAGGAGATTTACATGCAGAGCCTGAAAGAACCTCAGAGTACTGATTAATTACAAGGTATTGCCCAAGGTATTTATTTATTTATTTATTTATTTATTTATTTATTTATTTATTTTTGTGGGCCTCTCACTGTTGTGGCCTCTCCCGTTGCGGAGCACAGGCTCCGGATGCGCAGGCTCAGTGGCCATGGCTCACCGGCCCAGCCGCTCCGTGGCATGTGGGATCTTCCCAGACCGGTGCATGAACCCATGTCCCCTGCATCGGCAGGCGGACTCTCAACCACTGCGCCACCAGGGAAGCCCTCAAGGTGTTTATTAATTATAAATGGTAAATTAGGAAACTTCCAGTGGAGAATCTTGGCAGAAGCCACCTTAACCAAAGATTGAGGTTAACATCACAGCAATCCGTATCAGCAGCCCGTATCTCCTGATAGGATGGGCTGAGAAGGCCCTATGGCTTCTGTGGTATTCTTGCCAAAAATGCGTGACCTCAATCTAACTGTGACCAGAACATCAGTCAAGGCCTGAGCCGTGGCCACGCTCACCTCTCCGGGTCAGTAAAGACGAAGCGCTGCAGCTTGAGGTCGCGCAGGACCAGCCCGTGCTGGTGGCAGTGTGCCAGGATGGTGGCCATCTGGCGGAAGAGCGCTGCGGCCTCGGGCTCCAGGAGGCGCCGCCGGCGGCGCACCAGGCTGTGCATGTCCCCATGCGGCCGTGGGAAGAAGGCGTAGAGGTGCCGCGTGCCTGTCAGGACCTCCACCGGCCGGGCCACATGGCAGTGGTGGGGCAGCCGCAAGTAGGGCTCCAGCACCGCCAGGGCCTCGCAGGCCGGGTACATCTGTGGGAGCATGGTGTGAACACGGGTGGGGACCCCGTGGGGCCCAGGTCAGCCTTGCAGCCAGTCACAGCCAACTACTGTGTGCTGGGCCTTGTGCCCCAGCGCTTCAGCAGCAGGTCACTCAATCCTGACCAAGCGGAGGGCCACATGGCCAGCAAGGGACAGAGCTGCGACTGAATTCCTGTTCTCCATCATCTGTGCTCTTAGCTGCGAGCTCATATGGCCTTAAACCTCAGATAATTTAAAATAACAGGTAACCTGAACAAAAATAACCCCCCCAAACAGAGGGAGTCCAAAAGAGGAGATCATGCAGAAGTAACTCATCCTTCCCCTCATCATCAATATGGCTACCATTCTCTAGGATTCACTGCCCACCCACCCTTTCCTTTATTCCACAAGCAGGCATTGAATGCCTACCTGTACCAGCCACTGGGGCGCTAACTTGACTGACAGCCATGGTCCCTGCCCTCCTAGTGCCCATAGTCCAATACATGAGACAGTAAACAGGCCAAAAAAGCTAAATACTTACAAATTCTGATGAGAATTACAAAGGAATGCTGGAATAAAGAGTATTCTGGCAGGGGGCACCTATTTTAGAAAGTGTAGTCTGGAAGGGACTCTGAGGAAGTGACCTGAATGATTGAGGTGCCCAAGGGATAAGCTTTCTAGGTGGGAGGCACAGGAAGTGCAAAGGCCCTGAGGCAGGAAAGAACCTGAGCTGCTCTAGAAACCCAGCCAAAGATCAGTATGGCTAAAATGGGGTGGGGGAGGAAGGTGGGGCCTGTGGTGAGAGTGGGGAGATTGTGGGGAAACATGCTAGGGGCTTTATGGACATTAGATGGAAACCTTGCCATATTCCTGAAAGGATGTTCAGAGGAAGGTGACTTGGAAGCCACATAGCTAATCAGTGGTAGAGCAGTCTACTCACTTTGGTTTATCTGCCTTTAAACCCCTTGCTTGTTATTTTGTCTGTGACACACAGAAAATAAAAATAAATAAATAAAGCATATACATATTTAATCCACGAAAAAATGTAAGTAGATGCATTAAAACAAAACAGTTGGGGTGGCTTGGAGGCAATAATCCAAAAACGGAGACTTTTTTAAAAGTCAGGGCAAGTGCATCCCTGCCTCTGAGCATTTGCACTTGCTTTTCCTGCCACCTGAATGTTCTCCTCTAGATACCCACAGGGCTGGCTCCCCCAGTGCAAGTCACTGCTCAAAGTCACCTCCTCAAAGAGGTCTTTCTGGACTTCCCAGCTAAGATCACCTTCACCCCCTCCCCTCCCCACACCCTTCTCTCCCAGCTCCCAGTTTTTCTCCATAGCAGTTAAGATCACCTGATGTACATTTCACTCATTCACCCCCAGCGCGAACTGTGGAGGCAGAGCTTGGTCTACTTTTGAGCCACAGCAGCTACATGGTGCATGGTGCATGGCACATACAAGTGCTCACTGAGAGTTTGTTGAATTAATGAATAAGGCAATAATCTAGGAAGACAGGATGTAGATCTTTCTACACACCGACCAGAAAAGCCTAGGCAATGTGGAAACGGCAGGTCGGCCCCCACAGTTCATGCTGGACATAGGAACAGGCACATCCCAGAAGATTTCTTTAAATGTTCCTGAATGTCCGGGACCATGTGAAAGCATGGTGCTTCTGGCTCCAACTTGCCATGGTCATTCCTCTCAGCATGGACCTCCCTCCCCAGGGGAACAGAAAAAAACCTGTGGTGCTGCAGGAAGGGGACCCAGAGTTCAGGGGTTCCTTAGAGCACCTGGGGTAGCCCTGGGGACCGGCATCGGGCAGCCCAGAGCCCAGTGTGATGTCCAGATCTGGCCCTGCCCGCTGCACCCCCATCAACAGGAGCTGCTCCTCCCAGGTGGATGGAGGCTTCAGTCCCTCTGCCTCTCTGTGCCTTCCCAAGGGGACCCAGCCCCCTTCTACCCCTCCCTGTGTACCTGGGTCTCCCTATCCTCCTTACCCCTGCCCACCAGAGCAAACCTGCCCTGCTTGTATCTGAACCACCTGTCCTAGCATGAGGCCCACGGCTCTGGGCTTAACCTGCTTGGGCCCAATCTCAGCTCTGACACCTCTTGGCTTTGTGAGGTGGCAAGTAACCACAGCTTTCTGAACCTCAGAGCCTGTCCTCTATCTATAGAATGGGCCCAATAATAGTAACTACCTCATAGACTATGTGAAGATTAGAGGAGTGATGCAGACCAGACAATCAACATAGTACCTGGTGCACAGTAAATACCTATGATTATGCTTTCTCATCTCTGTCCTTGTGAGCTGAGACCTGGCAGCGTCCTGTATGGGTCACTTGGCCCTGCCTGTTGCCTGAATTCTGCCAAGAACTCTGATTTCTGTCAGGAACCCTGGACTGCGCCCTAGGATCCAGGCTTGATGCCATGTGGCTTCATGCACGGCCCTTCTCCTCTCGACCTCAGTCTTTCCATCTGTAAAATGGCCACTGGTAGGCCCAATGACCTCCAGGCTCCCAGGAGTTCTGATGTCTACCATATCTCATCTTACCCTGTGCAAATACTTTAAATGGCTCCCCAGAGCCTAGTGGGGGCTTCTTCCTAATGCTTTCACAACCAGTGGCAGCGAGCTCTCATCTGCTGGCCCTGTCTGCACCCCCTCTCCACTCCGGCCATAATGAAGTCCTTTTAATTCTCTGAAGTGCCATGCCCTCAATCCTGTAGGCCTCTGTTTCCCCTGCCTGGAACTCCCTTCTCCCACTTTTCCCTGGTTGACTCCTACCCAGCCTTTTCTGACTCTGCCTTTGAATATACTGGAGGCTTCTCTGTGCTCTCATGGCCCCTAAGTTCCACCCCAGCAACATTTATCCTACTATGGGGCCTAAGCTGTGAATTCCCCCAGGGCTGGGACCATCTGCTTTACCTCTCGGTTTCAGCCCAGCCTGGAGCTTGACAGAGAGCTGGGGATTCACTGGTTGCTTCCCCAACAAAAACAGAACTAAATTAATATAAGGGTCCCTCAGCCCTGGCAATCCTTTCCCAGCCCCCTGTGATGCTTGGGGACAGTGGTCCCTGGGGCATGTACCTTGCAGATGTACTCCGTGCCTGTGGGGCAGTGCAGGGTGCGGTAGGTCCGGCTGCCCTCCTCAGGCTCCAGGAGAACATAGGGTCCAAGCCTGGAGGCAGTGGTCACAGCAGGGGTGTGAACTGGAGCAGGGGGTGGGCTCAGGGGCAGTTGGCAGGAGGGCAGCCTGGGCTGGGGCCCACATCGAGCATGTTTCTGGGTGGGACACTCTGTGTCTAGGTCATCATCCAACTCCAACCGCTTCTTCCTGGAGGGGGCACCCTCAGGAATAGCCAGAGCGGTGGCTTGCATCTAGAAAGAAGGGGAGAAAAGCACTAAAATAAGGCTGCTCGGTGTCCCCTCTTTTCGTCTGCTGGTGGGAGGGTACACTGGCACAGCCTTTATGAAGGGTGACTCGGCGGTATGCATTAAATGGACAAATGCGTATACCCTTGACTGGGTGTCCCACTTCTGGGAATTTATCCTCCAATTTAAATGCCTACCAAAAAATTAAATATGTGAAAGGCTGCTAATCAGAGCCTTGTGTCTAACAGCAAAAAGCAGGAAATTCCCCCAGATGTCCTGCAGTAGAAGACTGGTTAAAACATCACGGTACAGCCACACAGTGGAATACTATACAGCTCTGAAAAAGACCAGGAACTCTCTACATACTGATGCAATGATGCAAGTACAAGGTTATCCCTACAGCCCATACGATAGAAACAATTAAATGCCCATCATTAGGAGACTGGTTAAATACATTATATTTCTCTATATGTGGAACAGTTGTAGCCATATAAGACTGAGGAAATTCTTTATGTGCTAATTGGAAAGATCTCCAGAGTGAAATGTTAAGTGAAAAAAAAGTACAGTGGAGAGGTGGACTTGATGGTTGGTGAGAGGGAGGAAGAGAGACTTTGCACTGTATCTGTTGAGTGCTGTAGTATAGGCAGCTATTACCTCTGAAAGGTAGGGAGGGATGCAAGGAGGGGGAGGGGGAGTAGGGATGATGAAGGATGATGAATCAGTGTATACTGAATTTACATATGAATGGATGTTCTGGAATGAATATACTTATTGTCAAGTGAACAAAGCTAGCTGCTGAACAATGTACCCAAGATGATCTCATTTATGTAAAAAACCCCACCAGCATGTAATATGATGTATCTGCATATTTGTATATATAGGTGTGTAAATGCACAGGAAAAGGTCTGGAAGGACCCAGACTAAATTGGCCACAGTAGCTTCTGGCCTCCTGAGAGACTCCAGGAGAGGAAGGGATTTGGTAGGGAGGCAAGGGAATTTTCAATTTCAATAATTTAAAATAAAGATTCCACATTCATTTAGTGCTTGAGTATTTCAAATCAGATGGAGTGTATTTCTTTTTTAAAAGGTGAACTTTGTCTACATGCAGAGTTAGTCCACCAGCCAGCTCAGTTTCACCATCAGGTGAGAATGAGGCAGGGAGGGGAGGTCTCTCAAAGCCCCAAGATTCACTCATTCAACTTCAGAGGAAGCACCCCACACCCCCACCCCGGGTACAGCTGTGTCACTGTGTGTGCGGTGGGTGGAGGAGAGGGCAAAGGCATGTCAGGGAGGAAAGGCTCTCTCCAGGACCCGTCTGCCCACCCATCCAGGCTCCAGATGAGGAACAAGGAGACCCAGGTATGAGGTGTGAGAGGGAGACAGACTTCAGCCACGTGAAGACCTTCCCAACAGTCCTAGGCAGGATTGGGGGAAACATCACTCAGTCAGTTCTCTGACTGAAGCCCATCTCTCCAATCATGCCAAATGCATGGGCTGCCAAATACATGGGCTCCCAAATGCATGGGCTGCCTTGGGAGGGAGGGAGCCCCCATCTCGAATGAAAGACCATAATCCCATCTTGGTAAGAATGCATTAGGGGGTGACTGTAATCAGATATTCCCTGGATGTCATCCTGGCTCAGACCCTTCCTGGCTGGAGAGCCCTAGGCAAGTTCTTCAAAATTTCTGAGCCTCCATTCCCTCATCTGTAAAGTGGATGTAAACCCCGTAAGATTTTTGTAATGATGAAATGAAAATACAAATAAATTAACATGGCCCTGTTGCAGGGTAGGTGCAGGAAATGGTCACTGCTGTTGGTTTGTTATTATTATTATCATTATTACTCACAGCTGAAGATGCTGACGTGCTACCCTTGGGAGTCTCAGAAACTTCTTCAGGGATGAGGTTAGGATGACACTCCTTACTGCACTGGCTATTCAGAGAGTAAAGCAAGATGATCCCTGTCTGTGTAGATGCTTTGTGCCCTGCAAAGCCTGAGACTCCCTGGAGTGGCTCTCCCATGGCCACATCGGCACCCCAGGCTGCTCTTGCCCTATCCAGGGCTCAGAGCCTGGTAGGGCCTGGGATGAGCTCCATTGGACAGATGGGGTAACTGAGTCTATAGGTGAACAAGGGAATTTGCATGCCACAGGGCAAGATTAAAATCTCTGCAGTAGGATGGAGGCAGCCCCTAATTTCTACCTCTTGCTTGTTCCCTGACACTCCCAGGGGAATAAGGGCGGGTCATACCAAACACACATATTCACACAACCCAGGGCAGACGGGTGTACACACGCCCCCCCCAAAACACACTCTGTCCAAGCCAGCCAGCCAAGGCACACATACAAGGCAGAGAGGGGCACCCACATTATTAAGAGACACACACCTCGCCCTCCACCGGCAAGCTTGCACGCACACGCACACAGAGCTCTCCCAACTATCATACTCACGACTGCAGGACGGATACCAACAAGGCCACACGCTCAGTCTGACCCCCCCGCCCACCCCGCCCCCACGCCCCCACAGCGAAGGCAGTGGGCGGCCTCGCCCCGTCCTCGGCAGCCGGGATCGGAAGCCGTGGGAGAGGAAGCGGCGGAGAGGCGGGGGTCCCGGAGCAGAAGGTTCAGCGGAAACCGAGGGCCGGCGAGGGGCCTGGGAGGGGCGTGCAAAGGCAAGGAGGCTGGGCCCCTGGGCTGAGATAAGAGCCCTCGCCCCCACACCCCAGAATCAACAGGTACAACACACACAGTCGGCAACAACAGAATACGCGCGCATCCTACAGCTCGCAAACCGGTAGCCGTCAGGCCCGTCACACCCGTGGCCCATGCCCTCACGCCGCGCGCGTCCTGGCTGCCCTTGACCCTGCGCCGCCCCCGCCCCCGCGCCCACCGGCACCGCCGTCCCCGCACGGCCCGCAGCTGCCGCCCGGTGCTCAGCCCTCCCGCATAGCTCGCAAGGTCCCCGGAGACACAGCCCCACCCGGACCCCACTGGCCCACGCGGACCCCAGCAGATCCGCAAGGACACATTCCACAGGTAGACAGGCTCCCCCCGGCCCCCAGTGACCCCCACAGACCTCCTCGCACCCAGCCACACAACTCCCCTGCCCGCCCCACACTCACACAAATGCGGACACTACACACCCTCCGCCCCCGGGACACGCTGCCACGCCCCGTGGGTACGCATCCTCCCGCCAGCCTGCTCGGCCACGCTCGGCGACCCCACGCCCTGTGGGGCCGCGTCACCTGGGCCCGGCGGGAACACTCAGCCCAGGTCGCTCCCCGGACCGTGGGTTTCCTTAAAAGTTGTGTGTGTGTGTGTGTGTGTGTGTGTGTACGTGTGACACGCGGCAACACCAGCCGCCCCGAGGCTCCCGGCCGCCCCTCAGCCCCTCCGGCCGCAGCCTCCCGCCCCCGCCGGGTACCCTGCCCTCGCGCGCGACGGAGTCCTGGTGCCGGCCAAGCTCAGAGTCCCCAGGCACCCCCGGGTGGCCCGCGCTGCTCCGTCGTGGCTGAGCTTGGCTCCGGGTCGGGCTCTGGCTTCGGTCCCCAGCAGCCGGACGCGTGCGGAGGCGCCGCCGCTTCCGCTGCGAATGTCTCGGGGACGCCGAGCGCCGGGCTACAGCTCCGACCCGGGTGATGTAAACCTGAGCTAATCAGCCACTGCCTGATGCCCTCAGGCCCGGGATTGCACCATCCCCTGAGCCCCGCCCCCCGGGGTCACCTCCGAGGGCGCCCCGCCCCACCCCTTCCGTGCGGTCCGCGGGCGGTCCCGGAACCCCTCCCTGCCCTCTAGGGGTGTCTTGTCTCCACCCCCGCCCCCTGCCTACCCCTCCCGCCCCGTACTCGAAGATTCAAAGCGATGCCGGAGGCTGGCTCTCCCTATCACCTTGGAAAAAGCTTTTTGCTTTTCTGAGTCTCAGTTTTCCCATCTGTGAAATAGAAGAACATCCTTCTTTCTCAGGATGGGGCGGAGGAGAAAAAGAGCAAACCGTGACAGTTTTCTGGGTGCCCCGCCCCCCGCGGTAATAAAGCACTTGCCCACCATTGCTTTATTAAACTTTTAGGAGAACCCTGGGCAGGCAGGAAGCTCCATTCTCCCCCATTCTGCTAAGGGGCAGCCTGAGGCCCAGCTATGGGAAAGCAACCCAGGAGCTTTGCAAAGACCACAGACTTAGGAGCTGACTCTGAGCTCAACAGAACCACTGTGGTGCCCTGGGGAGGCCTGGGTTCTGGTGGGCTTCACAGCACTCATTTAATAGAGGCAGTGCAGCCTGGTAGTTAAAAGCAAGTCCCCTGGAACCGGCCTGCCTAAGTGTGCCCAGACCCTAACTCTGCCCAGACCCACTGTGCCCAGACCCACTGTGCTACCTCAGGAAATGGATTAAATAAGTTAACAAATGTTAAATGCTTAGAATGCGTGGCACATGGTAGATGCTCAGTAAACAGAGTGGAGACAGTGGAGGCTCAGAGAGGGACGGCACCTGTAACAGGACTTGCATCCCAGGTGTGGGAAGCCCAGGTGCCACTCACTGTTTGTTGAAGCATCCCTGTGCAGCCCCAGGGGTCCAATCCCTTTAAGGCCTTGATGTCTGAATTCACCAGTGTCGAAAAATAACTCCTCCAGGCAGAGGTTGATGGGAGGCAGGTGGAGTCACCTTTGTTTCCTTGGTTGCAGAACTCCAGGGACCAGCTCACCTGTATCTCAGAGCCTTCAGGGCACACCAGGTGGTTCTGGGATCTCATTTAACCCTGGAGACTCCCATGCCTGGGAGGGATGAATGAACTCATTTTCTACACCAGGACCTAGACTCAGCTGGACACTGGCACAGCTGTAGGGGGCAAGGAAAGGCTGGGATGTTGTTTTCCCAGCACCTCTCTGAAGCCAGACTGTGGCTGCGTTTGCTTATACATTCCTAACTTTGTTTCATGCTGTGTCAGACCCTGCTCTAAGTGCTGGGAACTCAGCAGTAACAAGACTGACTCATCCCTGCCCTCACCGATCTTATAAATCAGTGGGGAGACAGACCATTCTCAGGAAAATAAAATCAATAAACCAAGATCATTTAAAATAGGTCATGTGTCATGTATTTTCTTGAATAGCATAAATTTATTCTCTATCAGATATGACTGAGGGCTGGCTATTTTCAGTAGGGCTCATCAGGAAGGTGATGTTTAAACTAAGATCTTAAGGAAGAGAAGGGGTGAGGAGTGCAAAGATGTGAGAGGAGACAGAGGAAAGAGTAAGTGCAAAGGCCCTGGGGCACTTAAGGAACTGTGAAAAGGGCAATGTCACTTCTACTCTATAGATGAGTCAAGGTGAGGGGCTTACCCACGACCACCCAGCTTAGTATATGAAGCAGATTTGAGATTTGAAACTGGGGCAGCTGACTCCAGTGCCCACAATGTCCAGGGACATTTCACAATCTTTGCAACCCAGAAGCCTCCTCCAAGACTTGTGGGTATGGTCACTGGAACTGTACCTTGGGCATGGACCCCAGGTTTGGGGACCTTATCACTGTTAGGGGTATCAAGTCCCAATTCTCTAGACCAGCACTTTTCAATAGAACATAACAAAACCAAATATGTAGTTTCAGATTTTCTAGTTATGCATTAAAGAAGCATAAAAAGGGCTTCCCTGGTGGCGCAGTGGTTGACAGTCCACCTGCTGATGCAGGGGACGCGGGTTCGTGCCCCGGTCCGGGAGGATCCCACATGCCGCGGAGCGGCTGGGCCCGTGAGCCATGGCCGCTGGGCCTGCGCGTCTGGAGCCTGTGCTCCACAACGGGAGAGGCCACAACTGTGAGAGGCCCGTGTACCGCAAAAAAAAAATAAAAAAAAAATAAAAAGAAACAGGTGAAATTAATTTTAATAATATAGTTTATTTAGTCCAATATATATATAGCATATTATGATTTTAACAGATAGTAAAAGATTGTTAATGAGATAACCTAAATTTTTTTCATACTAATATCTTCAAAATCTGGCATATATTTTATGCTTAGTTTGGACACAAATCAGCATGGAAGCTAAATTGTCAGTGGTTAAAGTAAAATTGTCAGTGGATAAAGAATGTTAAAGTATCAAAACAATTAAGGTTTGTTTAATGGAGAAAATGTTTTACCTGTTTTAAAGTTAAAAAAAATGAAAAATTCAGTTCCTCAGTCACCCTAGACACACTTTTTTTTTTTTTTTTTAGACACACTTTTAAATGGTCAATAGCTACCTGTGGCAAATGGCTACCATATGGAGTAGCACCACCCTAGACCAAGAATCTCTGGCACAGGGTCCAGCAAGTATAGCAAAGAAGTGAAGAGCCTGTTGGATCTACAACAAAGCTGCCAAATAGCCTTGAGCCTCAGCTTCTGCATCTATAAAATGGGATTAATTATACCTTCCTTGCATTGTAGTCTTCAGGATTAAATGATTAAATGTACTGAAACATCCTTATGTCATAGTCAAACCACATTTCCTGGGTTCAAATCTTACCACTGCCGAGTAGGGAGATTTTGGGTAATTTACTTAAGCTCTCTGTGCCTCAGTTTCGTCATCTGTAAAATGGAGATTTTAATAGTATCTACTTCACTGGTTTGTCATGAGGATTAAATGACAATGTTTGTGAAGTGCCTGGAATATAAATGCTATATAATGGGACTTCCGTGATGGTGCAGTGGTTAAGAATACGCCTGCCAATGCAGGGGACACGGGTTCAAGCCCTGGTCCAGGAAGATCTCACATGCCGCAGAGCAGCTAAGTCCGTGCGCCACAACTACTGAACCTGTGCTCTAGAGCCCGCGAGCCACAACTACTGAAGCCCGCGCACCTAGAGCCCGTGCTCCGCAAGAGGAGCCACCACAATGAGAAGCACATGCACTGCAACGAAGACCCAACGCAGCCAAAAATAAATACATTTATTCTTTAAAAAAAACAAATAAAATAAATGCTATATAAGCATTTGTTTAAAAGTGAGAAAATAAAAGGAGACCAACACTCCCCCCTCAAATTAAGTGCAAAAATGTGCACTTCCCTGAAGAGAGAGTTCAGCTTTCATGAATTTCCTTCTCTCCAGGCTCAGAACATCCCTCTGCCCAGGTCCCTGAGCCAAGCAGGCTGCATTTCTATTTGCTGTAGTTCTGAGGACCCTCAGCAATGCCGGGAGGAACTCAGAAGGAGGAGAGGAGGTGAGGTCTGGGGACTGCTGTGCTTAACTTCCTCTCCACCCAGGTGTTGCTGGTGCCTGCTGTATGCCTGAGATTCCACCACTGGTGTCCTCAGAACTTTCATCTTTAGGTTTTCCCCCACAAAAGTGAAACGATGGCTTAAAAAGGGTTCTGGTTGCATTCCAGATCTGGCTGAAGCCACTCACCCTGTGAGATTGTGGGCAAGTCTTCTCCTCTTTGGGAGCCTTAATTTTCTCATGTGTAAACTAGGAAGAGAGTTGGATTAGGTCAGGGTTTCCCCAAATATGTTGCATACAGCAGTAGGTAGGATGCCAGACGGTTCTAGGGTCTCAAGACTCTATTAAATAACATTGAATCATATTGTGATACACGTATTTCCTTTTGATTTTCTTCCAGTTCCTGCGATTACTGGGGGAAAAGTCTCACTTAACAGTGTCTGTGTTCTTAACACCTCAATGTTAAGGAAGGGAGAGCAGAGCTCAGCTAGAAACAGGATTTAAGAATTTTGTTTTAAGTGAGAGAGTGGCATGGACATATATACACTACCAAACGTAAAAATAGATAGCTAGTGGGAAGCAGCCGCATAGCACAGGGAGATCAGCTCCGTGCTCTGTGACCACCTAGGGGGGTGGGGTAGGGAGGGTGGGAGGGACGGAGACGCAAGAGGGAAGAGATATGAGAACATATGTATGTGTATAACTGATTCACTTTGTTATAAAGCAGAAACTAACACACCATTGTAAAGCAATTATACTCCAATAAAGATGTAAAAAAGAAGAATTTTGTTTTCCCCGTATTTAATTTTACAGTTACTTCCTCTTTATGGCAAATGATAGAGGTCAGTGATTTAAATTTTTTTCGCTTTTAGATGAATTTACCTACGTTTTAAAAAATGAGCTGATTGAAAGAAAAACATTACGGAACTCATAATACAGGTGGGTAAATGGATTTGGGCCCATCAATTTGGGAAAAACGGTGGGTGATTCAAGAGTTGCAGCTCTGGACCTGTACTCCTCTTGGGGAGCATTTATTAGGAGACCGGGCACCTCCCCCGTCTCTGGGGCTTTCCAGGGGCTTCGCAGAGATCCCTCAGCATCCGAATCTGGTTCAGGCTGGGCCGCAGAAAAGGCAGGAAGGCCAGTGTTTGGGCACAGCACCAGCCCAGTGGTGGTCCCGTTGCAGGCACGGCTGTGTTGGGTGGTCCAGCTCTGGCCCGTGGGCCTGGGTTTCCTTCATGAAGAATGTGATACTTGTGCCCATGGATCCAGCGTGGCCCTGTGTGGGTGCCTCCCTTATATCATCTGATGCCTCCACAAACTTCGCCACCAAGTTGCTGTTTTCATCCCTGGAGGCAGATGAGGAAACTGGGGCTCAGAGAGGTGAAATCACTGCCTAAGGAGGGGGGTAGGCAGTGGGATTTGGAGCCAGGTCTGGCTGAAACCCTGGGTGGTCTTTGGGTACACCGCCTCCTTGGCCTGTCCTAGCTGGATGACACTGAGCAAGTCACTTAGCTACTCTGAGACCCAGAGCCCTCATCTACCAATGGAATTGAGGATAGATTCCTCCTGACAGGGTTACTGAACTGCTTACTGTTATGGGGAACTATTATTGGATTAAATGGAGAGTTATATGAGTTAATTACAAGTAAAGAGCTTAGAAGAGTTCCTGGCATACGGTAAGCACTTGATGATAAGTGATTAACACTATTTCCGGGGGGCCCGGGCTTCTACCTCCACCCCCAAGCACACACCCCTTGAGAGCTGAGCATCCCCCACGTGGCATGCCTAGGCTGTGCCCTCCATCTGCTTTCTCATGTAATCCTGGCCACAACCCTGTGAGCTAAGAGTGAATTTATGCCCATTTTACAAGTGAGGAAACCAGGTGTCAGATAGAGGAAGTAGCCTGCCCAGAATCACACAGTAAGGCAGGGGTGTTGAACCCAGGTCTGTATGGCTCCAAAGCCCATGTTGGTCCACTAATTCAGGAGTCTCAACGAGAATGATTGAAAGTTCCTGGGGAAGTCCCATGCCCTCCTCAAGTGTGAGGGGTCCTAAGCCCCAATTGTGGTGGGAGGAGCTGGAAACCCAGGACAAAAGCTGGTTTCTGGTTCTGACCTTGCCTCTGACAGTTGGGTGACCTTGGGCAGCCACCAGTTCTGCTCCGGGCTCAGCCACATAATTATTACTGTTTTGTGTGTGTTGGGGGTGGCACTCTCGGAACTTCCAGGGATCCTGACTCCCTCCTTTACCTTCCCGCTGCAGGGAGGAGAGAGCCCCAGATCCACCTGCTCCTGATACTGGAGTCCTGCTGAGTTGGGTTGCTGAATCATCTGATCCCTGCCCTGCCTTCTTTTTGATCTGCCTCCTTCCTGTCCTGAGGCCACCGGGGCCAGGGAAGGAAAGGGATTATGTGTGTTCAATCCAGGCCACTGCCTGCCCCTTCCCTTTCTGCGCAAAGCTTGCAGGGTGTGGAGTGGGGGGTGCCGAGGTGTTCAGCCAGCAGCCAGTTGCATCAGAAAGCCTTGCGCAAGGCGCCCTCCTGGGTCAGGCATAGAGCCCTGCCCCACAGCCCTACCCCCACCCCACCCCTAGCCCGGGGCCCCCGGGGTACCAGAGTGAGGATGGAGACACTGAGCCCGACTTGGCCCCTGGGGCCTGACCTAGCCAGGGCCAGAGGATGGAGGGGAGGGTTTGGGGCAGGTGCTGCTCATCTCTCCGGGTGATGGAAATTAGGCTGGAAACTGCTCCTCAGCCAGTCCGGGTCAACCCACCCACTCAGCCCCTCCCTGGAGAAAGAGGAGATTAGGCCAGTGCCCTGGACACTGACTGAACCCCGATCCTTACTAGTCATAGACTGAGCCCTATTCCCTGACTGGGGACTCTGACTAAACCCTGAGCTGAACCTTCAGATGTAGCCTGAGCCCTGATCACTGCCCACAGCCATGGCTAGATCCTGACCCTGGTCCCAGGCTGAGTGCTGACTTGGTCGTTGACGGGGCACCCACCTTCTCCCATCTTGACCCCTGACCTAAATTCCAAGGCCAGCTCCTGACTGAGGTATAGTCCTGCAGACAGACTCAGCTCTAATCCACTACCCTTGACCCCAGTCCCCAGATAAGCCCAACTCTCACCCCAGGCTTGGTCAGAGATTCTCTCCTGAGAATCGGGAGCTGCGCTCAGGCCGGGGCATCAAGAGCTTGGCACCTGCCGGCCTCCCTTGTGAGCATCTTACCCCCTCCGAGGATGAGGATGGCCAAGGGGCTGGGTTGAACTGAGGGCCCCACGGAGTTGTCCTCTGACTAGCCCAAGACTGTGACTCAGCAGGGTGGGGGCTGGATGTGGAGTCAGGCAGGGCTACTGCGGAGGTGCTGGGCAGGTGCTGAGTCAGTGTGGGGAGTGAGAGGACAGTGTCTCTGAGGTTAGAGATACAGGTGGGTTGTGGGGAGGCCCTGGGTCTGGAAACAGATGGTGTGCGTGGCAGGCTGGGACCATTAATATAAAGCACCTCAGCCCAAGTCCTATCTACCTCCATCTTCCCATTTATTGACCATTTTTCCATCGCTCATCCATATTTTTCTTTCTCAGAGCATCCTGTTCTTTCCCTTCGGAGCACATATTAGAATTTGGAATTATAGATCTATTTTATTATACATAATTGTTATATATTGATTATATGTAGATCTGTCTCCCCCACTCAGCTGGAAGCCCCCTGAGGGTAGGCACCTGCTGATTCGGCTCACCAGCGTATCTCCAGTACTTGGTACAGTGCCTGACACATGGTAACTATTCATCCCTCATCCATCCATTTACCATTCACGTGTCACCCATTCCCCACTGTTTATCCATTCAACTTTCTCCTACCATCTCTCTATTCTTCCATCTACGCTCCATTCAACCATCACCCATCCAAACTCCCACCACCTATATATCTCTCCAGCATCAATCAAACCATTTATATATTCATTCAACAAATATTTATTGAGTACCTATTACCTGTCAAACACTGTTCTAGAGGCCGGAAATACTGCAGAGAAAATAACATGTATATATCTGATGTAACAGATGATGTAATAAAAAAGTGCTTACATCCCAGTAGATAGAAAATATGCAAGAAATAATTAACATAAGAAATACTTAAAGTATTAGGGTATGTTAGAGGGTGATAGGTGCTAGAGGGAAAAAGTAAAAAAAAAAAAAAGGAAAAGAGTGGGGAGAGAATCAAGAGGGTGGGTGGAGGTAGGTAGGAGGTAGGGCAGTCCAGTGGATGCCATGAGACTGTCTGGAGGACACATTGTTCAGGCAGGGAGAGTGGCTTATGCAAAGTCTCCAAGGGGAAGCCTGTTTGGTATGGCTGGAACGGAGCAAGTGAAGGGAGGTGGTGGTAGATGAGGTCAGAGAGGTAAATGGGGGTTCAGACCATCTGGGGCTTTGGAGGCCTTTGAAAAGACTGGGGAGAGAGGAGCAGTGTTGCAATAAATCAGCTGAAGAACTCTGGTGGCTCAGAGCAAGGCAGTAGCTATGCAGGTGGTGAGATGTGATTTGAGTCTGGGTATATTTTAAAGCAACAGGCTTGCTGTTGTTTCAGATGTGGAATGTGAGGGGAAATGGTTTGTCAAGGATGCCCCCAAGCTTTGTTGGCCTGAGCAACTGCCGATATGGAGCTGCCATCAGGTGAGATGAGCAAGGTGTTTGGGGGAAAACCAGAGATTCAGCTTTGGTTGTGCTGAGTTTGAGATGTCTTTTAGACATCGTAGAGGAGCCGTCGGATAGGCAGTTGGAGGTACGCACTGGAGTTCAGGGGAGAGATATGAGCTGAAGATATAGATCTGGAGTCATGGACATGAGGCTGGATGACAGCAGCAGCGACTGAATGCTGGACCACTCCAGCAGGCAGGGTTGGGGAGAAGCCAAGGAGTGACCCGTGAGGAGTGTCCTTCTGACAGCCAGGAGAGTGTAGAGGCCTGGATGCTAAGTGAAGAGAGAAGGTGTATCAAGGAGCAGGGAGTGTTCAGCTGTGTCAGAAGCTATTGATCAGTCAAGAAGGTGAAGGTTGAGAATTGAGCATTGAATTTGGCAACGAGGTGACCTTGACAAGAGCAGTTTCAATGGGGATGGGGTGGGCAGGTAGAAGTATGATCCAAATAGATTTAAGAGAGAAGAGGAATCAGGGACAGTGAGTACAGACAATTTTTTCAAAAAGACCTTTGCTACAAAGTAGAGTAAAAAATGAACAGTAGCTGTGGGGGAGACTGAAGGATCAAGGGAAGGCTATTGTCCTAAAGATCCATCCACCTACCATTTATTCATAAATCCATTCAACCACCATCTACCATCTACTTGTCCATCCACCATTCACCATGCATCCATTCCTTATTCATAAGCTAAGAAGTTTGTCCTGAACCCCTACAGGGTACCAACTCCCATGCCAGACACTGGAATGTGGGGTGGAGGGAAAGAAATGCAGAACCCAGAATCTGGCAATGGTAGATACTCAGTTTAAGTTCATTGAATGGGTTAAAGAGCAAGAAGACAGGGTGCCTGCCCTCCAGGTGCTTGGTCTAGCAGGAGGACACAGAATGCCAGAGCTGGGGCCATATCTGGGTATGATCTAATATAAACCAGAGAGAGGAGGTGTCTTGCCTGAGGTCACCCGATGGGCCAGCAAGGGAACCAGGATTCACATCTGGACTTCCTGTCTTGGCAGACAGGTTGAGACAGGTTTTTTCTCTTCCAGGATCTGTCTGGGGGATGGAATTTAACTGGGAGAAGGAAATGTGTGAGAACATGGCATTTTCAAGAGGACGGATTTGAAAATATTTTTATTCATTTACATTTGGCTCAAAATTCAAAAGGTACAAGGTGTCGTACTTGAAAAGTCTCCCTCCCATTCCTGTCTCCTCTTTTTGGAGGCAACCAATTTCCTTGTTTCCTTTAAGACATAAGTTATGACTATTTTCCCCTTTTTACACAGATGGGGGCATACATTCAGTCCTTCAGATTACTTTTTTTCTTCCTATTTAACAATTTGTCTTGGGGATTATTCCTCATCAGTTCAGAAAGTCGTTCTTGTTTTTTTCTTTTTTTTTTCAGCTTTGTAATATTCTGTTGTGGGGATGTACTAGTTTACTGCAACCGTCCCTTGTGAATGAACATGTCATTATTTCCAGTCTTTTGCTGTAACAAAAAGTGCTGTGATGTTCATACACGGGGGAGTAGCGAGAAACTCTGAGCTAATTTCCTAGAAGCAGAATGGCTAAATCAAATGTGTGTGCATGTGCACTTTTGATGGAAATTTCTGGATGATCCTCCATCAAGATTGTGCCAATCTACCTCCTGCGGCAGAGCTTGTGAGGGCTGTTTCCCCACGAGTTCGACAGCACAGTTTTGATCTTTACTGATCTGATGGCGGTGTGGGGCGGACACTGGAAGTGTCTTCAGGCAGCTTTTGTATGTTTCTCTTGGGCTGAGGGATGAATCTTTTCTCATTTTACAGCCACTTAGGCAGCAGATGTGGAAGAGGCACTTCTCAGGGTTGGCACCGCCCAGGCTGTCTAGGTGGTGGGCAGTGAGTGCCCCATCTCTGGGAGAGGTGACCCAGGGGAGGTGAGAGGGGGCCCGGCCATCCACCTGGCAGGGGCTGTGCTGCCTCGAACAGTTTCAGCTCCCTCTGCTTCCTCTGCTTCTGGCTCCCCACCTCCTCCCAGGCGTGCGCTGTCTCCATCACTTCCCCCATCTCTGCACCCCAACAGGCCACCCCAGAGTCCCCGCCCCCTTCCTTAGGAAGCCCTTTCCCTCTTCCCGCCATTTGGCCTTTCCTTGGCCTAGAGCTTCTGGAAGGCTGGGGGAAGGTGACAAACAGCCCTCCTACCTGGTCCCTCAAGACACCAGGGAAAACATTAGAATCTCAAGCTATCTCCACTAGTCGGGCTCACTCCCCTCATTGTGGGTCAGGGTGCAGAGTGTGTGCGGGCGTGCATACGTTGGTGTGAATCACCTGGATATGTCTCTGTGGCGGCGCGGACAGACCTGGGCTGGAACCCCTGCTCAGCCTCTAATCAGGCCCCTGTGAGCCCAGTTCTCAGGAGCAGACCCCCTGCCCGCCTTGCTGAGTCACCTCCTCCTCCCACCTCACTCCTTCCCTCCAGCCACTTTCCTTTTATTGTAGCCCTTGAACAAACCAAAATTTTCCTGCCTTGGGGTCTTTGCCTTGCCTGCTCCATTTGCCTGGAACTTTCCCAGGCTCCTACTTCTCCTCCTTCAGGTCTCAGGTCAAATGTCACCTCCTCGAGAGGCCCTCCCTGACCACTCACAAAGTATTGCGCCCCACCCCAGTTCCGGCAGTCTGTCTCTAAGCCATAACTCCGTCTTATTTTATTCATAGCACTTGTCAAGGTTTGAAATGATCTCTGTGTATTAAATTGTCTGTCCCTCCTGCCCCCACCAGAAAGGAAGAACCCCGAGGGCAGGGATGCCGCACCCCCGTGTCTAGCACACAACCTGGCACCTACTAGGTGTTCAATTAATAACTATTGAATGAACGAATGCAAAGTGCTCAAGTACAATGCCTGACATAATAAAACTCAATATTGCTGGTTATTATCATCATATAAACGTTAGGGGCTAACGTGATTATTTATGAGGAACAAACGACTTCACTCAGCACTCCTTACAGTGACTATTTACTTGAGTCCCATGTGATGCTGCATCCTGGGAGAAACAGGGACGTGAGACCCAGTGGAGGCTGTTGAGGAATAGACAATATAGCTGGGAAGACAAGGACCGAGGAAAAATAATCATCATGTTGAGACAAGACTGGAAGTGGTTATTATCAACCATTTAGAAGCTGAGGATCACAGAGTCTGACGCACCTAAGGTCACCCGGCTGGTCAGTGTGTCTCCAAAGCACTTAGCACAGTGCCTGTGCCAAGAATGGGGGCTCAGTGGCCAAGGTGTCATTCGCACACCTGTTTGGGCCTCCCTGGAGCGTTTCTGGTGCTTGGGATGCGGGCCACACGCCTGGTAGAGAGGTTGGTGCTGAGGGCCACTGGGGGTCTCTCTGCCGGGAGGTCTTTAGCCCTGGGGCCCAGGGTGCAGGCTGATTGGGAAACAGCAGCTTCGATGTAGGCAGGACAGGGGCAGGTGGAGGCCTGGGAGGGGAAGAAGGAGGAAGCTGCACTTGTGCTCATGGGACACATGTGCTGGCAGACACCAGGCTTCCGGGCGCTGGTGCATATGCGCGTGTGTGCGCACACACACACACACACACACACACACGAGCTCTCTTGCACGCCCTTGCTCCCCCAGCCCGCTGAGGACTGCTCACACTGGCTGAGCCACTCTGAGGATCAAGGGTCCTCCCAGTCCCCTGGCCTGACTGGCCTCACGGGAGCTCTCAGCTTTGCAAGGCAGGACTGTGTCCGCCCTGTTCACCGAGCATCCCAGTGTCCGGCCCAAGCCCAGCCCAGGGGAGGCACTCAAGAATTGTGGAGACGATAAATTCATTGCCTTCCTCCTCCCATCATTAAGTTATTACCCTTTCCTTCACTCACTCACTCGCTCACTCACTCACTCAGGGCCTCCAGGATGGGGCAGTACTGCTCCCTCCCTCCCCCGTCCCCCCCACAGCCTGCATCCATGAAGTGCCCATTAGATGCCAAGTCCTGGCAGCTCTTCTCCTGCCAAACCCGGTCCTGGACCCTGCCTGGGTGCACCCCCAGTGGACATTCTGTTTTCCTCCCTCCTGCTTCCTGCCCTGACCGCACGTCCCAGGTCAGATGTTTATGAAACCCTATAAGTTCTTCCATCATCAGCCTTGGCCTAATGCCCAGGGTTTGGCTTTGAATCATGTGCTCTGGGGCTTGGCGAAGCTCAGACTGGAAGCTCACAGCCCTCTGTTGACATCAACCCAGGCTGAGACCTGGAGCAGGACCAGAGTCTCTGGGCCCATCACCACACACACACCTGTGAACAGACGTGTGACGGTGTGCCCTGGAACAGAACGTGATGTGTCCAAGGTCACAGGGAGTGTCCATGTAGGAATGCCACCACGGCACATCTGTTCACTCATGGACACATCTGCACAGCAGTGGCAAGAAACTCCACTTCCTAGTATCACAGGACCAGGGTTTGAATCCCAGCTATTTAGTAGCTGTGTGACCTTGGGCAAGACACCTCACTTCTCTGAGTCTTATCTTTACTTACTTACACATAGTAGATGCTCAATAGACATGGCAGCTAAAAAAACTCAACAGAATAAGTGCATATACACACTGAGTGTGTCAGTGTATCTACAGGATGTCATCGTAATAACTTACAGCCTGTTGGGGGTGCACATGAGTGTATATTGTTGTGTACCCACTCATGCAACATATCTATTCAAGGGCCTGTGTATGGGGCCACCAATGGACACATGGACACATGTGTCTGTGAGGCCATTTGGGCTGATTATTTTTTCCAATAATGCACACCATTTCTGGGTGGTTTTCAGAGGATTTTCTGATTACCCGTCACGGCAGGAATTGGTGTTTTTCTGGGTAGACACGCACATGCTTGCCCGCGTCTGTGTGGACCTGTAAGGGGTTATGAGTACAAGCCCATCCCTTACCAGGTTGGTTAGCTGGTAGAGTCTGGGGGGATTGGGTCACTTCTGCAACTATGGATGTCAGTGTTATGGGGCATTGTGGAGCTGGGCTGTTGGGGTTCAAATCTCACCTGTGCGACCTTGGGCAGGATGCTTCAACTCTCTGCGCCTGGTTTCCTTTTCTGGGAATTGGAGGTCATGGCAAACACCTTAGAGAGGTCTGAGGACCAAAAGAGTTAATGTGAAGTGGTGAGCAGAGCCTGGCACAGACAAGTGCAGTATGTGCTGTTCTTTGAATCTCCCTGCGTCTGTCCTGTGATACATTCCTCGTCCTTCAGTTACAGCACTAGTTCTATTATACAGCCATTGTCTGCCTACAAAGACTGTCCTGTCCTCTAGATTATGAGTCCCTGGAGGACAGGACCATGTCTGAGTCATCCCTAATTAGAACCTGCGCATTGCCGGCTAACTCTAAACCTCAGATTTGTCCTCTTCCCTGACAACAGCTAGCATTTACTGGGCACTTCTAGGTGCCAGGCATGACTGTAAGCTCCTTGAGTCTTCAAACAATCTCAAGGGATTGGTATCCTTGTCCCTATTTTAGAGACAAAGAACCCTAGAGGTTAAGAAAGGCGCAGGCGCACACAGAGACCCGAACCCCAGCGGGCTGCCTCCCTCGCAGCCCGCTCTCGACTTGGGGTGAAGAGTTTGGGGCATGACTGCTGCTGAGCGCCTGCAGCACGGCGTTCTGGACGCCCCACGGCGGGCTCTCTCTCATCCCACGTCCGCTAACACCTCCCCATCGATATGAATATCCCTTTGTTTCCCTCTCTCACCCTGGGGCATCTCAGCTCCCTGCCCTGACACAGCGCTGCCAGAGGCAGGCTGTGTCCCCAGGTCACCCCTTCTTTGATCCAGTAGGGTGTCAGGTGGAGGAGCTCCCTTGAATCTGGGCTTGAGAAATAACCTAGACACCTGCTCACCCCCAGCGGGGATCGGGGAGGGGAGGCAAGCCCACAGGAGGGAGGGGCAGCCTCGGGGTGGCGATGCATTGGGTGCTCAGGCTCTGGGCTAAAAAGGGGTGGACCCTGCCCATCAGCCTCCCTCCCTCTCCCAGGTCTCCTCACCTCTGAGAGGAGAGGGCATGCAGGCTGGTGGAAGCAGCTTCCCTCAGGTAGAGGGAAGCTGTCAAGCAGCTGAGCTTGCCATCCCCTTGCAGGAACACTAGAAGGCACCCTTGAGGCAGCTGCGGCTCTGAGGCTATTTTGGGCCCCCGTGTGTCCCTTGGGTCTTCAGGAGCCCCTGAAGCCCAAAGCCTTGTGTATTCTGGTGGTGTTGGGTGGCGCAGCCTACAAATGTCAATCAGGTCAAGGTGGTTGATGGTGTTGTTCAAGTCTTCCACACCCTAACTGATTTTCTGTCTAATTGTTTCTTCACTTATCGAGACAGAGAATGGAAATCCATGCCGCGGCCTGGAAACTCTCTCAGTGAGGTCAGCTGGGGTGATCGTAGCGCTCCTCTCAGCATTGGTTTCCTGGTCCACTCCTTAGCTCTTCCAGGTGGAAGGGTGAACCTCATTCCTGTTACTCCATCTTGACCAGAACAATTGTATTACTTTGGTAACTTTTTAAAGAAAATAATTTTAGATTTATAGAAAGAAGAGTGGCAAAGACAGAACCGGAAGTTTCTATATACACGTTAGCCATGTCTCCTTGCTCTCTTGCAATCGGTGACAGTTTCTTGGCCTTTCCTTGTTTTTGTGACCTTGACACTTTTGAAGAGTGCTTGTTACATGTTTTGTAGAATGCCCGTCAATTTGGGTTTTCCCGTGATTAGGCTGAGGTTACGGATTTGGAGGAAGAACACCACGCAGGTCAGGTGTGCTTCTCATCACATCATTTCAGGGGTCCAGAAAATCAACTAAACTTGTTATTGGAGATGCGAAACTTGATCATTTTCTTAAGGTAGTGCCTGCCAGATTTCTCCACTGTGAAGTCACCCTTCTTCCCTTTCCACATTCAGAAAGCAAGTTGCCAAGTCCAGCTCACGCTCAAGGGGAGGAGAATTAAGCTTCACCGCCCGGAGGGTGGAACATCAAAGGAGCTGTGGGCATGTGTTAACCCACCCCGCCCTGGAAGTTAATAAATATCTGGAGGGGAGATACTTTGAAACGACACAAATCTACTGTTTCACCTTAAAGTTTCACCCGCTCATTTTAGCATTCATAGGTGGGTTTCAGCTGCAGCAATGATGACTGTAGTGTGTTTAGGGAGATTTACCCTCTTTCTCTCAATCCTTCCGTATGTATTAATTAAAAATTCTTCTGCAAGGGAGATTTGTCTCTTCTCCCCTATTTATTAAGGGTATTCAATCAATTATATTATTTAAAAATTTTTAAGATTAATTATTTTTGAAAATGTAATACATTCACACCATTCAGAATTCAAAATGGGTGGAAGAGCAGATGGTGCAAGGGTCCCTCCCACCCCCACCCCCAACCACCCAGTCCCCAGTGCCCTCCCCAAAGGCAAGCGAAGCCAAGAGAGATCTGACGCATATACCAGCACTGTCCGTAAGTGTTCTTCCTTTTACACAGGTGGTTTAAAGGAAGTCATAACGTTGTGTACCTTGCACCTTTTCACCTAACAATTTAACTTGGAGATCAGTTCAGGTCAGTACATAAAACGCTTTCTCATTCGTTTACGTAGTATCCCCGGTATGTAAATCCACCATGATTGATTGACTAGTCCCCTATCAGTAAACATGTGGGTTGTTTCCAAATGTTTTCTGTTACAATGCTGCAGTGCTCCAACATGTGGAATTGAACCTACAGATCTATCTGCACAAGAGGGAGGGGTCAAAGGGCATGTATACTTCCCATTCTGATGCTGCCAAGCTGCCTCTCTTGTACGTCGTACCAGTTTACATCCTGTATTAGTTGCCTAGGGCTGCTGTACAAAGTACCATAAACTAAAACAACAAAAATTTATTGTTTCACAGTTCTGGAGGCTAGAAGCCTGAAATCAAGGTGTCAGCAAGCTATGCTCCCTCTGAGGCCTCGAGGAAAGAATCCTTCCTTGCCTCTTCTAGCTTCTGGCTGTTAACCAGCAACCCTCGGTGTTCCTTGGCTTGTAGATGCATCACTCCAGCCTCTGCTTCCAACTTCATGTGGCTGTCTTCCCTCTGTCTGTGTCATATCCAAGTTTCCCTCTTCTTATTAGGACACTGTTTATTGGATTAGGGCCCATCCTAATCCAATATGGCCTCATTTTAACTTTATTATAGCTCCAAAGACTTTATTTCCAAATAAGGTCATATTCGCAGATTCCAGGTGGATATGAACTTTTGGAAAACACTATTCAACTCAGTACACATCCCCACTAGCAGGGCATGAGAGTGAACCTCCTTCAACACTCTTCAAGGATTGCAGTGACATTTGGCATTATTGGGAATTAATTTTGGTTATTGGATTCTGCTTCTCCAAAATGGGATGCTCTATGGGGACAAGGCTGTGGGGAGGCCTGAGATTTATTGGGGTTACAGACAAGGGTTGGCTTCCCATGTGGCAGCTGGAAAGGAAAGCTTATGTGACATAGATACTCTGGAGTGGAGCTACCTCCGATTTCTGGGCCATTTTGTCAGTGTGAAATTCTCTCCCTGGTTCTGATTAGCTGTGAGAGCTAACGCAGAACGTCTAGGTCAGAGGTCACACACAGCAGCTCATGGGTTGAAGCTGTCCCCGGGAATATTTGTTGTGAGCAGTGCTCAGTCATATTTTGAAACAGATACTAATGTTTAAAAAGGGATACAACTCGGGCTTCCCTGGTGGCGCAGTGGTTGAGAGTCCGCCTGCCAATGCAGGCGACATGGGTTCGTGCCCCAGTCCGGGAAGATCCCAATTGCCGCGGAGCGGCTGGGCCCGTGAGCCATGGCCGCTGAGCCTGCACGTCTGGAGCCTGTGCTCCGCAACGGAAGACGCCACAACAGTGAGAGGCCCGTGTACTGCAAAAAAAAAAAAAAAAAATTGGATACAACTCATATAAAATTTTGCATTCCTAACTTCTCTGAAAAAAAAGTCTATTAACACTATGCTCGTATTTCCACAGAGCGACGAACATCTGGATACATTTGTGGGCACTTAATATTGTGACCCCAGCTCTGGGTCTTCAAACCAAGGGGCCCAAGCTGTGGCCTCCTCAAGCCGACTGTCTGCATTTGAATCCCAGCTGTGCATTTACTTGTTGACCTTGGGCAAATGGCTTAATGTCTCTAAGTCTCACTGTCCTCGTCTATAAAATTAGGATTGATTTGTTCAACACATTTCTATCGAGCATCTACTATGTGGCAGGCACTGTTGTAGACACTTGGGATATGTCAGTAAACAAAGCCAGCAAAGATCCTTGCCCTTGTGGAGCACGTACTGTGGCAAAGGTAGACAGGTAACAAATGATGCTATAACACATAAGTAAATTATCTGGTATTTGAAAAGTGGTAAATGCTATAGGAAAGCAAAAAACCAAAGTAGAATATTACTCAGCCATTAAAAAGAATGAAATAATGCCATTTGCAGCAACGTGGATGGACCTAGAGATTGTCATACTGAGTGAAGTAAGTCAGACAGAGCAAGAGAAATGCAATATTGCTTATATGCGGAATCTAAAAAACATTGATACAAATGAACTTATTTACAAAGCAGGAACAGACTCATAGACTTAGAGAAGGAACTTATATTTACCGAGGGAAGGGTGGGGGGGAGGGAGAGTTAGGGAGTTTGGGATTGACATGTACACACTACTAGATTTAAAGTGGAAAACCAACAAGGACCTGCTGTATAGCACACGGAACTCTGCTCAATATTCTGTAACAACCTAACTGGGAAAAGAATTTGAAAAAGAATAGATACATGTATACGTGTAACTGAATCACTTTGTTGCACATCTGATACTAACACAACATTGTTAATCAACTGTACTCCAATATAAAATAAAAAGTTAAAAAAAAACCAACCCAAAGTACACAGGGAACAGGGAATGGGGGCACAGTCACCTTCTAAGATAGGCTGCTCAGCAGGAATTCCCTGGTGGTCCAATGGTTAGGACTCCTTGCTCTCACTGCGGAGAGCCCAAGTTCGATCCCTGGTCAGGGAAATAAGATCCCACAGCCCCCCAAAAATAGGCTGCTCAGGGAAGGCCCCACTGAGAAGGTGACATTTGCACAAAGACTTGAAGGAAGTGGGGGGATTGACCAAGTGCTGAACTCGGGAAGAACACACCAGCAGGGAACGGCTAGGCAAAGGCTTCAGGCAGGAGCTGTGCTTGATGTTGAAGGAACAGCCAGGAGGCCGGTCTGGCTGGAGAGGAGACAGGAGCGGGGAGAGTGGTGGGAGCCGAGGCCACAGGGGAAGAAAGTGGGAGAAGGGTGTCAGCAGATCACGTCAGGCCTTGTAGGCCACAGGGAGGATTTTGGCTTTTACTCTGGGTAAGGTGGGAGCCACGGGAGGGTTCCAAGCAGAGAGGGGACACTGTCTAACCTATGTCATCCAGGATCTGTGTGACTGCTCTGTAAAGATTAGAGAGCGTGTGTGTGTGCGTGTGTGTGTGTGCGTGCATGTGTGCGCACAGAAGCAAGAAGCCGGGAGACCGGGGAGAAGCTTGTGCAATAATCCAGATGAGAGCCAGAGAGCTGGCCTTGAGGATGGCGAGAAGCACTGAGGTACCGGGTGCATTTCCAAGGGTGGATTGACAGGACTGGCTGGTGGCTTGGATTCAGGCTGTGAGGAAAGAGAGGAGTCAAGGATGACTTCAAGGCTTTGGCCGGAGCTGCCACTCTCTCAGGAGTGGGCAGCATAGGAGGGGCAGGTCTGGAAGGGGAGAGGTGGAAAGGAGAACAGTTCGGCATTGAGTTGAGATTCAACATGTAGGTGAATTCAGGTGGAAATCCAAGCCTGGAGCCTGGGAGTGAGATTTGGGAATAGTAGTCCCCACCTAGGTGGCTGTGAAGGTTCACCGAGCTCATGTCTGTGAGGCCCTGAGAACAAGGCCTGGCTCCCAGTGAGTGCTAGTGGAGGTTAACTGTTCTCATCTTCCTGGAAAAGATCCCACCTTTGGCTCCAGCTCCGGCCCTCAGAACCCCCTCCTCACATCCCTCTCAGGGATGGAGACAGAAATTTGTCAAGATGGCTGAGAAATTTCTCATCTCATCTGTAAAATGAAGATAATCATCCACTTTCTCAAGGGATTATCGCGAGGCGCAAATGAGAAATAATGGATTTAAGTGCCCAGCACACAGTAGGTGCTCAGAGCAGTTTCTTTCTTCCCTCCCCAGGCCCTGGTGGTCAGGGAGAAGAGAAGCAAAGTCAGTATCCATCCCAGCTGTTTATTGAAAGGCAAGGGGCGGTGGAAGGGTGCAGAATGGGGAGGGGCAGTAGGGCCTGCTTTGTGGAGGAGGACTGAGGACCCACCCAGGAGGGCTGCCCCCACCCCCATCCCCACCACCTTGAGACTAAAGGGGGAGGGTAGAGGCATGAGCCTTGGGCATCTCTCTCCAGCTGTCTTGGAGCTCCCCCTAGTGGTAGAGAACAGAGATGATGCATCTGGCTGGGGAGCCTGAAGGATGAAGGGGTTGGTGCCTCCAGGAGGGCACATTTGTACAGGGTGAGGTCAGGACCTGTGGGTGATGGTTTCTAGGTGGGTGGACTCGGAGGGGCAAATACATCCCAGTTCTCCTGCCCCCTGGCTCTTAGAGACCATTTACATGCATGTCCAAAGTATCTTCTGAGCCACCTGGGACCATTAGGCATCAGCGTCTCTCTGGGCCGAAACTGTGCCACCCCTGCGGGTCCCCTGGAAGCCAGGAAGGTGTGGGGTCCTGCTCCCAATGTGGAACAAGATCTGTTCCAGGAGTCTACAGACGTGGGTCCGAGTTCCCGCAGACTGTCAGCCTCCCTCCGCCACCTCATCTGTAAACTGGGGTTAATAATCGTTCAGGATGGGGTGGACTGGGGGCTCTGATGCCAAGATGTATAGGAAACATACTGTAAGGAGGAAATGTTTTTGCACCATCCTGGTCCAAGTGAGCATCTTGGACCCATCCTGGGGCCTCCTGGTGCAGCTGACAGAGGGAGGGGTCAGTGGATAAAAATGACCCCACTACCCCTCCGCTTATCTTTGCCTATGGAAGGTAATACTTATATCCTGGGGAGAAATAGAAAGTCATGGAACTCTAGAATCTGGTCCAAACCCTTCATTAATGCAGAGGCAGGAACTGATGGTCTGAAAGGGTAAGGGGTTTGCCCAAGGTCATACAGAGGAAAGAGTGGGGATAGGTTGAGGGAGTTTTCTGCCCCTGAATGGCTTTGGAAAGGAGCGGTGGGTGGGAAGTTTTGGGGTGACTCGGGGAAGGCTGGCATCTTGGAGGACTTAGGGCCCTACCTCTGGGAAGGGGACACAGAGATGTGAGCTCCAGACTTCCTGACCTGGAGTTGGGCTTTCTGGGGGCTTAGATGGAAGGGGCCCCATTGAAAGGGGGAAGTTAGGGAGACAATGAGAAGGATGTGGTGGGGCGGAGGAAGGGTCCAGACCCCAGGCCTGGCTCCTCCTCTGGCCGTGAGGGCAACTCAAAAGTCCCGCTTGGGCTGGATGGTCTGCACAGAGGATTGCCCAAAGTGGCTGGTAGGTGGTGAGAACCAAGACCGGCCACTGGCGTCGTGGAAAATGGGGGACAACTGCTGCTCCAGCTCGTCCCCGAAGACCTCCATGTGGCCATCGGTTTCACTGTCCAAGGGTTCTGCCTTGGGGTCCTGGCTCAGCCAGCCAGTCGTGGCCCAGAACATGCAGATGGCCAGCAAGATCCCGGCTGCCCCGCAGAGCACTGTGCCTGCCAGGCGGCAGGTGCCCAGAGCCTTGTTGTAGTCGGCTGCCCGCTGATCCAACACCAGGAACTCGCCCTCTCCGATGCCCTCCAACTTGGGGGGCACTGCATAGCCAGTGGTCAGGGCTGCCAAACCCAGTAGCAGAAGCAGGGTACCTGAGGATAAGCTGATCTGGAGAGAAGCAGACAGATCGGGAGGCAGTCAGGGTCAGCTGGGGCCCCAGGCCAAGGGATAACCTTGGATCCCAATTGGACTTAAAGGTAACCCCTTGGTCCAACCTTAAAAGACGAGATCATAGACACACCTGTTAGGATCTAATTGACAAGGGCACAAACTATCACGTTCTATTTGAAATCTTGAGGCCTCTGAATTAATTTCCCTTTCAGCTCCCACCTAGCAGTGGACTTCTTCTGCCAGCCTTCAGTCCCCCTGAATCATCATTTGGGTCCCATCTTATCCCCCTGTCCCATCTACCCTCTACCTCTATCCCTCTGTCGGGTTAACTTCTACATATCCCTCAGATCACATGCATCTCAAACCTCACCTCCTCAGGGAAGCCTTCCAGGATGCCCCTGGACTGGGTCAAGTCCCCAGCTCTGCACTCATGCAAACGCTGTGCCCATTTGCTCCTCAGTGCACTCACCTTGGTGCACACCTGGACGTGTACCTTGGTTACTATGTAAGTGATGTCTGTCTGCCTGCTACACTGGACTGAGAGCTGGGAAAGCCATGAGATTAGAGACTGCCTGTTTTGGCTCCCAAGGTGTCTTCCATGCCTAGCGTGGTGTTGGTAACCAGCTGTAGCTGAGCGAATGTTTGCAGAATGACTAAATGAACCACAGCTAGGAGCTCCTCAAAGACAGGGACCACATTGTCTTAAATTCTGTATCCCCAAGATCCTAGCACACTGCTTGGCAATAAGAAGATGCTCAAAAACTTAAAATACGTACTTTCTCCTGGAAGTCTTCCCTGATCACCCCAGGCACTGAGGGCATTTCCTCTCCTGCCATCCTCTGCACACCTGGCCTGAGGTTGTGCATTCCCTGTGCAGGTTGGCACCTCGCCTTCCCACTAGAGCGAAGCCTTTTGAAAGCAGAGAGGAGGGACCCTCTGTCTCAGGCTTCCTTTAGTATTTATCAAAGAGCATTGTAGGGACCCAGCTCACTGCCACTCCCATGCCTTTACTCACATGGTGCTCCCTAACTGACCACTCTCCATGGCTGGTATGGACATTGACTGTTCGTTTCTCTCACATCTTCTACTGTCCTGGCAACAGTCCCCCAGTATATCTTTGGGAAGCCACAGGAAGATTTAAGTGAGGTGAACCCTTCTTCCTGCCAGTCAGCATATACCATCCTTCTGGCCACAATAATTAGCTCAGGGCTGGGCAAGTGACCCAGTCAGAGCCAATGCAATACTTGCCAGGCCTTCTGGAAGTGAAAAGCATTGTTTCTTTTCTGAAAGAAATACTGGTTGAAATTCTGATTTCCCTTGGAAGGTGTGGAGTGAGAGACTGAGGGTCAGCTTGGGAGCAGTCATTTGGAGAACACATGGGGAGAGCCTCAAGCTAATGGGCTGCAAGGATGGGGGTACCACGGGGAGCCTGAAGGAAATCTTGAGTCCTCAGTGTGATGCTTTGAACTGCTGGAGCGAACTTTGCCTGAAGGCCCCCAACCTCTGGTCCCTTCTATAAAATGAGCAATATTTTCCCTTTATTGTTGAAACTCATTTGAGTTGGGTTTCCTCTTGTTTGAACATGCAAGACCCCTAATTGCTACGCAGCCCCTTTTCTTTCTATCCCCTGATCCCACCTCCTCCCTGAAACCACAGGAAATCACAGGAATTGCTCCTCCTTCCACCTTACCTTCCAGCATAGTGAGGGCCAACGTCGGTGAGGGCACAGTACAGGAGGCCCCTCAGGGTCATCGCTGAGGGGGGTACCTGCACAGTCCTCGTAGAAGAGGTGCAGATAGGAGCGGACCCCATACCACTTGCCATCTTCCACGTTGGGGCCTCGGCTGCAGCCACAGGGACGCTCGTAGCTTGGCATCCTGGGTCCCTGTGGGGTAGGCCAGGTGCAGTGGACAGAGGGAGGGGGCAGTGAGGGTTGCCCATGGTGACTCTCCAAGGCCCCCGGAATCTTTGTGCTACTTTCACCTCTCCACCCATTTTAGAGAGCTCACACCCACGGCAGAGCCTGTCCTTCCGGAATCGTGGTCTGAGTAGAGCGCGAATGAGCCAAGGCACTGAGTGCTTAGCCCACAGCCTGGCACTTTGTAGGTGGCAATAAATTGCATGTTTCCTGTGGAGGCCACCCAGTGGCTGGAACTGTGGGTTCTGGAGCCGGACTGTCTGGATTGGAATCCAGGATCACCACTTCCCGGCTGTGTGATGTCAGACAAGTGCTTTCACCTCTCTAAGCCTCAGTTTCCTCATCTGTAAAACACAGCTGATAACCATACCTGCTTTATACAGTTTTGTGTCCGGTGCCAAGAAATGATAGCTTCTGTGACTATTATTACTGTAATTTCTTCATTATTATTTTATCCTGAACTTCTAGAGCCCCATGTCTAGAGTGAGAGCTTCTTATCCCCATCTCCTCTTCAAATCTCTTCCCCTTAATTTCCCTGCCTTTCAAGGTATTCTGGGCTGAAAGTGACACGGTGGACACTCGTCCAATCGGGTGGAGCTCCCCAAGCTGCAAGGTCCTAAAAGATCCCTCCCCAGGGCTGCCCCTCAGAAGGCAACAATCTCCAAGTCCCAAGGAATCTTGACTCCACAGAAGGTGAAAGTCAGGGGTCCTCAGGCTCAACGTTAGATGTCTAAAGAAACCTATCTGAGGACCTTTCTTTTCACAAACGGAGACACTGAGGCCTAGGGAATGGAAGGTCCTTGTGTATCCAAATATCCTTAGGACTGAAAGCAAAGGGGGTGGGGGTTGCTGGGGAAGGACTGGGCTCCCCCCCATCCCATGATGGCCCTCAGTCCCTCTGAGCAGTTTCAAACAAAATGAAGCAATGTGCTTACACTGAAGGATAAGACAAATTTCTAGTCTCCTCTCATTTCCAGATGTGATCCTCAAATCCCTGTGTAGAGAGACTCACCAGCACACAGACACACAGCACAGAGAAACACACACACGCACCAGAGACATACACAGATAGACGCACACACACACAACACCACAGACATATACAGACAGGCACACATATACCACATAGAGACACACAGAGCTAGACACACAGCACAAAGAGACAGACACTCAGACACACCACACACACACACACACACACACACACACACACACACACAGCCACAGTGTGTGTTGGAGGTGATTCTGTGGAGCCACACCAGCACACAGAAGTGCTGCGTTAAAGCCTGTCTATAAATCACAGCTCTCCACAGCCCTCACCCAAAACTCAGGGGGAAAAAGGGAACAGGGGTAAGAGACAATACCCCCCACCCCCACTGACATACAATGGGGAAAGGCAGAGATCAAAAGCCAAAGACAGAGAAAGAAGAGGGCGAGTGGTGGGGGGAAGAGCCGGCGCTCGAGGGAATAGGGGAGGGGGAGGGGTGGGGCTCTGCAGAAGGTGTGGCCAGAGCGGGCACCGCCCCGGGAGATTTCGGCTTCCTCATCCCGGCCGGCGGGGCGGTGGGCATCAGGGCAAAGAACATTAACCGAAGATCCTAGGGGACGGGGCGGGGAGGGAGCTCAGGGATTATAGGCCAGGGTTAGCTCCTCCTCCCGTGCAGCTCACTGTCCCTCTCCTCCAAATATACTTCACCCGATCCTGCTGGCATCGGAGCGGGAAGGTGACCTTGACGCTGCCTCCCCCTCGACCGGGTCCCTCCCCCTCCTTTTAGGGTTGCCGGGAGGCGGACTGGCGGTCTGGGGGAGGGTGGGAGAGGATGCTGAGAGCCCCGGACCAGGGTTGCCAAGGAACTGCTGGGGAGCTGTCCTTAGGCGGGATGGGGGAGGAGCTCCGTGAGAAGGGAGAGGGAAGAGGACGGAGCTACTGGGTCCGAGGGGTGGAGGCTGCGGCGAGGAGGCGAGCGGTGACAGCCACGAGGGCCCGAAGATGGGTGGAATCTCTCGTATTTATGGGGCCTCGCTCAGTTCTCCTTCCCAGACCCCCAGACCCGCGCACTCCAGCGTCCAGTGTAGCTCAGGCCTGAAGGGACGCTGTCTTGGGGGGTGAGGCCAGAGAAATCAGGCCAACTTCCCCCGCCCCCACCGCACACTGTTTCTGAGCCGACCACCAGTTACCCAGTTGAGATTAAGTGCATCCTTTCCCCTAGAGGGAAACTGAGGCAAAGAGGGCCGGGAATGGGTTTTCTGCAGAGGTGGGTGGGGTCTTGTCCTCTGAGGCCTCCACCCAGCCTACCAACCCTGAAGTGTCTCCGGGCGTTGGGCTGGCGAGACCTCTGCCCCTGCTACTTCCCCGAGACCCTACCTCGCAAAGCCCGAGGCACACCAGCGCTGGGGCGCCGCCGTCCCGCCCGAGGCGGGACACGGCCGGGCTGGGGGTTCTCCAGATCCTGGGAGGAGGCGGGGTGGGGGTCGGGCCGAGCGTGGGGCAGGGCTGAGCTCACCTCTCCGTCCGCAGTCTCCGCCGAGCGGGAGCGGGAACGCAAGCAGAGCAGACGCAGGTTGTGTTGGCGCCTGCGCCGCAGTTGGGGGGCGGGGGTGACACGGGTGGGGGGGCGCCGGCGCGCCCTGAGGGCTGGCTCTGCAGATTTCGGACCCCTGCAGGATTGCGAGCCCTGGTCCCCTTCCAAGAGTTCCCTTCTCTCTCTGAGACCCCAGGGCCCTCGCGGGGACCCCATCATATCCCTCGACCCCACCCCCTCATGCAGTCCCTCAAACTCCTCGTCTGACTGTCCCATCACTCCCTCAATCTCCCAACCATTTGACTGAAGACGCTTGACTTCATTGAGCCTTCATTTCTGCACTGTATCCTCTGTTCCTCTCTGGGCCTCCATCCCCCTCATGGAGCCCTCACCCCAGCGTACAAACGCTCATCTACTGGCTGCGCCCCCATCCTCTTCATAGACTCCTGGCTCTCTCGTTGAGCCCCACCTCTCTCCCGCCGGGTCCCTACCAGGAAGTCCCCTCCTGCCTCCATCAGGAGCCCCTTATCTGACTGCAGTCCTCACACTCTCACTGAGTCCCCCATCCTCTCTCCATTCTCTCCCTCTTCGAGCCCCTACCCCTTGCTGAGGATCAGCGCCCCTTATCTTGAGAAGGGAGCTGGAGTTGGAGAGAAGCTGCTGGGAGAGACAAGTCCTTTCCCTTCTGGAAGGATCCTCCCTTGTTCTCTCTCCCAACCTACCCCTAGCTCCGTCCTGGACAGTGTGTCCTCTGGCCCATCTCCCTGGAGAGCCAGCCCTTGCCAGGCAGCTGAGTCTACTTCATTCCTGTGTCGTGTGCCCACCCACAGCCTTGGCTTTGTCCCACGTTCACTCTATGGGCTTGGCAAAGTCACCACACCTCTCCAAGCTTCTTCAGGCACCATTGTGCACACGTGCTTTCGTGCCCTGAGTGTCCGTTCCATCTCTCCTTGGGCTGTGGGCCGGGGACACAGGGATGCATAAACTCTGCAAGGTGGAGACACATCCTGTTCCTTCACTGTTGTATCCCCGAGCCTCACAGGGCACTTGGCATTGAGCAGGCAGCTCAATAAACATCTACTGAGCACAGACTAATAAAAACAGCGAATATAATGCTGAGTGTGAGCAAAGTACTTCTCTAAGTGCTATATACGTACTACAGCCATTTAACCGTGTGTGTGTGTGTGTGTGTGTGTGTGTGTGTGAGAGAGAGAGAGAGAGAGAGAGAGAGAGAGAGGAATTCCTAGAGCTCAAGACTGAAGCCCTCCCATGTGACAGGAGATGAACCTGGAGAGGCAGGCAGACGTGAGACCCTTCAGGGCCTCACAAGCCCAGGTAAGGAGTCTGGACTTCAACCCAAGAGTAGTAGGGAGCCATGGAAGCGTTGTAAAGAGGGGAGGGGTGTGATCTGATCTGCACTCTGAAAAGATCCCTCTGGCTGTCGATCCCTGGGAAGAACAGGATAAAAAGCCCAACGGAGGTAGGAAAGAAATCCGTAAGGAGGCCCCATGTCAGAGATGACGATGTCTTGGCCTAGTGGGCTTGCACAGAAATGAATGGATTCAAGAGTTGTTGCGGGGGAGGGGGGTAAAATGAAGTGCAGGAATAGCAGAAGATTGGAAACAACCTGCAGCAGTTTTAAAACACGGCTGCAAATTCCTTAGCACTTCTCCTGCAGCAAGGTGGGATCTAGGTACCCTCTCTTTGTATCTCGGGTGAGCTGATGACTGCTTCAACCAATAGAGTATGGTGGAAGTGATGCTCTGACTTCCGAGGCCACGACATGAGAGGACAGGCACTCCTCCTGGAACTCTAGCTCTTGGAGACCTGAGGTGCTAATGCAAGAAGTCTGCCTGCCTCGAGGCTGCCATGCTAAGAGAAAGCCAAAATAACATGGAGAACCCACAGAAGTCACCACCATCCCAACTGAGCTTGGCCTTCGAGCTATCCCAGTTCAAGCATCAGACAAGGGAACAAAGAAGCAACCAGGTGATTCTACTCCACATCTGTTAGAATCAGCTTCAGCTCCGACGATATGAGAGAGGGGATGGCTGAGGTTGGGGAGGTGATGGGAAGGGATGAGGTCGAATGTATAGGTGGATGGTCTGGCATTGAGCCAGCAGCATAGGAAAGATCAAGTACCCTCTGAGACCTGGGGAAGGAGAGGAGGAGGGCCACTGAGAAGAGATGCAGGTTGGTGTTTGTGAGTTGAACTCTGGAGTTAGATCCGGATTTATGTAAGCAGCCACTCTCTGCTTACATGAGCTCAATGCTCTGAGCCTCAGTTTCCCTAACTGTAAAATAGAGATAATATCAGCAATCGTGTCTCAAAGGGGTTATAAGAGTGAAATGAGGTGTGTATATAAAACACTTAGCAAAGCACCCGGAACAGAATAAGAACTCAATACACTATTGTCATTGTTACTACTATCTTTATTGTTTATGGGTGAGGAGGGTAGGAAGTTGAGTGACACGAAACGCGTTAAACTGAATGTTCTTGAGGAAAACAAGAGGCGTTATCAGTTAAGAAAGAGGAAGGTTTGGGGGGGGGTATAGCTCCAGGGTAGAGCATTTGACCGCCAAAATAGAAAGGTTTTAGTTCAACACCCTTTCAAAGGGTGGTGAAGCAGACACAAAGGCCACATATTCTATGATTCCATATATATGAAATATCCAGGCTCAGAAAATCCATAAAGACAGAAAGCAGACTAGCGGTTCCTGGGGCTGCGTTAAGGGAGGAATGGGGAGTGACTGCTTGATGGGCTTCCTTCTGGGGTGATGGAGGCATTCCAGCACTAGATGGTGGTGATGGTTGCCCGACGTTATGAATGTACCAAATGCTGCTAGTGATAAATTTCATGTTACGTCTATTTTACCATAATTTTTTAAAGAGTGGTAAAGATTTGGAACACTCAGTAATAATGATGATGAGGATGGCGATGGATATCACTTACTGAGAATTTATTACGTGCCAGGATAATTTGACTTCTCAATAATCTTATGAGATAGGAGCTCTGATAATCCCCATTTTACAGATGACAAACCCTGGGTTTGGGAAGGTAAGTCACTTGCCCAAGGCCTGCCGCAACGTGACAGAAGCTGAATTTGCTCTGATGGCTCTGAGGCTATGATCTGTGGAGACAGGGGTCTGCATAGCTGTGACTTTTTTGGGCAGTGTCAGGAGACCTGGGAGAGAAGAAGAAGGCTTCTGGTACCCCAGCTCCTGGCGAGGCAGAGGAGAGGGTGATGGGTGATGCAGAGAGCAAGGGAGAGAGCAGTTCCCATGATGGACCTCACGATGGATCCTGGCTTGTTGGGGAAGGATGCCAAGGCAGCCCAGGCGGGGAGCAGATGGATCTGGAGAAGACTCAGGGAATCCAGACTGAAGAGCTCAATGCAGTCTAAAAATAAGTGGATGGGAAGGAAGGGAGTCTGAGGTCAGAATGTGGGATCCTGTAGTTAAAGATTTTAGATGTGCAAACTCGTAAGAGATGAGAAGGTCTAAGCCAGTACCATCCAATAGAAGTTTCTGCAAAGATGGAAGTGTTCTGTATCTGTGTTGCCTATACTGGCGCCACTTGCCACATTTGGCTATTAAGCATTTGAAATGTGGCTACAGGGACTTCCCTGGGGGTCCAGTGGTTAAGACTCTGCGCTCCCAATGTAGGGGGCACGGGTTCAATCCCTGGTCGGGGAACTAGGATCCCTCATGCCATGCAGCATGGCCAAAAAAAAAAAGAAAAGAAAAGAAAAAGAAAGAAATGTGGCTATTGCAACTAAGGAACCGAATTCTAAATTTTATATAATTTTAATTACTCTAAATTTAATTTTAAATAGCCACATGTGACTAGGGGTCACCATATTGGTCAACCAAGTGTCAGTGGTACAAATCTTGTTGCCAGGGCCCTACTTTGGGCATGACTACTGCCATCTCAGACCCCCACATCCATCCCCATCCCCCCAGTGCTTTTGCCCTGCCCCTAGTGGTCTCTTCTCTACATGGCAGCCACGATGATCCTTTAAACTGTGAGTCAGATTCTCTCATTCCTCTGCTCAAAACCCTCCATGGCATCTCATCTTACTCCAGGTAAAAGGGAAAGACTGGTGGGTTAAAGATGGCCACAAGGGACTTCCCTGGTGGCGCAGTGGTTGAGAGTCCGCCTGCCGATGCAGGGGACACGGGTTCGCGCCCCGGTTCGGGAAGATCCCACATGCCGCGGAGCGGCTGGGCCTGTGAGCCATGGCTGCTGAGCCTGCGCGTCCGGAGCCTGTGCTCCGCAACGGGAGAGGCCACAGCAGTGAGAGGCCCGCGTACCGCAAAAAAAAAAAAAGATGGCCACACACTCTTTGTCACTCTGCTCCTCCTCATCTGAGCTGACCCAGCAACTGCTTTAACCAATAGAATGGGGTGAAAGTAATGCCGTGCCAGCTCTGGACCTGGCTTTCAAGAGGACCAGCTTTCCCCGCATTGTGGAACACTCACTTGTGGAATTCTCTCTCTTGGACCCCAGTCCCCATGCAGAAGAAGCCCAGGACACACGGAGAGGCCACATGTAGATGCTCCAGTCGACAGCCCCAGCCAAACTTGCAGCTCACAGCTAGCACCAGCTATTGTATTGGGCAGCATCACGTGAGTGAGTCATCTTGAATGTTCCAGCCCACTTGAGCCCCCAGGTGACGTCACATGAACAGAAGAACCATCCCACCGGATCCCATAAACCCACAGAATCTTGCAAGACAATAAAATGGTGTTGCTATAAGGTATACTTTGTGAGATTGTTTGCTATGCAGCAGTAGATATGCTAAACCAGTCCTTACTGTGGCCTCTAATTGCCCTTCCCCCACAACCTTACTTCCCTCCTTGATCTTATCTCTTCCATTCCCTCACTTGCTGGACTCCAGCCACACTGGCCCCCTTGCTTTTCCTTGAATGAACCCAGCACAGTGGGCAAACTCCTACCTCAAGTCTTCGGAGCCTTTGCACATGTTTGCTTCTCTGCCTCTCTTTCTTTTCTCTGGATATCTGTATAGCTAATTTCTGGCTTTATTCAGATCTCTGCCCATATGTCAACTTACCAAAGAGGTTTTATTGCATCACTGTGATAGAGACATACACCGCTCACCAAATTTCTATGTGCTCCACACTGGAGGTTAGACAAAGCCATGGGATTTGTTCTGGCCAATGAGCTATGAGCAGAGTGAGTGATGCATGTCACTTCTGGGCCAAAGCATTTGTTCTGGTTGTTATTATATAACAAACCAACCCAAAACTTAGTGACTTAAAACAAAAATGATCATTATTTTGCTCACAAATCTGCAACTGGCAGGCCTCAGTGGGAAGTCTGCACCACTTAGCATCGCCTGGGGTGACTTGACGGGGGGCTGGAAAGAGCCACTCCCAGGATGGCTTGCTGAAATTGCTGGCAAGCTGGTAATGGCTGCCAGGTGGGAGCTCACCTGGGTCTGAGGACCAGGGGCCTCAGTTCTTCTCCTTGTAGGACCTTCCACAGTTTCTCAAGCTTCCTTGCAGCCTGGTGGCTGGATCCCAAGAATGAGTATTCCAGGAAAGAAGAGGTGAAAGCTACAAGTTTCTCAAGGCTAGAGTCTAGAAGGTGGCTCAGTGTCACTTCTACTCTATTCTTTCAGTCACAGAGGCCAGATTTGAGAAGAGGAGACATACTCCCCACTCTCAGTAGGAGAAATGTTAAATAATGTGGCGGCCGTGTTTTAGAACTGCTAGAGCATTTAAGAGCTGGTGCATGACCCTCCAGTTATCTTTCCTCCTGCCGTGACGATTGTGGAGGCTACGTGTTGACATGGTAGAATCAGAAGATGGAGGTAGATGGGATTGCTGAGTCTCTGAGTGGAGAAAGCTGCTTTGGAGCGTCACAATATCAGAATATGTTTAAGTAAAAAATAAGCCTTTACTATGTCAACCTGCTGATATTTCAGAGTTAATTTGTTACTATGTCATAATCCAGCCTATTCTGACTGATTAAGAAATTGGTACCAGAAGTAGGGTACTTACCAAAACCAAAGTGTGTGTCACTGCCTTAGTGGTTGGGGCCACAGGCAGGGCAGCTGGCAATCCTTGTTCTACAGAACCAAAACATTTAGTAACACTTTTACTGCAGTAACTTGGGAAGCTGACTACAGGGGTGCCTTTGGCTGCATTTATTTGAATATTCAAGAGTGAGATGAGCTCAGAAGAGAATGGGCTGGGCTTCCCTGGTGGAGCAGTGGTTAAGAATCCGCCTGCCGATGCAGGGGACACGGGTTCGAGCCTTCGTCCAGGAAGATCCCACATGCTGCGGAGCAACTAAGCCCATACACCACAACTACTGAGCCTGCACTCTAGAGCCCATGAACCACAACTGCTGAGCCCACGTGCCACAGCTGCTGGGCCCACGTGCCACAGCTACTGAAGCCCGTGCGCCTAGAGGCTGTGCTCTGCAACAAGAGAAGCCACCGCAATGAGAAACCTTCATGCCGCAACAAAGAGTAGCCTCCAGTCTCAGCAACTAGAGGAAACCCGCATGCAGCAGTGAAGACCCAATGCAGCCAGAGATTAAATAAATGAATAAATAAATAAATTTATATAAGAGAAAGACAGTGCCTTCTATTAAAAAAAAAAAGAAGAGAATAGGCTGATTTGCAAACAGAAATAAAAGGAAACAGAGTTCAGAAATTTAGATTCTTGCAGAGTTGGAAAATTCTAATGCTTCTAGACCCCAAATGGAAAGAAATGAGCTTTAAAGAGGTGTGAGCACAGTAGAATCTATTAATTCATTAAAATGTTTCAGGGCATAGATTAAGTTAAGGGCCTTCACACCCATTTAAAAAAACTTCTCTGTTGATTAAAGTATCTTGGGCTAAAGTTAATTAGAGTAAGAGATTGAATTTTTCTTTTTTTTTTTTAAAGATTGAATTTTTAAAGGGTTTGGATGAAAACACTCTGTAAAACTTCTCCGATGGACAACATGGTTGAGGGCCAAGATCATATAAAGGGTGTGGCTTTACCACCTAATTATTCCTGAGAGCTGCCATTCAATCAAGAGAGCTCTTTGGAAATGGAGACACAGACGTAGAGAACAAACGTATGGATACCAAGGGGATAAGGGGGGTGGGGGTGGGATGAACTGGGAGATTGGGATTGACACTATGTATGAAGCAGATAACTAATGAGAACCTACTGTATAGCACAGGGAACTCTACTCAGTGCTCTGTGGTGACCTAAATGAGCAGGAAATCCAAAAAAGAGGGGATACATGTACACATATAGCTGATTCACTTTGTCGTACAGTATAAACTAACACACTATTGTAAAGCAACTACACTCCAATAAGAATAAATAAAATAAAGTAAAATAGGTAATCAACAAGGAACTACTGTATAGCAAGGGAGGTCTACTCAACAGTCTGTAATAACCTATATAAGAAAAGAATCCTAAGATGAATACATATATATGTATAAGTGAAAAAGATTCTCACAAACATTGTATATCACTGCTACTCCAATAAAAAAGATACACACAGGGCTTCCCTGGTGGCTCAGTGGTTGAGAGTTCGCCTGCCGATGCAGGGGACACGGGTTCGTGCCCCGGTCCGGGAAGATCCCACATGCCGCGGCGCGGCTGGGCCCGTGAGCCACGGCCTCTGAGTCTGCGCGTCCAGAGCCTGTGCTCTGCAACGGGAGAGGCCACAACGGTGAGAGGCCCGCATACCGCAAACACTGCTACTCCAATAAAAACTAAAAATTAAATTTAAAAATACCAAACACATACAGACTTCTCTGGTGGGCCAGTGGGTAAGGCTCCATGCTCCCAATGCAGAGGGCCTGTGTTCAATCCCTGGTCGGGAAACTAAATCCCACATGCATGCCACAACTAAAGATCCTGCATGCTGCAACTAAAAGATTGCACGTGCTGCGACTAAGACCCAGCGCAGCCAAAATAAACAAATAAATAAATAAATATTTTTTTAAAACCCCACACAAGCCCCCCTCCAAAAAAAAAAGAGCTCTTTGTGGTAAGAAAGCAGAGAAACAAAGCAAACTTAAGGACTATGTGTTGAAACATATTGTGGGTATGGTTTTGTACATGAAACTGGGTATAGTCAAATGGATAAGAAGGCTAAGTGGGTTTTTTTAAAGATTTATTTATTATTTATTTATCTATTTTTATTTAGTTTTGGCTGTGTCAGGCTTTTAGTTATGGCATGCAGCATCTTCACTGAGGCATGCGGGAATCTTTTGATGCGGTGTGCGGGCTTCTCTCTAGTTGTGGCGTGCAGACTCCAGGGTCCGTGGGCTCTGTAGTTGTGGCACATGGGCTTAGCTGCCCCGTGGCATGTGGGATCTTAGTTCCCTGGCCAGGAATCGAACCCGCGTCCCCCGCATTGTAAGGCAGATTCTTCACCACTGGACCACCAGGGCAGTCCTGAAGCCTAAGTTTTTGAGTTAACTGTCTGCCAAAAAAAAATCACAAGCCTGGGATAAAAAGCCTATGACTGTTCAAATCTCAAAATAATCCTAGGAACCTACATCCATTAGCATGGCTACTATCAAAAAAAACAAAAGCAAAAACAGAAAATGACAAGGGTTGGCGAGGATGTGGAGGAACTGGAACCCTTATGCAATGTTGGTGAGAATGTAAAATGGTGTAGCTGCTATGGAAAACGGTATGGCAATAATTTGAAAATTAAAAATAGAATTACCCTATGATTTAGCAACTCCACTTCTGGATATATGCCTAAAAGAACTGAAAGCAGGGTGTCTTGAAGGGGTATTTGCACACCCATTCATAGCAATGTTGTTCACAATAGCCAAAAGGTGGAAGCAACCCACGTGCCTGTCCACGACTGAATGGATAAACAAAATGTGGTATATGCACACAATGGAATATTATTCAGTCTTAAAAAAGAAGAAAGTTCTGACACATGCTACAACATGGATGAACCTTGAGGACCTTTTGTTAAGTGAAGTAAACCAGTCACAAAAAGACAAATACTGGGGCTTCCCTGGTGGCGCAGTGGTTGAGAGTCCGCCTGCCGATGCAGGAGACACGGGTTCGTGCCCCGGTCTGGGAGGATCCCACGTGCCGCGGAGCGGCTGGGCCCGTGAGCCGTGGATGCTGGGCCTGTGCGTCCGGAGCCTGTGCTCCTCAGCAGGGGAGGCCACAGCAGTGACAGGCCCCTGTACCGCAAAAAAAAAAAAAAAAAAGACAAATACTGTATGATTCCACTTATATGATGTACGTAGAGTAGTCAAATTCATAGATTCGGAAAGGAGAATGGTGGTTGCCTGGGGCTGGAGAGAGGGGTAAATGGGCAATTATCGGATTCCTGAGCAGAGAGTTTTAGTTTTGACAGTGGTGGTGGTTACCCAACAATGTGGCTACTTAATGCCACTGAGCAGTACACCTAAAAAATGATTAAGATGGTAAATTTTATGTTATGTATATCTTACCACAATTTTTGTTAAAATGTTAAAAAAAAAAAAAAAGATCCTAGGGTCCCCAACAGCTTATAGGCAGGAAGTGAACTGAAAAAACCTGTGGACCTCCCAAGGGTCACAAGGCAGCTCTGGACCTTTTTGTCTTCCAGTCCATTCCTTGTTCTTTCCCTGCTCTGGAGAGCTGACCCCTGGAGGCTGTATTTCACAGCCTCCCTTGCCAGCTGGCCTCCAGCTGAGCTCAGCCAATGGGAGGCAGAGGTGGGTGGGAAAAAGGGAGAAGCTAGGGTTTTTCTGCCCTTCCTCTCCTGGCTTTCCTAGCCTCTCTTGACTGATGTAACCACCTCGTCTGAAATAGTAGCCTCTCCTCATACTTTACCGCCTTCATTACATGACATTATTGCATAGATTTATCAGTTTCTTGATTGTGTGTTTCCATCCACCGGAGTGTAAGCTCCATGAAGGCAGGGATTATGTCTGGTTTGCTCATTGATGAATTCCCAGTTCTTAGGACAGTGCCTGGCACAGAGTAGGCACTCAGTAAAGATTTGTTGAAAGAGTGAATAAATTTAGTAGTTGACTCAAACACACACAAGAGAACAGGGAAAGTGCCTGATAGGTATTCATAATCTGAAATGAAAGCCAGAGATGTCAGGTAACTTCTTTAAGTGTTACAGCAGATCATCCACTGACTCAAACCCAGGCTTCTTGCCATTCTGGGTTTGTATCCAGGTCTCCAAAGAGATTCCTTGGTCTCAGATTTTTTTGGAGGAGAAAAAGCAGAACTTGACATTCATTTAGTTAGTAGGAAACCCTGAAAACAATTGAGGGTGAGAAACTGGGTTGCTAAGAAACCTCTGAGGAAGGGGGAGAGTATTGATGTTCATTGCTAGGCAACCTGGAAGAAGCTAGACAGGCAGGTTCCATAGGCTCCTGGAAAGCCAGGCTGGATATGCTCTTAAACACTTCTAGTCCAACCACCTAACTGTACAGATGGGGAAACTGAGTCCTCAAAAGGCAAAGTGATTAGCCCAAAGTCCCTCCAATTTCTCAAGAAGAGCAAAGACAAACGGCATGATAGGGCATTTTCACTGGGTAGAGCTGATAGCTGAGGAAGAGTCTATAAGACAGTAGTCAACCGCAAAGAGCCTTGAAGGCCAGGCCAAGAACTTTAGACTTTATCCTGAAGGTGATAGGGAACCACTGAAAAGTTTGCAGCGGTGGTCAGATTTATGTGTTCACACGATCCTTTGAGCTGCAGTCTGGAGACCCAGGATAAAGTCTAAACGCCTTCAAGGCCCTTCATGCTTTTGCCAGTCTATCTCCTCTCTCCTCCCAACCCCTCCAGCCACAACCGACTTCCTTCCACGTCAGCCTCTCTTGCCGAGTCTTCCCACTTGCTCTCACTGGTGTCTGGAAAGCTTTATCCTTCCCCCGTATCTGCCTCATCCTACTATTCTAGTTTTAATTGCTGCATAACAAACTGTCCCCAAAACTGAATAGTGCAAATAACTGTCATTTCATTTTGCTCATGGACTCTGCGGGTCAGGAATTCAGGCAGCGCAAGAGGGGGCAGTTTGTCTCCGTTCCATGGTGGCTGAGCCTCACCTGGGAAGACTTGAATGACTAGGGGATGGAATCATCTGAAGCCTTCTTCACTCATGTGTCTGGAGCCTTGGCAGTGCCTGTATTACCTGGAGCACCTGCGCGTGGTCCCTCCACGTGTTTTGGGGTTTCTTGATCATGTGACAGTCTTAGGGTTGTTGGACTTCTTACGGTGGTTCAGTATGACCTAGCCTTGGAAACCTACAGCCGCATTCCTGCATTCTAGTAGTTACAAGTAGATCACGAAGACCAGCCCAGATTCAAGAGGGAGGAAATTTATGGGAGGAATGTCAAAGAAATTGTAGCTATGTCCTAAAACCACAACAATGCACTGAGGTCTCAGTCACAGCTTAAACATCACTTCCTCCAGGAGGTGACCTGACCACACCCTGCTCCACGTCTGGATTAAGGGCCTCCTCTGTGTCCCCCCAGCCCCACTGTCCATCTCCATCAATGTATTTCCACCCCTGTGTTTATGGGTCTTTCTGCTCCCCAGACCTGAGGATTGAGTGAGGATGGACCATGTCTGTTTTTTTCACCTTTGTACACCCAGCACCTAGCACAGAGCGTGGCAAAGCAGGCCCTTAATAAATGTTTGTTGCATGGGTGAGCAAATGAGTGATTGATGAGCTAAGGCATGGAGCCCAGTGCAGAGGCCATTCCTTCCTCGTGAAGCTTACATACTAATTGGAGAGATACATACAAAATAAAACTTTATATGATAAATGCCAGACAGTGATAAATGCTATTATGAAAAATAAAGCAAAGTAAGGGGATAGCGTAAGGGGAGGTGATACTTTATATGAACTGTCAGGGAAGACTCTTTGAGTTAGTGACATTGGAGCTGGGACCTGAAGGAAGTGAGAGAGCAAGCCTGGGAGAAGAGCATTTCAAGCAGAATGAACAGCATGTGCAAAGGGCCTGTAGTGGGTGTGTGCTTGGCAGTTTTGAGGAACAGCAAGGAAGCCAGGGTGGCTGAAGCATGGTGAGAGAAGGAAAAAGTAGCAAGGATGAGTCCCAGGGTGGGCCATACGCCAGATCACACAGGGTTTCACAGGCCTTGTTGAGGACTTTTGCTTTTAGTCTGAATGAGATGGGGGCCACTGGAGAGTTTCGAGCAGAGACGGTATATGGTCTGATTTATAGCTTAAACAGATTCCTCTGGCTGCTCTGTGGGTAACAAGACTGAATGGGGCGAAGGAGAAAGCAAGGAATTCAGTGAGGTGGCTGGTAAAGGATACTGGGCAAGAGATGATGGGGGCCAGGACCAGGAGGGTGGCCATGGAAAAGGTGATAGGTGATAGGACACAGGACACATTTTGAAGATAGAACCAATAGGCTATAAGGGATATGAAGCTATGAGGAAAAGAAGAGTCAAGTTTGCTGGCCTTAAAAGGCCAACTAAAGTAATATGTGAAGAAGTGAAGATGTGGGTGGGGGAGCGGGCTTGGGAGGATTGGGGAAACCACACTTCATTTTTAGACATGCCAAGTTTCAGGTGCCAAGTAGATATCCCAGTGAAGACGACAAGAAGGCAGCTAAACATAATGAGCCTGGCAGTGTCGGGATGGAGCTATAAGCTTAAGAAGCTACGGCTATGATAAGCAGAATTCTAAGATGGCCCCCAAGATTCCCACTCCCTGGTGTGCGTGCCCAACATAACCTCCTCCTCTCTGCGTGGGTAAGACCCGGGAGCATGATGGATGTCACTCTTGTGATTAGCTTACATTATCGGCAAGGGTGAAGGGACTTCATAAATGTGATCAAGGTAAATGTGATTAAATTAGTTGATATTTAGTGAATCAGAAGGACCATTTCCCTGGGTAAGCCCTTTAAAAGAGAGCCTTCCTTGAGCCAAGTGACTTGAAGGTGCAGAAAGATTCTCCTGCCGCTCCTTGACAAAATAAGCCTCCACACGGATAGAGGGCCTGTGAGGAAAATAACGGAGTGGCTTTTAGGAATCCAGAGTGGTACCAGCTGACAGCCAGGAAGAAAATGGGGGCCTCAGTCCTTTAACCACAAGGAACTGAGCTCAGCCCGCCACCCCGTGATTCTGCAAGAGGACACCGAGCTCCAGAAAGGAATGCAGCCCAGACAACAGCGTGACTGCAGCTTTGAGAGATCCTGAGCAAAGAACCCAGGATTCTCTGCTGGGCATGCCTGGACTCTGGGCCCACAGAGATTATGAAATAATAAATGCATGCTGTTTTAAGCGGTTAACTTTGTGGCGTTTCATTACATAGGAATAGATGGCCAATACATCAGCGTATAGGCGTTTTTAAAGCCCTGGAACCAAGATAGCTCAAATAGCCCCGGCCAGGAACCTGACCCAGAGATGAACTCCTCTCAGCCACTAGGCGTCCCCAAAGTCCACATAAGCAGGTCTCGCCCCCACCTTTCACAGGTCAGAATCCATTTCCTTCAGAAATGGAAGGAACCAAAATAACAATAAATGGTCTCTCTTCTATTCGTATTTCCTCCTCCCCCACATCACCCGGGGGAAACTAAGGCCTACGAAGGGAGGCGCTTGCCCAGGGCCCGCAGTACTCTAGCACCGTCTCAGGCCTGGTGTTCTACACGCCCCCAGCCCTTCCCCTCCCAGGGCATCGTGAAGGGCAAACACAGACTTTTAGCCTCTCTCTCCAGCTTAGGCCAGGGGAGGGACTGCGAATGAGAATGACATCAGCAGAGGGCCCTGAGTGACTTGCGGGCTGAGGCCGGAGTTTCTGATTGAGGCTGACTGGAAAGGGTGGAAAGCGTGCAGCCCCGAGGTTGGGGCTGACAGTGTTGGTGGAAACGAGACTCCTCCTGAGGGAGTGGGTATCAGAGGTGCCCAGCTGCAATTGCTGGGCCAGTGATCCCCTTCCCTTTGTCCAGCCCCTTCCACCATCCGCTGCAGACTGGGTTGTCCAGAAGCAGACACTGAGACTGAGTTTGGGGTGCAAGATATTTATTAGGGATAAACACCTGTGAAAAGAAGAGGGAGGAGACAGAATTGGGTTCAGGAAGCCAAACTGCGCTGCTGACCAGGCAAAGCCTCAGCCACCCTGGAGGGGCCCTGGGGTGAGGACCTGGAGGGGGTGGGGGTGGGGCAGGTACTCCCTGTGTCTGTCCCACCTTGCGCTGAAGCGGCAGGCTTTTACACCTGTGCTCATTCGGACACCAGATGCAGGCTGCCCTGGGTGAAGTGGCTCTCTTCCACCTTTTCTTTCTTAAAGGTTTTGTTTTGATTTGTGGTCAATCTCGCTTCCAATCAGAGGCCAAGAGGAAGCGCTCACTGTAATTCCTGAGGCCCCAAGCCCCTTTCTATAGGTGCCCAGCCCTCCCAAACCTGCTTTAGTCCTCTTTTAAAGCATCTATGGGTATCCCAGTCCCCAAATACCCTCTCTGAATGAGACTTGCACACTTGGCCTTGGTTCTTACTGGGGAAACAGGCTTTGTCCAACCTTAGGAATTCATTGGATCTGGTAGAGGAAGAATTAGGCGTACAGGTGTAGGGGGACAAAGTTTTGAAAAGCCTTCGTCTCAGTTCCCAAAACACACTGGTAAGAATCTCATGGGCGGGAATCACTGTGGCTTCTGCTGCTGTTCTTCAGTCATTCAAAACATCTACACTGGGGGCCAGTTATGTGCTAGGCATGGGGACGAACCCCACTACTCCACACCCTGAACCGCCAGCCTAACACCATCTGCAGATTCAAACAGGGAGGGAGAGGCAAGCACCCTGAAGTAACACTTCACCAGGAGACAGAAACCAAAATTTGGGGCCTTGACCGTGGCTGCTTGAAGCCCCTTTACAAGTTGCTTCTGCACCTTGACCCTAAGTTTTCTCCTCTGGACAATGGAATAATACAATTTATGGAGGACCATGTTAAATGCTTCTCGCCTCGAACTTCATTTTACCCTGTGAAGCAGGTATTATCATCATCCCTGCGTTACACATATGGAAAGAGTCAGGGTGAAGTTAACATGCTCAAGGTCACACAGGTGCTCAGTGGTGGTGCCAGGCTCAACCCTGATTCTTAATCTTAAGGGCAGGGTCAAACTGGCCCCCTTGGACTAGGTGTGCCTGCACACGTGTTTCACTTGGTCCACAAGGATTTAAAAATATTTCACTCAGCTTTCATTTTGAAATTGAGATGTTCACAGAAACATCCAGATTGCCATCTTCTCTTGAAAAATCTAGCCCCCTGGCCACAGTGGGCTGCATTCCCACAGGGTCACAACCGGCAGGAAGTGCTCCCTTTGAAGTGGGTCATGAAGCCAGTGTCCACCCAGACTCTCTCATTCATGTCACCTGCCTGGCCTCTGCAGGGATGAGTCTGCCATCCTTAATGAAGACCAGGAGTCCTGAGATAGAGGGAGCAGAGAGGCCTAGAGGGGCCAGGTGCCTCCTTGCCCTGGAACCTCCAGCTCTTCCTGCATGGTGCTAAATCACATGGACTTGAATCTGCCAAACTGTTTGGGGAGGGTTGAGGAAAGGCAAAGACATGTAGAAGCACAGGGCAAGATGGGGCAAATACACTTTATTCAGTCCTGGCAGAAGTCCTGCTGTGGGTGCCCGTGCCCCCTCCCCTCAGCTATGAGACTAGTTCTCCAAGACCACAGACAGTGACATCTCTTCACTCACATGACGTTTTCTGGGATTTTTCATTGTCTTTTTTGTTGTTGTTTTTCTTAAAAAAAAAAAAAAAAGAAAGAGAGAGAGAGAGAGAAAAAGAGAAAAAGAGAGAAAGAGAGCGCGCGCAAAAAGGCCCAGAGCCGGAGCACCAAGCTTAAAGGAGGCAGCTGGTGGCTTTGTCAGCGACGGGAACGCGTGGGGCAGAGACCTGCAGAGACCCTGGGCAGGGGTCCCGGAGGACTCTGGGACCGTTTGTTCCTGAGATTTGTGTGTGTGAATGAGAGTGTGTGCACACCCAGGAGGGTGAACACACGCCGGTGAGATACAGGTAGTGAGGGCAAATGGGGCGTGGGGAGGCCGGAGGGGCGGGGCTTGAGCGAGGAGCTGGAGCAAGAGGGGTAACAGCATCAGGGGCAGGGTTTCCGAGGGCACCCGAACTGGATGCAGCAGCGCTAGGCGCAAACGGCCCAAGACTACTCTGACCCTCCCTTCAGTCTCACTGGCCCAGTCGATGGTCTCTCTGAAGCCAGCTGCTGAAAAGTGGGGCTCTTCTTGCCACTTCATCTGCTATTACGCCTCAGTCTCAACCCCCTAGTACCAACGTGTCTCAGTTTCTCCCACTGAATACTGTAGGCAGAGGGACCTGGATGACAGGAAGGGGCGGTGGGCTTAGGAAGGAGCCCAGGCTGAGAGTGTGCCCTGAGGTGATAAGGGCACTTGGCGGGGGGGGGGGGGGGGGGGGGGGGGGCGTGTGAAGCATAAGGACCCTGTCCCCAAACAAACTGTTACGTGTCTTGGTTCTGAGTTTTCTTTTTCTCTCCTGAAGGATTTCCAGAGAAAGACCCTGCCCCCAATTCCCAGGCGGGGGAAAGAAAGGTAGGCTTCTTGGAACCAAAACAAGCTGTAGAGGCAGTCATGCAGTCGGTGAGGGGTGGGTGCACGTGGGTTGGGCGACCCCGTAAGGGAAAGGGGCTATGCCACTTGGGAGTTCCAAGCTCCACACCAACCCTTCCGGGCCGGCTAGTCTCTTTCTCCCCCTTCCGAGTGCTCCTCCCATTTAAGGCAGTGACGCCCCGTCGGGTTGAACGGAAGCCGTGGCTCCTGGATCAAAAGATTTCTCAGGATCGCTCTATATCCGCCCCCCTTCTTCCTGGATCTGACAGGGGCGTGAGGTTCGACTGGGACCAGCTCCCTCCTCCCAAGAAGCACTAAGCATGCGCGAGAAGGGGGCGGATCCCAGTGTTCCCGGGGAAAAGGAACGGGCCCCTCCCCCTCCCTGGGAGGGAGGGGCAAGGGAGGAGGGCGCGGGGCCGCCCAGCTGCAGCGCCCCCCCAAACAAGACAGGAGGCGGGCCAGGCTAAGGCGGAGGGAGTCCGGAGCAAGGGCAGGGGCGTGTCCTCCGGCCGTGAGGAAGGGCGTGTGCAAAATGGGGGAGGGGTACAGGTCTCTTGGAGAGGACGGGAGGTGTATCGGAGGGGGGGCTGGCTGCTGGTGGCTGTGCGGGAGGGGGTAAGATGGGGAGGGGCTTGGATGTCGGAGAAAGGGTGGGGGTTGGGCTGCCTTGGGGTGTGTCTGCGGGGGAAGGGCACGTCTGGATTTGAAGGGGGTTGGGCACGTCTAGGAGGGGGGAGGCTGTGCGGGAGATGGGGTGCCAGCCTCGGCCTCCGAGGGGCCCCAATACCTGATTCCTGTATGTAAACAGCTGGTTTAGGGGGCGTGCGCGCCCCGCTGACGGTGGGCTCAGTAGGTGAAAACCAGGTCGGCGATGCTAGACGGGCGCCAGTCCCCTGCGATCATCTCGGTAACCTCGGGGGTGCAGTAGTCCGGGAACTCGAAGTGCGACGTGCCCGAGGCGGGAGGCAGGTCTGGGTCGCGGTCCAGGGCGCTGCAGTCCAGGCCGGCAGGACCGGGGGGCAGTCTGGACAGAAAGCCCAGCGGCTCCTCCCCCGACGCCACCGTCTCCTCTTCGCCTTCCTCCGTCGCCGCCGCCTCCTCCTCCTCTTCCTCCGGCTCCTCGTCCTCCGACGGAGTCGGGGAGGCGGCGGTGACAGCCGCTCCCTCGCCCGACGGCCCCTGGGAACGCTCCGCTTGTCCCCGGGCGGCCCGCCCCGCCGGGACCATCCTCCACAGCTCCCGCCCAGGGGTCTCGACCAGGCGTACTTCCAGCAGCTCCTCGTCGTCGTCCTCGTCTTCGTCCTCGGGCGCCGCCGCGCCGCCCCCCAAAGGCCCTCCAGCCGCTCGGCGGCCCCCGCGGCTAGGCAGCTGCGACCCGGGCTTGAGCCGGCTGCCGCCGCCGCCGGGGGGGCGGGGCCGCGCCTTGGCGGGCGCCCCCTTGCTCTTTTTGCGCGGCCGGTACTTGTAGTCCGGGTAATCCGCCATGTGCTTGAGGCGCAGCCGCTCCGCCTCCCGCACGAACGGGATCTTCTCCGAGTCCTGCAGCAGCTGCCAGCGGCGGCCCAGGCGCTTGGAGATCTCGGCGTTGTGCATGTCGGGCCACTGGTCCATGATCTTCCGCCGTTCGTGCTGCGACCACACCATGAACGCGTTCATCGGTCTCTTAATGTGGCCGCTCGGGGTCTTGCACCAGCCGGGCTCACGCGCCCCCTCCTCGGCCGGCCCGGGCCCCGGGGGCGGCGGCCCGCCGTCCCGCTTGGCCCTCGCGCCCCTCTGCTGCACCATCGCGCCTGGGCCCGGGGCCGCTAGACGCCGCCGGGGGCCGTCCGCATCCTCAGCGGCTGGGGGTGGGGGAGGAGGCAGCAGCGACGGAGGGGCGGCCCCGCCCTGCAGCTCGGCCCGGCCCCCGCGAGCTGGGGAGCGAGAAGCTGGGCGCTCGGGCCCAACGGACGGCGGGGGGAGAAGGTCAGCGGCGCGGTCTCAGGCGGGTTCGGCGCGCCCCCGCCGCCTCCGGCAAGTTGCACCCCGCAGCACGCCACACATTGTTTTGCGGGGGCTGAGGAACTGCACTCCCAGGGCCCCCGCGGGCTCTCCTTGCAGCCTCCTGCTCGGCCGCGGCCCGCGCGCGCCTCTCTCCGCCCCGCCGCCTTCCAGTGTCTTTCTCCCCGCGCGGCCCCGCCGGCGCGCGCGCCACCCCTCCCCCTCTCCGTCTGCGGGCCGCTGCGGCGCGCGCGGGGCCGCCCCGTGTAAACACCGAGGTGCCCGCTTGGGCTGCGGCCGGGCCACGCCTCGCGCTCGGGCGCCGCGTCACCCGTTGCTGGGCAGAGAACCTGGTATTTGCATCTCCCAATCGCTGGCTGCCGAAGTGGGGCGGGGCTCGCGCTGCGGGGCTGGGCGGTCTTGTGGCTGGGATTGGGGGTGTCGGATGAAGTCGGTTTCTTTTCTTAGGCTGGGGACTAGCGGGAGAGTGGGGGGTGGGGGGACGCCGACCGTGCTTCCCTTCTGGCTCCAGAGAGCCTGTCCCCGCCCCGCGTTGCCTTTGAAATTTTAGCTTACTCAGTGACACCTGCCGCCAGGTAGGACCTCCGCTCCCTCCTCTTTCGGGGGCGTCTTTTTTAGCCGCCCCAGAACAGAAGGTGAGGAGACCTAGGCTCAGGAAAGCTCCTTAAGGGGACAAAAACCTCATCTTATCATTGATGTAGCCCCTGTCTAGTATCCAGCCATATAGGCGCTCAACAAATGTTTATGGGCCCAATGAACCGAATCCTTTTTATATTTTTCTTCTCTTTTGAGGCACCACGAGAGACCTGAGAAAGAAGGGCACATGACGCCCACTTTCCAGGTAGGAAACACCAAATATCTGCAGATCAGGGCTCGAATCCTAGGCTCGCGGTCCCAGCTCTCTTCCCTCAGCGCACGAAGGGGCCGGGGCACCTCGCCTAACCAGCCGAGGGTCCTGAGTAGGACGAACTCTCCGTTTTTCACACGTCTCAAGCGAGGTTCGAAGATGCGTGGGTGCCCCATTCCCAGGTCCCACGCCACACCTAGACCAGCTTGGTGCCAGACTAGGGCGCGATGCCCCTCCCGGGTCTGGAGAAGCGTGCGCGGGCACGGGGGCGGAGTCAGGCCAAGGGGCGGGTCCGAGGCGCACGCTCGAGGCGCGTGGCGGGGAGGGGCTGCGCGCTCCCATCTCACCACGTGTGAGCCCGCTCGGGCATTGCTGGGCGTATGCTGCCCCTTGGGGGAGGTCACCTTCACCGCGCAGTGGGCCCGGGCGATGGGTGGGGGCGCTGAAGTGTCCCTCCACGGAATCAGGAGCTGGGAGGGGTCGGGATGGGTGGTCTCTATGGTAGCATTCTGCTGGGGCATAGTGGGCAGTATCCGGATTGGAAGGTGCGTGTCTCAGGCTGTAGACCTCACCCATCCCCGGGCGGGTGGGCGCGGAGAGCCCAGCCGGAGGGTGTGGGGTGGGGGAGGGAGGACCTGCGTGCGGCTCCGCATACGCTGGGGGCGGGGTGATTGCTCTGGGTGCCCGGGAGGGAAATTGGATCTTCGCCGGCGGGAGGGGGCGACTCTTAAAGGCACAGGGCACTCGGAAGGAGAAGGCTCCGCTCCCGACCAAATGGTTTCTCCGTTTACTTATTGGACGCTGAGATCTGGAGACCCCCGAGTTTGAATCTTAACAACTGTAGCTTGTACGGTTCATTGCTCAGTGGAGTCAGAATTTCTGTATTCATATTCCGGGTGCCTCTTTTTGCGTGTCCTTAAAATAGGAAAAAGCAGTTTCTTCCTCATATGGTTATTTTACAGATTAAATGGGATAATGGATGTAGACACATCCCTGACATCTAGTAAATGCACAACAAATATTAGTTATCAGAGACTCAGGGCACCACCAACCTAGAAACACCAACATAATAAGAAAAAAAGGCATCAAAGTAGTGATCCTGGGAAAAATAAAAGCTTTAAAAATTTTTTCTAACACTTTTACACTTTTCCTACTTAATATTTGTCTTATTTTAAATTACAGAGGATGGGCACTACCGTCTTTTCAGTGCTTAGGGCCTCTCAAAGGTCTTACTGTGGCCCTGTAGCTGCTGCCATTACTATTATTAGAGTTTGAAGTACTGGCCTCCTGGATATTCCTCAAACACAGAAGGCTTGGACCCACCTCAGGGCCTTTGTACATGCTGTCTCCTCAGCCTGGTAAACTCTTCACCCCCATCCCCACATGGCTGGTCCATCTCATTCTAGCCTCAGTTCACATGGACTCTCCAGAGACGCCTGCCCTGACCACTCTCTGCTACCGCCCTCCCACATTCCCCTGCATCTCAGGTACACAGACTTGTTGCTCTGTGACATTGTTATCATTGTCCATGATTGGTTCAGTTCATGTTTGTATATATTTATTTATATATAATATAGTAAAGCCCAGTGAAATCAGGGCTTCCCTGGTGGCGCAGTGGTTGAGAGTCCACCTGCCGATGCAGGGGACACGGTTTCGTGCCCCGGTCCGGGAAGATCCCACATGCCGCGGGAGCGGCTGGGCCCGTGAGCCATGGCCGCTGAGCCTGCGCGTCCGGAGCCTGTGCTCCGCAACGGGAGAGGCCACAACAGTGAGAGGCCCGCATACTGGAAAAAGAAAAACAAAAAAACGAAAACAAACCAGTGAAATCAGCAACCCAACACAGGAATTGGAACATGATAATAACCCACCTTTCCCTATGAACTTCTCTCCCATCCCATCCCCTGCTTTCCCTCACCTGATGTAATGTCTATCCTGAGTCTTCCCTTACACTTATAAAAAGCTTAGCAGCTTTATTGAAATACCAGATTATTCATTCATTTAAAGTATACAATTCAATGACATATTAAGGGAGCTGTGCAACCATCACCACAATCAATTTTAGAATATTTTCATTGGGACTTCCCTGGTGGTCCAGTAATTAATACTCTGTGGTCCCAATGCAGGAAGCCTGGGTTTGATCCCTGGTCAGGGAACTAGATTCTGCATGCAGCAACAAAGATCCCGCAACTAAGACCCAGTGCAGCCAAATGAATAAATAAACATTAAAAAAAAACCCAACAAAATATATTCCCTTGCCTCTAGCTTTAAAAAAAGGGTATCATGCTGTATGTAATACTCTGGTATTTACTTTCTCACTCAATATTATAGTGGCAAGATTCATCTAAATTATTGCACCCGTGTGGGGTTCATTCATTTTCCACTGCAGGAATGTACCACAATTTTTCTGTCTAGTGTCCTGTCCCTGGACATTTGTATCATCGCCAGGTTTTTGCTCTTATGAGCAGTGTTCCTGTTAACAATCCTAAATGTGTTCCTGGTGCTCAAGTGCAAGAAGGTCTCCCAGGTATTTTGTGGGAAGTGTTGTGGCTGCATCTGAGGATATGTGAGTGCTAACTTTTATAAGGTGATTCGAAACTTCCAAGTTGTACCAATTTACTTTTCCGCAAGCAACACAGAAGAGATCCTCTTCGTCTATATCCTGTCCAAAGTTTGGTATTGTTAGATATCTTAATTTTTGCTTTCATTCTTCTAACTCATCACCCTTTCTACTTGCTTCATAGCATTCACCACATTCCGGAATTATTTTATTTGTTCACTTGTTTTTTGCCCATCTCCCCTCCACTGGAATGCCAGCTCAAAGAGGGCAGAGATTTTTGTCTGTTTTTTTCCCTGCTCTGTCCCTAGGAGAGTGCCTGGCACACAGCGGGTGCTCAATAATTATTTATTAAATGAAAGTCAGTGCTCTATCCTAAGTGTGCTCAAATTCCTCCGGGAGCCCAGAGAAGGAAGTGAAATTTTGGAACCCAAACCCAAAACTCCAGTCTGCCACTGGATGTGGTAGTTATCAGTGCACACAGGCTATCCTGAGTCCTTTCAGATAGGTGCCCCAGAGTCTAAACCTTGCAGGCCACAGGAGTTCAAGGCTGGGCTGACCACTGAGCTGTTCAATCCAGACTGTAGTAGATAGATGGTAAGGTTCTTGGAGAGATGCTGACCACTGCTGCCCCACTGGTCCAGGCCACCCATCATCTCTTATCTGGGTACCTGCCCAGCCTCCTTTCTGGTCCCTGTACCCACCATATCTCCTTCCATTCCATTCTCCTCCTGAAGCCAGAGTGATGGTGTCTTTCAGTCAAAAATCTGATCGTGCGTCTTCCCTTGTTAAAACCACCAGTGGTTTCCCCAGTACTCTCAAGATAAACACCAGACTTTCACCTGACCAACTAGGCCAAGCTTGGTCCGACCCCTGCTCACCTATCTGACCTCCTCTCCCAATTTCTCGGTCTTGATCCACTCTCTAGTCACACAAGTCTCATTTCAGTTTGTGGAACAAGCCAAGCCTCCCCACACAGGGTGTTGTGAAGTCCATTCCCTCACCCATTCCAGCACTCCTGCCTCTGTCTGCCTCCTTAGAGCTCTCCTAACTCCATGTTCCTTTTCTTCAGTGCACCAGTGACCTGCCTAGCTCATTTGACACTCAGAACAGATGGCTCCCTTAAATGACATTATTTTCAGCAACAGTCATGAAATACAATGAATAATACTAATGATAATGGCCAGAAAAGAAATGCAGATGGTGACAATACTCTTTTATTGAACTTTGTATACATAATCATGTCGGTAAAAATAAATATTACAGTACAAAAAAGGAAAAGAGTATTTGATCCATACTTTTCAATTATATTACTAAATTTCTTTGAAAAATGAAAGAAAAAAACACACCCACACAGTGGTCTGTTGCAATAATAATTCCATTCCATTCCATAATTACATTACAGTTTAAAATCAAATAAGAAATCACTTTAAAAATAAGAATCAACTTTAATATTAAATATATGATTCAGGGCTTCCCTGGTGGCGCAGTGGTTAAGAATCGCCTGCCGGTGCCGGGAACATGGGTTCGAGCCCTGGTCCAGGAAGATCCCATATGCCACGGAGCAACAAAGCCCATGCGCCCACAACTACTGAGCCTGCGCTCTATAGAGCCCGCGAGCCCACAACTACTGAAGCCCGTGTGCCACAACTACTGAAGCCTGCGCGCCTAGAGCCTGTGCTCCACAAGAGAAGCCACCGCAATGAGAAGCCCGCTCACCGCAACGAATATTAGCCCCCGCCACCCCCAGCTCGTGGCAACTAGAGAAAGACGGGGCACAGCAACAGAAGACCCAACGCAGCCAATAAATTAATTAATTTAATTTAATTAATCTACAAAAATATATATATATATTTCAAATTCGGTAAAACACAATTTTACTAAATAATAATAATATTATATATAATACTATTTTACTAAATAATAAAATTTGCAGTTACCACGCTTGGCCGTTCACTCTTTGTTTCACTGTATTAAATTTTACATACAACAGCTTCAAGTGGTCACATAGAATGACAGAATTGAAGCAACTCAAGTTCTGGTTCTTCAGCTTCCTAATCACTGTGCTATCATGTTTATTTTGAATCTATTGTTTAAACACAGCCATATGTTGTACCAAAGGGGCTGGAGACACAAGTACTCAGGAAGCGAGCTTGAACAATTCTGGACTGTTGCGAACTTATTCTCAAAACTAACGCGTGTAGCTGTGTCTGACTTGGTGTGTGTTAGGGGCTGAACGTATAGCTGGGAGCGCTCTGAATTATCTTCCTTGTAGGCGATTATGTTTATTAGTGTACAAGTGATTAAAATATGCTGATTCAAAGCTTACAAATATATCATTAGGACTCAAGGTAGACCGATAACTTGATTTTCAGAGAGAAGTGTCTTACACTGACATGGTTTAGAATGGCGGGCACATGGCAATAATAAAATGCAGAGAGATGTTCAATCAGTTTTATTGTTCTCAAATTCTCCGCAGACAATACACCCTTTCATTGCCTTCAGAGCCCCACTTGGTACACCACAGCAGAGCAGAAGCTCCATGGGATCAAAGGACCCACCTAATTTCCACTCTCCCCAGCACTTAGCAGATCTTGGCACAACACAGACTCTCAATACCTGTTCAGTGAAGGGAGGAAGGAGCCAAATCGGGTGTGGGCGTGGCTGTCACAGACACCATCATGCAACTCCACCCACCCCAACTGTGTCTAGCTCTGAAACATCAGTCTTTGAACCAGCACGGTCCTCAAAGACATTCATAATAAAGAGGGAGAGCAATAAGAACAAGGTAATTCATTTCTTGATTCATCTAAATGTCTTCTTTGAAAAATTCAAAGATTATGATCGTGTGTGTGTGTGTGTGTGTGTGTGTGTGTGTACATTACAGGGCTCTTTTACTGAATAATGGTATAGAACTGCACATGGAGCTCTTGAGCACTTAAGTACGGCTACTGCAAATTGAAATGTGCTACAGTGCAAAATTCTCACTGGTTTTCAAATACTTAGCAAAAAAAATTAAAATACCGCATTAATAGTTTTGAGATTGTAACATTTTGGATATATTGGGTTAAATAAAATATGTTAAAATTAGTTTCACCTGTTTCTCTTATTAATTTTTTTTTTTTTACTTTGCTTGCATTATATTTCTAAGAGGCAGTGCTAATAGAGAAGATGGAGGTTTTCCTCATCCTTACTTGGCAAAATAAAAAGTTGGCAATTTTTGTCCATCTCCAAATTTTCAAATGAATAGTTTTTTTTCAGGGATGAGAGGAGTTTTTTAAACTTCTCTGTGAAATCCCAAAGTCTTAAAGATCCTGATGGAATTCTGGGTTGCCAGTCCATAAGATGTAGCTTGAGACTCAGAGAAGCACAAGGCAGTAAGGAGAGACCAGAACTGGAGGCATGTTCATGGGGAGAAGAGGACAGCATCAGGGGCATTTTAGCAGCACCAGCAGGGCTGATGGAATTGGGGAATAATCAGATTGGGGGAAGGAAGGGGACGGTGACTAGATGGAGGAGCTGATTTTACCTGGACAGTGGCTTCCATCTGGTGTCTCACATCACACCCCATCGGTACATCTCCACATTTCCTAGAGTACAATTCCCACAACCTGATTCTGAAATTCATTAGACTTTTCCTTTGGAGGTGACCATATTCTTTATCATGAAAGGGAACACTATTAATAATTATGCCGGAACAACAGAAATAAACTGGGACTGCCTGGGGAAACTGGGAAATAAGTCATTCCCACCTTATTGGCTAAATATAGAGGACTCCCATAGGTGACTCAGAAGTCAAGCATGGAAATACTGGGGCTTTAAACAATCAAAGCACCCAGGATTTGAAGTCAAACTTTGTTCAATGTCATGAGTTTTTAGGGAGTTACTTCAACTGATTTGCCTCAGTTTTCTCATCTGCAAAATGGGAGAGTATAATATTTCAGGACATGGAGCATGGTAAAGAGTCAATGAGTTGTGGGACTTCCCTGGCAGTCCACTGGCTAAGACTCCACGCTTGCACTGCAGGGAGTGTTGGTTCGATCCCTGGTGGGGGAACAGAGATCCCACATGCTGCGTGGCAGCGCCCAAAAAAATAAATTAAAAAGAAAAAGTCAATGAGTTGTGACAAGAGCAACAACAAAAGTACTCTATCGTGTGTATTCTCTTTAAAGAAAATGTACAAAAAGGCAAAACTATAGAGACAACAAAAAGATCTAATGGTGGTCAGGGTTGGGGGTGGGGAGAGGGTTGAATAGGTGAAGCACAGGGGACTTTTCAGGACAGTGAAACTCTTCTGTATATTATAATGGTGGAAGCAAGACCTTATGCATTTGTCAAAACCCATAGAACTATACATTAGAAAGAGCAAATATTAATGCATGAAAAATTAAAAAATCATTTATGACTGGGGAGAATCCCAAAATGGAATGCAGAATGTGACAAAACAAACTGTATTACAAATGTATGAAACAGCCTCATTAAAGGGGGTGGGGGAAAGGAGCTTGACTTAAGCAACTTTAGAAACGAGCGGGGTCTGTAAAACTAAAAGCAAAAGAAAGTGTACATAAAGTTGATAACGTTTCCCACAGGGGTATGGGTTCACAATGCTGATGCTGCTATACATTTTTACTGGTGAATGGTGGGAGCCAGGTGTCTTATTGTTGGAGTGGGAATTTACAGATGAGCAAGGGGAGGAGGCTAGAATGATTCATGTGGTAATGGATTAGAGCTGGAAATATAAATAGGACCTTACCTTTAGCTTAATATAGATGCAGATGGTTACATACAGAAATATTCTTAGATATGTTTATGTACACAGGTTAGCATATACACATATATTTCTTTGTTCTGTTAGTTGAAATAGGAGGAATCCGGACTTTTGAGAAAGCAGCTAATTCTAGGACTGGGGCAGGGGATATACAAGATGAGTCTGGGGCAACATATAGTGCCAGAAGGTAAGGAAGTGCTCAAGAACAACAAAAGACACACAAAGATGGGAATATGTCAAAGGGACACAGGAGCCAACTAAAGAGCTGCCAAAGGCCAATCTGGACCAATTTGAGCAACAAAATTAAGCAGTACTGGATTATAACTGAAAGTATGAAATAAGTATCTATGAGTCCACTGATGTAAATAAATGACTAAATAAATAGAGGAAAAGAAACACATCTTCAGTGCAGAAAAACTCCAAATAACTTACATAGATACTCCACCCTCAAGGGGATAGAACATTACTCCCCACTCCTTAAGTGTGGGCTAAGCATAGTTACTTCCTTCCAAAGAGGAGAACACGAAAAGGAGTAAAGAAGAGCAACTTTACAGAGGAGAAACCTGACAGGTACTACCTCAGCCAGGTGATCAAGGTCAACACCAACAGTGATAAGTCCTGTTGATGTCTGAGAAACTGCCACAGCCAAGAAGAATCTAGGAGACATGAGATAAATGCAATGTGGCATCCTGATGGAATCCCGGGATAGAAAAAGGACATTAAGTAAAAACTAAGGAAATCAAAATAAACTATTAATGGTAACTAATGCACCATATTAATGTAAGATGTTGATAATAGAGGAAACAGGATGGGTGGGGGATATAGGAACTTCGTATTATCTTTGCAATTTTTCTGTAAATCTAAAACTGTTCTAAAAAATAAAATACATTTTTTAAAAAATGGCAGTGTTTTAAAAACACATTTAGTTTATTTAGACTTTAGAGTGTTAAAGCAATTACATAGTCTGCCTTAAAAATGGAACTTCTTCAATGGATTAAGAGAAATATTCATTTATCCTACAGTTTTAATATGTTTTGTCCAATAAAAGTCAGCTACCAATTGCTTAGGTCAGTGTCTCAATGACTCAGCGTCTTTCATTTGTATGCATTTGAAATACAAACAAGGAAAGATGACTAGCTTCTTGATCATTTAAAATTAAATGAAAATACCTATATTGAAAGAAATCCACGTAGAGCAGACATCAACCCCATTGCCTAAATTTTCATTGCCTAAAATTGTTTTAGTAGAGAACGACATATATTGTTGTCTAATTGGAACAGTTTTGCTCTCTTAAATAAAATACCAGCAAAGATTATTCAGGCTGACAGAGGCTTTACTGCTAGTTCCTTCTAATTTGGAGAATTCCTTTTTTTGAAAAATCGAGTCTTGTTGCTTCATTGAAGCTGGAGGGAGAGCAGGACCGAAGCTCACTGGCGGTGTCACTGAGCGGAAGGCAGGACTCTAAGCTTAGGGACCTGCCCATTGGTGGGCTGCCGGGCAGCTGTGGGGCGGGGACGCCTGGGATGGAGCTCATAGCCCATTGGCTGCGTCGCTGGAGGATGGTGTAAAGGACCGCCAAGGCCTGTGCTGCCGGTTTCCACGGCAACGGAGGCTTGAAAGAGCCACTCAGATTTCGGCGTTCGTTCCCAACTCCCCCCTTCCGGAGGGGGGATGGGCGGCCTGGATTTGAGGGCTGGTGGAGGAGGCGTGGGGGCTGGGAGTTAAGGGGACAGGGCTTTCCTCCGACCAAAGCAACCTAGCAAAGCAGCATCTGAACTGGGTTCGAGAAACCTGGCCTGCGTGCTCACTGGAAAAAAATCAGACAAACAGAAAGGCGTTAAAGACGAAAGAGAAAAATGACATATAATTCCATCCTCCCTTGACCTCTCCATTGGTAACATTTTGCATGTGAACTAACACAAAGCCTAGCACAGAGTAGGAACGAGATACTTAGTGGGAGGGAGGAAGGGAGGAAGGGAGGAAGAAAGAGGAGAGAAGGAGGGAGGATCCCTGATGTGGGCAACGTGGCGTGAGACAAGTGCCCGCCCTTTGAGGCCGAAAGTCCGCAGACAGACCTGACGGGGTATGACAGCCTTCAGTATGGGGGCTTGAAGGAGAGAGGTCTCGCCGGCGCACTGGAAGGACGGAGGAGGCGGCAAACAGGATCGGGACTAGGCATTTGGGAGACCTATCTCTGTAGTAAGACCGGGTTCACATTCCCAATGGCCCCAGATGGCAGTGCTTCGACTCTCCAGATACCAGTGTCCTTGTATTTGGGGAATGATAAACAGTACTCACCTCGTTGTGTTGGTGTCAGAACTGAGTTGAGATAATGCATGTCAACCTCTTGATACGATGCCTGAAACATAGTAAACCGCAGTCACCAGCAGCTATTACCTTAATTGAAGACAGGGTAGGATTTGACTAGGTGGAGAGAATAGGGGGTTATCCTTATGTGGGTGAGGAGGGAGAAGCAGTGTGGAAATCTTACAAAAGAGACCAGTTCGGATGTCGTATAGAAAATCATGGGAGATGATAGCCAGAGGACAAAAAGGAAAAACTAACGATGAGAGCTACTGTTTACTGAGGGTCTGGCACTCTGCCAAGCCCTTTACATGAATTTTTATTTCATTTTCTCATCAGCCCTGATAAGGCAGTTACCATTAAACACATTTTTCTGGTAAGGAAACAGGCCCAGAGAGCTTACATTTCTTGTCTGAGCTAAGAAATGGTACAACCAAACAGGGGCATTTGCAGTGCCCAGGACAAGAGTTCAGTTGGAGGCCCATATACCACACGTCTCTGTAGTTAGAAGCGATACATCCGTCATCAGTGTAAGGTGTTAAATGAAATGTGTTATCTTCTTCTCCTTGACGGATCTACTTTCACAACAACCCGGAAAAGCCAGGTTCGAATTAGAATTCCAGGACCCTTGGAGGTCTGTGCGAGGGTGTGTTGGCCCAGCGAGGGCTGCCCCCTGGATCCTGCATCCAACCCCTGTCCAGCTACCTCCTATCCCATCAGTGAGGGACCCAGCACGTATGAGTGGACACCCCAGCCGCCACATCCAGCTGTCTCTTGCAAACAGCTACTCTGAGACCTAAGCCTCAGGTAAGGGGTGCATCAGGCAGTGCAACCTGCCCTCAGCTGAGATGAACCCAGGGTTGAGGCCACGGAAGGTTCTAATTGAGCTTAGAGGTATTTTGGAAGGGAATTCTGGGGTTCAGAGAATGGTCTGGAAAGGGAGGGCACAGACTCTGGGTGGGCAGTTCCTCTCCTGCCTACAGATTCCCACCCCACCCCCTGAGGAGGGGCAGGGCTCAGGGCCAGAGCTACTCTTGCCAGGGATAAGGGAGTGTTTTGTTGAAGCTAGGCATTCACAATCCACTGTGCCTCACAGTGTGGGGGACATGCAGGCTGAGTCTCAGTGATATGCCCTCAGAGGAATAGGGGAGGATGGGCCTGACCTCCAGGCTGAGGGAAACCCTTAACAAAGTGAGAAGACTGAAGGAGTGAATTCGATTTTTTTAAAAAAAATTTATTATTATTTTTTAATTGAAGTATTGTTGATTTACCGTGATTCAGGTGTATAGCAAAGTGATTCAGTTATGTATATAACTTTTTCAGATTCTTTTCCATTGTAGGTTATTACAAGTTATTGAATATAGTTCCCAGTACTATACAGTATGTCCTTGTTGTCTATCTATTTTATATATAGTAGTGTGTATCTGTTAATCCCAAAATTTGAATTTGCTTTTTGAAGATGAATGAATAAGCCCTTATTCAGTAGAGAGTCAGTGACAGGTGTGCTAAGGGATACTTTGAGTGTCATTTACAAAGGACAAGGAGGATACACACTACTGTATATAAAATAGATAAACAGGGCTTCCCTGGTGGCGCAGTGGTTGAGAGTCTGCCTGCCGATGCAGGGGACACGCGTTCGTGCCCCGGTCCGGGAGGCTCCCACATGCCGCGGAGCAGCTGGGCCCGTGAGCCATGGCCGCTGAGCCTGCGCGTCCGGAGCCTGTGCTCCGTAACGGGAGAGGCCACAACAGTGAGAGGCCCGCGTGCCGAAGAAAAAAAAAAAAAAAAAACAAGGACCTACCATACAGGGAACTACATTCAATATCTTATAATAACCTATAATGGAAAAGAATCTGAAAAAAATATATATATGTAAAACTGAATCACTTTGCTATATAACTGAAACTAACACAACATTGTAAATCAGCTATACTTCAATTTAAAAAAAGGAATAAAAAAAGGATAAGGAGGTACATATCCTGATCTGTAACCACAGCCAAGTAATATCTAGATCATTCGTGCAATAAATATTTATTGGACTTTTACTATGTGCCAGGCACAGTGCGAAATGTTGGAACTATAACCAAGAGCAAAAAAAGTCCTGGTCTCTGCCCTCTGGGAGCTCAAAATCGAGAGACAGAGGCAGATATTAATCAAACCGTGGCATAAATAAACATATCATTGTACCTGCGGTGACCACTAAAAGGAGGGGAGTGTAAGAGGGTTTTGTCTAGAAGGTTAGGGAAGGCTGCCGTTAGGAAGTGGCATTAGAGTTGAGCGCCAGGGAACGTAAGGGTTAACCACGGGCCTGGGAGGGTGAATTCCTGGAATGAGTAGCAGAAGCCAGCCAGGGTGAGGGGGTGAGGCCAGAGGAGGCTGGGCGACCAGGCAGGGCCTGGTGGGCCCCAGGGAGGACACAAAGTCTTTGAAGGTCTTTTAAGCTGGGGCTTAATGTGATCAAATTTTGTTTTGGGGACGATTTTCCTGGGTGGAAGGAGACCAAGCTTGGAAGCAGGGAGACCAGTGAGTTGGCTTGGCCACTCTAGAGTTTTAAACTTTCCCAATCAAAATGTCTTATTTTAAAGGTAGAGGAAATGGACTCCCGTTTCTACAGAGTCTACAGGAATTTCTTTGAAGTCTTGTGTTGTGTTTTGCATTTTTTTCTTTAAGTTTTTTTTTTTTTTTTGCCAGAGATAGTACATGAAATAGTTAGAAACAAAACTAAAGAAACCCCCCAGGGATATACCATGGAAAATTCATTTTCCTTCCAACCCCAATCCCAAATATCCAGTTCTTCTCAGAAGCAACAGTTACCAATTTCACTAATATCCTTCCAGATGATTCTATACATAAATAAGCATATGTATATATTTATTCCATCATTTAAAAATGTAATATATATATCAATTATCACATGGTACACTTTAAATATCTTACAATTTTATTTGTCAATTACACCTCAACAAAGCTGAAAAAAGTAAAATTAAAATATAAACAGTAGCATACCATACCTTGCTTTGTTCACTTTAAAATGTGTCCTAGACGGTTTTTAACAGCCGTTCTTTATAACAGCTGCATGGTGTGACACTATTTGAATGTGCCATAGCCTAACTACTAATGATACATAACTGATAGATAATCAGGTTGTTTCCAGTCCTTGGTACCTTAAGTAATGCATCAGTGAACATACATAACATCTGACATATAACATCTTTGTGCACCTGTCCAAGATTAGCTATAGATTCGTTTCCTATGACTGCTGTGTTAAAGATTATGTAAATTTAAAATTTTGATAGTGCCAAACAAACTGCTTTCCAAAGATGTTGGTCCATGTTTTATTTTAAAACTCTGCAAAGTTTGCATTCTCCTCCATAATATATCTGTTTATTTTCATGAAACATGTCCTCCCCCAAATATTCTTAGTCACTCTGACAAGCCAGCAAGTGGTGCTGTATGGATCCACTGGCTCTGCCCACGTCTGGTAACGCTCGCTCTCGTTGAATTCCACCTTCAACTTGGTATGATCTGACTCCTTAGCTTCCTCTTATACCATTCCACACTCCATCATACTGAACTCCTGGTTGCTCTTTGTCAGCCACACCTGAAGTTGACATGAAGTAGGGAAATGGGCACTCTGGCTGAGAATAAAGTCCCAAAGGGGCCCAGAAGCCTCTTGCAAAAGGAGTTGTATGCTAGGCTGACTCCCTAGAGCAGTAGAGAGCCCCAGAGGGAGTAAAAGGGTCAGAGTGCTAGATTGGCATTTTAGGAAGATTACTTGTTCCTTAGTCCACCTCTTTCTCCCAACACTCTAAAAGGCCTTCACCAATGACCTCCACATTATTCAATCCAATGGGCACTCTTCAATCCTGACTTATGAATCTTGACATTTCTCAAGGCCAATTTTACTTGACCTCTTGCAGCACTCAATACATTTAATCCCTGCCACTTATAGCTATCCTCCCTTGGTTTATGTGTCTCTACACTCTTCTTTTCCTTCTCCCTTTCTGGCTGTCCTTTATTAATTTGTCACGGTATCTTTTTCCATCAGGGAAAACTCTCACATGTCAGAGTTGCATAAGGTACGGTCCGAGTTGCTATAATCTTTCTCCCCTATGCTTTTTCTCATGACCCATTAGGAGATTATAAAATCAATTTCATGGGTCATATAAGCATTTATAAAAGAATGAAGCAATAGAATAGAAAATATCAGAGCACACCACCCACAGAGATATTATTTCTTTCTATATATAAACTTGTTTCTATATAAACTTGTTTCTATATATAAACTTGTTTATTTATATATAAGTATACACATGTATATGTATATGTTGGATGGCTGCAATGTAAAATGTATACCTTCTGTGGAATGTGGTTAAAGAGTTTGAAAACCATTGCTATAGGACACCTGTGTTTATATCTCAAGCCCAGAGCTCTCCTTAGAATTTAAGACCTGTGGATCTTGAACCACCCATCCACACCTTCTTTTAGACATCCTCTACGGGGATCTCAAACTCAACACAGCCAAAATCAAACTGAAGACCTTCATCCCAAACTTGGATTTTCTCCTCTATTCTACACCTCAGGGAGTGGCCCCACTATCTATCCAATTGCAGAAGCTGGAAACTTGGGTGTCATCCTTGGTACTTACTTTTCCTCCAGCCTATGTCTAAGTCTTGTTGACTTAAACTCCTAAACATCTCTTTACCCTGCCTGCTTTTCTCTATCTGCATCATCCAGGTCCAAGGTACCCTCAGTCTGTCACCTTGGTAAACTGGACTTCTCTACACTTGGGCTTCTCTCTGACCCATTCTCTAAAAATATAACCCTGATCATGTCACTTCCTTGCTCAAAAATTTTTCAATGGCGCCTCATCATTCGTAGGCTCGAATTCTAAACATGGCTGACCAGACCTCCCCAAGAGATCTCCAGTCTTATTTCGTACCATCATCTCCCTCCCCCTCTCTGCATTGTAGCCACACTGGCTGTGCCAGATGTGGATGGTCCGCAGACAGCTCCCATTCCCACTGTTAGTGTGCTTTCTGTGCTACTCATGCTGGAAAGCAAAAGCATTTCCTGACTCCCTTGCAGCTAGGGCTCCAGCAATTAGGTACACTTACATGAGGTTTGGAAGGTGGTAGTAGGCAGAAGTCAAACAATTTTGGCTGATTTTGCTTTTAAGTAAGGTTGTGGAGACTCTAGTGTATGATCTCTGGCTTCAAGGGCTTGACATTCCACTGTTCTAGCAGTAGCATTGGCAGTGGCATCCTGTCCTTGAGTGGCAGCTTCCGCAGTGTGTTCTCAAACTCGGCCTTTCCAGTGATGGCCTCCCGGCTCCTTTCTGACTGTGAGAGAGGTAGTAGCTCCCCTGGTAGTTCAGTTCCATGGTGTTCTAGGAATCATTCCTAATATCCAGCCTAGAGCCCATCACTTACCTCAATACCTAGAGTGGTTTGTTTCTAAACACTGGCTTTCATTTGGTTTCTAGAATCCACTGTGCCTCCTCCCACTATAGGGTTGTTATACTTGTTATCCTTACGCAAACCTAGGCTCATACCCTTACCACCACTTAACCCCCACCCCCACCTTTCAATTAACTTCTTATACAATCTTTTGATCTCAGTTCAAACATTTTGTCTGGGAAGTTATCCCTGACCCCCCCAAGAACAGATCAGTTTTCCTTATTAAACATGTCACTCTGTATGTTTCTTTCAATGCATTATTACAGATTATATATTTGGGTGACTCTAGAATTCCAGCCCCAAAGTGCTTGACTATTTTGCTGCAATTCGTTGCCTTGAAAGAGTTGGTGCTTAACATATGAATGTTAGAGTGTTAAATGAATGGAATGAAGGCGGCCAGAGTGGAGGGTGTTAGGACAAAATCAAGCCTCTTAATACACTGACAAAGCCTGTCACTTCCTCTTGGCCTTTTCCCAACCACATCTTCCTGTGACTCTCCAGCCGGCCTGAACACACCCTGTGCTCTAGCCTCCAGGTCTTGCACAGGCTGCTTCTGTTGCTTGAATATCTTCTCCTTCTTCACTTGACTCCTTCATTTTGCAGGTTTCAGTCCAGACATCATCTCTTCTAGTAGAACTGCATTTGAGACAATTCTATACTCTTTTCTAGAACATTAAAAAATACTTAATATTATTTAAAAAATTGCTTCCTTATTACTTATCTGTAGCTCCCTCTGCAAGTGCATAGTCTTATTCACGGGTGTACGCAGAGTGCCTTTTGTCGGGTCTGGCTCTTAATGGCCTTCAGTATTGTTGTAAGCTGAACGAATGAATGTCAGCTAGTCAGCCAGCCTCAGGCTGGGGATCTCCACACACTTCCCAGGAGCCCATGAACAGTGAGGGATTGTAATTTGGGGGCTGCTCGATCAGGAGAGGAAGCTGGGGGAGGTTTGTTCTGCTCCAGCCCGTGGCTCAGTCCCCAGACTGCCAGGCTGGAGGCCCTGAAGCGGATAGGGGGGCGGGGAGGGGAAGGGCAGGGAAACAGTTTCTTCCTCTGCTCTCTCCAGTAGAGTTGGGGGGGAGGGGCAGAGAGAGGGAAGATTCCTTCCAAGGAGGCTCCTTGGCACAGTGCCTGCTAGGAGGAAGGGGGAGGGGACTATGATGAATACAGGCTTTTTCCCCCCACGTCAGGCCTCCAGCACAGTGCGGGAGGGAAACCCGTGGCAGAGGAGGGGGAGAGGAGGGGGAGAGAGAGGACAGAGGGAGGGAGGGAAGGAAGGAGGAGGGAAGACTGTGTTTGCCTTGGGAGACAGGAAGGAGAAAGGCTGAGCTGGCTCTGAAAGGCAGGATTCTGAAGAGCCAACCAGGCCTCAACTGTACCAGATCAGCTCTGGAAATACCCTCAAATCACTGAGTCAGAGAATCAATATACTGGGAACATTAATTCTTAGGATCAGATCATCTTATCATCTCGGGGCTAGAAAATCCCTCAGAGGGTTGTGTCTGGAGTCTCCAGGGCTAGCTTGGAGGAGTGAGTCAGCTCTATGGGAAATTTCCTGGACCCTTTCTCTCTTCCTCCCTTATAGTTGGAAGAGATGGCATTTTTTCTAAAGCCCATGAATACTTTGTATCCAATTCAGTACACTTGCAATAACTGTTAAGATGATGAAACTGATATCCTACCTCAGTTTTTCCCACTGGTTTATAATCTCCTGAGGGCAGTCCCTCTCAGTCAGGTTAGTACCATTCAGGACTGTGGTCTCAAACCTGGCTGCCCATCAGAGCTGCTTGGGGTGCTTACTAAAAATATTTCACTCACTCCAGTGATTCCCATTGCTCGGAACTGAGTTAGGACTTAACACTTTAGTTTTAACAGCATGCTAAGTGATTTTGATGCAAAGGTTTAGGTAACAACTCCCAAGGGCCTGGGAAAACATAGTAGGTGTTAAGTGTTGCCTGCGGGCTGGAAATGTATATGCAGAGTAAACAAATGGTGTGTGGGAAGCCTCGGTTGAACTAGGGTCTGTGAACCTATGCATCTAACATTTTGAAAGGAAATAGTGCAGCAGTGTTAGCAATACAAAAGATAAATATTTATTCAGAACAAAACTTTAAACAATCGATTTTACATTCTAAGCCACAAGAAAATAGCAAAACATAAAGGAAAAACAAAAACTAAAAGAAAAGCAGTGAACTGTCTTTTCTACTTTAACTTGATAACACTTAGTAGACCCAATGCCCTCTAGCTTGGCCTATTTCCCAAGTACATTTCAGAGTTAACAGCTCATTGGAATTCTGTTTTTCTCCTGAGAGTCCGGAGGTTGCAGATGAGCTCCAGTCGGCTGCTTCTCTGGGGACGCTAGCTATTGAGGCTAAGATGCAAATGTAAACCTTTCTTTACTCAGGAGCACCTCTATTTCTCACTGACGGCAATGAACGGGGAAGGGGAAGGCCACAAAGGAGCAGGGCCACTTTAATCCAGATATGGTACCCCAGGGGGCAATGAGTACACCCTGGATTATGTTCCTTTGTCCCTTCCGTATCTCCCAAGTATTCTGAAGCTCCTGCCAAATCTTCTCCTTCCTTCCCCAGATGATTTCTTAGCATTCCCCTGGGCTCATTATTCTGGAAAGAGCAGACTTTCTGGGCCCTCAAGTGTTGAGGAAAATGTTGTGAGGTGTGAGAGGTAGTGGAATGAGCACCGGGCTTGGGGTCAGGGAACTCTACTCTAGGCTAGCTCTGGCACCAGACAGCTATGTGATTTTGACCCAGTCATTTAACCTCTCTGGTCCTGTTTCATCTGTTGGAAAACCAGTGGCTTGGTCTAGACCAATTTTTAGGTCCTTTCCAGCAGGAAAATTCCAGATTCGATTCCATGATTCTGTGAAGAATGGCTTCTGAGCCACTGAAAGCGCTGTCACAAAGTCCATGCATTTTAATGCCATAAGAGAGGCCCTTGGCCACCATTCAGAGCTTATTGACTCAGGTTACATACACTTCTAACAACACTGGTTTCACAAATTCTCAGACCACATAGATTAGAAGCAGCAAATTAAAAGGGGAAGGGATGAGCTGCAAAAGATAGACACCCTGACAGAAGCCAGGGTCAACAATGTTCTCAATTCAACAAACATTGATGGAGTGCCGACCATGTGCTGGGCCCCTACCTAGCACTGGGGCACAAAGATGAGCAAGGCAGCCGGAAGAATGAAAATCCGGGGAGAAGACAAGGGGTGGGGAGTAAAAAGTACCAGAAAAAAAATCTCCAAATACAAAAATGAAAATAAATTTTAAACAAGGGAGGGGAGACATATCTTCACACTACAGTTCTTGGTCGGTAGTCGTTACTGATGACAGAGTCACCAAATTCAGGAAAGGCTGAAATGGAGTAAACTCAGTTTAGGAAGGCAAAGTGAGATGTCTCTTGTAGTTTTAAGAAGATCTCCTTCAAAAACGATAAAAAATGGTTTAAAAAAAAGTTTTGGCACTTAAGAGGGGTAAGCTGGCTCTGTGTTCACCCTGGCAGGCAGGCAGGTGTTCAGTGCCCGGCCACGCCGGTTAGTTGAGCTGCCACGGAATTGTGAACCGCTTTGGGACACTGCGCAAAGGCGTGTCCTCGTTTGCCACAGAGGTTACACACGATGCCCTTCCGGCAGTAAGGGCTCAGGTGCCCCTCCTCCCCGCACCTGAAGCACCTGTCCTGTGTGCAGCTGCCACTCATGTGGGTCCGGGAACCACATTTAAAGCACGTCTTGGGCTGCCCCTTGTACCAGCTGTAGCCCCTCTCGGCCCCCAGGAAGAAGGCCCCCGGCAGGTGCCTGACCCCGCCCTCCCCCTGGCGCAGCTCGATCTCGCACTTGTACTCCCCGGTCCAGATCCCAAACCTGTCGGTCACTTTCACCGGCACGGCCAACACATCGCAGTGGCGCTTAAGCCAGGTCACGATGTCCTCCACGTCCACCGTCTCGTTCCGGAAGAGGATGAAGAGCGTCTTCAAGCTGGACTTGCTCCGCCCCAGCACCACAAAGTTCTCCCAGCAGTCCTCCTGCTCGCGCTTCTCCTCGTAGACGCGTAAGAATAGGGCCAGCTTCTCCGCCGAGCGGAAGCTCACGTCGAACTCCCGGCTGCCAGGGATCTGAATGACCGCGTAGATGTCGCTCGGGTCCATGCCGATGGAGCGCAGGATGAGCGCGCCCACCACGAAGTCCCGGGTTGGGCAGGCGCCCTCGTCTCCCTGGAAACAGATGCGCACGAGGAAGCGGCCCTTGCCCGGGCCCGCCGCGGGGCCAGCCGCCGTCGCCTGCTCGTCCTGTGGGGGCCGCTCGGCCGCGTCTTCGGCCGCGTCGGGCTTGGCCGGGGCCGCCATGGCCGCCACTTCGGCCTTCTTCCTCCTGCCCGCCTCGGCTGCGCCCTTCTTCTTGCGGGCGTCCGTCGCCTCGCCGGCTGGGTCTCTCCGGCGGCCCTTCGGGTCCCCGCGGCCGGCCGGGGGAAAGTCACCGAGGCCCGGCGCCGCCAGGCCCGCGGGGACGGAGAGCCCGCCGCGCGCGCCGTTACCGCCCTCCTCCTCCCGCCGCAGAGGCCGCGACTCGCGGAACTCGCCCTTCTTCTCGGCCAGGTTCTTCACCACCTGAGCCCAGCCCATCTTCTCGCGGCCGCCCTCGGCCTCCTCGGCCCGGGCCGCCGGGCGCGCAAGCGACAGGAGCTGCGTTCGCCCCCGCTTCCTCTCCTCCTCTGCGCCGCCGCCGGTGGCCATTTTACCTCCTTCCCAGCATTCTCCACTCACTCCCGCAGCCAAAGGGCGCCCATGGCGCGCGCCCGCCCGCCCGGGGCTGTGGGGGTTTGGGCTTTTTTTTTTTTTTTTGAAATTCGACGCTTCTCTCCCCCGCCCCGCTAAGGTATTTACTTGCGGCGCTCGGCGGTCAGCGGCCGCGGGCCGGGAACCCCCTGGTAACGGCCAGGCCGCGTTTCCGTTAGTGCTCGCTCCAACCCTACCTCCTCGGCACCGAAGTGGGATGCGGAGCTTGGAGCGCGTCCCTGTCCCTCGCGAGGTTTTGGCAGCCTTGGGCCTCGCTCTCGAGGATTTGGTATTTCGCAAGCGGTCCTCGATGATTTCATTCAAGCAGTTTTACTAACGGCCCACAGCCCGAAGGCGGGAGAGAGTTGAGGAAGATTTCGCCCATTTTGTTTTCAATTTTGTACCTTTTCTATTAAAAAAACAAAGACAAAACTTAGCCCTTCCTCCTCCCAGAGCAGATCACAATACATTATTTTTCCAACGTTGGATTATGGACATTTTCAAACATACAAAAAGTGGAAAGAATTTTGCAGTGAACATTTTAACTTTTAAACTATTTTATCTTTCATTAAAATTGTACTATACCTTATCACACTACGCCTGTATCCATCACTCCTCATTTTTTGATACATTTCCAAGTAAGTCATACTGAATTATTTTTTAAGAAGACCTCCATCATATTCATGATGACAATTATATTGAGCGCTTAAGTGTTCGATACTGTTCGAAGCACACTGCAAGCTTTATCACATGGAATCTTCCAAAACAATGTTGTAATTATACCCATTTTACAGGAGGCAGGGGCTTGGAGATGGGAGTTAAATCACTTGGCCAAGTGGCAGAGTTAACAGGCAGCCTCCACGCGTAGGTGGCTTATACTTCTACTTCTTTGCTCTGACATTTTGGATAAAGGACTCTTTGGATCAGACTCTCCAGGAAACGCCTTCACACAGATTCCCTAACTAAAGTTAGCACTGGACGCAATCCTTATTCCTACCTCATCTGTCTCAACTGGTGCTTCAGAAGCATTGATGAAATTTGGGTATTTGAGGGGGTGGGGTTAATACCACCTTTTGTCATCTTGTTTTCTTTACCATAGCTGCTTGTGTTTCAGGGTGCTCCAGTGATCTTTCTGGGTTTAGTGAAAGAAAAGGATTGTGGACTCAGGGAGACCCTAGTTTGAATGACTGCTTCAAATCTCAGCTTTGTCACGTGGGGCCAATGATCTCAGTTTTCACAGCTCAATTTGCTCATCCATAACAAAGTGATATTAATATCTGTAAGGAACGGCACCAAAGACGGAGGAGAGCTTTAACAAGCTTTATTTGGGTACGCTCCCGGACGAGGTTCACTGGTCCGAGAGAAAGGGGGCCAGAGAAGTCGCGCCCGGGCGAGGGTTTGGGCAGAATTTATAGGGAAAGAAGGGAAAGGGGTGTAGTGAATCCGGGAGGGCGCAGGGTAGTCCTTATTTGGTGGTCTCTTCGGGTATCGTGGCAATATCTGGTGCCGGTCGCATCAGTCTTGGGACCGTTAGTCCCGCCCCTCAAAAGGCGGGAAGGCTGGGCCGGGTGGAAAGTCACCAGGTCAGTTCCTGGGACTGGGTGTGTGGGAGCTCTGGGCTGATGCAACCTGTGAGTCTGATTGCGTTCCCTTGCCTCGGGCCAGTTGGCCTTACATCCCGACATCTTTGGTGTAATGGGGTGGCGTTCTGATCTCTGGCTACTTCCTGCTGAATGGGGGCGTCAAAAGGGGAGTTGGGCGACCAGAGTTCCGAGGCTTAAGGGAGACCAGTGGGGGGTTCTGTAGGAAGCAAGGTGTAAGGGCCGAGGAGCATTTGGTTTGTGGCCACCCGAGAGACTTCCTCCATGCGCCTGCGAAGGAACCTAAGAAAACAGGGAACAAACGTGAGCAAGATACAGATGAGAATTAAGGGGCCTAAGATTGGTGTTAGCCAGGTATAGAGGGTGGATCGCCACCAGTCGGGAATTGGGGAGGTGGACTGTTGGTGTTTGCGTTGGAGTTCTTCTCTTAAGCGATGGAGGGCGTTTACGTTGTCTTCGATGAGTCCTGTTTCATTGATGTAATAGCAGCATTCCTCCTGTAGGGAGAGGCAGGTACCGCTTTTGTCGGCCGTCAGGAGATCCAGGGCTCGTCGATTCTGGAGAGCGACTCGGGCTATGGAGGTGATTTGGCGCTGGAGAGAGGAGATGGAGGCGGCGGAGGCTTCAATGGCTAGCTGGAGTTTATGTTCTAAGTCGCGGGATGTCGAAACACTATGTGTCAGAGCTCCCCGCCCCCGCCCCCCCGCCCCGAGGCCTGCAGTGACCAGGGAGGAGGCGAGAGAGATGCCTGCGACCAGAGGAAGAAAGATAGCTCTTTTCCGTCGGGTAAAGGGCGGCGTGATTAGCGAGGAAAATTCGGCTTGGCTATACAGTAGTGTGAGTTGTGGGACGAGAGTAACGGGGATACATGAGAAGGGGGAAGAAGAATTGATCTTTTTTGTGAGGGAACCATTGCACCACAAAAACATGCCTGGTGGTGCTTCAATTGATGTGTTTACCGTGAGGGATGAACTGCAAAGAAGCCCAGTATCAGCTAGATTTGGGCGGCTGCCGTAACAGATGGTGAGATTTTTTGAATCGAGGAATATGGGGACTTTTAACGGGGAAAAAGGTGGGTTTTGGGAGGTGTAGGAAGTAGAATTGAAGGGCTGGTCGAGTGGGACAGCAGCCAAGCGTGGCCGGCCAAGAGAGGCACATAAAAAGCAGTCGGAGATGTTACCTATTCCTGTGTGGTTGAGTATCTGTACTGCTTGACGGATGAGGGTCAACCAAGAAAAAGGATCCTCTTTGTGTTCGGGGTGGGGTAGTTGATGTCTTAGGGCTTGTTCTGTTTCCTGGATGGCAGTGGCTTGTTTGCTCAACTGTTGGATAACTTTGGGAATCAAGCTAATGCAGGAGCGAAAAATCTTAAAAGACCCTACAGGATAAGTATCAGTTGCCCATCGGTAGATTTTTCCTTGTACCCCTTGTCCCCATCTTGTATCCCAGGGATCCTTGATGTTAAGGGATAGGCTACCCCTGCCATCCTTGGTGACTAGGTAAGATTGTCAGAGTAAGTCTGTAGTGCCTAATTTTGCCACGTGGATGTTACATGAGCGGTAGGGGCACCCCCCGTATATGTCTGTCCACCAGTGACAGTAGTCTTTAGTTTGGTTGTAGGTGAAACAGACAACGGGAGATTCCTGGCCTAGCCAATTACCTTGCCAAATTAAATGTGGGAAGGAAAAGTTAACGGTCACCATGGCCTGGCATCCGCCTGGTTGGCAGTCTTCTGTCCCCAAAACCTGGGCATGGGCTCGACCATCAGCTTGCCATGTCCCGTGGATGTAGAAGCGCCATAGGGACGTCTGATGAGTCCTGGGTGGCAGGAGAAGTAGCAGGAGGAGAGGCAGGGCGGTGGATAAGCCGTAACCTTGTGGGACCCAGCGGTTGGGTTGACGAGTTTTCTGAGGTTGGGGCCACTTTAAGACGGGAGACATGGTACCAGGAGGAGTGTCCTAGAAGTTTGGCCACCACAAGGGTGGTGAGGACCACTGTCTGAGGGCCTGTCCACCGTGGCTTAAGGGATTGGGGGTGTAAGTCCTTGAGGAGGACACTATCTCCAGGTTGTAGAGGGAGAGAGGAAGTTTCAGAGACAGCCACTGTCGGTAGATGACGGTCAGCATATTCGTGGAGAAGACGGCGAAGCAGGGAGAGGTAGGGAAGGTAGGAGGCTAGGGGTGGACTCTGGGTTGGTAGGTCGTGAAGGAGGAAAGGGCGGCCGTAAAGTAGTTCAAATGGACTGAGACCAGTAGGAGTCCGAGGTGAGGCTAGGATTCGGGTAAGGGCTAGAGGAAGCAGGTCGGGCCATGAGACACGGACCTCAAGGGACAGTTTGGTGAGGTGGTCTTTTAAGATCCCATTGGAGCATTCAACCTTACCGGATGATTGGGGGTGGTAGGGGATGTGGAGTTTCCAGGTGATCTGGAGAGCCTCGGATACCTGTTGAACCACCTGAGAGACAAAGGCGGGTCCATTATCCGACTGGATGGAGACCGGCAGACCAAATCGGGGGATGATGTATTGAAGCAGGATGGTGGCGATCGTGTCTGCCGTTTCTCGAGTTGTTGGATAGGCCTCGATCCAACCTGAAAAGGTGTCAATGAGACTGAGCAGATATCGGAAGCGTTTGCAGCGGGGCATATGGGTAAAGTCGATCTGCCAGTCTTCACTAGGCTAATGTCCACGCATCTGGTGTGTAGGAATTCGGGGCCGTAGGCTTCCTTGTGGGGAGACGGATGCGCAGGTTTGGCAGGCCATGTGAGTCTTTGAGATGGCCTCTCTAAGTTCTGGCAGATGAAAGACGGGGTCCAAAAAACGGAACATTGCTTTTGGACCAATGTGTAAGGATTTATGGATGTCTGTTAGGAGGCTGGCTGCTTGGGCCAGAGGTAGGGCAATTTCGTTGTCTATAAAAATCCATCATCCTTTGTTGTCTTTGTGTCCCCCTTTTGAGAGTAAGGCAGTTTCCTCATGCGCGGTATATGTGGGTTGGGTAGGACTGGTGAAAAATAGAAGTGGAGCTGGAGGATCCCCTTTTGTAAGCTCTCGGGCCACGGAATTGGCCTTCGAGTTACCTTGTGCTATTGGGTTGGATGGGAGTTGATGACCCCTGCATTGGATAATTGCTACTTCTTTAGGAAGCTGGAGGGCCTCCAGGAGTTTTGCAATGAGGGAAGCGTTGACCACTGGGGATCCCTTAGTGGTCAGAAATCCTCGTTCCCTCCATAGTGCTGAGTGGCTGTGTGCAATGAGAAAGGCATATTTAGAGTCTGTGTAGATGTTAACCCTTTGGTCTTTGGAAAGGTTAAGGGCTCGTGTAAGTGCGATCAGTTCAGCCTTTTGGGAGGTCGTTCCTTCTGGGAGGCTGTTAGCCTCGATAATAGTTGAGATAGTTACCACCGCGTAGGCTGCCCGTCGGTGTCCGTCAGGACCGGGTATTGAGCTGCCATCTACGAAGAGGGTGCGGTCCGGGTTTAACAGTGGAGTATCGAAGAGTCCCTCCCTCGGCGGGCTGAGGGCCTCTACGACTTGGGGGCAGGAGTGGGAAGGGGAGGTCGCGGTGTCGGAAATGAGCAAGAGGGAGGCCGGGTTTAGGCGGGGGGGAAAGGTCAAGGGAGATAGCAGGGTTTTCGATGAACAGCAGGTGGAATTACTGGATGCGAGAGGGACCCAAGAGAGAGAGAGACTTATGGCCGAGGAGGTCGGCCAGTCGGTGAGAGGAAAATACAGTCAGCTGGCGGCCAGGGTCAGTTTGAGTGTTTTTTGGTCAGTTCGGCTGCCGCTGCTAGGGCCCGAAGGCATGGTTGCCATCCCCGAATGGTTGGGTCTAGCTGTTTGGAGAGGTAAGTAAGCCACGGGGCGGTAGGAAGGCCCTACAGGCTGGGCAAGGAGTCCAGTGGCTATTCCGGCCCGTTCATCCACAAAAAGGTGAAAAGGTCGGTTTGGGTTGGGCAGAGAAAGGGGAGGAGAAGATATCAGAGCGTTACGGAGGGTGAGAAAGGCCTGTCGAACGGTGGAAGGAGAGGTGAGGGGTCCTTGAGGGGTTTCTTTAGCGGCTAGATATAAGGGTTTAGCGAGGAGAGCAAAGTTAGGGATCCAGTGTTGGAAAAATCCTTTAAGACCCAAAAAGGAGAGAATTTGTTCCACTGTTTCCGGAGGCTGGAGTTCACAGATAATCCGGGTGCGTTCGGCTGTTAGACCTTTTGTGGTAGGGGTAAGGTGGAGCCCCAGGTAGGTTACAAGAAGTTACAGATAACTAAGCCTTGGCTGGGGAGACCTGGTAACCAATAACCGCGAGAGCCAAGGTAATTGAGGAGATCTGCAGTGTGTTGTCTTGAGAGGCTGAGAGACGGGCTACAAAGGAGGAGGTCATCTACATATTGAAGGAGTGTGCTGGGCGTAAGGGAGCAGGAAGTGAGGTCCCGTGCCAGCGCCTGACCAAAGAGGTGAGGACTGTCGCGGAATCCCTGGGGAAGAACTGTCCAGGTGAGCTGACTGGAAGTATGAGTATCCGGATCCGTCCAGGTAAAGGCGAAGAGGAAATACGAGTCGGGATGTAGGGGGGATAGTGAAAAAGGCATCTTTGAGATCCAGAACCGTAAAGTGGGTTGTGGATGGGGGGATATGGGAGAGCAAGGTGTATGGGTTTGGTACTACTGGGTGGAGAGGAATTATGGCTTCATTGATTAGTCGGAGGTCCTGGACCAGGCGATAATCCCCAGAGGCCTTGTGGACAGGCAGGATGGGGGTGTTGCAGGGAGAGTCAGTGGGGATAAGGAGTCCCTGGTTTAGGAGTCTGGTGATAATAGGTTGTAGGCCCCTAAGGTGAGTCTCAGAGATGGGAAATTGGGACCTTGATGGAAGTTTGGAGGGGTCCTTTAGGCGGATGAGGACGGGGGAATGGTGTGTTGCTATTATGGGCTTAGACGTATCCCAGACTTGGGGATTGATTGGGTTCGGTGTGATTGGAAGAGGGGGATAGGAGAGGGAGGGTTCTAGAGACAGGCCGAGAAGAGGAAGCAGGAGTTGGGAGGAGGGGACCTTAGGGTCAAGTCTAACCAGTTGGAGGGAGGCCCCTAAGTGGAAAAGGACATCTCGGCCTAGCAAGGGAACTGGGCAGGATGGTATGACTAAGAAGGAATGAGTAAAAGGGAGTCCTTCAATGTGACATGGGAGTGGACCGGTCTGGAGTGGGAAGGATGGTTTGCCATCAATACCCATGACCGAGATCTGGGAAGGACAAACTTGCCCGGAATAGGTAGGCAGGACCGAATAGGTAGCCCCCGTGTCCACCAGAAATGAGATGGACTTACCCGCTACCTGTAGCGTTACCTTGGGCTCGGCGAGGGTGATGGGGATCTTCGAGTCCGGGCGCTGTCAGTCGTCAGCCAATCCCAGTAGTTCGAGTGGTAATGCCGTTGGGACGGCCTGCCCCCCGCATGGAGACGCTGAGGGAGGGCCAGTCATAGGGCAGTCACTCTTCCAGTGGCCCGTTAGCCCACAGCTGGGACAGGGCTTAGAAGGAGGTAGGGAATTGGGACATTGGCGAGCCCAGTGCCCCTCTTTTCCACACTTGAAGCAAGCCCCTGGTGGGGTTGCCTTCGGCGGGTTCCATGGATATTGTCCATGGGAGATGGCTAGTCGCAGGGCGTCTACGAGGGCTTGGGTCTGGAGAGCCACCTTTTGGTGCATCCGAGCCTGTCGGCTGGATTCTGCCAAATCCTCACGGCCATTATAGACTTTAAAGGCCATCTTTACCAGATCTCGAATAGGGGTTTGAGGGCCGTCTTCTGCCCGTTTTAATTTCTTTCGGATGTCCGGGGCTGATTGGGTAATAAAATGGATGGCTAGGACCGTTGCCTCTGCCGGGGTGTCGGGATCCAGCCGGGTGTAGAGAGTTAAGGCCTCTGTAAGGCGATTGAGAAAGATAGCTGGATTTTCGTTAGGTTCTTGGGTTATCTCTTTTAGTTTTTCAAAATTGACCGCCTTATGACCGGCAGCCTGCATGCCAGCCAGGAGGCATTGGATCATGAGGTCGCGTTTACGACGGCCATCCTGGCCATCCTGATAAGTCCAGCCTGGATCGGTGTCAGGTACGGCAGTCGCTCCGACAGGCATGGAGTTGTCGGTAAGGTGAACCTGATCTGCATGGTTTCGGGCAGCAGTTTGAATTCTTTCCCTCTCGTCAGGGGTTAAGGTAGAGGACAGAACCACAAAGATATCGTGCCGGGTTAGATCGTAAGCTTGAGAGAGGTAGCGAAATTCTTTGATGTAGCGGGAAGAGTCGGCAGAAAAGGAGCCTAGTCGCTTCTCTATTTGAGAGAGATCTTGGAGGGAAAAGGGAACATGAACTAGAAGGTCTGGGTCCTGGGAGTCGTGGTGGTGGGAGCGGGTGTGTGAGCTGACTGGCGAGGAGAGGGGTGATGCGAGAGAGACGGAGGGAGAGGAAGCGGGGGAAGGGGGGGGCCAAGGGGGAGGTTGCCAGGGGGAAAGGGGGAGTGGTGGGGGGCGATGGAGTGGGCTCGGGAGGGAGAGGGGCCGGTCCAGGGTAGGGTGGGGGTTGGAGAGGAGCTCTGGTGAGGGGAGAGGCGAGAGAATCGGGAGGGTTGGTTAGTGGGGAGGAATCATCGTCCAAGTGAATTGAGGTTTTGGATGGAGGAGATGTTTGTTTGGGAAGGAGGATTTGAGAGGTAGAACAATTGACGCAAAGGGAGGGGCGAGAGCGCAAAACCCAAAGAACCTGGACAGGGGACCTCAGACCATTTGCCCGTCCTGCGGCAGTAATTATCTAGATCACGGAGGATGTTAAAATCAAAAGTCCCTTCAGAAAAAAAAAAAAAAAAAAAAAAAAAAAAAAGTCCCTTCAGGAGGCCATTTGGATTGATTGTCTAGAGGATATTGTGGCCAGGCCACAGTGGAATAGAAAATAAGCCGTCGGCGACGGAGATCTGGGGAGAAACCGAGGGCTGTAAAATTGGCTAGGAGACACCCCAGGGACGTCTTAGGATCTGATTTCGATTGTGAGGTTCCCATGACCCCCAGTCTGTCCCTGAGTGAATGGAGAGGGAGAGAGGCGTCCCTGGTCTCAGTCTCCAATTCACGACGGGTCGGAGAGCGGTCAGGCAATTGGGACGCCTTCACAGTTGCCCGAGGCCCGGAGAGAGGACGGAGGAGTCCCTGACGCGGCCGTGATTAGGGACAGGGAGTCCGGTGGGCAGGGACTCTGGGGGTCGGAGGGAACAAGGGAGGGGACTTATCCCGTTTTCTGCCGGATCGGGTGGATGAGTAGAGGTTCCCTGGTTGTCTCCTGGGGGAGGGGAGGAGCGGCCCGCGCGGTAACCCGCGGGGTTTTGTACCCCTCCCGGGTTTCGGCACCAAATGTAAGGAACGGCACCAAAGACGGAGGAGAGCTTTAACAAGCTTTATTTGGGTACGCTCCCGTGCGAGGTTCACTGGTCCGAGAGAAAGGGGGCCAGAGAAGTCGCGTCCGGGCGAGGGTTTGGGCAGAATTTATAGGGGAAGAAGTGAAAGGGGTGTGGTGAATCCGGGAGGGCGCATGGTAGTCCTTATTTGGTGGTCTCTTCGGGTATCGTGGCAATATCTGGTGCCGGTCGCATCAGTCTTGGGACCGTTAGTCCCGCCCCTCAAAAGGCGGGAAGGCTGGGCCGGGTGGAAAGTCACCAGGTCAGTTCCTGGGACTGGGTGTGTGGGAGCTCTGGGCTGATGCAACCTGTGAGTCTGATTGCGTTCCCCTGCCTCGGGCCAGTTGGCCTTACAATATCTACTCTCAGAGGACGAATGTGGAGGTCCAAGGAGACAACCTGTGTCAAAGAGCTTAGTCCACAATGGGTTTCCAGGGAAGGTTATTCTTCCTTTCTACCGGTGTTGGATTTTTTCCTATTTCTCTTGCAGCTCTGCTTAGCATCTGGGAGTCCCTGTGAGTTCTTAGGATCTTTCCCTTTACTCGGATTCCAGTACTAGTCTCAGGAAGACAGCATCTCCAACTCTTGTGCTATTTGACCTTCCGATTCCCTCACTTTATAACTCCCGACGTGCTCTCATCCATCCCTTCTCTGCCACACATCCCCAGAATCGTACTGGGATCATTAACCAGAAGCATCAAAATCTTAGGTTCACACATTCCACTCTTTTATTCTTTCTGCTTGCCTGCTCAGATCTTTCCATGGTGAGCGTATTTACATAGCCAAAGAGAACCCGTGTATTTTAAATAATCTCTTTTATTCCTCTCACCCTAACTCCCCACCCCAGGTAACTAGCACACAATCAAATATCTACAAGGCAGGTAGCTTAAATAAGGAAAAGTGCTGGGAAAACTGGAGGGCACATATTCTACCTGAAGGGGCAGCTGCTAGTCAACTCCAGCTAATTATCGTTCCCACTGTGGCCAGATTTTCCTGTTTTTAAAATGAAGCCTAACTCTAGTTTCTTTTTTTTTTTTAATGGGAAACATTCTTCCTTCTCCTTCTTCTTCGAGGTTGTCTCAGCTATATTTGGATCCGCTGTATAAATTTTAGAACCAGCTTACTAAATTCCAGGAAACCACTTCTGGGGATTTTAATTGGGTTTGCATTGCATTTATACAGAATTGCCATATTGTAATGCTGACTCTCCCCATTAGTGACCCTCCTAGATTCCTCATTTATGTAAGTCTTATTTTATGAATTTCAATAACATTTTATAGTTTTCTTCCTAAAGATTTTGTAGGGCATTTATTCCAAGGTGCCTCGGTTGCTGTTGTAAATGGTATCTTTAGAAATCACATATTTGTTTTCAGTATTTAAAGGAAACATAATTGAATTTTTTGTATTGAACTCATATCTAGCAACAATGCTGAAATCTTTTAAGATTTCCAATGGCTTTTGGAATCAATTTGCTTTTCTATGTTGACAATCATATTGTCTGCAAATAACGAAGGTTTTTTTCTTTTTCTGTTTAGATCTTACACTTTTTCTTGTCTTACTGCACTGGAAAGGACCCCTTATGTAACCAACATATATTAGGCATTTTTGTTTTGTTTCTGACTATTAAAATATCTGTTTGTATTTTGAAAAGGTTTGATCTGTGTACTGGGGTCTGGCTCCATCTCAATTTTACTAACCGTATCTTCTTCTATCATAAGATTTCGTTGGTATGGGTATGGCCATTCTATCCATCAATGCCATCTTTCTCAAGTCAACTTTTTAAGATCCAGGTTTTCTATATTCTCTTTTTACTTTTATGTCTTGTTGATGATCACTATGAACACTGCGAATTGGATAAAAGACTGAACACTTATATTTATTTCTCACTGAATTTATTCAAAAATTGTCAGCCATTGTCCTCAGCAGTGCTCCAGCAGTCACCTTGGTCTATTGCAGAGATCACTGAACCAGGAGCTGCGGGGCCAGGAAGGTATCCTGCGAGCAAACTGTGCAGATGGGCACCAAGCCCTCTGAAGATGGCAGCCTTTACTCATTTCTGGCAGATTATCACCACAGAGGGTTATCAGACTTGGTCAGTTTGGCATCTCAGGCTGGGTTCTTATGGACAGAGTTTTGGAATTTGTGCTATTTTTAAAAAGCTAGTTGGGAGACTGGGGAGGAGGCATGATTTGAGGTGGACTTTGAAAGAACAGGTTCTGAAGAGCAAGAGAGAAAAAAAGTCTGTGGGTTAGAATTATTGTTCCTATTCACAGATGAGGAAATTAGGTTCGATCATGGAAGTGAGTTGCCCGGTGTCACAAAGCTTGTAGTAGCTTAGTGATTGTCAAAATCTGAACCCCCATCAGCCCAACTCTAAAGCTTAAATGGTTAGCCACCTATGTGCTTCTGCCTCATGTCTGTGAAATGGAGATAACCATGCCTACATCAAAGTTACTGTTTACTGACAACTTACATTCATGGTTGTATTACCACACAAGCTAGGCTCCTTTTTTTTTTTCCCAGATGCCGATTACACCTGTTTAATTAATTAACAATACAACAATTTTAACAGGGTAACATGGTCCAGAGAAAACTGTTACATTATGCACTTGATATTTCATTAAAACTAAAAGGTTTCATTATAACAGATACATTTCAAATGTACTTTATTAAATCATTGCTAATTAGAGCCTAAGCAATTATAAAGAAATTACACAATGATATTCAACCAGAAGTTATTTTTCTGGACATATAAATGTACTTCTGTTGAAAAATTTTAATCTCCAGCAAAAATAACTGCATGTAGACATTCTTCTGTTTTCTGGGAGAGATCTGGGAGGACAGTAAAGGGCTGGGTGTGTTTATAAGAATAGGCCAGGGTTTCCCTGGTGGCGCAGTGGCTGAGAGTCCGCCTGCCGATGCAGGGGACACGTGTTCGTGTCCCGGTCTGGGAAGATCCCACATGCCGCGGAGCGGCTGGGCCTGTGAGCCATGGCCGCTGAGCCTGGGCGTCCGGAGCCTGTGCTCCGCAATGGGAGAGGCCACAACAGTGAGAGGCCCGTGTACCGCAAAAAAAAAAAAAAAAAAAAAAAAAAAAAAAAAAAAAAAAAAAATAGGCCAGTAGCTGTTTCCATCAGGGAGGTGGTACTAATCAATATTGAGACTCAATACTCAGATAAATTTCAGGTTAAAAACATTTGTTAAGATAGGTGATAATTGGGCTATTTTTATATTGACAACTGAGACAAAACTATAAACTGTCAGTCAATGTTTAGGGACCCAGAACCAAGGAGGGCCTTATGGTGAGGTCGTCAGGTAAATAATTAGCACATACAAATCAAAGACTCTGTTCAGGACAACCGAGCCACACCCACTGCCTGATGGACAGGATTCACCTATTAACCTCATCACTTTATAGAGTCTGCCTAACACGAGAAAGTCCTCCAAGTTCTGATAGCCAGATACTGACAAGAAAGGCTGTTGAAACTTATTTAATTAGACACATTGAAGTACTACTGCTATTAGGAGTCTGTTTATAAAGATTTTCCATCATACATTATTACAATATTTTTTCAGGTAAAAAACTTGGTTTCAACTGTTACAGTCATAAAAGTATTTCCCCTGGGATTTCCTCCACATAGGGAAGTTATCCATATAATTATTTTTAAATAGTCTTCCTAACTTTGGGAAAACTTTGCCCTCCTTCCAACACACACACACACACGCCATGTGTGTGTCTTCTTCAGTTACTTTCATCAGTGTTTTGTAGTTTTCATTGTACAAATCTTTCACTTCTTTGGTTAAATTTTTAAAACATTTTATTGGCGTATAGTTGATTTACAATTTTGTGTTAGTTTCAGGTGTATAACAAAATGATTCAGTTATGCATATACTTATATTCATTTTCAGATTCTTTTCCCTTATAGGTTATTACAAAATACTGAGTATAGTTCCCTGTGCTATACAGTAGGTCCTTGTTGGTTATCTATTTTATATATAGTAGTGTGTATATGTTAATCTCATCCTCCTAATTTATCCCCCCCACCTTTGGTAACCATAAATTCGTTTTCTACGTCTGTGGGTCTATTTCTGTTTGGTAAATAAGTTCATTTGTATCTTTTTTTTTTTTTTCAGATTCCACATATAAGTGATATCATATGATATTTGCCTTTCTCTGACTGACTTACTTCACTTAGTATGATCATCTCTCGGTCCGTCCATGGAAATGAGATCGTGAAATGGTCAGCCCATGTGCCCAGTAAAATTTCTAATACTACAGAAGAAGGTAGAGTGGATATTGGAGGCCATTAGAAGTCTTTACCACAATGGTGCTAGTCAGTCTTTAAAACGAAACAGTGAAGTAGGCATTATTATGCCTATTTTACTGACAAATATATTGGGGTTCAGAGAAATGAGGCAACTTGCTTAAGGGTGAGCTGGGATTGGAACCCTGACTCATGTTTGACTCACCATGTTCTACTCCCTCCCCAATGAAATTGTTCCTTTGTGAGTTTTGCTGCTTCTCTTTTGTTTCCTTCTCACTCGGTAGTGCAATGTTAGCATGGATGTCTACACTCTCTGGGCTGTGAGCCTTCCTCCAAATTCTTATTCTCTGGCATAATAACCATGTCCCAGAGGGAGAAGATAGTGGACTTGCAAAGGCTGGGTGCTGTGGGGCCACATTTGTGAGCTGTTACTTCAGTATTTGCAACAGATGTTGGAAAGCAAGTCTATAAACTGCAACCTCTTCATGAAAGAGCAGTGTAGCCAGCCGACCCAAGAGAAGGAGGCCAAGGCCAAGAGAAGAAAAAGCCACTTGACTCTCAGGGTCTGGACCTGGATCAACATCAGCCTATTCCATGGGAATGAGAAGCTGGTAGAGCCCATGAAGGGGACATGATCAGAAGCCCAGTATTACGTCCACACGGACAAACTCTTTGACATTTTTCTGAGACCTGTCTTGGCACTGGGTGTGGCTGGTGCACGTGCATGGGGAGTGAGCTGGAACACAGGTGCAAGAGCATCTTCTGTGATATCATCAGGTTGTACTGGACTCTCAGCAGACCCTGCCAGCAAAGGAGCACCTTGGAGAGTATGACTTGGGGTCCAACCTGATAGTTTCTAAGATGCTCAACTGAAGACGCCAAATCTAGCTCATCAGCACGCGAGCGAATCGTATCAGGCTATGCACATTGATTCTGGCTCTTTAGGACTACTCGACTAAGTTTGTCCTCCTATATCCTCTCACCACCAAGTGGGTCCAGGAGGACACCCTGTGCTCAGGGAACCCAGAGTCTTGCAGACTAGTATTGATGATATTTCTTCATCCACATTGACAAGGGCTCACACAGATGTGGCCAAGCTGAAGATGGCCCATGAACATGACAGGGCTCCGTGGCTTGTAGATGCACCACTCTGATCTCTGCCTCTCTCGTTACATAGCATTCTCACTGTGTCTGGGTCTCTTATCTTCTTATAAGGACAATAGTCATATTGCATTAAGGGCCCAGCCTTTGCCAGTATGACCTCCTCTTAACTAATTACATTTGTAACAACCCTAGTTCCAAATAAGGTCATATTCGGGCTTCCCTGGTGGCGCAGTGGTCGAGAGTCCGCCTGCCGATGCAGGGGACACAGGTTCGTGCCCCGGTCCGGGAAGAACCCACATGCCGCGGAGCGGCTGGGCCCGTAAGCCATGGCCGCTGAGCCTGCGCGTCCAGAGCCTGTGCTCCGCACCGGGAGAGGCCACAACAGTGAGAGGCCCGCGTACCACAAAAAAACAAAAACAAAAACAAAACCAAATACGGTCATATTCTGAAACTCTGGGAAGGACACGAATTTGGGGGGAACATCATTCAACCCAGTGCACTGTTGACAGCTTAGACGCAGAGCAATGACACACAGCACTAGCCCCAGGGTCTGTAGTTTGTTCAGATGATGAAAAACTCAACTTACCACAAGGTTATCGGCCACAGCCCCCATGAAGCCATGTTTGTCTGCAAAGCCTGGCTTGGCCTGGCAACTCCAAGTCACCCCAGGAAGTTATGCTCACACTTAGGACCGGATAGGATTTGAAGAGTGAACAGAGACGACTGAAGAATAGCATCCATGTGCAACAAGAAGACAACAGAGAGATGAGACCTGGGCGTGAATTCAATGTTCTTTCACATGTAGCTTTCATTAGAATGTTTCTGGCCTGAAAGTCCCAGAAAACTCAACTCACAATGGCACACTCAATAGGGTGATTTGTTATTTAACCTCCAGTACTTTCTAGATAGGTGACAGGATTGGTTAATTTAATGACTCAGCATTGCTATTAAGGAACAAGTTTCTTCAACTTTCTTTTTCCATTTCCAGGATGTCCTTTTCAGCTAACTGTCCTCACAGTCCCACAATTCCAGCAATGTCACACAGATATGATGATGTCTAGTAATAGACAAGGGAATGTTTTTCTGCAATGTCTTTTTATAAAAGCGTGATGACAGTCTTTCCTCAAAGTTGCTGAGTAGACTTCCCACCCTGTCTCCTTGGTCAGACTTTTATCCCATGCCTATGACCAAACCTGTAATGGCAAGGGAAATGGGCCCACCAAGCCTAGCTCAGACCAATCATGACTACCAGAGCTGGAACTGGAGCTGGAACTGGGGCTGGGGCTGGGACCTGCCTCCTCTAAAGCAAGTGAGCACCTGAACAAGATGAGGGTCCATTAGCTGGGATGAAGGGGAGGAATGGCTGTTGGGTAGACAAAACCCCCCAGGTCTACCACATACTGCTACCTCCTACTTCTTATCAGTTTCCTGGCAGAACTTCCCTGCTGCAGTGCTGTGGCTCTGCAAATGGGGTGCCTGACATAGTGCTTCCCTCAGCCCTAGGGGCAGCTGGGAGGGTCTTGAATGGCCAGAGTATCCATGCTGATTGCTTTTGCCATAGCAGTCCCTTCTGTTGACCACAGCGTGCAGTGCTATTTATAACATTTTCCTGTGATTTTTAAGAGGGGGAGAAGGTTGGGAGCTCTGGCCTTGTGGTCCATAGTAACATTCCCCTATTAGAGTGTGAGTGCTTTTAAATTATTTGCTCCCTCCAATTTATTTTTTATTTTTTAAATTAATTAATTAATTTCCAATTTATTTTTTAAACTGGAACGCACTTTAAAATCTGTGCTCTATCTAGCAAATCTGGGGTGTGGAGAGAGAGCTGGAGTGGGGTAAGGGTGGGAGCTGGTACTGTAGTCCTAGAGTGAAAGTGGGGTATATGTTTGTACGGGTGGTGGTAGTAGTAAGCGGTCTTATTCCAGATTACTTTGAAGGTATTGCTGACAGATTTGGTTGTGGGATAAGGATGAGTCAAAAGATGAGTTAAGAATGACTGCAGGGGAATTCCCTGGAGGTCCAGGTCCAGTGGTTAGGGCTCCGTGCTGCAGGCAGCATGTTTGATCCCTGGTGGGGGGAAATAAGATCCCTCATGCCGTGTGGTGCAGGAGAGTGGGGGTGGAGAATGAAAAAGAATGACTCCAGAAAAAGAGTTGCCACTTTGAGTTGGGGAAGGATGCTTTTGGGGAAAAATTCAGTGTTAGAGTTGCCCCTTAGGCGCCCAGGTGGAGATGTTGAATAGGCAGTTGGATGTATGTGTGTGGAATTCAATGGAAAGGCTAGAGAAGTGAGTCTGGGAGGCATCTAGAGTTGGCATCTGAAGTCACAAGACCGGAAGGGAGCACAAATGTAGTGAGAATGGACAGAGAAAAAGAGAGGGCTCGGTCTGAGTCCTGGGGCGACCTGGGAGTAAAGGGAGAAGAGGAGAAACCAGGAAAGGAGAAGTAGGTAGGAAGCAACACAAGACAGTGGTTTGCGGGACACCAGTTTAGAAAGTGTGTCAAGAAGGGAGTGATCTGTTGTGTCAAATGCTGCAGACAGGCTGAGTAAGATGAGGGCTGAGAGGTGACCGTGGGGATTAGCAAAATGGAGGTCACTGGTAGTGTTGACAGGGGCAGTTCCAGAGGAGAGGTGGAGAGTGAAAGCCTGACTGAACAGGCGGAAAGGAATGGGAAACAGTAGGCAAACCTCTCTAGAAGTTTTGCTGTAAAGTGAAGCAGAAACAGGAGGGTAGCTGGATGCTAAGTGGTCACTTTTTTTTTTTTTTTTTTTTTTTTTTTATGCGTTACGCGGGCCTCTCACTGTTGTGGCCTCTCCCGTTGCGGAGGACAGGCTCCGGACGCGCAGGCTCAGCGGCCATGGCTCACGGGCCCAGCCGCTCCGCGGCATGTGGGATCCTCCCAGACCGGGGCACAAACCCGTGTCCCCTGCATCGGCAGGCGGACTCTCAACCACTGCGCCACCAGGGAAGCCCCACTTTTTTTAATAGGAGAAATTAAAATATGTTGGTAAAGCGATGAGAATAATACAGAGGAAGGGGTGATGGAGAAAACAGGGAGAATTGCCCAGGGAATATCATAGAGAAAATGAGTGAGGACAGGATGCAGTGCACAATTGTAGGAATCGGTGTCAGTAGGCAGTTTACACATAGTCTCAGGAGGGAGGCATGTAGGTGGGTAAATGAAGTGATGTGAAATTATGAGTTTACTGAGCCCCGTGATTTTCCTCGTAAAATAGGAAGCAACGTCATTAGCCAAGAGTAAGGATGGGGAAGGAAGTGATGGAGGTTTGCTGAGAGGAGAAATATGACTTGATTCTTTAGCATGATAGGCTGGGCCAGCTGAGGGGAATTTGAAACCACGATGAGAAGAATGTGGAGAGAGCTACTTTTTTTCCCTTGCGATATTCGTGCCTTTAGGCGCTCGGTAGTCTGCGTCCGTTTCCTTGGATACCAAGACAGGCAAGAAAGCGGCAGGTCTCGCTGGGAAGTTTGAGTGGCCTTGGTTACCGCGCGACCCACGCTGAGACAAGGAAGTTGGAGAAGCCGAACAAATAGGCATACCCAAAAGATCGGGGCCCCAAGGGCTCCTGACTCTTCTTCCATTCCCCTTAATGGCGCGCGTCTTTCCGAAGTACGTAAAAGGCGTATGGAGGGGCTGTGGACCGCGCATGCGTGCGCCCAACCTATCTCTGGCTGGGTCCTCGCCGGGTGTTGTCCCAAGGCCTTTTGACCCCGCCCTCCCCCCCACGCCCTATCTCCCTAGCCCCGCCTCTCCCTCGAGTTCTCCAGCTCCTGCTTGGCTTGTGTCCCTAGTGGGTGAGGTTTCGGCTTCGAGACCCCATGCCAGTTTCACGTTTGCTGCTTGCATCCCGTGGGTTGGGAATGATGGGAGTTCTTTCTCGCCCCAACACTTTCCAGAGTCAACCACGCTGGGATTTGCTCCACAGTCCCCCAGTTCCAGGTTCTGGTGAGTCCTAGAGGGCTAGGGAAGGTATGTGGGTGGGGCTTGCTGACCCTGGGCTTGCAGTCAGCTTGCTCTCAACGCCCACGGCGGTGACTGTCCTGGGCAATAGAATCCAGAAACGTGAATTCCAGGCCCGGCTCTGTCATGCATTTGCTGTGGGACCCGGGGTGTGGCTCTGAAGCTCAGTTTTCTCACCACCTATCAGGATGTAAGGGTGTATTATGCTGCTGTCTTATTTATCTCTGATTGCTTTCCTGTTGGGTCTTTTCCATGCCTTCTGTTTCTCACAGTTCTTAGCACCTCCCAGCCGATGTGCTTAGTAAATTCTGGCTGGCAGCTGAAAAAGTGATAGCTAACACTTATGGAACACTTACCACATGCTTTACAAATATCATCTTTTGGAATTTTTGTACCAACCTGTGGAGGTAGCTTTTATAATTAGATCCAGTTTACAGATGAGAAAATTGAGGCCCAGAGAGGTAAATCCACTTGATCAAGGTTACAGATATCTGTAAGGGGGTAAGCTGGGATTTGAGCCCATGAGTTGTGTGACTGATTTGTGTTGTGTCTGGTAGGATTATGTTCCATGGCAGCGGTCCAAGCAGAAAGCCAAGCCATCTACTCTGCCTCCAATCCCACGAACTGTCAACACTAAGAAAAGCAAAATGAAGACCTGGACTACCGTCCAGCCAGGTGGGCAGAGGCACTTGGGTGCTGGTGGAGTTGGGGACAGGATGGAGGGGATGCTCTTGGCCCTTGGTGACAACATTTATATCAGGGTAGGCTAACTGCTATAACAAACAACCCCCAGATTTCAAGTATTAATACAGAAACATATTTCTCATTTATGTCGAAGTACATTTGTGGATCTAGCGGGGAGGGAGTAATCTTTTTCATGTGATCATTCAGGGATCTAGGCTCCTTCACCTTGTGGCAATGACATTTTTTAAGGCCTTGAAGTCCTCTGCTGGGTACTTTTGCATCCAGCAGAGAGAGAAGAGAGAGAGCAAGAGTATGGATGATCCTGTGGGTATTTCTTTTTCAGGGCATAGACTTGAAGTGACACACATCACTTCTACTCATATTCCAGTGTCCATAACTCAGTCACATGCCTACCCTTAACCACAAGGGAAGATGGGAAATATAGTCCAGCTATGTGTCCAGGAGGAAAAGAAAACAGGGTTTGGTGAACTTGAGATAATCTCTGCCACATCACTGTCATGCCTTCCAGGGGAGTTCTGAGGCCTTGGCTCTGCCATCCTCTCTCTTGGGAAAGTGAGAGAGATGAATGAGTTTTTGTTTTCTCATTTGGAAGATGAGGACACTAATCCTTACCTGATAGGATTGTTGTGAGAATTAAATGAGAAGATCCATGTAAAGCATTGTTATTCAGACCCAACACTCCTTTTAATGATAAATATTACAAATATTTTGTAATATTCCTTTAGTATCCTGAAATAAACTTCATAGATAATATAACCTACCTACATATATAATTTTTAAATATTAATTTAATACCATAACTGTAAAGGAAATGGAAAGTTATTTATAGTTAAATAAAGTATATTTCAGTATGTAAATGCTCAGAATGGAGTCCACTAGAAGACATTAGAAAGTCATCAGAAGCTTACTCATAGATGTGGAGTCATGGTGAACATAACAGTTGCAAATGCAGAGTGACACACGGTGGGAAATCAGGGACTCAACATACCAAGAGGGATTTTTCATTGCAACTGTGATTTCCAAAGTGGTGCCCATCTCTTGGTAAAGTTCTAAACAAAAAAAGCACAATCTTCCCTTGATTGTAGCTGCTTTCTTGGAAAATTCAGCATTATAGTAAAACCCTGAAAAATATTCTTTGTGGCTATATGTAAAACAGAGTCAGGTTCTGGGATCAGATTGTTATAAATAGGGGTTTTACCTATGTCATATCTAGTAGGACTTAGGAGAGTTATGGAGGACAGGAGAATTCTATGTTCTATGGGGTTGTCCTGTTCTGGGGGATATCTCGTGTCCCTGGCCCCCACCTATAGATGCCAGTTGGGCCCCCAATGAGAACCCACAGATCCCCCCCCCCGCCAATATATCTAAAACACCCCTGTTGAGAGTCATGATATAAAGTGATGAGCACAAGACCTGGTGGTAGTTTTTGTTTTTGTTTTTTTTTTACCGTACGCGGGCCTCTCACTGTTGCGGCCTCTCCCGTTGCAGAGCACAGGCTCCGGATGCGCAGGCTCAGCGGCCATGGCTCACGGGCCCAGCCGCTCCGCGGCATGTGGAATCTTCCCAGACCAGGGCACGAACCCGTGTCCCCTACATCGGCAGGCCGACTCTCAACCACTGTGCCACCAGGGAAGCCCAAGACCTGGTGTTAGTGACAGAATTTTTGTCTTTGGTCCTAGACCCTATTCAAACAGCATCTACAAGGAAACTCTTGCCCTTTTCTTTCACTGGGGAAGCGGTGAGGTATGTAACAGACACACCCACAAACAGAACAAGAGCAGTTACCATATACCAAGCACTTACTATGTGCTAGATACTGTTCTCGACACTTTACACCTATCACTTCATTTAATCTTCCCAACAACCCTATGAGGTGAGTGCTGTTGTTATCACCTCCTCTTACAGATGAGGAACCTGAGGCACAGACAGGTGTAACTCCCAAGGTCACAGGTAGGATGGGCACATCCAGGCTGTGATATTTGGCAGTTTGGCTCCAGGACCCACAGTCAACCACTGGAGAAATGAAGTAAAAAATAAATGTAAAATGTAAAACAGTAAAACTTTTAGGAAAAAACGTAGGAGAGAAAAATCTTTGGGACTGATGGCCAAGTGAAGAGTTCTTTGACTTTACACAAACAGCTGGATCCATAAAAGAAAAATGAAATAAATGGACAAGTTGGACTTCATCAAAATTTAAGACTTTTGTTCTTTGAAAGACTCTGTTAAGAGTATGAAAAGACAAGCTACAGACTTGGAGAAAATGTTTGCAAACCACATATCTGACAAAGGACTGCTTTGTAGAATATATTGGGAACCATCAAAACTCACTAGAAAAACAATTCAGTTAGAAAATGGGCAAAAGACATGAAGAGGCATTTCACCCAAAGAGGAAATACACATGGTAAATAAGCACATGAAAAGATGTTCAACATCATTATCCATTAGGGCTATGCAAATTAAACCACAAAGAGGTGTCACTGCACACCTATCAGAATGGGTAAAATGGAAAATAGTAGTAACACCAAATGTTGGCAACGAGGAGAAACTGGGTCATGCATACATTGCTTGTGGGTATGTGAAATGGAGCTGCCATTCTGGAAAAGAATATGGCAGTTTCCTATGAAACTAAACACACATTTCCCATAATGGTCCAACAATTGCACTCTTGGGCATTTGTTCCAGAGACGTGAAACTTATGGTCACACAAAAACCAGTGCAAGAGCATATCCAAAAGGATAAAATACCTTAGGTAGGAATAAACCTACCTAAGGAGAAAAAAGACCTGTATGCAGAAAACTATAAGACACTGATGAAAGAAATGAAAGATGATACAAACAGATGGAGGGATATACCATGTTCTTGGACTGGAAGAATCAACATTGTGAAAATGACTATACTACCCAAAGCAATCTACAGATTCAATGCAATCCTTATCAAACTACCACTGGCATTTTTCACAGAACTAGAACAAAAAATTTCACAATTTGTATGGAAACACAAAAGACCCCGAATAATAAAGCAATCTTAAGAAAGAAAAATAGAGTTGGAGGAATCAGGCTCCTTGACTTCAGACTGTACTACAAAGCTACAGTAATCAAGACAGTATGGTACTGGCACAAAAACAGAAATATAGATCAATGGAACAGGATAGAAAGCCCAGAGATAAACCCACGCACATATGGTCACCTTATCTTTGGTAAACGAGGCAAGAATATACAGCGGAGAAAAGACAGCCTCTTCAATAAGTGGTGCTGGGAAAACTGGACAGCTACATGTAAAAGAATGAAATTAGAACACTCCCTAACACCACACACAAAATAAACTCAAAATGGATTAAAGACCTAAATATAAGGCCAGACACTATAAAACTCTTAGAGGAAAACATAGGCAGAACACTCTATGACATACATCACAGCAAGATCCTTTTTGACCCACCTCCTGAAATGGAAATAAAAACAAAAATAAACACATGGGACCTAATGAAACTTAAAAGTTTTTGCACAGCAAAGGAAACCATAAACAAGATGAAAAGACATCCCTCCGAATGGGAGAAAATATTTGCAAATGAAGCAACTGACAAAGGATTAATCTCCAAAATTTACAAGCAGCTTATGCAGCTCAATATCAAAAGAACAAACAACCCAATCCAAAAATGGGCAGAAGACCTAAACAGACATTTCTCCAAAGAAGATATACAGATTGCCAACAAACACATGAAAGGATGCTCAACATTACTAATCATTAGAGAAATGCAAATCAAAAGTACAATGAGGTATCACCTCACACCAGTCAGAATGGCCATCATCAAAAAATCTACAAACCATAAATGCTGGAGAAGGTGTGGAGAAAAGGGAACTCTCTTGCACTGTTGGGGGAAATGTAAATTGATACAGCCACTATGGAGAACAGTATGGAGGTTCCTTAAAAAACTAAAAATAGAACTACCATACAGCCCAGCAATCCCACTACTGGGCATATACCCTGAGAAAACCATAATTCAAAAAGAGTCATGTACCACAATGTTCATTGCAGCACTATTTACAAGAGCCAGGACATGGAAGCAACCTAAGTGTCCATCAACAGATGAATGGATAAAGAAGATGTGGCACATATATACAATGGAATATTACTCAGCCATAAAAAGAAACGAAACTGAGTTATTTGTAGTGAGGTGGATGGACCTAGAGTCTGTCATACAGAGTGAAGTAAGTCAGAAAGAGAAAAACAAAGACTGTATGGTAACACATATATATGGAATCTATAAAAAAATAAAGGTTCTGAAAAACCTAGGGACAGGACAGGAATAAAGATGCAGATGTAGAAAATGGACTTGACACTGGGAGGGGGAAGGGTAAGCTGGGACACAAAGAGAGTGGCATGGACATATGTACACTACCAATGTAAAATACATAGCTAGTGGGAAGCAGCCACATAGCACAGGGAGATCAGCTCGGTGCTTTGTTACCACCTAGAAGGATGGGATAGGGAGGGTGGGAGGGAGACGCAAGAGGGAGGAGATATGGGGATATATGTATATGTATAGCTGATTCACTTTGTTATACAGCAGAAACTAACACACCATTGTAAAGCAATTATACTCCAATAAAGATGTTAAAAAAAAAAAGACAAAAAAAAAAAAAAAAAGACAATGTGGTGTGTATACACACACAGACACACACACACAGACACACACACACAGGAATACTACACAGCCATAAAAAAGAATGAAATAATGCCAGTTGCAGCAACATGGATGGACCTAGAGATTGCCATACTAAGTGAAGTGAATCAGAAAGACAAATATCGTATGATATCATTTATATGTGGAACGTAAAATATGATACAAATGAACTTATTTACAAAACAGAAACAGACTCACAGACATAGAAAACAAACTTATGGTTACCAAAGGGGAAAGGTGGGTGTAGAGATAAATTAGAAGTTTGGGATTAGCGATACAAACTAGTATATATAAAATAGATAAACAACAAGGTCCTACTGTATACCATAGGGAACTATATTCAATATCTTGTAATAAAATATAATGGAAAAGAATATGAAAAGTATATATATATATATATAATTGAATCACTTTGCTGTACACCAGAAACTAAGACAACTTGTAAATCAACTGTACTTCAATTTAAAAAAGTGAAAAAAAAAAAAAGTGCATGAAAGTTCCAGAGTAGCCTTATTCATAATACCCCCAAACTGGAAACAATCCAGATGTCCTTTAATGAGTGAGTAGTTAAACAAACTATGGTGGGCTTCCCTGGTGGTGCAGTGGTTGGGAGTCCACCTGCCGATGCAGGGGACACGGGTTCGTACCCCGTTTTGGGAAGGTCCCACATGACGCGGAGCGGCTGGGCCCGTGAGCCGTGAGCCATGGCCGCTGGGCCTGTGCGTCCGGAGCCTGTGCTCCGCAACGGGAGAGGCCGCAGCGGTGAGAGGCCCGCGTACCGCAAATAAAACCCCCCAAAACAACAACAACAACAAAAAACAAACGATGGTACATCCATTCCATAGCATGTAGTACTGTTCAGCAAGAAGAAGGAAAGAACTTTTGATACATTCACTAACTTGATGAATCTCCAGAGAATTATGCTGAGGGAAAAAAGCCAATCTCAGAAGTGACATACTGTACGATTCCATTTGTATAACCATCTGGGAATGACAGAATTTGTAGAAATGGAGAACAGATTAGTGATTGACATAGGTAGGGGGAGCATGGAAGGGGAGGGAAGTGGGTGTGGCAATAAAAGGCAGCATAAGAGATCCTTGTGGTTGTGGAAATGTTCTGTCTTTCAGTGTTCTGGTTGTGATATTGTACTTAGTTTTGCAAGATGTTACGGTCGGGAAAAATTGGGTTAAGGGAACATAGGATTTCTCTGCATTATTTCTTAAGTAAATGTAATCTGAATTTATTTAAAAATAAAAAGTTTAATTACAAAAATAATAAATCAGGGCTACCACCATTGATGAAAAGAAATACTCCTTATTAAAGCAATAAATCTTGCTAAGTATTTAAGTTCAGCTTACGAATGTTATAATTTTTAAAAACCCTTGTGAAGGGGGTTTTGGAAGTTGGTTAATTAAATTCTCCTAAATCGTTTAAGCCACCTTTAAAATTTAATATATTCACTTTCATTTTCAAAGAGTTCACTTGTTCTGATGAACAAAACCGTTGGGTATTTAATGTAAGTTTTGTATATCTAATAAATAAACTTCTAAATATGGATAATCTTATGTTCATTTAAAAGTTGTAATTTATGCACATTTAATAAGAGTGTATTAAACCTTTCAACTTAAAACAAATCTAAATCAAAATCTCACTTACACATTTTAAATTAGAACCACAAAATTAATCTATTAATCACTCCCTCTGTCAAACAATACAATTAAATACCAGATACATACAGATAATTCATAACTTTAATACAAAATTACTCTAATTTTACTTTGTCACTTCAACACTTAATACTAAATTAAGGATATTGATCCATAAAAGAAATGATATTTTTCAAAAATGAACTGGGTTTCACCTCCAACAGAGATGTTGGCGGGGGCTGACAAGGCAGCAGTAGCGTTTGTGATCATCTGTGTGATTTGCCTCATAACTGCGCAGGACGCGTGGAGAGGAAGCAGGGATTCTCAGAACATGCCCTCCTAATGCCTTCTTCCGATCTGAATTATTTTCGTGTACTTCTCATCTGGCAGGACCACAGCTTTTACAGGTATTCCGGAGACAGCTGGTTAGCATTTTGCACGGCTCCTGTGCCTTTATCTGATGCTGTGGTCCTGATCCCAATTCTCAGGTCATTGGTAATAACAGTGACAGCTAGTAATTTATATTTAGCACTGAATATGGGTTAGGACTATTCCAAATACTTTATAGTAACTTCTTTTTTAATTTCACTACAACTCTGTGAGGTAGGCATGATGGTTATTTCTGTTTTACAGATGAGAAAGTTGAGGGACAGAGAGGTCATGTGACCTGCCCAAGGTCATATAGCTAGTAGAAGGCAGAATCCAGATTCAAACCCAGGCTGTCTGCTTCATTAGTTGTTGCTATTAACCCCTACCCCTTCTGAGCTTGCCACCGGCCAGCTTGGTGGGAGAGATTGGGGATGTCTGGCCATCTCCTGCTGCTACCCCTCTCCTCCCCTCTGTTCAATCCCACCGTCACTGTGGTATGTGGAAGTCTCCTGGGCTTCTCTGTCCTTTATAACAAGACTCAGAGTGGGGCCTGGGAGCTAACTGATGGATGTGAGCTTCATTCCTCAGTCTCACGGTCGTATATTATAAGGACATGAGTGGATGGCATTGGGGTTTCTCATGGCTGGTGCATTCCCTGGGACCTAACCCCAGACCTGCCTTTACCCTCACACTCTCTCTGTCCTTTCCTATACCCTAGGGTTGCAATCCAAGCCCACCTTGTGGATGACAAGTCAGCCGAGGAATCCACTAGAACTGCGCAGAGAAAAGTTGGACTCGGGGAAGACACAGACCAAAACCCGACTAGGGAGAGTATGACGAGCATCTTTCCACAGGCACCAGGGCCCAGGGCAGGGGGCGGGGGATGGTGATAGCAAACACGCACTGAGCACTTCATGGGTGCCTGACTTGACCCCTCATCCTCACAGCAACCCCGTGGGCACGCTTATCATCATCCCTCTTCTACAGATGGGGAAACCGAGGTGCAGGGAGATGACACAGACCACGCAGCTAGAAAATGCAGTACCAGGGGTCAAAGCCAGTTAGGCAAACAGAAGTTTGCCTTTGTTTTTGTATTTTTTGGCCGCGCTGCAAGGCATGTGGGATCTTAGTTCCCTGACCAGGGATCGAACCTGCGCCCCCTGCATTGGGAGCACAGAGTCTTAACCACTGGACCACTAGGGAAGTCCCTTGCCTTCGTGTTTAAGACTCAGGAAAATGATCAGAATCACTTTTTTTTTAAACATTAATGACTGCAATGCATTAAAACATGAAATACATGAACATCTATGAAAGAACAAATAAAACCAACTCGCTGTTCACCTTTGGAGGATCCCAGGGAAACAAATCACTAATTTTTTTTTTTGACTTAAAGCAATAGAAATTTATTGTCTCACAGTTCTGGAGGCCAGAAGTCCAAGATCAACGTGTTGGCAGGACTATGCTCCCTCCGAGCAGAATCACTTTTTATTTTACTGCATTAGGAGCACAATTTAGTGGCTTTTGTTCATTTAAAAATTTCCAGTAACTCAGCCTTTCACGGAATACAGTACATCTTAAAGCAAGGCTTGGGAGCTTGCTATTAAAAATTTTCACATCAACTAATAGAACTTCTGATAATTGACTTTCTTACCATCCATTGTTTTTTTATGGCTTCTGAACATTGTTTCAAAGTATTTGAAATGACTAGAAGAAGAGGGGGCTTTTGTGTCCATAGGAGAAAGTAAAATACCAAATACTATAAATGCTACAAAATCCTATAGAAGAATTCTTAACTTCTTCAGGAAAGTTTTTAATATGATGAGTCAATGAACAATGACTGTTATATGAAGAAATAGGGAAAAATGTATTTGCCTTGAAACCTTTTTTTTCCTTTAACCTTCAATTTTGCAAAAATGGTTTAGAGGCAGCCCTGCATTCGTAAAGTAGGAACTCATATTTCTGATGTTATTTTTTTTTATTTTTATTCTTTTGCGGTACGCGGGCCTCTCACTGTTGTGGCCTCTCCCGTTGCGGAGCACAGGCTCCGGACGTGCAGGCTCAGTGGCCATGGCTCACGGGCCCAGCCGCTCCACGGCATGTGGGATCTTCCTGAACCGGGTCACGAACCCGTGTCGCCTGCATCGGCAGGCGGACTCTCAACCACTGCACCACCAGGGAAGCCCTCTGATGTTATTTTTATCCTGACTTTAGAAGGGTTTATGTGTTTTTGTTTGAAGCATGAACTTGGGACGATTGGCTCTAAAAGTTGTGCTCCTAACCAGTTCCTAAAACTGTCTCTTGTAATCATTCATTTGTTTAGTCAACAAATATTTGAGCACCTGCTATGTTCCAGACCCTTTTCTAGGTGTGGGGATTCACCAGTGATGTGGACTCTGACCTTAGGGAGCTCACATTCTACTCGGGGAGACAGACAATAAGTAAGACAGATAAAAATGTAATATGTGTAGTGAGGGTTAAGAGCTATGAAGAAGTGTAAAATAAGGTTAGGGGCTAAAAAGGCACAGAGGATGGAGTGGCCATGACTTTTAGGAGGGTGGTCAGGGAAGGCTGCTAAGATGGTGACATCTGAGGGGGAATGTTCCAGGCCGAGAAACTGGAAGTGCAAAGGCCCTGAGGTCAGTGATGGGCCAGGTGATGAGGAATAAAGATGGTGGGCTGTGGAGGGAAGGAGATAGCTTGTATACAGCCCTGTAGTCCATGATTAGGCTTTGTGTTTGCATAGAGTAAGGCAGGATGACCCTGGAGGATTCTGAGTAGAGTGGGGAAATGATCTGACTTAGATTTTCACAGGAGTCCTTGGGCTGCTGCTGCTGTGTGTAGAACGGGCTGTGGGGACAAGGGGGAAACAGAGCAAGGGAGTAGAAATGACTCAGTTGGTTTGTTCTTGGATATGAAGTAGGATCCTGACTCTGCCCCTCAGCCTTAGGACAGTCACTTATTCGATCAACAACTCCTGAGAGAATGCCTACGATATGCCAGGCACCAAGCCGGGTGTTGGGGACACAGCCGTGAACACGGCCCTTAGAATTTGTGCTACGATGGAGCTTATACTTTAGTGGGGAGACACATAATAAATGAATTAAAACCCCCAAAGAATAGTACTCATCAGTTTATTCAACCCATACTTATGGAGCTCCAGGCACTGTCCTGTGTGCTGGAGATACAGCAGCTGTGACAAAACAACCAAAGCTCCTGCCCTCCTGGCTGTAAAATTCTAGTTGAGTAGACAGACACGAAACAAGATAATAAGAAAAACATGTTATGTTTGGTAGTGATGAGTCCTAGGAGAAAAATAAATTGGGAAAAGGGGAGACATAATTACAAACTGTAATTATGTAATTACAAATTGGGTAAGGGTCAGGACGGCACAAAGCAGGGTTTCTACCCTAGAGCTGGTGGTCAGCGAAGATCCATTTCTAGAGCAGAGGTCGTTAATTCTACACTTTATCAGAATCACCTGGGAGTGGGGCTCAGTGGGCCCAAGACTCAGAGACTGGCATTTTTCACAAGATGCTTCTGGTCCCTGTGGGCCACATTTGGAGATGTTTTGGTCTGGAGATGTGAAGGCAAGATGGTGGAGTGGCTAGGAGCCCAGACTTCAAGGACAAGGGCTCTGCGATCGGTGACCTTGGATAAGGTACTGCATCTCTCTGACCCTCAAGTTCTGCTTCTCTAAAGTGGGGATAATAATAGTCCCAAGTGGGCTTCTCTGGTGGCGCAGTGGTTGAGAGTCCACCTGCCGATGCAGGGGACACGGGTTTGTGCCCCGGTCCGGGAAGATCCCACATGCCGCAAAGCGGCTGGGCCCATGAGCCATGGCCGCTGAGCCTGCGCGTCCGGAGCCTGTGCTCCGCAACGGGAGAGGCCACAACAGTGAGAGGCCCGCGTACCGCAAAAAAAAAAAAAAAAAACCAAAACCAAAAATAATAGTCCCAAGTGAGGTAGTGCATGGGACGTGCTTAGCATACTTTAGAGTTCATAATAAGTACGCTGTGCCTTTGCACTATTACTCATTATTGTGTGAGGAATATGGCAGCTGAGGGCTAGGAAGAGGTAGTTTCTAGCAAAGGACAGAGAAATGAAGAACAGAAGGAATAAAGAAGAGAGCACATAGCCTGGCAGAGGTGGAGGGTGAGAACCGGTGAGAATGGTGACTCGTCACTGAGTGTGTGAGACGCGCCACTAAGCGGCTTGACTGTGAATATTACCTCATCTGTTTTTTATAGCAGCAGCTCTCTGAAGCCGGTATTAGTTTCCTAACATACGGAATGAGTATAGCAGGGTTCTGGGAGGCTAACTAACGTGCCCAGGTTCCCTTAGGTGGGAAGTGGCAGGGCTGGCATTTGAACCAAGGTGCGTCGAGGCCTAACATCCAGGTCTCGGTCACTGTGAAGTTCAGCCCGCCTTGCAGCCTCAGGCCCACTCAGCTCCTCACCTTAGTGTAGCGGAGAGATAGACATTGGGAGTCGGAAGTCTGCCTTTCGAGTTCCGGTGCCACTACTTCCTGTCTCTGCAACTTTGGGGCAGTCACGTAACCATCAGTAAAACAGAGCTGGGGAACATAGGGTTGTTGGAGGTTAAGCTGATACCCTGAGCCGCCTGCTGAGTGAGGCGCCCTCAGCAACTGTTCTTCTTATTATTATTGTAGGTTATGTGTACCTGCTTGGGGGCCCTTAGGCGAGTCCCTTAATCCCTTAGAGGCTCATTCTTTTCCCAGGGGCTGTTGTATGAAACAGTCCTCACTCAGCTCAGCTGCCTGACGAGAAATGGTAGCGATTATCATCCACTCTGCCTCTCCTGCTTCTTCTCCAGACAAGGCCCGTCTCCTCGGCCATCTTCTTTCCTACTTGGGCGTTTTTTATTATTGCTAGTACTATATAGTTCATCGATTCTAAGAAGCCATTGATAATAAGGTGTACCTTTATCTTAATTACCCACTAATAAAATATTTGTCAATTAGACTGTAACACGCCACCAACTGTAAGATATATCCCCACCTCAGAGTGTAAAATTATGGGAAAATGGGTGTTTCAGAAAGGATGAAATAATTCAAGGTGCTCTGACCCGCAGACAATGGGGAACCGCCGCCCAGCTCGGGTGGCATTTACCAGTCGAGGCCACAAGGGGGCGGATTGCGGCGGGAGGGAAGTGGTCCCTAGGCTCCCGGAGGTTCCGGCCAGCTCCGCGCATCGCGAAACACTGCCCCCCTTCCCTGTTCCTCCGCTTGCAGACGATGCTCAGGAACCGGCGAACCGCGCACCAGGAGCTCTGCAACCACGAGGACTTCCTCACCAAGCTCTGTGGGGAACTGATCAAGACCATCCAGGACACGGACGACAGCTCGGCCCTGAAAGTGCGGGTGATGCTGCAGCAGGAGGACGTCTTCACGGTGAGCCCCCACCGTGGCCCCGCAGCCCTGCCTCTGCCCTGCGTTGCGGTCCAGCCCGCGACGCCGCCCTCCTGAGCGCTTGGGCGCCCTCTCCTGCTTTCTCCCGGCCTCTCCCGGCCCATTGCGCAAGCTGCTTCCTCCATGTGGAGGATACATCTCTTACGCACTCCGCCCCCCGCCCACCTACCTGGGCTTTGGAATCAGACTGGGGGTGGCGGGGGGTGGGGACTCATGCGCATCAGCACTTACTAGCTGGAAGAGTTTGGGTTAACCTCTGAGCCCTGTAAATCTGGGGCACGACAGCACCCACCCCGAAGAGGAGCTGTGCCTGGCACACGGTATGTGTGGGGTTGGGTTTGGAGACTCCTCTGAGGAAGTGTTGAGTCCTCTGACAGTCCGTGCTTTGGCCGCACCAGTGGAGGCTTGGGGTGAGCTGACCCCCTCCCCGCCCCCCACTCCCACAGACCATCGCTGACATCTTGGAGTACTCAAACAAGAAGAAGCTGCACCAGATGAAGTGTGAGCTTCAGGAATGGGAGGAGAAGGAGGAATCCAAGATACACAGTAAGAATCCCTGGGGCTGACCCTCGCCTGGCCCTCTGTGGAGGTCAGCTGCTGGGCATTCCCCTTGCACCTCCCTTTCGGAAACCATCAGGCCCATCACCTCCCTTCTGAGGCCGATGGGACTGCTAAGATGCACAGCTGACAGCTTACTTATCAAGCACTTAGCGTTTGTAGGCCCTACGTGCTTTGTTTTTATGGGCTCACTCTCCGTCATTCCGATTACCTGTAAGGCAGGGAAGTTTTTCTTTTCTCCCATTTTACAGATGAGGCAACTGAGGGTAAGGGAAATGAAGTAGCCTGTTGAAGGTTATACAGCTAGGAGCCAGCATCCAATCCCAGCCTCCCTCTTTCTTGCCAGCGTCCCTCTGGGAGTCAGTGGCTGGAATAGGTCACTGGCCACAGACCTGCTGAGCCTGTGGTTTCTTTCCCCTGAGCAGACTAGAAGCCTTCTGAGGGGAGGGGCAGTGTGTCAGGCAGCCTCAGACGCTGGGGATCCTCTCCATGGAGGGTGGCAGGATAGACTGTCTTAATCCTGCCCTGGTCATGTCTTGGGAGCCAGTGTTGCCCCATTTCACTGGGCTCATTGCCTTGGGAGCATGTGTATGAGGGGACTGAGGTCCGGAGAGGGAGGGTCTTGGTGAGGGTCATGCAGTGACAGTGGCAGAGCCGGGGCTTGCCTAGGGATCTTGCACTGGGATAGTTTCTTTCCTACCCAGTACTGCCTCTTCTCCTGTGAAGGTAAAGAGCTCTCTAGGGGCTTAACTGTCCACCACCTCCCAGCCTTGTGTGAACTTGCTTCAGCCCAGACCCCAATTCATTGGTCAAGGAGAGCTTTGCCTCTTGGGTCTCCCCAGGGGGGTTCTTGAGGGAGGATCCTGCCTTCTGTCCCTCCTGATCTCTTCAGACCTGGAGCAGCAGGTGGAACAGCTGGATGCCAAGATCGAGAAGGTCCACAAGAAAGTGAGCTTCATGAGCACTTACATGGACCGTGAGTATCCCATCAAGTCGGTCCAGGTTGCCAACCTCGTGCGCCAGCTGCAGCAGGTGAAGGACAGCCAGCAGGTAGGTGAGCCCATGGCCTTGCCTCGCCAGACCATGTGGGAGGCAGGGCTGGTGGCCAACACCCTCCTGCTGACCCCCAGGATGAGCTGGATGACCTCAGTGAGATGTGCAGAATGGTCCTGGCATCTATGTCCAACCAGATTCAGAATAAGAAAAAAAACCTACTGAGGTCTCTGGTGGTGGTGAGTAGCCAGCCACTGTGGCAGGTATCCAGGTCCTGCCCCCAGCCCTGCTTTTTTCCCTGTCCTCTGCCTCTAGGCCCCCCCCCACACCCACCATGCTACCCAGTGCATGGTCGCCCCTGGGGCCAGACTTGGGGGCCAGACCTCTCCTTCCTCTGCAGAAAATCCAGCGTGCTCATCAGGAAGCGCTCCTGCAGAAGACTTGGAATAGCCGGCTCATACTGAAGTACATGGACAAGTTCCGAGAAGTGAGTGGGCAGCAAAGGTGGTCGTCACCCCTGTGCTAGAGCAGGAGGGTGGGTGGTCCCCAGGACCTGTGGGAGTCAGGCTTGTCCTGATGTGGCGCTCATGAGGTCTCTGACTCTGGTGTTAGCCTTCCTCCTTGGCAGTGCCATTAATGCCACTTGTCATTCATCTGAGAAGGGGATTCGTGCTGGCCTAGGGTTTGCCTCATTAACCAACACCACCAGCCATGACCCAGCAGCACCATCGCCAAGCATCACCACACGACCATCACTTTAATTTCACTACCCAGCCCCGGTCTCCACCTCTTTAATTCTTGTCATTGACCATCACTCATGACCGGTGTTAATGAAATCCACCATCACCACCCCCTCGCGGTAATTTTCGTGCACCTTCATCAGTTATCCGAGTGAATGGCCTTCATCATCTCCACCAGCCCCTGTTAATTCTCACTGTCAAGCTCTGCCACCCATTTGCAACCTGTCTCCCTTCTCCACGATCCCCTCACCCTTAACCGGAACCATCAAACATCGTCGGTAACTTGTGAGCCAGCCCTGCCCTGCACAGCGAGGACCCCCGTCTGGAGTCCGGAAGTCCCAGTGACAAAAGTGACAAAGCCCAGGCCATTTCTGTAGACGAATGAGCAATAATCCTTGTTCATTTTGCCCTTTTCTCCCTTTGGTTGGGGAATGTTTCGTTTCTCACTTTCCCCTGATCTCCTCAGTTTATAGACCATTTTGAGGAGGAAATACCCATATTAAGGGCTGAGATGGAACAGCTCCAGTTTCAGATCTGGGAACCCCGAGAGATTGTATTTGCGGACATTCTGCTTCGGAGATCCAAGTATGTGATCCTTGTGTAGCTACCTCTTAAACTAGCCACGCTGTGGACTCGAAGAAGCTCTCTGTTCTCGGGGAAGGCAGCCTGGTGGAGGAGGCAGGAGGCTGGGTTTTTGCCTTGGCTTTGCCCCTGACTGTGTAGCAGATGTGACCTTTCCCATCGTTGGGCCTTAGTGTGCCATCTCTGCACAGCAGGCTGAGTTAGGTAATCTCTCTGGACCCTTCCAATTCCACATTCCACGTTTCAGCCAAGTGGGTCCGCCCCTAAGCTCCTGGGGTGTTCAGGAAGACAGTGTTGAGTGGGGTGGTCTGCTCCAGAGACGAATGGCCTGGAAGGCACACTGCAGGGAAAGAGGGGTGTTCTCTCCATGGGGCAGAATTCTGGGCCCCAAAGGAAGGACTTCCCTCCTTCCAAAAGCAGTTCTCTGCCTGCCCTCCCTTGGGTCAGGCCCTCTGGGTCTGAGGGTGAGGATCCCACCAGGCCACGCCTCTCTGTGTGGGGCAGATCTTACCATCTGCAAATTATTTTTCTTCTTCTTAGCTTCTATGTCTATCTCCTTCTCTTCCTCTCCCTTTCTTTTCTCCTCCTCTACCTCCTATTCTTCATTCTCCTCTTATTTTCCTTAAAAAGTACTGTCAAATTTATGATGTGCCTATGGAGCGCCAGGCACCGTGAGTGCAAGTAACCCTTGGCTCTACCACCATGGAGCCAAGGAGGGGACCAGACATTAATCGATAACGAGCCACCGACAAAGGTCCCGTGGCAGCTGACCCCAGAGCTGCTGAAGCAGAGGTATGGATGTGGCGCTGGCAGAGTGTAGCCCGGACAGAGAGGAGCCTGGAGGGTCAAGAGAGGTTTCCCTGAGAATGTGACAGTTTAAACCGAGGTCTGAAGGATGATGCATAGAAGTTCACTGGGCAAAAGGGGCTGAAGGGGGAAACTGAAGGAAGAACACTTCCAGGTGGTGGTGCTGGCGTCTTGGGGGTGTGGTGAGTAGGCCCCATCGTCCTTATCTGAGCTCTGAACACATTGAAATAAGACTGAAAGGGGCAAGGCAGACACGGGCCAGACTCTCACTTTTATTCTGATAAAGCTGGTTTTAGAGAATGTAGCAACAGCTTCTATCTCCAGATATCTTGGCTTCTGAACAGTGAACCCAGAATTAGGCAAATCGAGCTCCCTGGTCAGCTGTGTTGGAGCAGAGAGTGTCGTCCTTGCAGGCTGCTCGTTGCCGAGAGGGAACAGGGCACCCATGCCCCATCCTATTCTCCAGACTCACTGCTCAGGTCGTTGTACCCCTTTCCAGGGGCAGAGTGAGTAAAGCAAGGCCAGAAGCAGTATGCCTGCTGCGGCCCCTCCATGGGCAGGGAGACACCAGGAATGGGAAGAAGCTTTCTCCTCCTAAAATGTGGGAGTGGCGCATCCCTAGGCAGAGCTTCTCCAACCAGAATGTGCACAGGAATCACCTAGAGATCTCGTTACAAAGCAGATGCTGAACCGGTAGGTCTGGAGTGGGGCTAAGGAGTCAGCATTTCTCAGAAGCTCCTGGGTGAGGCTGACGCTGCCAGTCCCTGGATCACAAGCCGAGCAGTGAGGCTGTGGAGCGTGTGTGGTAGGAGGGATCTTGGCGTTTACCAGGGGCTGAATGAGGCTGGAATGCAGAGTGGTGGGGAGAGTAACGGGGAGGAAGCAGGACAGCTCAGCCCCTAGGAACCTCCACGCCGGGCCCGGTAGACGGAGGGAAGAGTTTGGTACTTGACCCTGAAAGCAAAGAAATTGTAAGCTGAGTGGTGACATCAGATTTGCATTCCAAGAAGAGTTACTTTGAAAAGAGGGTGGAGAAGATATTGGAGTGGGGCCAGAGGAGGTGCTGGGAGTCTGGTTGGCAGTTGTGTGTGTAGGGGGGGGTCGGGAGTGGCTTGGCCAGGGTGGGTGGCAGAAGAGAGAGGAGAGATGGATGGAGTGGAGAAGTATTGAAGAAGGTAAACCCGTAGGCCTTGGTGATATTTGGATGTGGGAAGTCAAGGACAGGGAGGTGTCAAGAATGACCCCTGGGTTTCTGGCTTTTGTCACAGGGTGGGTAGTGGTGCCAGATCCAGAGAGAGGGAAGGCTGGGGCCGGGGGGTGAAGGATGCTTACGCAGGTCAGTCCGCAGTTGACTGGGACACTGAGTTTAATTTACAGAGACCTCAGCGTGGAGCTGTCAGGTAGGCAGTTGGGGGTACGAGTATAGATATCAGAAGACAGATACTGACTGGAGATGGAAATTTGGGCATTGCCAGTACAGAGATGCATTTTTTTTTTTTTTTTACTATTATTTCGAACAATTTCAAATATACAGAAAAGTCCAGAGAGTATTATGATGAATACCCAGTTACCCATCTAGATTTAGAAACAGTTATATTTTTGCCATATTGGCTTCATCTTCATTTCTTCCTTTTTCTTTCTTCTGAAATGTTGTAAATTGCAGACATCCTGACATTTCATGTCTAAATCCTTCAGCGTGCGTCAGTCTGTACCATGAGAGTGGGTGAGAGAACTGGGAGGGAGAATGTAATCCTGGAGCCTTGGAAATGTTCGTACTGGTCCCTGAGATGGGTAGATAGTGCACATGGGAACCCACTGCTCTTGCTACTTTTACGGAAAGAATAATGCCTGTCATTTACTGAGCACTTATTACATGCTGGCACGGTCTCATTTAATCGTCCCATCAGTGACTGAAGGTGGACCCTCCCCACTTGACAGATGAGGAAACGAGGCTCGCCTGGGGTCTGTCACATAGTGAGTGCTTGTTACATAGGTGCCCGGTGATGTTCAGAGGCTCAGAGGGGAGAAGCAGTGTGCTCAAGGTGACACAGAGTTAGGCTTCCAAACCAGTCATCCTGACTCCAGAGAGAGCGCTCGTCCTGAGGGGCCCCAGCACTTCAGAGCTGAGCTCTTGTTTCCTCTTGGCCTCAGAGCTCTGTGGGGCAACATGAGTCCTGCCAAACCAGTTCCTTTTCCATTTTGACGTGTGTGTGTGTGTGTGTGTGTGTGTGTGTGTGTGTTTGCTGTAAGGTCACAGGTTGTGTTCCTCTGAGGCCGTGCTCCCCTACCTGCAGCTCTGGCGCCCCTGCTTGGTGTCTCACACCCCTCTTTGCTGTTTCCTACCAGGTGCACCCCTAACATGGACATCATCCTCGACATCCCTGTGGAAGAGCTGCTGCCCTTCTAGATGGCGGGGCGATGGGCCACCCCTCCCTCCCTGGTCTCTTCCCCACACCCAGAGCCTTGAGTTCTCTCCTTCCAAGACCATGTCCCCATCCAGACCCTGGTCTGCAGTTCCTTCCTTCCTCATGCTCTCTCCCTCCGTCCTTTCCTTCCTTGCTTCTTCTTTTTTTCTTTCCGCTTCCTGCATCCCCCTCTCCCTCCATTCTTCTGGTTGGTGCTGCTACTTGAGCCAGGTAGGAATTCCTAGTCAAGTCTTTTTTACCAATAAAGCTGGATTTGCCTTTTGCCAGTGCCTGGGGCTTCCTGAGAAGCCTAGGTAGGAATGGATTTTGTCTTAAGATTAGGGGTGGGCAGCTGTGCTGCCTGCATCTGGGGCTCCAAACTTCTTGAGAAGTGCTGGAGCGCCGCCCCCTGCCTGAGTCTCCATGGTTCTGTGGCTCCGGGCCACCCCCTCCCTGGTGCAGTGTGACTCCAGCTTCCCACCTGATTTGTGCCCAGACCTATTGAGGCCAGTTCCGGGGTGGAGGGGGGATTCCTTGAGTTTGATACACCTGGGAACTTGCTGGACCTTCACTGCTGCTGGCCATCTCTTTTCCAGTCCAGCCGTCTTGTCTGTCCACCGCTTCTATCCCAACGGTGTATGGATGTGAACACCAACTCATCCTCAGGTGCCTAGTCAGGCGCTGTTCCCTGCTACATACTCTTTCACGATGGACTTAAGAGGGGCGCTGCCTGGACCCCCCTCAAGCAAGGGCTTTTGCTCCGGTTACTGGGAGGGCCACTGGCAGGTGGCCTCCAGCTGCCAGTGCCTTCGGGCTTTGCCTTGGCTGCAGAGAGCCGGGCCTCTTCCCACCTTCCATGATACTTAATGTGCCAACACCAAAGGCTGTTCTGGCTCCAGGGCTGCTCGGAGGGTTGGCTGAAACTGCCCCTGGACCTGCACTGCAGCTTGACTCTTCCCTCTGCCCAGCCCTGTGTACCTCTCTCTCCTCCCTCCTTCAGCCGGTCCCAAGGGCACTCAGTAGTCAATGTCCTGTACCCTATGCTCTGTCTCAGAATTGGCCTCCCTGGGGACCCAGACTGTTCCCACTCCCAAGAGCCTCTGGCCGCTCACAGATCCACTCTGTGTTGGGAGACTTTCGGTTACAGGTAACAGAACATCCAAGTCAAATTGGCCAAAACAATAAAGGGCTCAGGTACATAAATATTCTAGGTGAGGCGAGGCTTTAACCAGAAATCAAGCGACGGCACCAAGGGCCTAGTTTCTCTTTCTCTACTTTGTTCTCCGGGGTGTTTCCTCTTGCTGAGGTCAGCACTCCCTGTGGTCCCAGTATGGCTGCCAGCACCTCCTAGGGTGTAGGATTCCTTGTTCTTGTCCTGCTGGAAATAGGCAGTGTCTCTGTCCCAGAACTTTCAGCCCAAGTCTTAAGATTGCTATGACTGGACAGGCTCATATCACATGCCCACCGGGAACCAGCCTAGGAGGTGGAGAGTGCCTACTAATTTAGTCTAGATCATGTACTGGACCCCTAGAGCAGGGGAAGGGGTGGGAGGGTAGAGCACATGACCCAGGCTAAGCCGATAGTCACCCCCAGAACCATATGGATTTCCAAACAAAAATGGACAGTGTTGAACATCATAATAGCAAATGCTTATTAGCTAGAACTTACTTATGCTTTACGTCTATCAACTCATCACATCCTCACAGGAACAACCCTAGGAGGTAGGTATGTTAGCATTTCAGTTTTACAGATGAAGAACCCAAAGCATGAAGAGGTGAAGTGACTTTTTAGAAAGTCACCAGGCTAATGTCTGTAAGTGGTGGACGGAGCTGAGCCGCCAGGTGTCATAGGAGCCAATTAAGACAAGTCCAAATTAAAGTAACAGTCAGGCTTCAATTGTTCACTTCCACATGTAAGGAAGAGGCCAAACTGGAGACCACTGACATCCCTTCCTTGGATTTTCCCCTTGGAACGAATGGCACCATCCCATCAGGTGGATCAAAACTGGGGATGCTCTCACTGCTGGGGGAGCCCCGAACTAAAGGCTCCTTCAGTTTTATGGACCTGGGGGCCACGGGGACGGGGCGGGGGGGGCGATTGGGGTGGGGAAGGGAGTGTGGGAAGGGCTAGGAGCAAGAAGGTCCTGACTCCTGAGGCAGAGTGGAGACGTGTCTTCTAGGTTTCCCCCTCCCCCCATAAGGGTGAGGCACCCAAGGAGGGCCTCGGCCGAAGGCAATCCCCTTCCCACTAAAGGTCTCTGAAGAAAGCTGGGATAGGAATGCAGGTTGGGGCAGGGGCTTGAGTCCTTGGCTGTGACCCACTGAGAGACCGCGTGCACTGGTGGTATACCACGCTGGTGCGGGGAGGCTAACCCTCCCTGCCAGGCCTGCCGGGGAGAGCCTTTGTAATGGCCTAAGAAATTAACAGATACACACTATTATATATAAAATAGGTAAACAACAAAGACCTACCCTGTAGCACAGGGAACTATATTCAATACCTTCTAACAACCTATAATGGAAAAGAACCTGAACAAGTGTATACGTGTATATATGAATCACTTTACACCTGAAATGAACACAACGCTGTAAATCAACTACCCTTCAATCAAAAAATACTTTAAAAATCAGACATAGGTTTTTGGCCGGAAGCTGGATTCCTTATAGTGAAGGGATGACTGAGTTCTGAGGAGGAAAACCAAGAAACGACATAAGGACACACATTCCCTCACATCACACACAGCCATCGTGCCTCCAGATGTGACGGAGAGTAACCCCACATGTGCACAGCTGTACATGGATGTGCTCCCACTTTTCAGAGTTGCATGTGGGTTTATCCTCACATGTGCAGGTATCGATGCATATGCATGCGGGTACACACCAGGACTGCCTTCGTCAATAAAAGAAGGACTGATTGCGTGTCTTGCCAGGAATTCTCTGTATCAGTCAGCTTTAGCCCCAATAACACTGCTGCATGAGAAGCAACTGCAGAACTCAGTGGATTGCAGCAGTAAGGTTTATTCTTTACTCGGGGTCCTCAGGTCGACTGCACTTTGGCTGAACTCAGCTAGGCTGGTTGGGTGGCTCTGCTTTAGGTTGTGGGTCAGCTGGGCTTGGCTTCAGACTGTGGGTTAGGCTCAGGGGTGCCCTTCGGCTCTGGGGCTGTCTCGGGTGTGCTTTTCTCAAGGAGGGTCACAGGAGCAAATGAGTCAGGCCCACACTTAAGACCTCTGCTTGCATATGTGCTAGCATTTCACTGGGCAAAGGAAGTTAAACGTCCAGATCCCAAGTCCCACATGCCACGGAGCGGCTGGGCCCGTGAGCCATGGCCGCTGAGCCTGCGCGTCCAGAGCCTGTGCTCTGCAATGGGAGAGGCCACAACAGTGAGAGGCCCATGTACTGCAAAAAGAAAAAGGAATAAGAGGCCAGAGTTTTGAGGGAGGCAGTGGCAGGGGTGTGCGATCGGCAGTCAAGGGGTCCTTGGTATCCTGCAAAGAATGGGAGGTAGAGGAACAAAAGTAGTGGAAATTCTTAATTTTTGGAAATCATCCACCAGGGACAGAAGGGAGCAGTGGTTGGTTTGCTCTTTAAAAGGAAGGGAGGTGGTGGTCACACCTGTCTAGATAATCTAGAGGATCTAGATCTGCCTCCAAACATTTTAAAGCCTTTAGGTCTTGTGGTGTAGATCTGTAAAACAGGTTTGTGTAAAGCACTCCAGCAGGGAGTCATTAGCCTGAGTGGGTCTGCTTTTTCCATTTTCCTCTCTCTGCCTAGGGGCTGTTGCTTCCATGGGGGATCCCATTAGGGAATTCTGTCTTTCAGAATTTTGCACAAAAGAGGCACTGAACAGAAAGGCAGGACAGCGAGCTACCCTAGGTGGGCAGGCAGACACATCTTCAGAGGCTAAGTGCAGAAGCCAAAGATTAAATACACAATGGTCCAATGCACCAAAGTGTCACTATTTATCTGGGGCAGCAGGGCTGCCGGACAGTTGTGCCAGAACTCTACCTGTCTTAACTGAGTGTATTTGTGCTGGCGTGTGGCAGGGACCATTCCCCATTGCTAGAGACGTGGGACATGCTCGACTGGTTGTGAAAAGAGCCCGGCCAATCTAACTGCTGGAGTGGTCCCAGGGTGTCATCTGGTGGGAAAGCCCAACAGGTAGAAGATCCTGTGAGGAAAGAGAGGGCTTGCATGGGGCGCTCGAGAGGCAGGGTCGTTTATGTACCAAAGTCCAAATTAAGGTCCCAGCTCAGGGTGGGGTCCTAGGCAATGCTGTGTCCTGTGGAGTCTTCTGGAGGGGTGATGTCACCTTAGGTGAAATCCTATGGAGAGGGGATGTCATCTCATGTGCAAGGTTGGACAGATCCTGAATGGAGGCAATTAGGGAGTGGTTGAGCCCAGGTGTAGTAATAATGGGAATTGGCCTCTGAACGACCTTGAGACATAGAGTCTTTGTTAGACAGGGAGTCACAGACCCAGGCACACTTAATCTGCATGTTAATAACCTTCCCATTTGTCTGGGAGGTCACTCTTGCATTCAGGCTTGTGGAGTTCCTAGTGTGGGTGGGAGGAGCCCATCTACCTGGTAGAATTGTTTCCAGAGAGTGGCTGGCCCAATTCAACCTGTTGTCAAATGAGGATGAGAGATGGCCCGCTGACCTTAGCAGTTTGGTTTGGGACTGTCCCATACCCATGCCAGGAGCCAAATGAGACTCAACACAGCTAAGCATAGCAAAAAAGGCATTTTTGTGGCCTTGGACATTGTAGGGGACTCCCTCCTTCTTTCACTCTTGTCAGGAGCAATGGGAAGGGGCCAGGGGAGTCACCCAGGGCTCCAGCAGGAGTGTGGATCCTGGGTGACACCACTTTGCAAGGAGGGCCCAGATGATATCATTAGAGGATATTTCTCACATGTGTCAGTTTTAAGTTATTCTGCTCCCTAATCACTAGCCCTAATCAGTGGGTACAATTCCCTCCACCTCCTGTGAAAGTTCATCGTTATTATTAGCTATGAGTGGCCCTTGTATCCTGGAATTTAGGCAAAGCCTCTGCCTTAGGCAGATTAGAATGCCAAATCAGCATACTTGGGGTGGTGGTACTGGTGGGAGGAGGTGGTCCACCATCCTTTACTGGAGTACTGGAAGGCGACAGGAGTGAGAGAATAGGTGTATGGGGATCCGGAGGAGGAGGGGAAAATGAGGACTAGGTTTCACCTTTGAGGGCAAGAACAGGCAGTTGGGGTGTCTCCAGAGCGTTTTGCTAAGGTGCAGAACGCCCGGAAGGGGGAGAATTTAGCATAGTAAGGATTGCGGGCAGGCAGGCACGAACCAGGTGCTATTATATGACCAGGCACTATTTTTTTTTTTTTTTTTTTGCGGTACGCGGGCCTCTCACTGTTGTGGCCTCTCCCGTTGCGGAGCAACAGGCTCCAGACGCGCAGGCTCAGCGGCCACGGCTCACGGGCTCAGCCGCTCCGCGGCATGTGGGGATCCTCCAGGACCGGCGCACGAACCCCCGTCCCCTGCATCGGCAGGCGGACTCTCAACCACTGCGCCACCAGGGAAGCCCAGGGCACTATTTTTTAATTTTAATAGGAGCTGTTTTGAAAAGCCTATTCTGGTGCTCAGTGAGGTCAGTTAATCAGATAAATGGAAGTTTCCTGTTCTCAGGCCCAACTCTGTGTATCTTGTAAAGTGCATTGTGGCCGATCTGAATCCAGTTTAGGGCACCAGTAGGAATTAGGCGGGCCCTGAACAGTGGCGTCCCACCCGGAGTGTCAGGTATATGCCCGCCTTAAGCCGCTGTATTGACCACGGCCTGGGCATACCGTACTGCCAGCAGATGGCGGTAAATGCCCAATAAAAGAAACCTGTTAACGACTTGTAAGGGCGGGCTCTCCGGGAATGAAACCCCAAGGTTGCAAATCGCCCTTGGTGAGTTTTTACAATTGGACATTTGGGCCGTTAGTGTGGTGAGTGGGAGGCTTTCGTTATGCGCCCATTGCTATGGCCTGCTCCCTGCCTACTTGAGCTGGCCTCCATCCTCATTTGTCACCATTTTTCTCGCGTCCCTATTTGTAGTCCCGCAAGCCTTCCTTCCTCCCGCCAAACAAGCTCATTTCCTGCTCAGCCTTTGCACTGGCTGGTCCGCTGCTCTGAAGGTTGTTCTCAGGGTCGGTCTTACCTGACCACCATGTCTAAGGTAGTTCTTTACGTCGCATCACTCTGTTTGATTTTCTTTATAGCAGCAGTTACTATCTGATATTACACGTTCATTTACTTCTTTTTATGTTTGTTGTCTGATTTCCCCAACCATAAGGTGAGTTGCATGAAGGTAAATAATTTGTCATGCTTGTTTACTGCTACCTGTGGTGTGGGGAGCACTTCCTGGCACATAGTTGGTGATCAATAAATATTTATTAAATTATCAAATGGGTGAATGACTCTATCTATTGTAAAGCTAGGTTTCTGCAGAGACACTCACATCGCCATGGAAATGAAGCCCCCACCCAAGGAAAACGATCCAATGAAGAGGCAAAAGGAGTATATGGCTAAGATACTGTCTTAGAAGATTGTCCCCAGTCTGTGAGCTTGTGATGGCAGGCTGGTTTTTCGTCATGCCTCCCATTGTGCTGAGGCAATGAACAGAACACTTGTGACCCTGAATTGTCCCTCATCTTCTCAGTGGCTTGTCCCTGTGTTACACATTGCAGAATCTTTTTTGTGCAGCTTTTTCTCCCTGCTTGGATTGAACCTACGAATCATCTCCTGAGAATGAAGCTGCAACTAGTGCCCCACCTCCTCCCTCCCACCCCCAACCCGGGCAGGGTTCAGTTACCTCCACCTCCTGTGAATGTTCATCATTGTTACTAGCTATGAATTGGCCCTTGCACACATGGAATTTGTTCTGCTTTGCTTCTGCTTTACGCAAATTAGGATTTGTGTAGGAGGATAAATAGAGGAGATAATGCAAGAGGGAAGATCAGCAGATATAAGCTCTTGCTGCCTGAGATGGTGATTTGGTTATTACTAGTCAATATCTTAGGGCTGGGGTGGATTTTTTTTTTTTTTTTAGAAGGGGAACATTAAAATTATAGATTAAAAATAAGTGTTTAAATAACTAAAGTTTTATGTAGATGTGCATAGTTATGGGCAGAGTTGTTTTGAACAACTCAATGAGAACACAGGTATAACATTGACTGGACAATTTTCTCTTTCGAAAGGTTTACTGCAAAAACAATTCTAAATGAAAAACAAATCAGAACACTTCGCTCTCACAGTCCTGAGTCACTTCTGAGGGCAGTGGGGTGTATTCCATCATGATGCATCTCAGTGTGGCTCCAGACTCGTGTCCCTGATACTGGCTATCAGCCTTGATTTCAGTTTTTTCATGAGAGATAAAAAAGGTGCTTTAGAGAGTCAGTTGAACACAAACACAACCAGAGATTTCAGGATGACTCTTCACTTCATATCTCATTTCCAGGTTTCTGGGGACACAGTATGTGCTCGGTGGGGGCAGCTTGCTTTCTGCTTGTGCCGGACATGTGCTGCTTTTCCCGTCCAGCATCTACTCTACTCCCTTGATAACAATTCCTAAATTTCCATTTGGGGAATCCACCCTGACCCCATTCTCAGTCCATGAAGAAGCTGATTCTATTTCTGGGTTTGGGGGTGGGGTTTATGACCAAGACCGAGGCCATCAGAGCATTCCATTTCCCAGTCACTGACTGGTTCAAAGATGAGCACATGACCCAAGTCAGGCCAGGTAGGGCTAATGAGGTTCAGGTCTTGGACTTCCACTGGGGAAGGGAGCTCTCTTTCCCACTGGGTTTGATATTAGAGTTGATGTGTTCTTGTAGCTTGAAGCATCATGTATAGCCTGACAGTGAATCCAATACAGCAGGAGGCAGCATATTACCTTTGGAGGTGAAAGGAAGATGGGTTTATTTATTTTTATTTTTTTATTTTTAATTTTTTTTTTGTGGTATGCGGACCTCTCACTGTTGTGGCCTCTCCCGTTGCGGAGCACAGGCTCCGGACGCGCAGGCTCAGCGGCCATGGCTCACGGGCCCAGCCGCTCCGCGGCATGTGGGATCCTCCCGGACCAGGGCACGAACCCGTGTGCCCTGCATCGGCAGGTGGACTCTCAACCACTGCGCCACGAGGGAAGCCCGAAGATGGGTTTTAATGACATCATGTGAGCCCTGACCAGCTGCCCTTGAAGACTGTCCCTGGCCTTTCAGTTGTGTGAGCCAATAGATTACCTGAAGAGCCTTGACTGATCCGCAGCTTAATCACTCCCTTGTGTAATTATGCTTGCAAGTTGATAACAAGCACTTTCTACAGTTTGCATTCTTAGGAAAGGAAGATGCAAAAGTTTAAAGAAGCATTCTTACTTATCAAAATACTTGAATAAATTCTGGAAGTGCAGCTTCATGGCTATTACATTCTGTGATTAATCCAACCAACATTATGAGCCTCCTCTATGACAGTGCTAGGTTCCCATTTTAGCAAGGTCAGGGCGCCTCAGCCATGGGAAATAAAAGCAGTCCCTAAACGTTTCTTTTTTTTCTAAAATAAATATTGATTTATTTATTTGGCTGCACCGGGTCTTAGTTGTGGCACATGGGATCTTTTAGTTGTGGCATGCAAACTCTTAGTTGCAGCATGTGGGATCTAGTTCCCTGACCAGGGATCGAACTCAGGCCCACTGCTTTGGGAGTGCAGAGTCTTAGCCACTGGACAACCAGAGAAGTCCCTCTAAGTGTTTCCATTTGCTTAATTGGCGTGCCAACTCAGTCCGAATGTCAGCACCCCCATGAAGAAATGAGCAATTTTCACCACTACGATGGCTTCAAGTTCAGATCTTCTGATTTGTCACATCAGTAAAAATAATTACCTCGTTAACCATGGGAGTCAGGGCTGGCTTCATGGGTGTCTTGTGAAGTCACACAGGTCCCCATACTCAAAAGAACTCTCTGCTTGGTTTAATATTCTACAATAGCTGTCTTGAAATACTTAATAATTTTAGAACAAGGGAGCTGCATTTTATTTCGTATTGGGCCCTGTGAATTATGTATCTCGTACTGATTGGAATCCAACAAGTTGAATCTCATATTCTTTAAGTCCCCCCATTTGTTGATTTGCAGAAGCAGCTCAATGCATTCTTCATCAGATTTATGCCATCAGCCTGCAATTCTACCACCTGATTCTATGAAAATGAGTGAATTTCTGTGTCGTGTTTCATAGCCTCAGGACATACTGGATGATGATTAAGGGCACGGGCATAGAGCAATGTCACATCTCTCACTTCTTTCATCATGTTGCTTGACTGATAAATGATGCTGTGGAAGAAGAGCTTGAATAACTGCTGGAACACTCTCTTCTGGTTTGCATTGCTCTAGGGAACTCAGCTTTTCACATTCATGCTAAATTTAGTAATTATTTACCGGCATGCCCAAAGAGTTATGGGTAAAATAAGGCCCAAAGCTTTTGCTAAAAATATCAAGATGGGCACACTTTGTTCATAGTTCACAAGTTGGATGCTTCTTAGAGGGATCCTTTGTCTAAGTAAAAATGGCACCAATAATGGGACCTGGGAGAGTTTGAATGCCAGGTGAGAGAATGGTTCTTTCTAACTGTTAGATACATGAGAGGGACTCCCCAAGCACCCTCCCGTCCTTCACAGAGTTGTTTTTGGGAGCCATGACATCTTTTGTAGGGGGCAGTGATCAAAGGCAGCTGCCCAGGAGGCACAAGTAAAGAACCGGAAGTGCCTTAGGAGACATTCAAACTCCTTTTGACGTGAAAGGAAAATATACTTGTGACTGAGAAATAACCTCACAAGTGGTTAGCTTATTCAAAGCCTTCATTTAATACGAGATTCAGTTCCTCCAACATTTTCTTATGAAAAATTTCAAACATAGAGTAAATTTGAAAGAATTTTATGGTGAACACCCTTTCTCCACCACCTAGATTCTACTCTTGACAATTTACTCTACTTGCTACCATACTGTCCGTCATCCATCTGTCCATCCACCCATCCATTCATTTACTTTTCATGATGAATTTCTTTTATTTCAAATTAATTATGAATTAAAAGAACAGTTAAAAACACATAACATAAAATTGACCATCTTAACCATTTCTAATAAAATTTACCATCTTAACCATTTCTAAGTGCACAGTTGAGTTGTTTTAAGTATATACACATTGTTGTGCAACTAATCTCCGGAACTTTTCAACTTGCAAACTGAAACTATATACCCATTAAATCACAATTTTCCAAATTCCCCTTCCCCCAGCCCTTGGCAAACACTATTCTACTACTGTTTCTATGAATTTGACTACCCTAGATATATATCTCAGTTAAGTGGAATCATACAGTATTTGTCTTCTCTGCAACTGACTTTTTTCACTTAGCATAATGTCCTCAAGGTTCAACCATGTTGTAGCATGTGTCAGAATTTCCTTCCTTTTCAAGGATTAATAATATTCCATATGGTATGTACATACCACCTTTTGTCTATCAGTTCGTCGGTTGATGGACTCGTGGGTTGCTTGTGAATGGTGCTGCTATGAATATTGGTGTGCAAATATCTCTTCAAGATCTTGCTTTCAATTCTTTTTTTTTTTGAACTTCACTGAAGAATAATTGACAAATATAATTGTATATATTTAAAGTGTATTAAAATATGTTTTCTATTTCCTTAATCCATCCATCATTCTATCTAGAAGGACCATGGCAAAGACAGATTCTCTCTTTCCTTAGTAGCAGAACCCCAAATTTTAGCTCGACACATTGCCTCTAGGAATAAAGACAACATTTTCTAGCTTCCCTTGAAGCTGGTGTGACCATGCAACTAAGTTCTAGAGAGTGGTATGTAATCAGAAGTGTTGTGTGGGAATTTTGGGAAGGTCTCTCAAAGGGGTGGTGATAAGGACCCATTCTCTTCCATTCCTTCTATTCTTTGTAACAAAAGTGTGATGGCTGGAGACCCAGCACCTATTTTGTGTCATGAGGTGATTTTGAGTATGGAGGTTATTCATCAGGGATTGTGAGAGAGCAAAGTAGCAACCTGGGTTGTTGATGACATGGTTGGCCTGTCAAATCATTCCCTTGATTGATTTCTACAGAATTATTTTGCATAGGAGAGAAATAAACTTCTAATTGCTTAAATCTTTTTGATTTCTCCATTATTTGAAGTTGGATTTAATCCTAAAAATAAAAGGAGCTTTCCCACATCCTATCTATATCGTTTTTATAACCTCAACTTTTTTCAAACAAAAATCTGTAATAAATTTCATACTTTTAAAAATCTAAGGTTTAAAACATCATTTTAATATTCATATTTTCTATAATGACAAAAATTTTGGTGTATGAGCTTTGTGGTAGTAATTAGGTAGGTTTTTACTTCTTTGTCTCTTGTGGTCGATGGAACCAAGTGACTAGTTCACAATGAATTGTGAGAAGTGCCTGCAGTCACTTGAGCACTGGAGCATTTAAATGCCAGTGTGAGGCTCTGCAGAGCTCCTTTTCCTTCTGGAAGGGTAGTTGGCAATATTAACAACCAGCCTGGGTCCAATGAGGAGCAGAGCACCCCACTGACATGTGTTGGACATATAACATGAGCAAGAAAGAACCTTTTTCTTTAAGACCATTGAGATTTCAAGATTGTTGTTACTACAGCACACCCTAGCCTAGCTGTCCTCAAAGTGTGGTCAGTAGACTTCTGAGGGCTCCCCAAACCCCTTCAGGTGGTCCTCAGAGGGACCAAACTATGTTCATAATGACACAAAGACATTATTTGCCTTGTTTTGCCTTGCTGACATTTGCACTCATGGTGCAAAAGCAATAGTGAATAAAACTGCTGGAGCTATAGCATGAATCAAGGTGGTGGTACCCAGCTCTATTCTTCATCACTTCCTTCCCAGTAAAACAAATAAGCAAACAAAACACCCAAACAAACCCAAAAAACTAGTTTTACTTAAGAATATCCTTGATGAAAATGATAACTTTTAAAAATCAAATTTCATTCCTCGAGTATACATCTTTTTAATATCCTGTATGATGAAATGGGAAGTACATCAAAAGCAGCTTTGAAATATAATGGTGTTTCAAGGACAAAGCCCTTGTGCCACTGAGTGGTGAGCTGGACTAGCTGCTCTGTCCGTGAAACATCATTTTCACTTGGACAAATGGCTTGCAGACAAGCCCTGGCTATCCAGAATTTGGTATTTGCTAGACTATTATTATTGTTTTTTTTTTTTTTTTACAAATTATTCAAGTGAGCCAGTCACTTGAAGGACAATGACAGATAGTGTATGTTGGTCTTGACAAAATCCAAACTGTATCCACCACTATGAATTTGAAGCTTCTCAGGTCTTAAAGGCTTTTCTGATCAGTGGTGATATTAACAAATATAAAAAAATTTAAAAATATCTTTATTGGAGTATAATTGCTTTACAATGTTGTGTTAGTTTCTGTTGTACAACAAAGTGAATCAGCTATAACTTTACATACACCCCCATATCCCCTCCCACCCTCCCTATCCCACTCCTCTAGGTCATCACAAAGCATTGAGCTGATCTCCCTGTGCTATGCGGCTGTTTCCCACTAGCTATCTATTTTACATTTGGTAGTGTGTATATGTCAATGCTACTCTCTCACTTCGTCCCAGCTTCCCCGTCCCCCTCCTCCGTGTCCTCAAGCCTGTTCTCTACATCTGCATCTTTATTCCTGCCCTGCCACTAGGTTCATCTGTACCGTTTTTTTTTAGATTCCATATATGTGTGTTAGCATACGGTACAAATATAAAATTTTGATAGTGTATAATGAAACATATCAGAATGTGGAAGACCTGTATAACTCATTAAATCAATCTTTTCCAAATGACCAATGCATGAAGTGACCAAATCTTGCATGGGTAACAGGTCCATTTAAGAACAAAATAGACCAATGCATTTTAACGTAACAAGAGTACAAGAAGTTTCTTTGACATGGTTTCAGACTCCATGTTACAAATAACTTTAAGAAACTGCCACTTGTTTGGGTTTGTATGTAATATCAAAGAAGACTATCTACAAATGAAAATGAAAACCAGAATGAATACAGGAACAGATATGAGAGTACTGCTGTCTTCTATTAAATCTAGGAAAGAGATTTGTAGAAATTAAAACAAAGCCATTTTTCTCCAATTATTTCAAAATATTCGTATTTTTCATAATATATTTATGTTAGCAAGTAATGAGTTTATTATTGCTATTTAAAAATCAATTAATAAAGAGATATTAAAAATTTCTTAGTTTTAACTTCAAATGTGGTCATTATTGATAGACGTAACCCATATAAACAAAAGCTCTCTTTTAGGTCCTCAATAATTTTTGGTCTCTGGACTAAAAATATTTGAGACCTGCTGCCCCAGCTTATCCTGACTGATAGAATTATAATTTTTAGCTACATAGTTGAAATATTCTTTTATTTGATCCTTTACATATTCATTTAACAAATATTCATTGAGCGCTACTACATGCCAATTATTCTTCTAGGCCCTGGGGCTTCAGCATTAAATAAAAGAGATAAAACCATTCACCCTTATGGGGTTTACATTCTAGTGTGGAGGGGGGAACAAAAAATAGACAAAACAAATAGGTAACATCTCTAACATGTTAGATGTCATTAAAGCTATGGGAAAAATGTGACAGGAAGAGGGAATAGGGAATTCATGGAGTAAGGGTATTTGATTTTACATAGGGCAGTCAGTGAAGCCCTCACCAAGGTGACATGTGATCAAAGGCCTAAACGAAGGGAGATAGGGAGCCATGTGGATGCTTGGAAAGGTCACTTTAGTAACAAGGAAGTGCAGGAGCTCACTGGTTATGTTCAAAACACCCAGGAGCCCAGTGTGGCCAGATTGGTTTACTGCAATCAGCATTATAGGATACTTTATTACCATTATTAATAATATACTTTATGTAATTTTTCCTTGTCTTCCTGATAATCTACTGGTCCTAGGTGTAGATCCTAACTTTTTCTCTGGTGTAATTTGGTGTATGTAAGCTATTTTGCTGGAGACTTTTGGTTGGTATGATCTTCAGAATGTGACGTATAGTGTTCCTCTCCGGCTGTTTAATTACTACTTGTATTATCTCAGACAGCAGGTACTGTCATTATGAGGATTTATCCCTCAGTTTTATGAGGCAAGTGAGAGAAGATCCAATACTTAGAAATATTAAAGGCTTTTGTATATGGATGTTACAGTTGGAAGAAAGTACTCATTCATTCATTCAACAAACACTTACTATTTGCAAGGTCCTGTTCTAGGCTCTTGAGATATACCTGTTAAGAAAACAGATGAAGATTCCTGCTCTTGTGAATCTTGATTATTAAGTAAGGGGAGGTAGAGAATCAATGATAAACATCACAATTAAGTAAATTATATGTTATATTAGAAGGTAATATGCTGGAGAAACCTATGGCTTTTATTGTGACGATGATTTCAAGGGTGCACACTTATCTCCAAACTCATCAAGTTGTACACATTAAATATATACAGCTTCTGTATGTCAATTATATCTCAATAAAGTATTTTTTAAAAAGGTGATAAATGCCATGGAAAAAAAGAAGAGTAAGGAGTTTTTGTGTTTTTTTTTATAAATACGTTTTTTATTTGTTTTAAAAAATATTTATTTATTTATGGCTGCTTCAGGTCTTAGTTGCAGCATGCAGGCTTCTCTCTAGTTGTGGCTCACCATGTGGGATCTTAGTACCCTGACTAGGGATCGAAGCCACGTCCCCTGCATTGGAAGGTGGATTCTTAATCACTGGACCACCAGGGAAGTCCTGAGTAAAGAGTTCTGCTTAAGTCTTTGTAACTTCTACACATAAGTACAACATTAAATAAAAATTCTTTACTTTTAAAAATTCTGTGGCAAATGCTCTTTTATTTCCAAATTTAGACTCACAGAATCTCCCGAGATAGTAACCTAGGAAGATTGATGTGGTCACTGATGATTATCAGGGTAATTCATTTTCTTATGTCTAGGTAATCTTAGTAACTGTTATTTGAAGGCTTTCTTCTTTGACAGAGGAGAGATTAGTACTGTAAATATTTTGTCTCTGTATCTTGCCTTATGTGGTAACATTAGCTTGTATAACAAACAAATTCCCCAATTCAGCAGCTTACTCCTCACACACATCCTCACCTGCACTGTGAGGGGTGGGGTTTGTTTCTCTACTCAGTCACTCAGGGACTCAAGCGGATGGAGGCTCTGCCATCTTCAACAAGTGGCTGCCAAGGTGACCCCAGGTATCACCATCCTCTGGAAGGATGTTCGATGAAAGAGAGTGGGATATAACACAGGAGGATTTTACAGGTCACCAAGAAGTGGTATAACTCACTTCCACCTGTATTCTCTTGGCCAGGACTCAGTCACATTAGCCCCTTAACTGCAAAGAAGTCCTTGAGATGTAGTCTAGAGGTGTACCCAAGAGGGAAAGAAATTAGTTTTGATGACTAGTTAGCCTGATATTGTCACTTTTCCTATGGAAAAAGTTAATTGTCATTTTTAGTAGGAAAAAGGGGCTGTGTATTCTTTCTGCTCTAGGAGCTGTAACCTCACTTTCAGCTGCCCTGTGATCAAGTCAGTAACTGGAGGAACAGATACGGAGGTGATGACGTTTCATGTGGTCAGAGGCTGCAGGTGGCTGTAGTTATCCCATGTAACTACATTGGATATGAGTACTCATAAGAATGAGTACCCAAACTTCTGCTTACAAATAAAAAATGTCCAAATATTAAGCTTTTCAATTACTTTTTTTCTTTTTTCTGATTTTTCGCATTCTTCCTCTCACTTATAACTTCTATTACTATTTTAAACCTTAGGTACTATCCTATTAGCATCTTAATCTTATCTAAATTGTCATATCAAAGAATGTGTTTAAATTATAACATTATTTAAAACTTGAAAACAATCTTAATTAAAAACACAATTAAAGCTAAATTAAGCATATTATTGAGATAATACCTACAATGCACTATTTCTTTCTGGGTTTTAGAAAAGTCAGGGTGATTATATTTAGACTATATATACTGATAAAGCTTACCCAGAGACATGGGGTTACAGTATATCCTTTCCTTTTAAATTTTTATAATTTGATCACTTTAGAATTAAATTCCAATTAAAAAATGTCTTTAGATATACACAGGTACTTATCACTGTATTTTATTAAAGTCTCAAAGGCATTTTTAAAAAAGCAGAAGATACAACATGCCAATGCAAATAATATTAATTGGAAATCTGTTTTACTTTGCCATTGCTACATAACGAATGACCACAGACTTAGCAACTTAAAACACCCTATATATTTATTAGTTTACATTTCTGTGTGTCAGAAGTCCAGGTGGGCTTGGCCGAGTTCTGTGCTTGGGGTATCACAAGTCTGAAATTAAAGTGTCGGCTGGGCAGACCTCTTATGTGGGAGCTCTCATAAAGAGTCAGCTTCCAAGCTCATTCATGTTGTTGAAGCCCCTGTTTCCTTGTTTCCTTTCTGGTTGCTACCTGGGGACGGCTTTCAGCTCTTAGAGGCCACCCACATTCTTTGTCTTGGCCCCCCTCCATCTTCAAGCCGGCAAGGCTGTGTCACATCCTTGTCATGCTTCACAGCTCTCTGACTCCTGCTACCAGCCAGAGAAAACTCTACGTCTAAAGCCTGGCCTGACTGAATAGGCCCATGTGAATAATCTGTATATTAAGGCCAACTAACTTGGGACTTTAATTATATCTGTACAGTCCCTTCGTAATGGTACTTATGTCAGTGTTTGATGGAATAACCAGGGGACAGGAATCTTGAAGGGGGACAACGTTAGAATTTTGTCACAAAATCCATGTTTGCATTACGTTTACATATCCTTGAGTGTCATTTTAGGTAATGGAAAGTCTCAAGCTTTATAGAAAGGCAAAGGAAATTAAAATGTTTGTAGACAGCTTTGCTTTAGTGTTAAAAGCTAATTAAAAAAAAAAAGAAAGAATTAAACATGCCGTGTCTGTACTTTCAAAACTTTTTACATTGTGTAATCAATGCACCTTCATAATTGAAGCATGTCTATATTCATTTTTCTCAAAACAGTTACAACTATTTACCAATAGGTATTTTTCTTTTTGCCAGTTGGTAAAATTAAGTATTGAAATACCCAAACTTAGTGTTATGGACTTTTGTATCTCCCATCCCCCATCCAAATTCATATGTGTCTGTTTGCAAACTTGGGAATTTCCAGGGTGAAATCTGACCCTGGCCCCAGTACACAGAGGGCAGGAAGAGACCAGAGAACAAGGAAGCCCCTCCAGAGTGGTAGGTGGCAGGTTAAATAAGCAAGGGAACTTACATTCGAGGCTTGTCTTGGGTGGCTGCAAGACAAGTAGGTTTCCACACCTACCTGCCAGAATCTTAAAAGTTTGTGCAGAGGCCTTTATGGGGTTCAGTCTTGTACACAGTCCAGATGGCCTCAACAACACATTGCTCTCAAGGTTGCAACCATGAAATGGCTCCAGCTAGGGGAATGGTGGACTGAAGGTACATTCCAAGGATGGGGAGAGTGTGGGGAGCCTCCTACTGCCTGGCTCCAGCTCAGGGTCAACTGACGGTCACGTCCTCTACATGATCTCCTCCAACAATGTGTTGAAACTGTAAATCCCACCTCCCTCCCCACCATTTGACTATATCTGGAGATAGAACCTCTAATAATTAAGGTTAAATGAGGTCATAAGGGTGGGGCTCTGATCCTTCGGAATTAGTGTCATTATAAGAAGAGACACAGGAGAGCAATCTCTCTCTTTCTACTTCGTGTGGACACAGCAAGAAGATGGCCATCTACAAGCCAGGAAGAGAGCACTCTCCAGAAACTCACCCTGACACCCCTTGATCTGGGACTTACAGTGAGCTGTGAGAAATATATTTCTTTTGTTAAGCTATGATATCTTGTTTTATTGTTTTTTTTTTTTTTTTTTTTTTGCGGTACACAGGCCTCTCACTGTTGTGGCCTCTCCCGTTGCGGAGCACAGGCTCCGGACGCGTAGGCTCAGCAGCCATGGCTCACGGGCCCAGCTGCTCCGCAGCATGTGGGATCTTCCTGGACCGGGACACGAACCCGCATCCCCTGCATCGGCAGGCAGACTCTCAACCACTGCACCACCAGGGAAGCCCAAGCTATGATATCTTGTTTATGGCTGCCTGAGCAGATGAATGTACTAAGAAATATTAAAATTTATAGTATATTTCATACATTTTATTATTTGCCTCTAAATTTGGAAATAAGATAATTATTAAAATTAAGAAGTCAATCTGTACATAGGCTATATTAAAGAGTGGTAGCTTATTGTTTTCAACTTAAATACCAGGGCCACTACCTGTACTTTTTAGAAAAGGAAAATAATCATTTTCAAAAACCTCAGCATTTCAGCCTTAGAAAAGAATGTCTTGAGACACAGATGTAGAGAACAAACATATGGACATCAAGGGGGGAAAGCGGGGAGGAGGGGTTTGTGGTGGTGGTGGTGGGATGAATTGGGAGATTGGGATTGACATATATACACTAATATGTATAAAATAGATAACTAATAAGAACCTGCTGTATAAAAAATAAATAAATAAAATTCCAAAAAAAAAAAAAAAGAAAAGAATGTCTTAGCAGCTACTGTGCCATTTTTCTGGGCATAGTGCCATGGCAAATGCCATGTTTTTATCAATTTCATGACTTGTTGCCAATTTGCAGTTCGATAACTCAAAGGATCAATTTTCCCTGCAAATACAAATAGCATTTTGATTTATTGATTAAAATTCATCTTGAAGTAGATTAATAGTACAACCTCTTAACATATTTTCCCTCCTCCTCCCTCTTCCTCCCTCTCTCCTTTTCTTCTTGGCCAATCATCATATAATTAGTTTTGAAATGAAAAAATTTAGAATTTGATTTCTTCTTTTTCTTTGAAAGGCAGAAAACTAACCAAGAAATAGGAGCAAGCCAAGTACATACCTATTCAGTTATGAAACTGAGCATAGTTAAAGCTCTATTTCCACATTTTTAAGCATTCATGCTTGTCACAGTTACTATTTTAGTAAGTGTTAAGACTGTTCTTTGTAGCTAAATGAGAAAGGGAGAGGAAAAGAAAAGAGTCATCAAGTCTTTTCATAGGAGAATTGTTTGCTTAAGTTATAGGTAGAAGTTTAAGTTATAGCTCTTGAGAATTTATATTTTAGTATTTTATAAATATTTTATTTTATGAGGGACAAGTTTGTATAAATTAAAATGCTTTATTATCTTGGTATACCAAAGAAATTTATCCCCCCAAAATGGCATTTTTGTGATGGTGTTTTTAACTATTTAATTTCTAAAATTAACATTCAGTTAATCACTGAATGTGGTATGAGTTTTAACTACCACCAAAATCAGGATACAGAACACCTCTATCACCTCCCCCAATTCCCTTGCTATCCTTGACTATCACAGAAACGAATTCTTCCATCTCCTGCCCAGGAAATCTAAGCCTGGCAGACAGCCCAGTTGAAGCAGAGAAGGGGAAGGAACCAGCCCTCTTATCATTAGTTAATAGATGTTATTTCAGTCCTTCTATTTTAGTATGTTTTTCAGCTCCAGCATTTCCTTGTTCATACTGTCTATGAAGTAGACATTTGTTTTTCTCTTTATAATTAATTTCATCTTATTTTGCTCTGAGTAAAGACTTCAATGTGTTTAATTCCTGTTTTTAATTTTATTTTAAAAAATTTGATTGCAGACTTCCCTGGTGGTGCAGTGGTTAAGAATCCGCCTGCCAGTGCAGGGGACACGGGTTTGAGCCCTGATCCAGGAAGACCCCATATGCCACGGAGCAGCTAAGCCCGTATGCCACAACTACTGAGCCTGCACTCTAGAGCCCTCGCGCTACAACTACTTAAGACCACAACGAGGGAAGCAGCCACCACAATGAGAAGCCCGTGCACCATAATGAAGAGTAGCCCCTGGCCACCGCAACTCGAGAAATCCCGAGCACAGCAACGAAGACCCAACGCAGCCAAAATTAAATAAATAAATAAATATTAAAAAAAAATTTGATTGAAACCTAAAATGTTGATAATCCTTATGAATCTTCCACGGGCTTTTGAAAGAAATGTTTATTTTTTTTCCCCTAGACATGCAGAATGTTCTCTCTGTATTAATTACTTCAAGTTTGTTAATTGTTTAGTAAAATTTCTCTATGTCCTTATTTTTTCATTTTTGTTCTTCATTTATTGATTTCTAATAGAATTAGTGGTGATTTACCTGGAAGAAATTTTAGGGCAGACAGTCTGGCTGGGAAAAAAGTTATAAGTAGAAATATTACAACACCTTCTCTAGTATTCTCTCAATTCTGTCTCCCTCCCCACTCTGTGGGTGAAGGGGGTAGAAAAGAGCTGTAGTATCCTATCTTGGGGGTTTTGTCTTAACCTTTGATTGTTCACCATTGATAGTACCACAAATAATTTTGGAATTGTGCCTTGAAGAAACAATTTACCTAAACTGTATGTATCAATGGAACTGTTCCTTTCTGTAGTTATATTCTTTAATCAATTATTTGGAATAACATAAGGACAATGAATATATATTTCTATATATAGATATAGATATAGATATAGATAGTTTTTTTGGGGGGGCATTTGTAGCCGTTCTGCTCCATGGATCCTTATGAATCCTTGACAGAGAGTAGGGGAATGAGAAGAAAGCTGGAGGATACTTGGCCAATTTGAGTTGTATATGCTTTATAATTATAGTTGTACTTCTGAAAGAATATTAGAATATTAAATTATACATATAAATAATTAATAAAAAACACTATTCATAATCCCATATCTTTGTATCAATTTAGGGCCTCTTGCTATCAGAAATGTATTTATATAATAAAAAAATTATTTATAATCCATGTTATTTTCTAAAAACGTTAGATACTAAGAAATTTATTGTTTTCTGACCTGGTCATGGATGTAAGGATGTGACTACGAGAAGCAGAGAGAGGGCAAAATGACAAAAAGAGGGGGAGACTCAGAGGTGGGGGAGGAGGACTGAGGGGAGGAGTAGAGTGACTTTGAGACCCAGGGCCCATGGGCTGAGGTGTCAGTGGCTGAAAAAGAACTTGAAAAAAAAGGGAATTGTTATGAAGACTTGCTGGATAGTGATGATGCAAAATTTTTCCTACATCTCCCCAGAATAGCTAAATGCCCACCAGAATTTACCCATTTAACCCTAAATAGGAGTGTCTGATGATGAAACTTGTTTCCATTTATACTTTGTCAAACTTGGGTTTGCAAATCTTTTGAATATCTGACTAACTGACAGGTAAAAAACGAGATCTCATTGTACTTTTAATTTGCATCAATTTGATTACAAGTAAGATGGATTTTTTTTCCCCCATATTTTTTGGCTATTTTAGCAGTTAAGTTGCTAGTTCATGTCACTTACAAATTTTCTGTTGGGGTTTCATGTTTTCCTTGTTACTTTATGATAACTTGTTATATTTTAAAGGTATCAACACTCATCTATGTCTCAGTTTGTCTTTTATCTTTTAACTATTTATGATACTTTAATTTTTCTGTTTCACTTTGAGATTTATTTTAACAGCTTTAAAAAAACTTATTTATTTATTTAGTCACCACACAGCATGTGGGATTTTACTTCCCCAACCAGGGATCAAACCTGTGCCCCCTGCAGTGGAAGGGCAGAGTCTTAACCACTGGACCACCAGGGATTTCCCTTTAAAGTTGTTTGTTTGTTTTTTTGAGGTATCATTGACATACAATAAACTGCACACATATAAAGTGTACTATTTGGTAAGTGTTTTTTTTTTTTTTTTTTTTGCAGTACGCGGGCCTCTCACTGTTGTGGCCTCTCCCGTTGCGGAGCACAGGCTCCGGATGCGCAGGCTCAGCGGCCATGGCTCACGGGCACAGCCACTCTGCGGCATGTGGGATCTTCCCGGACTGGGGCACGAACCCCTGTACCCTGCATTGGCAGGTGGACTCTCAACCACTGCGCCACCAGGGAAGCCCCTATTTGGTAAGTTTTAAACTCATGTATACCTCTGCTAGGCCATTACCACAATCAAGGTAATGAAATACCAATCACCCCTCCAAGTGTCCTCATGCCCCTTTGTAATCCCTCCCTCCAGTCCTCTCCACCCACCCCTTATATCCCCAGGCAACCTCTGATCTGCTTTCTGCCCACATAGCTTACTTGGAATTTTCTAGAGTTTTGTATAAATGGAATCATACAGAATACACTTTTTTTGGGTAATTAATTATTAAAGAAATGCAAATTAAAACCACCATGAGAGGGGCTTCCCTGGTGGCGCAGTGGTTGAGAATCTGCCTGCCGATGCAGGGGACATGGGTTTGAGCCCTGGTCTGGGAAGATCCCACATGCCACGGAGCAACTGAGCCCGTGAGCCACAACTACTGAGCCTGCGTGTCTGGAGCCTGTGCTATGCAACAAGAGTGTCCACAATAGTGAGAGGCCCGCGCACCGCGATGAAGAGTGGCCCCCACTTGCCGCAACTGGAGAAAGCCCTCACACAGAAACGAAGACACAACACAGCCAAATATAAATAAATAAATAAATAAATAAATAAAACCACCATGAGATACCACTACACACCTATTAGAGTGGTTAATTTTTTTTTTTGGCTGTGTGACATGCGGGATCTTAGTTCCCCAACCAGGGATGGAACCCATGCCCCCTGCAGTGGAAGCACGGAGTCTTAAACACTGGGATGTCCCAGGAGTGGTTAAATTTAAAAAGACTGACTATACTAGATGTTGGTGAGGATGAGGAAGAGCTAGAACTTTCATAGACCCCTGGTGGGAATGTAAAATGACACATCCATCTTGGAAAACAGTTGGTATTTTCTTAAAAAGTTAAACATTCACCTACCATGTGACCCGGCTATTCCACTCCTAGGTATTTACCTGAGAGAAAAGAAAGCACAGGTTCTTGCAAAGACTTGTATATGAATGTTCACAGAAGATTTATTTGTAATTGTCTCAAACTGGAAACAACCTAAATGTCCATCGACTAATCAGTGGATGAATAAATTGTGGTATATTTATACAATGGAATAGTATTCATAAATAAAAAGAAGTGAACTATTGATACACGCAACAATATGGATACATTTCAAAATGATATCTTTTGTCATACAGAAAGCTAATATTTTATGCTATGTAAGTAGATTATTCGTATCAGTTTTGCCTTTATAGTCATACTTAGAACTTCCTCACTCTCAAATTAAATATTTAATGCTATGATCTTTTATTACTTTTATTTTTCACACTGTCATTTTAAAACCACCTGGAATTAATTTTGGTCTAAGATATGAGGTAGGGAATTGGTATTTAAGTTTTTTTGGTATGGGGGGTTGGGGGATGGGACTGGAGGGACACCAGCAGCACTGGTCTCAGCTGACTAAAGAGATCCAGGGCCTGTGCTATCACACGCATCTGACGACCCTTAAGGCAGAATCGAGGGGGCCAGTTAGAGGAGGTCCTTGCTGCCTCAAATTGTTACCAGTATTATATATTCTCTTCTGGTGATTACAGTGTGTTGAGTCAAGTTCTATGTTCTATACATTACATCCTTGTTGATTACCTATTTTGTCTATGGAAGGGTCCTCTTAGATATCTTACCCCAAGACATTTTTCGAGGATAGGTGTCATTTACAACTCTGCAGTCTTTGTGAATTGCAGTGCCCCGGAGCACCGGTTTTCAACTTGTTGTTTAAGAACCGGCCACAGAGAGGGACCTTCAAGATGGCGGAAGAGTAAGACATGGAGATCACCTTCCTCCCGACAAATACATCAAAAATGCATCTACATCTGGAGCAACCCCTACAGAACACCTACTGAACGCTGGCAGAAGACCTCAACTTCCAAAAAGATGACCTCAGGCAACATACATGCAGAGACGGGGCCAAATGCAAAGCTGAACCCCAGGAGCTGTGCGAACAAAGAAGAGAAAGGGAAATTTCTCCCAGCAGCCTCAGGAGCAGCGGATTAAATCTCCACAATCAACTTGATGTACCCTGCATCTGTGGAATACCTGAATAGACAACGAATCATCCTAAAATTGAGGTGGTGGACTTTGGGAGCAACTACAGACTTGGGGTTTGCTTTCTGCATCTAATTTGTTCCTGGCTTTATGTTTATCTTAGTTTAGTATTTAGAGCTTATTATCATTGGTAGATTTGTTTATTGATTTGGTTGATCTCTTCCTTTATTTTATTTTATTTTTAGTACAGTTTTTAGTGCTTGTTATCATTGGTAGGTTTGTTAGTTGGTATGGTTGCTCTCTTCTTCCTTTCTTTTTTAATTACTTTTTTATTTTTAATAATATATTTTTTATTTAAATTATTTTATTTATTTTATTTATTTTTTCTCCCTTTTCTTCTGAGCGATGTGGCTGACAGGGTCTTGGTGCTCTGGCTGGTGTCAGGCCTGAGCCTCGGAGGTGGGAGAGCTGAGTTCAGGACATTGGTCCACCAGAGACCTCCCAGCCCCACAGAATATCAAACAGTGAGAACTCTCCCAGAGATCTCCATCTCAATGCTAAGACTCAGCTCCATGACCATCAAGTTACAGTGCTGGACACACTATGCCAAACAACTAGAAAGACAGGAACACAACCCCACCCATTAGCAGAGAGGCTGCTTAAAATCATAATAAGTTCACAGACACCCCAAAACACACCACCAGATGTGGTCCTGCTCACCAGAAAGACAAAATCCAGCCTCATTCACCAGAATACAGGCACCAGTCCCCTTCACCAGGAAGCCTACACAACCCACTGAACCAACCTTACCCACTGTGGACAGACACCAAAAACAATGGGAAATACAAACCTTCAGGCTTCAAAAAGGAGACCCCAAACACAGTAAGTTAAGCAAAATGAGAAGACAGAGAAATACACAGCAGATGAAGGAACAAGGTAAAACCCCACCAGATCAAACAAATGAAGAGGAAATAGGCAGTCTACCTGAAAAAGAATTCAGAGCAATGATAGTAAAGATGACCCAAAATCTTGGAAATAGAGTGGACAAAATACAATAAATATTTAACAAGGACCTAGAAGAACTAAAGAGCAAGCAAACAATGATGAACAGCACAATAAATGAAATTAAAAATTCTCTAGAAGGGATCAATAGCAGAATAACTGAGGTGGAAGAATGGATAAGTGACCTGGAAGACAAAATAGTGGAAATAACTACCACAGAGCAGAATAAAGAAAATAGAATGAAAAGAATTGAGGACAGTCTCAGAGACCTCTGGGACACCATTAAATGCACCAACATTCGAATTATAGGGGTTCCAGAAGAAGAAGAAGAAGAAAAAAAAAAGGGCGAGAAAATATTTGAAGAGATTATAGTTGAAAACTTCCCTAATATAGGAAAGGAAATAGTCAGTCAAGTCCGGGAAGTGCAGAGAGTCCCATACAGGATAAATCAAAGGAGAAACACATCAAGACACATATTAATCAAACTATCAAAAATTAAATACAAAGAAAAATATTAACAGCAGCAAGGGAAAGACAACAAATAACATACAAGGGAATCCCCATAAGGTTAACAGCTGATCTTTCAGCAGAAACTCTGCAAGCCAGAAGGGAGTGGCAGGACATATTTAAAGTGATGAAAGGGAAAAACCTATAACCAAGATTACCCAGCAAGTATCTCATTCAGATTTGACAAAGAAATTAAAACCTTTACAGACAAGCAATAGCTAAGATAATTCAGCACCACGAAACCAGCTTTACAACAAATGCTAAAGGAACTTCTCTAGGCAGGAAACTCAAGAGAAGGAAAAGACCTACAATAACAAACCCAAAACAATTAAGAAAATGGTAATAGGAACATACATATCAATAATTACCTTAAATGTAAACAGATTAGAAGCTCCAACCAAAAGGCATAGACAGGTTGAATGGATACAAAAACAAGACCCGTATATATGCTGTCTACAAGAGACCCACTTCAGACCTAGGGACACATACAGACTGAAAGTGAGGTGTTGGAAAAAGATATTCCATGCAAATGGAAATCAAAAGAAAGCTGGAGTATCAATTCTCATATCAGACAAAATAGACTTTAAAATAAAGACTATTACCAGAGACAAAGATGGACACTACATAATGATCAAGGGATCAATCCAAGAAGACATAACAATTGTAAATATTTATGCACCCAACACAGGAGCACCTCAATACATAAGGCAAATACTAACAGCCATAAAAGGGGAAACCAACAGTAACACAATCATAGTAGGAGACTTTAACACCCCACTTTTACCAAAGGACAGATCATCCAAAATGAAAATAAATAAGGAAACACAAGCTTTAAATGACACATGAAACAAGAAGGACTTAATTGATATTTATAGGACATTCCAGCCAAAAACAACAGAATACACTTTCTTGTCAAGTGCTCATGGAACAGTCTCCAGGATAGATAATATCTTGGGTCACAAATCAAGCCTTGATAAATTTAAGAAAATTGAAATTGTATCAAGTATATTTTTGGACCACAACACTATGAGACTAGATAGAAATTACAGGAAAAAATCGGTCAAATATACAAACACATGGAGACTAAAAAAAACACCACTAAATAACCAAGAGATCACAGAGGAAATCAAAAATACCTAGGAACAAATGAGAATGAAAACACGACAAGCCAAAACCTATGGGATGCAGCAAAAGCAGTTCTAAGAGGGAAGTTTATAGCAATACAATCTTACCTCAAGAAACAAGAAACATCTCAGATAAACAATCTAACCTTACAACTAAAGGAAGTAGAGAAAGAAGAACAAAAAACCCCCAAAGTTAACAGAAGGAAAGAAATCATAAAGATCAAATCAGAAATAAATGAAAAAGAAATGAAGGAAATGATAACAAAGATCAGTAAGACTAAAAGCTGTTTCTTTGAGAAGATAAACGAAATTGATAAATCACTAGCCAGACTCACCAAGAAAAAAAGGGAGAAGACTCAAATCAATAGAAATAGAAATGAAAAAGGAGAAGTTACAACTGACACTGCAGAAAAACAAAGGATCATGAGAGATTACTACAAGCCACTAGATGCCAATAAAATGGACAACATGGAAGAAATGGACAAATTCTTAGAAAAGCACAACCTTCTGAGACTGAACCAGGAAGAAATAGAAAATATAAACAGACCAATTACAAGCACTGAAATTGAGACTGTGATTAAAAATTTTCCAACAAACAAAAGCCCAGGACCAGATGGCTTCACAGTTGAATTCTGTCAAACATTTAGAGAAGAGCTAACACCCATACTTCTCAAACTCTTCCAAAATATAGCAGAGGGAGGAACGCTCCCAAACTCATTCTACGAGGCCACCATCACCCTGATACCAAAACCAGACAAAGATGTCACACACAAAAAAGACTATAGGTCAATATCACCAGTGAACATAGATGCAAAAATCCTCAACAAAATACTAGCAAACAGGGGCTTCCCTGGTGGCGCAGTGGTTGAGAGTCCACCCTCTGATGCAGGGGACACAGGTTCCTGCCCTGGTCCGGGAAGATCCCACATGCCACGGAGCGGATGGGCCCGTGAGCCATGGCTGCTGAGTTTGTGCGTCTGGAGCCTGTGCTCCACAGTGGGAGAGGTCACAACAGTGAGAGGCCCACGTACTGCAAAAAAAAAAAAAAAAAAAAAAGATACTAGCAAACAGAATCCAACAGCACATTAAAAGGACCATAAATCATGTTTAAGTGGGATTTATCCCAGGAATGCAAGGATTCTTCAAAATACACAAATCAATCAATGTGATACACCATATTAACGAATTGAAGGAGAAAAACCATATGATCATCTTAATAGATGCAGAAAAGGCTTTCGACAAAATTCAACACCCATTTATGATAAAAACCCTCCAGAAAGTAGGCATAGAGGGAACTTACCTCAACATAATAAAGGCTATATATGACAAACCCACAGCCAACATCATTCTCAATGGTGAAAAACTGAAACCGTTTCCTCTAAGATCAGAAACAAGACAAGGTTGTCCCCTCTCACCACTATTATTCAATGTAGTTTTGGAAGTTTTAGCCATAGCAATCAGAGAAGAAAAAGAAATAAAAGGAATCCAAATTGGAAAAGAAGAAGTAAAGCTGTCACTATTTGCAGATGACATGATACTATACATACAGAATCCTAAAGATGCTACCAGAAAACTACTAGAGCTAATCAATGAATTTGGTAAAGTAGCAGGATACAAAATTAATACACAGAAATGTCTTGCATTCCTATACACTAATGATGAAAAATCTGAAAGAGAAATTAAGGAAACACTCCCATTTACCATTGCAACAACAACAACAAAATACCTAGGAATAAACCTACCTAAGGAGACAAAAGACCTGTATGCAGAAAGCTATAAGACACTGCTGAAAGAAATTAAAGATGACACAAACAGGTGGAGAGATATACCATGTTTTTGGATTGGAAGAATCAACATTGTGAAAATGACTTTACTACCCAAAGCAATCTACATATTCAATGCAATCCCTATCAAACTATCAAAGGCATTTTTCACAGAACTAGAACAAAAAATTTCACAATTTGTATGGAAACACAAACGACCCTGGATAGCAAAGCAGTCTTAAGAAATAAAAATGGAGTTGGAGGAATCAGGCACCCTGATTTCAGACTATACTACAAAGCTACAGTAATCAAGACAGTATGGTACTGGCACAAAAACAGAAATATAGATCAATGGAACAGGATAGAAAGCCCAGAGATAAACCCACGCACATATGGTCACCTTATCTTTGGTAAAGGAGGCAAGAATATACAATGGAGAAAAGACTGCCTCTTCAGTAAGTGGTGCTGGGAAAACTGGACAGCTACATGTAAAAGAATGAAATTAGAACACTCCCTAACACTGTACACAAAAATAAACTCAAAATGGATTAAAGGCCTAAATGTAAGACCAGACACTATAAAACTCTTAGAGGAAAACATAGGCAGAACACTCTATGACATAAATCACAGCAAGATCCTTTTTGACCCACCTCCTAGAGAAATGGAAATTAAAACAAAAATAAAAAAATGGGACCTAATGAAACTTAAAAGCTTTTGCACAGCAAAGGAAACCATAAGACTAAAAGACAACCCTCAGAGTGGGAGAATATATTTGCAAATGAAGCAACTGACCAAGGATTAATCTCCAAAATATACAAGCAGCTCATGCAGCTCAATATCAAAAAAACTAACAACCCAATACAAAAATGGGCAGAAGAACTAAATAGACATATCTCCAAAGAAGATGTACAGACTGCCAACGAACACATGAAAGGATGCTCAACGTCACTAATCATTAGAGAAGTGCAAATCAAAACCACAATGAGGTATCTCCTCACACCAGTCAGAATGGCCATCATCAAAAAATCTACAAACAATAAATGCTGGAGAGGGTACGGAGAAAAGGGAACCCTGTTGCACTGTTGGTGGGAATGTAAGTTGATACAGCCACTATGGATAACACTATGGAGTTTCCTTAAAAAACTACAAATAGAACTACCATACGACCCAGCAATCCCACTAGTGGACATATACCCTGAGAAAACCGTAATTCAAAAAGAATCATGTACCACAATATTCATTGCAGCTTTATTTACAATAGCCAGGATATGGAAGCAACCTAAGTGTCCATCGACAGATGAATGGATAAAGAAGATGTGGCACATATATACCATGGAATATTACTCAGCCATAAGAAGAAACGAAATTGAGTTATTTGTAGTGAGGTGGATGGACCTATAGTTTGTCATACAGAGTGAAGTAAGTCAGAAAGAAAAAAACAAATTCTGTATGCTAACACATATATATGGAATGTAAAAAAAAAAAGTTTCTGAAGAACTTAGGGGCAGGACAGGAATAAAGATGCAGATATAGAGAATGGACTTGAGGAAACGGGGAGGGGGAATGGTAAGTTGGGGTGAAGTGAGAGAGTGGCATGGACATATATACACTACCAAATGTAAAATAGATAGCTAGTGGGAAACAGCCGCAGAGCATAGGGAGATGGCTCGGTGCTTTGTGACCACCTAGAGGGGTGGGATAGGGAGGGTGGGAGGGAGACTCAAGAAGGAGGAGATATGGGGACATATGTATACCTATAGCTGATTCACTTTGTTGTACAGCAGCAACTAACACAACATTGTAAAGCAGTTATACTCCAATAAAGATGTTAAAAAAACAAACAGCCACAAAGCTTCAGGATTGCCTCAGGCCCTTTTCTGGTTATTGGGGCAACATGATCCTTTAGGAAATTCCTCTTCCTGATTGGAAATTAGAGTGGCATATGCCAGTCCAAACAGAAAAAAAAAAATTTTTTTTTTCGTATGGATGGCTGATTTCCAGGATTGCCTTGGGTTGTTTAGTTGTGAGTGTCGTGGTTTGTTCTTCTCAGGTGGAATTTGGTAGCTGTTACATAAATGTTATACAAAATTAATAATTAATTAATACAAAATTAATAAGTGTAAGAGGAAATTTATGCAGGATACTGCTTTCCAACCAAATAAAACAGTCATAATTTTCAGTGTATCACTTGCAGAGACAATTTTGACATAATGGCGACCATAGTATAAAAGCTATTTTGAATAATGCTATACATTTCCTTTTGCCCATACTTATACATATTCTTAGTATATAATATTTCATCATTTAAAAATTTCCCATTTTCTTGCCATTTAAAAAGCTTTGTATTGAGCTTTTTTGCTTCTTTTGAATAACTTACATTGGATAGATTCCCAGAAGTAGCATTAACTGGATTGAATGAATAGAAGTCCTGTTTCGTTGTACATGTTTCCACTCAGCCTTCCGACAGGTTTATGCCAGTTTTATATTATGGCTGGGCACATCTGAGTCACCAAAGTCATTGCCTTGCTTTCAGAGGGTATTACCAATGTTGGATCTATGTATGTTGTCCATTTTATTACACAAATGAGTAAATGAGTACCTCATCAGTCAACCTACGTGGCAGGCTACATATACACGTTCAGCTCCTTTCTCTCTCTCTTATGCTCTGTGGCAGCCATGGGGTATACCACTCAGATCTCCCTTCAGGAGAGCTGCTTTGAGGATGTAGTTGGTGGAGGGCCTTCAGCTGCCGTACTTCCAGATCTACAATAGCCTTCTCCCAAGGTCATGTTCTCCAGGGGCTAGCCAGTGACTGAACCCAGTGCCTGGTCAGCCCTGCCCTGGGTGGGGCTCCTCTGAGGAGCAATTCTTGTTTTTGGACTCTCCATGGGCCCGGCTGAGACTTTCTTAGGTCTGCAGCCTCAGGCTCCTCCTATCCAACGCGCCTTCTGTCTGTCTCGCCTTTTACAGGTATCAGACCAGCATTGCAGTCTGGAGCCTCTCCCTGCCTACTGCTGCCTACTCCTGCTTCCTCTCATCGCCCTCCATCACAGGCGTTTCCCCTTAATAAATCTTTTCGGGTCTAATTCTGTCTTGGCATTGGCTCTTGGAAGACCCAAGCTGACAAACACCCCACAGATGAGTCCAAATGGCAATCATTCTTGTAGGATACATACAAATTGTTTATTGAGTGAATGACAGAGAGATATAAAAAACAGGAGCTTTGAGGCTGGTCATAAATTGAAGCCCCAGAAGGAGGAAGCCCAACAATTTATGGGGAAGTGATAGTACTTTGAAACCTTGGAGATTCTAGGGGTTACATTGTTGTAGAAATTTTTTGCTTCTTGTTTCGGCAGGCTGTGTGTTTTTTGTATGGCTTCTTAGGTTTATGGACAGGTGGTGGCACCATGGGCTCTGCCACGAAGAGGCCTTTGACACAGCAGTGTTTGTACCTGTCACACATGAACATTGTTCTTTCCAGGGAGCCGCACTGCAGCCTACAGTGCCCTGGGATCTCGTACCCACAACTTGTCCCATGCCCAGTGGCTGCAAGGGAGAGGAAAAGATGGAGAATTCAAGGTTAGAAACAACAGAGGGACTGTCAAGGGGTTGGGGCTTTTTTTTTTGGCCACACTGCGAGGCGTGCGGGATCTTAGTTCTTAATCAGGGATCAAACTCACTTCCCCTGCCGTGGAAGGGCAGATTCTTTTTTTTTTTTTGCGGTACGCGGGTCTCTCACTGTTGTGGGCTCTCCGTCGCGGAGCACAGGCTCCGGACGCGCAGGCTCAGCGGCCATGGCTCACGGGCCCAGCCGCTCCACGGCATGTGGGATCTTCCCGGACCGGGGCACGAACCCGCGTCCCCTGCATCGGCAGGAGGACTCTCAATCACTGCGCCACCAGGGAAGCCCAGAAGGGCGGATTCTTAACCACTGGACCACCAGGGAAGTCCCTAAGGGCTTGGGGCTTTTTATCCTCAGATGTATGCTTGAGATATCAGGCAAATGAGACTTGAGAAGGACTCTGAAGAGGAGACAGAATTTCCCTTGATGGACGGCCCCTGGGAACGCTGAAGAGCTCTTTGTCTTTGCCAGTGTCTGCACCTTTGCAGCTAGCTAAGCCCTGTCATTTTGCTATAGTTGGTACCACAGAATGTATGGGTGAAAATGGGGGTTGGGGAGCCAGGTCTTCCTTGTCGGGGAGGAATTTGAATATTTGAATGGGGAATTGGGGCTGTTCTTGTTCATCCCAGGTCTTCTCTTTTAATGGTGTTTCTGCCTCATTTGTTCTCAGGGAAATAAACTCGTCAATATCAGTCAACCCAGGGCAAAAAAAAAAAAAAAAAAGTCAAATCATTCTCCAAAAGCATTAAAGGGAAAATAATGGTTGCTACTGACAGAGTGTTTTGCATTCATACACCAGGGACCACCTTCTGATCAAACCTGAGGACTTTGTCTCAGCACTCTGTGTCTGCCATGGGCCCACATGCATGCCACAACTGAGAGTTAGCATGCCGCAACTAAGAGTTCTAATGCCAGAACTAAGGAGCCCACCAGCTGCAACTAAGACTGGGTGTAGCCAAATAAAAATAAATAAATATTTTAAAAAACCAGACTATAGAATATAATAGAACACTATACAGTCATTAGAAATGATTGTAAAGGATAAAAATATAGGCTACAAAATATACATCTAGTATGATTTAATCTTTGAAAAGAAGCATCTGTTTATATGTCTTTCTCTATATAATGTCTGAGTTTTGGGGGAAAGTTTATGTGCACTTTCATGATTGGAAAAAGAGAAGCTGTTTCTATAGGAATATTACTTTTTGCCTGAGTTTCAATATGAATACTCTCATTGAAACTGAGCAGAACCCTGAGGGGCCCTCCCAGGTACAAAGCCCCTGTCCCCCATTTCTTCTTTTTTTTTTGCGGTACGTGGGCTTCTCACTGTTGTGGCCTCTCCCGTTGCGGAGCACAGGCTCCGGACGCACAGGCTCAGGGGCCATGGCTCACGGGCCCAGCCGCTCCGCGGCATGTGGGATCTTCCCAGACCAGGACACGAACCCGTGTCCCCTGCACCGGCAGGCAGACTCTCAACCACTGCGCCACCAGGGAAGCCCCCCCATTTCTTGTTTATGAAAAGAAAAAAGCTTTAGTTTCCTAGGCCTTTCTTGAGTTCCAAAGAGCAGGCACAGGCAGCTGCTAATTAGGGAAGGAAGGGAATGCAGAAACAAAGGAAAAACAGAAAAACTAAAAAAAAAGTACTGACAATAGTTCAGCAGTAAAACAGAGTCCTAGTTCCTCCTCAAGGGTTATACATATCAATCTAACACATATCTGGGAGTAGTTCTGCAACTAAGACAGACCACACACACTCCCCCAGGTGCCACCCAACACCCCATCCCTGACTCTTTTGTTAATCTTTATTTTGATTAATCTGCCTAACCTCTGTCCCAAGAGATTGTGGGTCAGGTTTCCCATTGTAATACCTGCCTTCCAGCTTTTAAAATTTCTCTAAACTGGGGTAAATAGATCAGACTTGTTTGGGGTCCTTAATGTTGGGGGACCAGCAGGGGGTCCCTTTGTCTCACCCAGTCTTTGGTGGTGCTGCATTAAAGCCTTGGTTTTAACTCATCAATGTCCATTTTATTCATTCCATTTATTAATAACCATCTAAAGACTTCCACCTGCTGGGAGGAGTCCCGAGACTCTCCCCTTTCTGTTTCCTCTTTGTTTTGTGGCTATCAGTATTTGCTTTGTTCACCTTATTTCTTAAGAATGCTTTCAAAATTTTAACCTTGTTGGGAAGAATCCCCAGACTCTCCCCTCAGCCTCTCCCCATTCTCTTGTTCATTAATCGAACATTTTTATTATTATCTGTAATACCTATGAGGGGAAACTGAGACAGCAAATTTGAACTGGTTTCTGGTTTTGCAACTAGCTTACATGGCGTGTCCGTGTGAAAAGGGCGCCCTTAACCACAACATTTACCATGACTTGGGCAATCTGCAGGTGAATATCCCAGTCAACTTAAAGCCAGTCCCACATGGCTTTCATACAAAATATATCAGCTGCTTCAGCTGGTATTCCACTTGGCATTCACAGGGGGAGGGGGACAGTTCCCCCTTCTCAAGGTAAACAGACCTTACTGTGTCTTTTATCCAGTCCACCGAGCTGGCTCTTCAGGAATAAACTGCTTTGTGTCTGGATCACATATAACCATTTGTGATTACTCTGTTGGGGATGAAAAATAATGTTCCCTCTACCTTTTTTGGTTTTTGGCTGAGACCCTCCCCTGTAATAAAAAACAGATTAACAGGAGAAAAAACACAATGAAGTTTAATAACACATATACCTCCTATATACATGGGAGGTGTCCAGGAAAACAGAGTAACTCTTGGAAATGGCCCAAGACACCACCTTAAATACCATCTCCAGCTGAGGACCAAAGAAGATGTTGGGAGTGGGGGAAGCCAGTTATGGGAGATCATCAAGCAAAGCACAGTAAATAAGGTTGTTGTGCAGATTTAAGTCATTGTCTTTTCCATTGATGAGAATTTCTAGGTTTAGAGTCATCCATCTCTTACTGGTACAGAGAGGGAAAGACCCTTACAAATGGTGATTCCCCTTATAAATGTAAATGTCTCTTACAAAAGGGTAACTTCTCAGTTTTCAGAGCGTTTCCTGTGTCTGCTGGCTTCTTAAAAATAATCGGTGTAAAGTAATCCTGCCAAAGAGACATTTTGGGGTGGCAAGCTCTGCTCCCCTTCGGTTCCATAGTGAGCTGTGGGTCCTTGATCAACCCAGACATACTCTTCCACTCTGCACCATTCAAAACCAAAGACACAGCTCCTAAGTTAGTATTCTCATAATCCATTTTAGTAAAGGTTCCTCAGGAAGCTGATAATACTGATTCACGATGAAACAACGTCTTACACTGTACCTCCTGTTTTCAATAGTTGCTTGCCTCTGTCCTCCTCCCACCAAGGGATTGAATATTTTGCCTTTCTCTTATTTGTTTATATTTCCTTATGCAGTCAGTGAATGAACTCCCTGGGAATTGGATTTATCTCTAAATTCCACTGAAAACTTTTACCTTTAGTAACAGATTGTGGCACAGCTGCTTCTCTATACCATGGGTGACCACACGGCTACCCAGGAATCAAAAGTTCCTCGTCCCCTGTCCTTTCATGCTTTCTCTTCCCAAGCCATATGTTTTCATGATCTAGGGCTGTTCTAGTAAATCCCAATTCTGACACCAATTGTGTGTTTTCTAATACCACCAAGCGAATAACTCATTTCTGACGCTCTCTACCTGGAGATAGCATCAGGTCTCATAGGTTAAGGGCTCAGTCCCACAAAACCTCCCCCTCCATCCCAGCACATACAACTCACAAGTCCTTGTTGTCACCTGTGCTTCTGACTGACCAGCTATACATCAGAGGTTCCCATGACCCCCTCCTTGTGTTTGAATAATTTGCTAGAGTGGCTCACAGAACTCAGAGAAACATTTTACTCACTAGATTATCAGTTTTTTTCTTTTTTATTAACTAAACCATAAACTTTATTCAGATTTCACCAGCGTTTCTACTAATATCCTTCACTGTTCCAGGATCCAATCAGGATGGCATTCATTTAGTTGTCATGTCTTCTTCATTTCAATCTGTGACAGTTATTCAGTCTTTCTTTGTCTTTCATGACCTTGAGACTTCTGAAGCATCCTGGCCAGTTATTCAGAATGTCCCTTGGTTTGGTTTGTCTGATATTTTCTGGTATTGTTTGATATTATACCTAGATTGAGGTTATGCATTATTCGGGAGAACACCATAGAAGTAATGTCTCTTCTTAATGTATCATATTGGGGTACATGATATAGATACATCTTATTAGATGTTTACCTTGATCACAAGGTAACTAGCCAGGTGATATCTGCCAGGTTTCTCCACTGTATAGTTACCATTTAGTTACTGTTTTTGCCTTTGCAATTAATATTTTTTTTGTTGGGATTGGGAAAGTGATAATTTGAGACTATACAAATACCTTGTTTCTTCTTAAACTTGCACCCATTAATTTTAGTATTGATTTGTGGATCATGCCTACAGTGTTTATTACTCTGACGTTCTAATGATGATTTATTTCCCTAATTTCTCCTGAAAGGAGAAATATATAAAAGGATATAACTCAGGAATAGCCAGATGGAAGAGATGCATAGGGCAAGGTATGTGGGAAGGGGTGCAGAGTTACATGTTCTCTGAGTATATTACCCTCCTTGAATCTCCATGTGTTCAACAACTTGGAAGCTCTCTTTCTCTTTTCTTAAACACAGAAGTTTATTTTCTCACAGTTCTGGAGGCTGGAAATCTGAGATCAAGGTGCCAGTATTGTTGGTTTGTGGTGGGGGCTCTCTTCCCACCTTGCAGTGGGCTGCCTTCTCACCATGCCCTTGTGTGGCCTTTCCTTGGTACTCATGCATGGAGAGAGAGCAAGCAAGCCCTCTTGTGTCTCTTCTTCTTCTTTTTTTTAAAAAATATATTTTTATTTATTTATGTATTTTTTTTTTGGCTGCGTTGGGTCTTCGTTTCTGTGCGAGGGCTTTCTTCAGTTGTGGCGAGTGGGGGCCACTCTTCATCGTGGTGCACGGGCCTCTCACTATCGCAGCCTCTCTTGTTGCGGAGCACAGGCTCCAGACGCGCAGGCTCAGGAGTTGTGGCTCACGGGCCCAGTTGCTCCGCGGCATGTGGGATCTTCCCAGACCAGGGCTGGAACCCGTGTCCCCTGTGCTGGCAGGCAGATTCTGAACCACTGCACCACCAGGGAAGCCCCTGGTGTCTCTTCTTATAGTTCACTAATCTACCAGATCAGGACCCCGTCCTTATGACTTCATTTAACCTTAGTTACTTCCTTAGAGGCCCCATCTCCAAATACAGTCACATTGGGGGGTTAGGACGTCAACATATGAATTTTGGGGGGACACAAGTATTCAGTCGATAACACCCAGCAAGACCTATTTCAGTTTATCTTATCTCTTTAGCCTCCTTTAATTTGGAATAGTTCTACAGTCTTTCTTTGTCTTTTATAGCATTGTAATTTTTGAATAATACAGTCCTTCCTATGTTTGCTTTAAGAGAATGTTCCTCATTTGTTTTTGTCTGATGTTTCCTTGTGATTGGATTGAGGTTATGCATTCTTAGTCAGCGTTTTGTATAGGTGATATCCAATGCAGCAAAAAAAAAAAAAAAAAAGCAGCAAACAAAACAAACCTAAGACTTTACTCACTCTTTTTCTGACCACTGCTTATCAATGAAAAAATCTAAGCATTTTTCTTTTCTTTTCTTTTCTTTTTTTTTTTTTTGCAGTACACGGGCCTCTCACTGTTGTGGCCTCTCCCATTGCGGAGCACAGGCTCCGGACGCGCTGGCTCAGCGGCCATGGCTCACGGGCCCAGCTGCTCCGCGGCATGTGGGATCTTCCCGGACCGGGGCACAAACCCGTGTCCCCTGCATCAGCAGGCGGACTCTCAACCACTGCGCCACCAGGGAAGCCCTGTTTTCTTTTTTTGAGAGTGCTTCATTTATGGTGTGTGTGCTCCCAAGTATTCCCTAGGGTTTCCAGGGAATAAGCATTTTTCACATGGACTTCTGTTAGACTCTCCCTTTTCTTCCTGTGGATGATTTTTAGCTCTAAGTCCAAGGGTGTTTCAATTATTTTTTTTCATTTTGTTGGGTTTTGACCATTGCTATAGCTAATTGAGATTTCTGATTCTATCTTCTTGCGTAGTCACTATTCTTTCCAACTCCAGGTAATCATCAAATTTTATAACTGTGCTTACTCTTGCTTTTTAAAAAACACTAATAAAAATGTGAAATAAAGGATATCCATATAAAGCCCTTTACCATACCTAAAAATTTTTGAGAACCCCGTACAGTACTTTTTATAAATTCAAAAATTATTAATTCATTAAAAAATACAATTAATTAGAACAACTGAGAGATCACTGTTTACACTACTCATTACTTAGAACACGCATGAGGCACGGTGACTGTTTACAAATTTAGGACAATACAAATTTGACCCTACGTGCAGCCATTAAATAGCAGTGAAATGCTTATTGAACAAAATATTGGAATTTGAATTGAACTAAGCAAGGAATGGAATTTCTTGTTTAAAGAAAAAACTTCTAGAGACTTCCGTGGTGGTCCAGTGGTTAACACTCCACACTTCCAATGCAGGGGGCATGGGTTCGATTCCTGGTTGGGGAACTAAGATCCCATGTGCCATGCAACAAAAAAAAAAAAAAAAAAAGAAGAAGAAGAAGAAGAAGAAACTTCTAAGGGAAGATTAAAATTGTTCAGAATTAAAAAAATATAATAGACCTATTACACGGTAAGATAAATAACATAATTTTAATGAACAACTGGTTTTCCAAAACAAATTTACTGAGAATAATGGCATTATTTTACCTTTTCTCAAATCTCTTTAAAATCTGGCTAAATAGAAGACAGCTGGATTCTTATATCTACCTGTGCTTTATAATCTATTGTGACTTCGCATGCAATGCAGTCCCTGGAGAACCCCACTGGGAGAAAATGAGAGTGCAAATGGCAGTGTGTTAGTATTCTTATGAAAATAGTTTTGATCTCAAGGACCTTCCGAAAGTATCTTTGGAACATCCGGGAGTTCCCAGCTATATTTCGAGAACTGCTGGTTTAGTGCATAGATTAATAATAATAATACTATTATTAAGAGACCAGATGTCATAGCGATGAGAACTGGCTCATCCTTGGGATATGTGGCACCCACAACTAAAAAAGGATGTCTTTAAAGGTGTTCAGAGGCACCAGGGAGACAGGTTGCCTGTGGACCCTGCTACCATTGGCATCAAATAATGTGCCTGTCTCTAGATGAGGTTTGACTATCAAAAGTGATATCTCTCTTAGAGAGCAGAGCGGAAAAGCACAGCAAATCGTGTTTCCTCGTTTCCTTCTCTGTCCCACACAGAGAGGAGGTCCTAGGAGCAAGAGAGCCTTTGGCATAAAGGAAAGCAGAAAAGTCCTGTTCTGTGAGTACAGTCTGGTGTTGGGTGACTAGGAGGGGTGGGAATGGTTGTGTGCTTGGCCCTGCAGGGAGCTGAACTCCACGTCTCAGAGGAAAGAACGACAGTGACGGAGGAAGGAGAGGCTGTAAAGAACTATGTGCTGTCCACAGCAACATGGTTATTTTTCCATTTTGCAGTCCTTAAGGTGCCAGTTCAGGGGCCTGAGATACTACAGAGTGTCCTCCATAATGCATTCGGACCTGACTGGAAGCGTATAGCAGAGCTTCACTCACTAGGTGGACAGCTCACTAAAGATACCCCAACAGTCTTGCTGTTCCTATTAAGAATGTGTTAGATTGCAAGAAACAGAAAACGCGACGGATAGTGGCTTAAGCCATAGGAATATTTATTATTTATCCAACAAGAAGCAAGGGAGGGATTTTGCGGCCGGATGAAGTCATTCTTGCATCCTCTCTGCTACCCTCGGTATGTAGATGTGCTTCCTCAGCTCCAGATCTATCCTTTGCCCTGCTTTGCGATACTAGATCTGGACCTTGGAAACATGGCTTCTTTTGACAGCCAGCTTGATGTTAGGCTACATCAATAGAGGGTGTTGGAGGAACACTGGCAGGATGATGGCAGAAAACTACTTCTCTTCTCAATTCCACTTCTCCATTTGAAATTCAGCTCAGGAGCCCTGCGTTTCTCACAGGCCAGCTCCAGCCCCACTCTCAGGCCATGCCCTTCCCGGCTGGTGGCCACTCCAGTAGCAGCCCTGGCTGCACCCTCAGGCAGCTGCTCTCCCCCGTGGGGCCACCTCTACTGATCAGCTCTGGCCAGCTCCCCCTGGTGAGTTTCTCCATCGCTGCCCTGTGCAGCCCGCCCTCTTTGAAGAGAGTGTGTGAGGTCCATAGTCAATCGTCCACTCTCCCTCAGCCTGGAGGTTGCTTTTTTCCCCATCTGCTGTTTCTGGACCTCTTAGTATCCTTTTTTACCCCTTTTAGTAGTTAAGTGCTAGAGAACAGTTCTTCATATTAAAAGTTCCATGCTCACATAACTGCATATCTATTCTCAAGGTTACAAGTTGGCTGCTAGCGCTTGAAGCATCTTGTCTGCACAGGAGAACATCCAAATAAGAGGATGGGAGGGGTGGCTAAGGGAGACTTCCTTTTCCACTCCTGGCCCTTTATCAGGCTTTCCTAGAAGCCACTGGACAGATTTCCTCATACATTTAAAAGTGATCAAAACGAAGTCCCCTGTCCACTGCCACACCAATCAGTGTAAAAGGGCGGGACACCTTGATCGCCACCCCAAATTGCCTTTCTCTCAGTAAAGAACAAGGATCTCTGACAGGTTTTTCCCCGCGGCTCCTAACATTATCTCCTTAATTGCATATTTACAACCTTGATTCACAATTACTGAGCACAGACCTCATAGCAGACACTGTGCCAAGTGCTTTAGTGGACCGTCACGTTTAATCTTCTCAGCCACCCTGTCAGGTAGATCTGGCGCTGTCCACATGTTACAGCGTGCAGGTGGAGGCAGAGAGACATGAGCCACTTGCCTGAGGGATCCTGGCTCGAGGGCCCAAATTCTTCTTTTTCTTTTGAAATCTAAGTATAGTTGCTTTCTAATGTTGTGTTAGTCTTAAGAATGCACAGAATAGTGATTCAGTATTTCTGCAGAGTATACTCCATTATAGGTTATTACAAGATAATGAGTATAATTCCTTGTACTGTGAGGTAAATCCTTGTTTCTTATCTATTTTATACACAGTAGTTTGTATCTGTTACACCCATGATGATAGCCATTCTCACAGGTGTGAGGTGGTTTTAGTAGTTTTGATTTGCATTTCTCTTATAATTAGTGGTGTTGAGCATCTTTTCATGTGTCCAGGGTCCAATTTCTTAATCAATAGGTCCCAGTGTCTTTTATCTACTTGGTGTCTAGTAGCCTCATCTTCACTCCCCTGCAGAGCTTATGGATGCAATGGGAAAGGCCCCAGATTAGTCAAAGAAGTCCTGGCTCTGCCACTGAGACATTGTGTCAACTTGGGCAAGCCACCACTCCTCTCTCTCTGAGTTTATTTATAAAATAAAGATATGGCCACGCCCACTTTATCCGGTTGTTGCGAAGGTCAAATAAGAACAATATTGTTGATCGTTATGGCATGTCAAGAGAGTTATGGCCGTAGCAGCTACTACTGCTGTGACTGTTACTTCTACTACTGCTACTACTGCAGTTACTACCACCACCACAACTGCCACCACCACCGCTACTGTTACCACTCTTTGTAAAATACCATTTAAAGGGCTTCCCGGGTGGCGCAGTGGTTGAGAGTCTGCCTGCCGATGCAGGGGACACGGGTTCGTGACCCGGTCCGGGAGGATCCCACGTGCCGCGGAGCGGCTGGGCCCGTGAGCCGTGGCCGCTGGGCCTGTGCGTCCGGAGCCTGTGCTCTGCAGCGGGAGAGGCCACAGCGGTGAGAGGCCTGCATAACGCAAAAAAAAAAAAAAAAAAAAAAAAAAAAAAAAAAATACCATTTAAACATGAGTTACTGCCATGTTGATTTAGGAAATGGGGAATGTATTAGGAAGCTGTTGCATTTGTCTAGGTAAAAGATGATTTGATTTGGTTTCTGCAAGTAGAAACAGAAAGGATGGGATACATTTATTATATTTGAAGGCAGAGTTTGAGTACTTGGCACTGGATTTGGTGAGAAAGAGAAGGGGTTTAGCTAACAGAAATCGAGGCTTAGCATCTGGATAGTATTTTCTTGGTTCACAATTATTCTGCCTCCTAGAAATTTCCTTCCATCTCCTGTGGAGGACTGTCCCTTCTCTGTTCCACATGGTTCTTCAGTAGCCTACCCTGTTGGACATAAGTGTGGCTATTTGACCCAGTCTGGCTCTCACAGTGTTCTGTCTTTCTGATCACAATGATGGACATGATATATGCTGAGTTTGCCCTTCTCCCCACCACAAGAGGGAGAGAATGGAATTAATACAGAGGGAGGGGATAGAGGGAGGATATATATATATGGAGAGAGAGAGAGAGAGAGAGAATATTATTTGAATTGTGAGTCCCTAACACTTGTTCCACTCTTTGAATTTGAAAGAAGGATAGAACTGATCTGAACATGTTCACTAATTTTCTTCAAATTTACCATCAGATAAGTCATCCTTATTCCCTGATGATGTAGTGAGTAAAAGGGTGGAGAGAGGCATGGCATGTGCTTAGGGAAAGCTTCTCTTCATGGAAACCAGAAATAAGGATATGTGTTTTTCCTCTAACATTGGTGTTGCTGCTACTTCAGGTCCACAATCACTTATCTTTTATTTTCTTGACTAGGTCATATATCATTTTATTTTACTGTCACTTTTTGGGAATAATGCAACAAGCCCTGAAGTAGTTTGACCCAGATGCAGACCTTGTCCATTTCCACACCATGTTCATGCCCACCAGTAGGAATAACAGTCATTAGCTGATTGACTTTAATGACTAAATATGACATTTTCCAGACTGGTCACTATATCCATCTTGGGATGTTCTTCCAATTTATAAAAATGACTTTTTCTTGTTTGCCTTGTGGATACATAACCACACACTAGAGGAGTCAGTGCCCATTACAAAATTTTCAGGACTCACCTCCATGCTCCCACACCTACACTCTGGAACAGGTGTAAATGAATGACTGTCCTGGGGAGAGTAAGAGACATAACCCTCTACACCTTCATCTGGTCTGATTCATGGGGAGTGGGAAATTAAGATGAAAACAAAAGTATGCAATCTGTCAGTCATGCTAGACAAAATCACCAGTGAAGTCATCCAAACCTTAGGTCAACAATAGACCAGCCTGGGTTCCCTGGCCTGGGTATCACAACCAATGGAATTCTCTTCACTCTGTTGGCCAGCCAAGGGGGCACCTGCACATCGACCAATACATCATGTTGTGTATTAGTCAACATCAGCTGACTAAATGAGTTAGCATAATAAATTCCCTGCATACAGGAATAGGTAGAATAGTTGACATTGGCATGCCATTTAGCCCTCTAGGAGCCATTTGATTTGATCTGGGCACCTGGTTTAGGAAAGAACTTCAAGTGCTACTATTGTTCCAATTATCTGTTGCTATGTAACAAACTAGCTTAGAAGTTTAAAACAAAACAATTGTTCATTTAGCTCATAAATCTGCAATTTTGGTAGGATTCAGCTGGAGAGGCTCACCTCTGCTTCACATGGTGTCAACTGGGGCATGTCAGCTAGGGGCTAGAGGATCCATTTCCAGGATGGCTGCCAAGTTGGTGCTGACTGTCATCTGGAAACTCACTGGGCATGAGGGTCAGCGTTCTTGATTCCTCTTCATTTAGGCCTCTCCACATGGGTTTCCTTAAAGAATGGTGTCTGGGTTTCAAAAGTAAGCATCCCAAGAGACAGAAGTGAGAACTTCAGGAAAAGCACAGCAAACAAAGGTAAGGTTGTTACGTAGATTTAAGCCAGTGCTTTCACCATCGATAAGAGTTTTTAGAGATTTGTTCATCCTCCTCTTCCAGATGCAGAGAGGGAGACACCCTTACAAATGGAGATTTTCCTTGTAAATGTAAATGTTTCTTACAAAAGGGTAACTCTTACTTGGTTTTCCTATGTCTGCTGTTTCTCAGAAAATAACCAGCTTAAAGTAGTTAATACGCCAAAGAGACATATTTTATGGTGGTACTGCTTTCCTACAACGACAATCAAGGCTGAAAAATCAAGTAATAAAACTGTAAGCATATTTGGCCATATAGAAATAACATTAAGAAAGATAATGTTACAAGCAGCTCAATAACAAAACAACAAACAACCCAATCCAAAAATGGGCGGAAGATCTAAATAGACATTTCTCCAAAGAAGATATACAGATTGCCAACAAACACGTGAAAGGATGCTCAACATCACTAATCATTAGAGAAATGCAAATCAAAACTACAAAGAGATATCATCTCACACCAGTCAGAATGGTCATCATCAAAAAATCTAGAAACAATAAATGCTGGAGAGGGTGTGGAGAAAAGGGAACACTCTTGCACTGCTGGTGGGAATGTGAATTGGTACAGCCACTGTGGAGAACAGTATGGAGGTTCCTTAAAAAACTAAAAATAGAACTACCGTATGACCCAGCAATCCCTGTACTGGGCATATACCCTGAGAAAACCATAATTCAAAAAGAGTCATGTACCACAATGTTCATTGCACCTCTATTTACAATAGCCAGGAGATGTCCATCATCGGATGAATGGATAAAGGAGATGTGGCACATATATACAATGGAATATTACTCAGCCATAAAAAGAAACAAAATTGAGTTATTTGTAGTGAGGTGGATGGACTTAGAGTCTGTTATACAGAATGAAGTAAGTCAGAAAGAGAAAGACAAATACCGTATGCTAACACATATATATGGAATCTAAGAAAAAAAAATGTCATGAAGAACTTAGGGGTAAGACAGGAATAAAGACACAGACCTACTAGAGAATGGACTTGAGGATATGGGGAGGGGGAAGGGTAAGCTGTGACAAAGAGAGTGGCATGGACATATATACACTACCAAATGTAAAATAGATAGCTAGTGGGAAGCAGCTACATAGCACAGGGAGATCAGCCCGGTGCTTTGTGACCACCTAGAGGGGTGGGATAGGGAGGGTGGGAGGGAGGGAGAAGCAAGAGGGAAGAGATATGGGAACATATGTATATGTATAACTGATTCACTTTGTTATAAAGCAGAAACTAACACACCATTGTAAAGCAATTATACTCCAATAAAGATGTAAAAAAAAAAAAAAAGAAAGATAATGTATTGACATGGATGGTGGTGGAAAGAGGGTAGAAAGAAAAAATATGCTAATTATATCATTGCTCCAGCGGGGAACTAGTAGATACTGGTTAAAAAAGAGAGGGATGTCTACTGGTACTGTAACCAAGCAGGACCCTATGGGGCCTTCCCAGGGCAGGCCCTTCCCCCATAGCCTCTGCTTTAGCTCCTCTCTGAAGTACCTAGATAACAGTATCTGATGCACATTTCCTGAGTTGTTTTACAGATGTGAAATCACCACCACCCCACCCCCACCCCCAATGGAAGATGTTAACTACTTAATGACCATGAGCACATAGCCCCAGGCCTCCTGGAGCCTAAGGACTGATAATGTTAACCCCTGTGACACCACCCTGTTCCCTCACCATCAGCCAATCAGAGAATTGTGCACAAGCTGATCACACAACCTGTGACCCCCTTCCCTCAGCCTTTAAAAATACTTTACTGAAACCCTCTGGGGAGTTCAGGTTTTTTTTTTTTTTTTCTTTTTTGGGCATGGGCCACAGGCCTCCTTGCATGGCCCTGCAACAAACCTTTCTCTGTTCCAAACTCTGACGTTTTGGTATTGTTTGGTCTCACTGTGCCTCAGGCACACGAACTTGCATTTACCAGCAGTACTATATAGTTATAAAGATGATCACTCAAAAGGCCAAATCTAATTGAATATCTTTTACCTAAATACCAGAAAACCATACACACACACATATACACACATACACACGCACACACACTGTTACTGAATTGGTTGGCTGGATCCGAGTCAGGGTCCTAGCCTGGGCCAAGACCTTTTGTCTCAGCCAGGGAGGTTCTCTTTCTGATTGGATTCACTCAGCCAATAATGAAACCCATGCTGAGACTGGAACAGCACAAGCTTTACTCAATGGCCAAACAATGGCAAAACAGGAACCTAGTTTGCAAATCAACTTCTCAACCCAGATCAGGCAGAGATACCAAATATATAGGAGGATCAAGGTAAAAGGGAGGGAATTGGAAAGAGTGGGAGGAATGTTCACGAGTTATGTGAAAATAGGGGTGAGGTTTGGACCCAGAACTGATGCAGCTCTCCTTTTCAGTCCTTGTATGGGTTTTTCCAGTTGTCTTGGTAATCGTCAACTGTCATGGTGCTGGTGGGTGTGTCATTTAGCTAATGTATTACAATGAGCGTATAGTGAGGCTCAAGGTCTACTGGGAGTCAAATCTTCCACCATCTTGGGCCTAGTTGGTTCTAACCAGTTCTTGTTTTTTCTCTTTTTAGCTTCCTCCTGACACTTAGATAGGAGTAATTGGTTTCTATTCGAGGGAGGGGCAGGGGTATGTTTCTGGGGCAACAGTCTCAGTAACAAGACCACATAGTGAACAATTTTTTAAAAACATAAAAAATACTTAAAACTATTGCAGAATTCAGACTAAATATTTATCTGCCCTATCAATAAATGTAAATGTTTAAATCATTTATTTAAAAATTTCCAATTAGATCATAAAGCAAACCCAACTCTATGCTATATATGATACAACACCTAAAATTTTTGATATCACCAGTCATCAAGTCTCTTTGATAAAAGAGACTTGAGAGTTACAAGTTAAAGGATTCCTCTAGGACTCCAACTAACTACACGTAGGAAATAGGATAAGATAAACATATCTTATCCTAGACATATATATACATATGTCTCACAAGGTAAAGCCAAGTGCCCAGAGGGTAGAGCTAACAGTAGAAGTGAAAAACAGATTAGGGAATCATTCCTAGGGCACAGAACTGCTTACTAATCAAGAACATTCCCTGTTCCCAGAGTGTAGGGAACTGTCAGTCTGTGCCTGATTGGATTTAAAAATTGCTTTGGGCCAGTGACTGCTGTGTATATCTCATCCTGCCACCCTCTCCCTTTTGAACAGGAATGTCAATTGTGACTATCCCATCCTTGTGTCTCCACTGTACTTCGGGTGAAGAGTATGTGTGGAGTGGTCAGACAAATCACTTTTTTAGTTCATAGGTCTCTGGATCAAGAGGATCAAGGTGAAGGAGCTTCATCCATACTTGGACCTCTAAAATTTAGATGATGAGATCTTAGTCTTCATTCCTAAGCTTGATGTCACAATGTGATGAGAGTTTGGGAGTCTTGGGAGGGAGTAATTATTTTTTTTGTATGTGAGAAGGGTATGAATTATTAGTGCCTAGAAGAAAGAGTGTGTTAGACTGTTACTTGAATGGTCCCTGTGGAATCAGGTATCCCAGTGTTCCCATCCTTGTGTTGTCACTCCAACATCAAATACGTTATGCTACTTGACTTGCTCCAGCCAATGGGTAATTGATTCAAAAGGAGGTTTGATAAGTATTTGTGCATTGGGTTTTGCCCTCTTGGAACCCAATTTCTATGCAAATAAAGTGGTCTTCCTACTGGTGGATGAGAGGCCTTAAGGAGGCAAACCAATGCTCCAGACCTGTGGATGAAGCCCAGCCCAGTCATCAGCTGAATGCAGCTGCATGAGTGAGTCTAGGTGAAATTCACAAAAGAATACACAGAATGTGAAAAGTAATAGGTCATTGTTATTTTAAGCCACTAAGTTTTGAGGTGGTTTGCTATGCAGTCATAGATAATGGATACATTCAAATTTCCTATTGCTATGCTCCATGACTCTTATTGTGTGTTTTTTAAAAAAGTGTGTATTTCTGTTGGTGGGAATGTAAACTGGTACAGCTACTATGGAAAATAGTATGGAGGTTCCTCAAAAAATTAAAAATAGAACTACCTTATGTTCCAGCAATCCCATTTCTGGGTATACATTCAAAGGAAATGAAATCAGTATCTTGGGACTTCCCTGGTGGTCCAGTGGTTAAAAATCTGCATTTTAATGCAGGGGATGCGGGTTCGATCCCTGGTCAGGGAACTAAGATTCCACATGCTGCAGGGCAACTGAGCCCATGCTGCAACTACTGAGCACGTGTGCCACAACTAGAGAGCCCATGTGCCACAACTACTGAACCCACGTGCCACGACTAGAGAGAAGCCAGTGTGCTGCAACAGAAAGATCCCACATGCCGCAACTAAGACCCCATGCAGACAAAAAAAAAAAAAAGTGAAATCAGAATCTCAAAGAGATATCTGTACTCCTATGTACATTGCAGGGTTATTTACAATAGTCAAGATATTCCAATTATATATCAAGTTATTTACAATAGTCAAGATATTCCAATTATATATCAAGTTTGTTCCCGGTTCATCAGGCGCCAGTAGCTTTCAAGTGCATGTGCTGATTGGTCTTGAGTGAGGGCAGCCTAGCACATGTGCACAGACTTCCAGGCTTCCTCACATGAATGTGATTCTAGTAGGGTCCTTGCGAGGTGTCTCTTTCTCTGCTTCTCATTGTTAAACTGCTGGTTGGTTTGCTCTTTCTTTGTTGCTACTAGTTTTCTGGAGCTATTACCCTTCTTTTTTTTTTTTTTTTATCATTTGTCACTAGGATCTTTATTGTTTCCAATGGCATGAATTCCCACACTCTGTTCCAAATAAAGACAGCCCTCTAAGCAGAGATGCAGAGCTGCCAGTACTTCTGTCTTGTCCCTTCCCTTGGGTGGAACCTGGAACAAATTGGCTTCTCCTGGAGGGACACCACTGCCCTACAGGAGCTTGTGTTGGAGAAATGGCAGCCTTTGTTCTTTTGGCTTGCCCCTCTTGGAAACTCTGTCTGTGAATGGGAGCTGGGGAAGGAGGGTGATCACAGTTCAGATGTTCAGCCTGATGCTCCTGGGGTTGAACCTCCACTCTAGAGATGGGAGTTAGGTGGGGGAAGGAAGGCCAAGTCTTCTTGACTGTGCTTGCCTTGAATAGAGCTGGGGTGAAGGCTGGGATGAGAGACACCCCTTCTGGGGTGAAACTATGACCCTATGACTGTGGCTAGGGGGGGAAAAGGGTCACTGTCTTATAAGCTGCCCCTGCCAGGAGTAGTTGGACCTGCTCGGTGTGTGTGTATGTGTGTGTGTGTGTGGGGGGGGTCTGTAGGGAGTAAGTGCTGGCCCCAATGCCACAGACTCTCACAGTCTCACTGAGATTTAAGAGATTTTCTTGAATCCATGCTTCTCGATTTCCTGTATACCCCTAGGTAGATTTCCAGGGATTTTGTTTAAAAAATTTTCCCCCCAGAGACTTTAAATGATTGTTTAAAAATTTTCACCAGTGAAATGGTAAGGATGGAGAGGGTCCACCAGGTTTCTCACATAGCCATTCTGAAGTACTGTCTCTATAAGGAGTTTTTAATCTGATATTTCAGAGACTCTTGAGCGGTCGGTTCAGTGCAGTAGTCCACCCACTTCCACATGCACTCACCTTTAAGGACCCTCCCGATTTTACCGGTGGTTCTCAGATCGATTTGCCCAGTCCAGTGATTCTCAAACTCTGGCATGCATTGGAGTCACCCAGAAGATTCATTAAAATACAGATTGCTGAGCCCCCAACCCAGAGTCCTTGATTCAGTGTGTCTTGGGCAGGCCTGAGAATTTGCATTTCTAAAACATTCCCAGGTGATTTTGATGTTGATGGTTCAGAGATGTAAAAAATTAATAAACAGAAACCTCAGTTGAGCAGAGTTGGGAGAGCAGAAGGGGGAGCTCTCATGTCCTGTGATGATAGCAGAGCCCAACAGGAAGAAGAAAGACTTCTCCTCTTTCCTGGCAAGGACTTAGCCAATGAAAAACCATGGACTTTTTTTTTTTTTTTTTTTTTTTTTTTTTACTATATCCCTCCCAACTTCATTTCCCCATCTATAAAAGCATTCTCCTTACCTTGCTGTGGGTGGATTTGTACAGGGCTCACCACGGTTGCAGACCCTGAATTGCAATTTTCTGCTGATCCTGAATAAACCCATCTTTGCAGGAGAAATTTCTGGCAGCCTATTTGTTTCAAGTCAACAGAGACTGCATTTAAAACATTTAAAAATTGAGGTTTAATTGAATACAACATTATATCAGTTTCAGGTGTACAATGATTTTTTCGTATGTATTTTGAAATAATCACAATAGTCTAGTTAACAACTATTTTCATACATAGTTATAAAATTTCTTTTTCTTATGATGAGGACTCAAGATTTACTCTTTTATTAGCAACTTTCAAATATTCAGTACAGTGTTATTAACTATACTTGCCATGCTGTACATTACATCCCCATGGCTTATTTATTTTGTAACTGCAAGTATGTACCTTTTGACTCCCTGTACCCATTTCACCCAGACATTCCCCCCTCCCCCCACCTCTGGCAACCACCAATCTGTTCTCTCTGTATCCATAACTTGTTTTTTTGTTTTCTAGATTCCATATATAAGTGAGATCATACGGTATTTGTCTTTGTCTGACTTATTTCACGTAGCATAATGCCCTCAAGGTCCATTCATGTTGTCGCAAATGGCAAGATTTCATTTTTTTAATGACTGAATAATATTCCATTGTATATATGCACCCCATTTTCTTTATCCATTCATTTGTTAGTGGACACTTATGTTGTTTCCATATCTTGCCTCTTGTAAACAATGCTGCAATGAATACGTGGGTGCAGTTATCTTTTTTTTTTAACATCTTTATTGGAGTATAATTGCTTTACATTGTTGTGTTAGTTTCTGCTGTATAACAAAGTTTGAGTTAGTATTTTTTGTTTCCTTCAAATAAATACCCAGAAGTGGAATTGCTGGATCTATTTTTAATTTTTTGAGGATTTATCTTTTTTTTTTTTTTTTTTTTTTTTTTTTTTTTGCGTTACGCGGGCCTCTCACTGTTGTGGCCTCTCCCGTTGCGGAGGACAGGCTCCGGACGCGCAGGCTCAGCGGCCATGGCTCACGGGCCCAGCCGCTCCGCGGCATGTGGGATCCTCCCAGACCGGGGCACGAACCCGTGTCCCCTGCATCGGCAGGCGGACTCCCAACCACTGCGCCACCAGGGAAGCCCCGAGGATTTATCTTTTTGCGGATCAATTTTTAACTTTTTGAGGAACCTCCATACTGTTTTCCTCAGTGACTGCACACATTTACTTTCTGACCAACAGTGCCCAATCTTCATTTTTGGAGACCACACTTTGAGAACAACTGGTTTAATCTTACATCCAAGGCAGGCAGGATATTCTCCTTGCTGGGGCACTTGTTAGTGTTTTTGTTGTTGTGCTTGTAGTTTTCTTTTATTTCTTTCTATTCTTTTTTTTTTTTTTTCTGGTGATCATAGGAATTCCTTTGCACCTAGTTTTTTGGATGATGTCGTGTGTTTGTGTGTTATGTATGTGTTTGCTATTGCTTTTATATGATTAAAAATAAAATCTCCTCTCATCCCAGATAACTTCTTCACTAGGGTAGAAGAGAAACAAAACAGTTTTGTCACTGAGTAAGCGTTAAACCAGAATGTGATGCACATCTGCTAAGAGATTGCAAAGACAGAAATCTTACGTATTTATGCAGATAAGCAGATACAATCCATTATATACACGTTCTCAAGATAAACAGTAACTAGCCCTGAAGTTAGAGTACCTGATAAAACCATTTGTTATACACAGTTTATCTTAAATTCACCTGATAATTAGAGTGGCCATCTGTGTTTGCTAATTTGCTTCATCCAAAGGAAAAACAAAATTCTCGTATCCTTTGTGGCAGGAGGTAATTTTGCACTTTGGAGTGAGGAGCCTGAGGAATCTGCTGAAGGTCCCTACCTTCCCACAGAAAAGGGGGTTTAGGGGCACCATCTCCCTTGATGATTACATTTCAACAGGATGACTCCCAGGTCTTTGAGAAAGACATTCCTGGGTTGTAAAACTGTCAAGAGTCTTATTTAAATTTTAAAAAGATTTATGCATTTTAAAGAGAGAGAAAGAATTTACAAGTTTTCTAAATAAAATCCTCTAAGAAACGGGAGGGGAGGGTAAGTCTCTTATTTTCAATAGGGAGAATTTAAGATATTATTTTAAATTTGTACTTGATTTGTAGTTATGCTATCCTGTTTGCTGTTTTTAGGGAAGAATTTGGTCGTGTTACAAACTATTCTCATTTTGTGTGTGCCTTCTAAATTAAAAAAAAGTTAATTTTGATTTTTTTATGGCTTATTTAATTGCTTGTTCATCTTTATTTTCTTTTTTTGCATTTGCTTTGTTTTAATTACACAAATAAGATGTAATATACTTTCAAAATTCTGTGAATTTTGAAAACAATTGTTATCACTGCACACTGATAAGAATTACTCAAATAAAAATTCTTGACAACACCAATTGCTGGCAAAGATGTGGTGCAAATGGAAATCTCATTCATTACTGGTGTTGACCTAAAACAATAAAACAGCCAGTTATTTTACAAGCAACATCGGTCTATTCAGGAACAGCAAAGAATTGCGATTTGAGACACGTAAATCTATGGCAAACCACAGGAAGTCCAGAGAACAAAAGTAGAGAAAAAGTTCTTTTATAGAGGCGAAGGGAGAGTTGAGAGAGGCTGTTATAACCAGTTTGTGGGAGGAAACTGGGAGTTTGAAGTGGCTTTTCATTGGCTGAATAGTGACAGTCTTTCATTGGCTGGGCTATAGCCAGGCAAGGAGAAATTCCTTTTTCCTCCTGCTGGGTAGTTAAGTATTAACCTTCTTCCTGTTGGTAATGCAATTGAGGTTGAGTGGTAGAGTGTGAGAGCTCCCCCTTCTGAATTCCCGACTCCATTTTATCAATACATGAGGCTTCCATTGATTAATTTTCAGGGGTGGAAATGCAAAATGGCACAGTCACTTTGCAAAATGGTTTTCAGTTTCCTTTAAAGTTAAACATACATTTACCGTAGAACCTAGCAGTCTTACACCTGGGTATTTACCTTAGTGAAATGAAAACTTATGATCGCACAAAAATCTGTAAACAAATGTTTATAGAAACTTTATTTGTGTTAGCCAAAAAACCGGAAAGAAGCCAATGTCCTTCAGTGGGTGAAAGGTTAAAAAACCAGTGCCGTATCCCTAGAATACAATACTATTCAGCAGTAAACAGGAATGTGTTATTGACGTGTTTGGAAACTTGAATGAATCTTAAAGACATGTTAAATGAGAGAAGCCAGCCATTTATGTGATATTCTCAGAAAAGGCAAAAGTAGAGTGATTGTGGTGTGCTCCAAGGACAAAGAACAAGATAAAGGGCCAATATTGCTGGAACAAAGAGTTACAGGACTCCTATCACTCTGTCACAGTGTGACCACTGTAATGTCCCAGAGCTCACCCAAGCCGCATGCCCTGTCCCGTTCCCATCCCATATGAGGAAAGAGATTTGCCTCGTTTTTCTCCCGCTCAGTACACTGAAAGTATACATACTCTGCCCAGTCAGCAGATGACTTACTGTTTCCCTGGCTATAAAAACCGACAAGCAACCCATGCTCATTGTCGACTCTCCCTGGCTACCAGGAAGTCAGCCTGCTGTTCTTGCAGCGACCCTTCTCTTTAATAAATTCTATCTTTCTTACATTCTGCCTTGTGTCTGGAAATTCTTTTTCAGCCTGTGCTCGGGCCACGACAGTGATGAAAAATACATCATTGGTTACCAGGAATTATGGTGCAACGAGAATTTGAATACAAAGGGGTACTTTTAGGATGATGAAACAATGTTCTGTTTGTGGTGGTGGTTACATGAATCTAAAGATGTTAAAAGTCATAGAACTGTACACTGGAAGAAAAAAAGCCAAATTTACTCTATGATATTAACAAATTATAAAAAGTAAATAATAGTATCATCCTGTACTTATGTGTTCTTCAGCTTCCTTTTAAAAATTTAATATGTCCAAGAGCACAAATGTAGATCTCCATTATTATTATTTTTTAATTTTATTATTTTTTTTGCAGTACGCGGGCCTCTCACTGTTGTGGCCTCTCCCGTTGCGGAGCACAGGCTCCGGACACGCAGGCTCAGCATCCATGGCTCACGGACCCAGCCGCTCTGTGGCATGTGGGATCTTCCCGGACCGGGGCACGAACCCGTGTCCCCCTGCATCGGCAGGCGGACTCTCAACCACTGCGCCACCAGGGAAGCCCAGATCTTCATTATTTTTTTCTAATTTTACATAACTTCACATATATGAACATACAGTGGTTTAGTTAAACCCTATTGATGGACATTTATTTTATTTTTCCCATATTTTTCCTTTTACAAACAAAATGGGAGTGATTATATCTTGTTACTTCAAATCGCTCTTCTATTTGTGGTTATGCCATCAATTCAATACACATTTTACCTACTTATATTAGGTAAAATACTTAAATAATTTCAAAGTCAAATCTTAAAAACAGGATATATTCAGAGAAGTCTAGCTTTTTAAAAAAACCTCTCCCTTCTCTCTTGTTTCTTCCTCCTCCCATAGATGTGCATTTAAAATTTTTCCTTCCTTTTAAAAATAGATGTATCTAGTGCTTTTGTTTCTGTCTCCCCTCCCCTCCATCACTCTCTTCTCAATTTGAAGGATTTCAGGTTACTTAAGGTTACTGAAGCCAGAAACAAGAGAGCAGCAAAAGCCAGAGGCAAGAACTTCATGCCTGAAGGATGGAGACGTGCCTGGGGAGAGTGCAGTGGGGTGGATGGGACAGCTACCTGTGTCACTTGCCTGGAGCTCCAACCTTTATTAGACTTCAAATGAGATCAGAAATTAGGCAGTGGGCAGATGATAAAGCAGAAAGCTCTGCCATCAGGGCAAACAGATTTGGTTAGACTGTCTAATTGGCTACTGCATAAATTTACCGAGTATTCACAGAACATCTAGGAGACTAGCCCCAGTCTTTGAATATACGCTTTCTGGCTACCGTTGGCAAAGGTGAGGCAAAACAGGGACAGCTGTGTACTGTTCCTGTGATTTTAAGTTGATACAATATATTTTGGAGACCAGTTTTTTGATAAATATCCAATCTCCAAAACAAATTAAACAAAACAAAACTATGCTTGCCATTTTCAGAATTCACACACATAGAATAAATAAATCATGAAATAAATAAATCATAAAGGTGTAAGTACTATATTTTCTTCTTAGCATTACTCATAATGAGTATGTGAAAGTCTTAATGCCCATCAATAGAGACTTTGTTAATTTATGACACATGGCACATTAGAATCCCATGCAACTTTAAGCAATGGTGATAACTGAGGATTTGTGACATAAAAAGCTCTCAGTGATATATTAGTGTAAAAGGAAAATTATGAGAAAATATATATAGTATGATATAGTCTTTGTTACACACAGACACAGACACACACAGACACACACACACAGACACACACACACACACACACACACACACACATATATCTGAAAAGATATATACCAAAAATTTTAAGGGTTTTTATCTTTGAGGAGGATTATTTGTGATTTTATTTTATTTTCCATAATTTTATGTTTCATCTAAATGTTATAAAATGGCTACGTGTAACTTCACAATAAGAAAAAAATTGAGCTATTTCCATGTAGGAAAAACATCTGTTTTGAAAAGTTCTTTTTTTTTTTAGCATTTATTTCTGGCTCATAAGTTTTTGTTTCTTCTTTTTTAAAAAATGTTAAATTTATTATTTATTTAGGCTGTGTCAGGTCTTAGTTGTGGCACGTGGGATCTCTTTAGTTGCTGCGTGTGGGCTTCTTAGTTGTGGCACGCATGCAGGATCTAGTTTCCCAACCAGGGATTGAACCTGGGTTCCCTGTATTGGGAGCGTGGAGTCTTACCCACTGGACCACCAGGGAGGTCCCCTGTTTTGAAATAAATATATTCACACAGGAATATTTGTTTTCTTTCTTCACTAACACAAGATTGATTGGATTCAAATCAGATTCACAGGAATCAGAGATCTTTCTCAAATTAAACTTTGGTAATAATTTCAAGGATACAAGTAATTATGAAGCACAGTTAAGACAGGCACAAGTTTGGGGTGTCCACACCACTTCTCAGGTCCTTTTCTTGCCTAATTAGAATGAGCTGTGGATTGGGTTTAACGTTAGAGATCTCTGTCTGAGTGATGCATGTGAGTACAAAATGGGAGCTATTTCAATGAGAAACTTCTCCATTTTATTCTCTGAAAATTACGTAGTATGAAAAATACATGACATTTTTTCAAGGAGCCATGCCCTGTAATCCATAGATTCCAGGTTTTGTTTACCAGAAACAATGTTAGATGGAGCAGATGCATTCTGCTAGATAAAGATTATGCTACTAGTTAACACAGTTTAGTGAGTTTCTGGAGTTAGCATGTTTATAAGGGAAATCTGATGCAGTCAATTTTGTTTTCTTCTTTCCTTCCAGAAGCATCCCTGGTAAATGGAGAGAACTGATTATAAGACTGTTGTTTCTTTCCCATTTCTTAAAATGAAAGCATTGAGATATCAAAGAGATGTCATCACTGAATTTATGACTTACAAAGATTGTGTGTTTTTCTTTTTGAATTTTATTTTATTTATTTATTTTTTATACAGCAGGTTCTTATTAGTTATCTATTTTATACATATTAGTGTATATATGTTAATCCCAATTTTTCAAGAGTGTGTGTTTCTTAATGGGAATTTTTAGCACTTTCATTTCATAACTCCTATTCTGTACCCTAATTCCATGTTTCCTAAATTCCTTTTACAGTGTGGTGGCCAGAAATGAATGCAATAATCCAAGGGTGAACTAACGAGGTCACTTAAGTTCGGCAATTGCAGGAGCTGTTGAAGTCCTTTAGGATTATGGAGTCTTTTAGGAAAGCCATATTCATTCCTCCCCCTCCTTATACTGGGTCACTAATAGATGTAATAATCAAGACTTATATAGCTTCTTCCACATCATTTCTCAAAGTATGAAATGAGGTTATCCATGTAGATGCCTTATTATAGAACTGGCAGTGGGTACATGCTCCAAAGCTGTCGCCACTGGGAGCCAAGGTAGCATGGCAGCTATGTGTAGGGGCTCTGATGTTAGAAAGACAAGAATTCAAGTCCTGGGTGTACAACTTATCTGTGACCTTCAGCAGTTTAACTTACACCTCAGTTGTTTTATTTGTGTATAGCGTTGTTTTAAGGACTAAACGAGATAATACGTTCAAAGCCCTCAGTACTGTACCTGGCACCTGAAAATGCTCTATCACTCTTAAATATTCTCATTATTAATATTGCTTCTCTATAGGTCTTCCTCCAGGTTGCTATTCTTTCTTTAATATCCTTTGGTATTGTCACAGAGCACTTATTAATTCAATGGATTGCCTTTGAACTGAGCGTCTATTAATTGATCTTGTTCACCAGGATCAATTTTCAATTCTCAGGTTCTCTGAGAGTTAGACTGCATCATCAGTAAGCCCTGGATACATGGAATTGAGAGTTATGAGGTGGTTTTGCCACAGATGCACAGAATCTCTAGAGCCAAAGTGATCTTACCATTAGCATCAAATGGTACTTTTGTCATAATTATGCGTTAGTTTCTTCAACTGTGCTCAAAAGTTCAAAAGCTAAGAAAAGGTTTCTCTTCCCAGAGTCAAGACAGGGAGAGCATCCAACAGTATCGATGGCTCCTGGTCATGCAGTTCTTAAGCAGCTTGTTTTCACCTAGTAGAGACTATTGTGCGCTCTCATTATCTTGTCTTAAATTTTTCCCATAATTTGAATCCACAGGAAGCTTGACAATCTTATCATTTCACAGGATATCACACATGTCCACAGGGTGGGCACCAGACCTGATGAAGAGAAAGTAGGTGATACTCTAGTTACCTGCTGGATATAAGCCAAAAGATGCAGCAGAAACTCCACGAAAAGGATGGAGGCTTCCATTTTAGCAGAGTTGCTGTAGATCCAAAGAGGAAGACAATCTGCTCCTCCTGCACGCTTACGTGCTAGCTAGCTCAGCCTTTTTGAATTTTTGAGGCATGTCGAGAGTGTTCTCTGGTCTCTGTCTTCAAGATTTTACTGGGGCCAAGAGCAGCAAAAGCTTTCCAGCTGGTCCAGGCTGCAGTGCAAGCTAATTTTTCACTTGGTATCCATCCCTCTCACTCCCACCAATTAAAAAAAAAATTCCAGCTATTGAATTAGTCACTTTCCTCCATTCATGACACAGAATCATTGTATTGTATGTCTTTCTTCTTCTTCTTCTTCTTATTATTATTATTATTATTTTCGGTTCACGGGCCTCTCACTGTTGTGGCCTCTCCCGTTGCGGAGCACAGGCTCCGGATGCGCAGGCTCAGCGGCCATGGCTCACGGGTCCAGCCGCTCCGAAGCATGTGGGATCCTCCCAGACCGGGGCACAAACCCGTGTCCCCTGCATCGGCAGGCAGACTCTCAACCACTGCGCCACCAGGGAAGCCCATCTCTTTATTTTTTAAACAAGTATACACCACAATGTTTCAAGTAAGGTGAATGCCATGAATATGAAACTTGCAGTCTGCAGTATCTAGAATCCAGGGGAAGTGAATTAGACAGAAGTGATAGTTATTCTAATTAAACAGTCAGGTAACATCATGACAAGTTGGTCTGCAGCATTTCAGTTTCTTTTTCTTAAAGATTAGAGGTCCCATGTGGTCTCTAGTCTCTTATTTATTTATTTATTTTTGACTGTTCCACGTGGCTCGTGTGATCTTAGTTTCCCAACCAGGGATTGAACCTGGGCCCTAGGCAGTGAAAGCACTGAGTCCTAACCACTGGACTTCTGGGGAATTCCCTCTAGTCTCTTTGTTGTGTTTTATGTGAGACACATCACAGAATGGGAAATTTTCAGATCTCCAATAATGGCAGTTCACACCTTTATTTTCTAAATCCTCAAGCTAAAACATGTACTGTCTTGAAGTTGTCTTTCTGGATATGAAGGCTTACCATAGATTTGCTGCAGTGATCTTAACATAAAATCTTTTGTAAGACAGATGACCAATTGCAGCTGTCCCAGCAGCAATGATAACTGCTGTGATCCATTCAACTCATATGCTGGAATTAGAAGTCAGACTTATGGTGCTGTCACTTGCAAAGTATGACACTAGGCACAAATGGACTCCTCTATTTTCCCTCTAAAATAGCAACTTTGGGTATTTATTAGTAAATTCAAACCCAGTTTGTGTGCAAAAATTCAAATTATTTGACAATGATTAAATAATCATTCCATGCTTGTTGTCTTTTAGTATGCATTCCATGGCTTTTATTCTCAGAGTTTACAATAAACAGTCACATCTGACTATAACTTTATATAAACTGATATCTTGGGTTTGAGTATCCAAATCCTACTAAGGTTGCTCAGTTTTCCTTACTGACAAACCCAGAATGAAGGCAGAGAAGTCTTGGAGTGTTTTAAGAGGAATGTGTTGTTCCTACCTCTTTATATCCAGAGCTCAGAAAGAAGGAGAAAAAGGATATCATCTCCTTTATGACTCACTGATTAGTCTGCTCTGGCTGCTAAAGAAAAATACCATAGCTTGGGTGGCTTTAACAACAGAAATGTATTTTCTCACAGTTCTGGAGGCTGGAAGTTTAAGATCAAAGTGTTGCCAGGTTTGGTTTCCCCTGGGGTCTCCTCCTTGGCTTGTAGATAGTCTTACATGGTCGTTCCTCTGTGCGTGTGCACACTTCATGGCCCTTCCTCTTCTTATAAGGGCACTAGTAATATTGGATTAGGGCCCAACCATATTACCTCATTTAAATTTAATTACTTCTTCAAAGGTCTTTTCTCTTAGTATAGTCACATTGGGGGTTAGGGCTTCAACATATGAATTTTTGAAGGACACGATTCAGTCCATAACATGGTCCTTCGAACATTTAGTGTGTTGTCAAAGGAGGTAGATAATGTCTGTCTTCCACGGGAACTGGCCAGGCCAGAAAAGTCTCTGGCTCTCTGAGTAGATGATTAGAGAGCAGGGAAGTCAGCCATGATGCTGTTTCCTGCTCAAAGTTTTCTCCACTCAGTTGGGTACAGGCTGGAGCCTAGATAAGCAGGGTCAGCTGCTGTGTGCCTCCCTTGTCCTCCAGGACCATCCGTTCCCCTTCCTACTTTCTGAGCCTCAGATATTGACAGAGTCCTTTTACTTTAATTAATATTTTTCTGGACATTATCTCCAGCTCCCAAATTGTAATCTGTAGTTTTGTGTTCTCCCATTATCTTAGGTTTTTTATAGTCAGCTGGATCTGTATATACTTATCATAGTCTCAAGCTTTATAATTTTTACAAGTGACAGTTCATGTTCATAAACAGTATTTTCAAAGTAGTTTTGGACTGGAAATTGGGCTATTGTAAGTGATGTGGGTAGTAAAAGGAAGGTCTTCTAATAAGTTAAGGTTCCCTCTCAAACCCTCTTTTCCTATTAGTCCTACCCTGTATTCTCGCCTGCCATAAAAGGAGCAACTTCATCCTTACATATGGGATTAACCTGCTACCTGGCAAAGTAGGAAGGATTCAACTTCATACATAGTTCGGGGTAAGGAAGCAGTTTACTGATTGATTGACTGATTGATTGATTGATGGTTCACTGTAAAGTGCTCTATAGAAGCAGTGCTAGCTAGTGGAATGTTCATGGGCTTCTAATCTGATCAGTCTGGGTTTGAAGATTATCTCTGAGAAGTTAAAAAATTCAGAGTCACATAGCCCCTGAATAGTAGGGTTTTGGGGCATCACTGGATGTGTCAGGGTGAATCTTAACCTTGTTGAGTAGTGGAGTCTGGGGATTGTACTAGGATGTGCTATGGTGAATCCCAGGGGAGAACTTGCAGTCATGGTGGGGCTCCCAAGGCTTAGAAAAAGACTCCTCTCTGCCTTTAAAATAGAAAATAAGATGTTTTCACCAAGAATATTAATGAATAATTGCAAGGGTGGTCATTTCTGGCTTCTCTGTATTTTTTTTTTTTTTTTTTTTTGCAGTACGTGGGCCTCTCACTGTTGTGGCCTCTCCCATTGCGGAGCACAGGCTCCGGATGCACAGGCTCAGCAGCCATAGCTCACGGGCCCAGCCGCTCCGTGGCATGTGGGGTCTTCCTGGACCGGGGAACGAACCAGTGTCCCCTGCATCGGCAAGCAGACTCTCAACCACTGCGCCACCAGGAAACTGTGGCTTCTCTGTATTGAAGACTGGTCAATTCTGTCTGGGAAATGTAACATTTACTCTGACTGGGCTTGGCTCAAGCTAACATTAGGAGGGTTCTACTACTGTAATGAAAGGGGAGGACAGTTATTGGAGACTTACCATAGTTGTGGTTGTGGGATTTCTCTAAGGAAAAGGATATTCTCCAGTATCATTCATCCTGAGAAGAGAAGGGTGAGTTCTATGATAGGAAATGAGGACTCAAAAGAAGCCCTTAAACTTAGGTGAGAAAGAAACTTTCTATTCTTTCTGTGAGTGGAAAATGAAGAGGGCACTCCAATTATGAGAAGATAAGCTGGACTTTGAAGAGTTTGGCAAATAGCTGTAGCAGGGAGAAAATCTAACACTCATAAGATATACCTGGGGTTGTTCTGGGAACACGTATTTAGCAGGAGTTCAAATTATTCTTTGTGTGGAAACTCTTTTATTGTTGTACAAACAGTTTGAGACACATATCTTAAAAAGTTGCACTCTAGTATCACTGTGGGGCATTGTGGGAAAATCTTTGTCTTCCTTAGGGTGAAATTGTAGTAAAGAACCAGTAGGTTAAGGAAAGGTGGTCTTTAAATTGAAGGAGGTGATGTGTAGCAGAGAGGAATATGTTAAAAAAAACTGGGCTAGTGGTCCATACCATTGTAATTTGAGCAATAAAATGAAGTGTGTCCTGGGATATAAAGAAGCAGATTCTGGAATATAATACATAATGTTTACATCTCCATTTTATAAACAAATGCTCATATGTGGATAAGTGATTTGTTCAAGGCCACACAGCTAAAAAGTGCCAGACCCAGAATGTTAGCCCAGGAGAGCACTGGATATGTATTTCTATACTCTTAGATTCTGTACCACAGCCCTCAGAGATATGGCTGTCTTCTCTAGATCAGCATCATCACATTTGTCTAATAGCCCTAGAGCTACTTGTGCCCTCAAACTCTCTAACCTAGTGTTGTCCAATATGGTAGCCACTAGCTGCATGGGGCTACTGAGCACTTGAAATGGCTAGTATGATGCAATATGCTGTAATAGTAATATACATATGAGATTTCAAAGACATAGTACAATAAAAGAATGCAAATCTCTTAGATAATTTTTACATTAATTGCACATTGAAATGATAATGTTTTGGATTTACTGCATTAAGTAAAATTTATTATTAATATTCATTTCACCTATTTATTTTTACATTTAAAAAACATCTTTATTGGGGTATAATTGCTTTACAATCTTTATTGGAGTTAGTTTCTGCTGTATGACAAAGTGAATCAGCTTGAGTTTATTTTTATGTATGGTATTAGGAAGTGTTCTAATTTCATTCTTTTACATGTAGCTGTCCAGTTTCCCCAGCACCAGTTATTGATGAGGCTGTCTTTTCTCCATTGTATATTCTTGCCTCCTTTATCAAAGATAAGGTAACTACATGTGTGTGGGTTTATCTCTGGGCTTTCTATCCTGTTCCATTGATCTATATTTCTGTTTTTGTACCAGTACCATACTGTCTTGATTACTGTACTTTTGTAGTATTATCTGAAGTTAGGGAGCCTGATTCCTCCAGCTCCATTTTTCTTTTTCAAGATTGCTTTGGCTATTTGGAGTCTTTTGTGTTTCCATACAAATTGTAAAATTTTTTTGTTCTAGTTCTGTGAAAAATGCCCTTGGTAATTTGATAAGGATTGCACTGAATTTGTAGATTGCTTTGGGTAGTATAGTCATTTTCACAGTGTTGATTCTTCCAATCCAAGAACATGGTATATCTCTCCATCTGTTTGTGTGATCTTTAATTTCTTTCCTCAGTGTCTTATAGTTTTCTGCGTACAGGTCTTTTGTCTCCTTAGGTAGGTTTATTCCTAGGTATTTTATTCTTTTTGTTGCAGTGGTAAATGGGAGGGTTTAATTAATTTCTCTTTCAGATTTTTCATCATTCCTAGTATATAGGAATGCAAGAGATTTTTGTGCATTCATTTTGTACACTGCTACTTTACCAAATTCATTGATTAACTCTAGTAGTTTTCTGGTGGCATCTTTAGGATTCTCTATGTACAGTATCATGTCGTCTGCAAACAGTGACAGGTTTACTTCTTCTTTTCCAATTTGGATTCCTTCTAGTTCTTTTTCTTGTCTGATTGCTGTGGCTCAAACTTCCAAAACTATGTTGAATAATGGTGGTGCGAGTGGGCATTGTTGTCTTGTTCCTGATTTTAGAGGAAATGGTTTCAGTTTTTCACCATTGAGAACAATGTTGGCTGTGGGTTTGTCATATATGGCCTTTATTATGTTGAGGTAAGTTCCCTCTATGCCTTCTTTCTGGAGAGTTTTTTTTTTTAATCATAAATGCGTGTTGAATTTTGTCAAAAGCTTTTTCTGCATCTACTGAGATTATCATATGGTTTTTAATCCTTCAGTTTGTTAATATGGTGTATCACATTGATTGATTTGCATATACTGAAGAATCCTTGCATTCCTGGGATAAATCTCACTTGATCATGGTGTATGATCCTTTTAATGAGCTGTTGGATTTTGTCTGCTAGTATTTTGTTGAGGATTTTTGCATCTATGTTTATCAGTGATATTGGTCTGTAGTTTTCTTTTTTTGTGGCATCTTTGTCTGGTTTTGGTATCAGGGTGATGGTGGCCTCATAGAATGAGTTTTGGAGTGTTCCTCCCTCTGATATATTTTGGAAGAGTTTGAGAAAGATAAGCATTAGCTCTTCTCTAAATGTTTGATAGAATTCACCCATGAAGCTATCTGGTCCTGTGCTTTTGTTTGTTGGAATATTTTTAACCACAGTTTCAATTCCAGTGCTTGTGATTTGTCTGTTTATATTTTCTATTTCTTCCTGGTTCAGTCTTGGAAGGTTTTGCTTTTCTAAGAATTTGTCCATTTCTTCCAGGTTGTCCATTTTATTGGCATATAGTTGCTTGTAGTAATCTCTCATGATTCTTTGTATTTCTGCAGTGTCAGTTGTTACTTCTCCTTTTTCATTTCTAATTCTGTTGATTTGAGTCTTCTCCTTTTTTTTCTTGATGAGTCTGGCTAGTGGTTTATCAATTTTGTTTATCTTCTCAGAGAATCAGCTTTTAGATTTATTGATCTTTGCTATTATTTTCTTTATTTCTTTTTCATTTTTTTCTGATTTGAACTTGATGATTTCTTTCCTTCTGCTAACTGTGGGGTTTTTTTTGTTCTTCTTTCTCTAATTGTTTTAGGTGTAAAGTTAGGTTGTTTATTTGAGATGTTTGTTGTTTCTTCAGGTAGGATTGTATTGCTATAAACTTCCCTCTTAGAACTGCTTTTGCTGCATCCCATAGGTTTTGGATCATCGTGTTTTCATTGTCATTTGTCTCTAGGTATTTTTTGATTTCCTCTTTGATTTCTTCAGTGATTTCTTGGTTATATAGTAGTGTATTGTTTAGCCTCCATGTGTTTGTATTTTTTACAGATTTTTTTCCTGTAATTGATATCTAGTCTCATAGAATTGCAGTCAGAAAAGATACTTGATACAATTTCAATTTTCTTAAATTTACCAGTGCTTGATTTGTGACCCAACATATGATCTATCCTTGAGAATTTTCCATAAGCACTTGAGAAGAAAATGTATTCTGTTGTTTTCAGATGGAATGTCCTATAAATATCAATTAAATCCATCTTGTTTAATGTGTCATTTAAAGCTTATGTTTCCTTATTTATTTTCATTTTGGATGATCTGTCCATTGGTGAAAGTGGGGTGTAAAAGTCCCCTACTATGATTGTGTTACTGTCAATTTCCCCTTTTATGGCTGTTAGCATTTACCTTATATATTGAAGTGCTCCTATGTTGGGTGTATAAATATTTACAATTGTTATATATTCTTGGATTGATCCCTTGATCATTATGTAGTGTCCTTCTTTGTCTGTGGTAATAGTCTTTATTTTAAAGGCTATTTGGTCTGATATGAGAATTGCTACTCCAGCTTTCTTTTGATTTCCATTTGCATGGAATATCTTTTTCCATATCCTCGCTTTCAGTCTATATGTGTCCCTAGGTCTGAAGTGGGTCTCTTGTAGACAGCATATATACAGGTCTTGTTTTTGTATCGATTCAACCTGTCTATGCCTTTTGGTTGGAGCTTCTAATCTGTTTACATTTAAGGTAATTATTGATATGTATGTTCTTTTTACCATTTTCTTAATTGTTTTGGGTTTGTCATTGTAGGTCTTTTTCTTCTCTTGTGTTTCCTGCCTAGAGAAGTTCCTTTAGCATTTGTTGTAAAGCTAGTTTGGTGGTGCTGAATTCTCTTAGCTTTTTCTTGCCTGTAATGGTTTTAATTTCTCCATCGAATCTGAATGAGATCCTTGCTGGGTAGAGTAATCCTGGTTGTAAGTTTTTCCTATAAAAGTGAAAGCATCACTTTAAATATGTCCTGCCACTCCCTTCTGGCTTGCAGAGTTTCTGCTGAAAGATCAGCTGTTAACCTTATGGGGATTCCTTTGTATGTTATTTGTTGTTTTTCCCTTGCTGCTTTTAATATTTTTCTTTGTATTTAATTTTTGATAGTTTGATTAATATGTGTCTTGGCGTGTTTCTCCTTGGATTTATCTTGTATGGGGCTCTCTGCATTTCCTGCACTTGATTGACTATTTCCTTTCTGGTGGGTGCAGCTGGATATTGTGTTTCTGGTGGGCAGGGCTGCGTCTGGTAGGGCAATATTTTTTAAAGCATTTAAAAATGCTTTTTAGCTTTTCAGACCCTATTTTTACATTTTTTAATGTGGCTACTAGAAAATTAAAAGTTACCTACATGATTTGCATCTGTGGTCTGTATCCTGTATCTATTGGAAGCATCGCTCTACCTATTTCCTCTTGTCTCACTGGGAATCATGTTGAAAATGCCTTGTCTCAGAGATAGAAGTCATATATCTTCTCCTTTCCCCTCTTCCCTCCTCTCATTCCCCCATAATTTTATCTTAAGTGGGCTCATGAATTTAGGTTATGTTCTTCTGTGGAGAAGGTAGACTTGCTCTCCCCACATTCTATTTTGTATATGTTTCTTTCTGTGGGAAAAATCTATGAAAAAAGAAAGTATGTCTGCTGTTTTCATTCCTGTTGCCCCAAGAAAAGCACATAATATGAGAACCATAAATCTTCATTACAGAGGTTTATTTTGGGCCATCAATGGGCCAAATTCAATGTTGTAGTCAGCATTCCTGGTGCTTGCTTTCTCCTGGGCATGTAAACTAAAATTCTATCTCTTTCTAGCTCTATATCCTCTGTGAGACTCCTGAGAGAATGATAACATTATGTAAACTGTGGGTGCTTAAACAGTATTTATTGAATGACTGATGATAAAGGAAACAGTTCTATGTCTCAGTTTATAGACAGCAAAGATAAAGAGGACCTTGGTGTTTTAAAGGAAAGACCCACATCCCTGCTCATCTGCTTCTTCCAGCTCCAGTCATGTTGTCGGCAGTGTCTATGGTGGTGGCGCTGGTGGTGGGGAGTCAGTGGCTGAATCTCTTCTTTTTTTGGTGTCACTCTTGGTAGAAGTAGCAGTGTGTATTATCTTTCCTGCAATCATGGGGTTAGTGGTGGCAGACTTCACAGTGGTGACATTTGGGATGATGCTGGTGTTGATGTTAGCAAAAGGGTTGACACTTTTGAATTTGGGCAGAAGAGCTAAAATATGATTTTTTATTTGCATCACAACACTAAAATTCTTGGTAATTTTTGGCACTTCCTGAGAGTCCTCTTCAAGTGTGCGGAGCATTTCATTTTGTATGTAGCTTTTTATCAATTGAACCACTTTTGGTCCAATACAACATTTTTTCTTTTTGCATTTATCTACCTCTTTTTCATCCATGGCACAGTGGTCTTTGCATCTCCCAAAACCCATTACACATCTTCCCAAGCCAAAGTATTCTGCACAAAGAAAAGAGAAAACGAAAGTGCTAAGGTTAATAACTAGATATGATGTTAAAATTGCTGGAGTAAGAGGGATAGAGGCAGAGGGAGTTTGTTAATGCTAAATTTTAAGTACAGTGGTTAGGGATGTTGGTGGAGGCAACTGGCAGGCCAAGAGAGTCTTTGTGCACCTCTGAAATCCAAAATAAATCTCTAGTCTCCTTTCATTGAATAATTTAAAACATCTAAAGAAGAAAAGGGAATGAAATTATTTGCTTCAGGGTAAGATTTTAGACCTCTAATCGTAGACACTTGTAGAATATCACTATATCTCCCTATGATCCTAGGAAATACCAACAAGAGTAAAATCTATCATAAAACTAATTCAAGAAAGAATTTCAAAAGAGAATCAATGGACTTTCAGAAGTTCTTGGTTCTTGCCAAACTCAGTGTTCCATGACCTCACTCTCCTTGACAATCGTTTGACCTGTGGTTCCTGGGGCATGGTGTTCTATCATTTTCAGCCTCTCTGGACACTATGTCCCTCAGAGGTCTTATTTATTATCATAGCCTTAACCTCATCTCTATGAAGATAACCCCCACATTGTTATCTATATCTCTGAATTCCCTGCTTAGAGTAGTACCTCATCTTCATCTGCTGGATGATTTTTCCATCCCATTGTTCCATTTATTTCTCTTTTCCAAATCAAGAAGCTTCTCCCTCACTCAACAATTCAACTGATTTTCTATAAAGCACAAGAGATTTATGTAGCACCTAATGTTCACATACATTTCAATATTGTTTCTCACCGAAGTCAACACTGTAAAATTCTTGTATTTTAAGCAGCTACACTGATTAACCCTACTATCTTATGTGGAATTTGAGGCTCAAGTTTGACTTTACCCAAGATGACACAGGCATACTGGCTTATATTATAGCCCTTCTCTTAAGGTCCCAAGATAAAAAACAAAAAAAGAAACATCTTTGACTCTTTTTCTTTCCCTTCCTAAACCCATTGCCAATTTAATATCTGGATGATTCTTGTATTTTGAAACAAGTCTCAATGTTTCTATCTTCTTTTCAAAAAACAGTGGCCAATGCTCTAATTCAGGTTTTTGCCATGATGTGTTCCTAGATGCTCCTATGGGTAATTTGGGATTTCTAATAAAACAAAGCTGAGAGAAGGAATGAAATTCTATAAAAATCTGAAAAATTTGAGATGGAGAACATAGACCTGTTTACTGGATCCTGAGCGGAGATTTTCTGAGTGTAAAGGTAAGGATTTCCTCCTTATTATACCAAGGTACAAACTGATAGGAACCTTTACTTCAAGAGATGACTTAAATTAGAAAAAGAGCAAAAATGAGGTAGGCTTGGCATGAGTCCCAGATGACAACTATTAGAGGGCAGGAAGGCAGTTTTATATGCTGGATAATTTCTGAGTACACAAACAACACCCTACTTTCTCTGTAGCTTCCTGTGTTTACCCATCAGACACAGTCTGGGATTGGAGCCTATGGGGATATGTGGGGGATGGTGTATGACTGATGCAATACATAAACTTTTCAGCCATATCTTGGGCATCTCATTTTTTAGCTTCTCTTTGGGTTCCCATTATTACGGACAGACAAATCCCTGCTTCCTCAAACCGCTCCCTCTTAAACCTAGGATTTCACATTACCTGTGTTCACCTGGTACTGTAGCATGAGGCTGGCAAAGATAGGAAAAAGGAGCTTCATGGCTGGGTGCAAGAGAAGAAGCCTTGGATCTGGGTTCGTGTTCTTGAGCTCCAGCCTTTATTGGCATCTTCATGGCCTTAGGCTATGAGCAGTAAAGTGCAGCCAAATCTCACAGCAATTGTGTTTTCTATGATTCTGTTTGAGAATAGCCTTTCCTGAACACCTCATGCAAGAAATTTCCTGTTCTTGATCCTGGGGGGGAAATAGAAGACACATAAGATATGAAAGAAAATCCAAACTCTTTACACCTTTCCTTCTTAAGGTTTATTCAGGGCAAGAATAATACATCTGCTTCACTATTTGTGAGCCTAGTTTTGCCTAAGGCATTTAGTGTATGAGATTCAGAAGAGCAGAACTTGCTATAAGCATAGATGACTGGAGGATAGAGACTCTGTCTTTTTTGTACTCTTGTTTCCAATGGCCAGTATGGGTACCGAATCAACATAAGAACTCAATATATGTTTGTTGAATAAGTTTGTGGGAGGCAGTTCTTGGCATGACTCTAACTTCTTAAAAAAACGAGATATAGGGCTTCCCTGGTGGCGCAGTGGTTGAGAGTCCGCCTGCCGATGCAGGGGACACGGGTTCGAGCCCCGGTCCGGGAAGATCCCACATGCCGTGGAGCAGCTGGGCTTGTGAGCCATGGTCGCTGAGTCTGCGCGTCTGGAGCCTGTGCTCTGCAGCGGGAGAGGCCACAACAGTGAGAGGCCAGCATATTGCAAAAACAAAACAAAATAAAACAAACAAACAAAAAAACGAGATATAATTAACGTATAACATTATATTAATTTCAAGTGTATATCATAAGGATTCAATATTTGTATATATCCTCAGAAGTGGAATTGCTGGATTATATGGTAGTTTTATTTTTTTGAGGAACCTCCATATTATTTGTATAGTGAATGAACCAATTTACATTCCTACCAACAGTGTACATAGGTTCCCTTTCCTCCTCACCTTTTACATCCTCGCCAACACCTAGCTCATCTTCTTGATGATAGACATTCTAACAAGTGTGAGGTGATATCTCATCATTGTTTTGATTTGCATTTTCCTGGTGATTAGTGCTGTTGTACATCTTTTTATGCACCTGTGGCCATCTGTATGTCTTCTTTGGAAAAATGTCTATTCAGATCCTCTGACGATTTTTTAATTGATTTTTTTTGCTATTGCATTGTATGAGTTCTTTATATGTTGATAATTCAGATATTAACCTCTTATCAGATATACGATTTGCAAACATTTTCTCCCATTTGGTAGGTTGCCTTTTCATTTTGTTGATGATATTCTTTGCTGTGCAGAAGTGTTGTAGTTTGTTGTACTCCCACCTGTTTATTTTTGCTTTTGTTAACTTTGCTTTTAGTGTCAAATCTAAAAAAATCATCGCCAAGACTGATATGAAGGAGCTTACTGCCTATATTTTCCTCATGGAGTTTGTTGGTTTTAGGTTTTACATTCAGGTCTTTAATCCATTTTGAGTTAATTTTTGTATATGATGTAAGATAATGGTCCAGTTTCATTCTTTTGCATGTTGCTGCACAGTTTTCTCAATACCATCAATTAAAGAGGATGTCCTTTCCCCATTATATATTCTTGGCTCTGCTGTTGTAAATTAATTGACCATATATGTGTGGTTTTATTTCTGGGCTCACTATTCTTTCTGTTCAATTGATCTACATGTCTGTTTTTATGCCAATGCAGTACTGTTATGATCACTATAGATTTGTAATGTATTTTGAAATCAGGGAGTGTAATACCTCCAGCTTTGTTCTTTGTCAATAGTGCTTTTCTATTTTGGGTCTTTTGTGGTTCCACAGAGGTTTTAGAATTGTTTGCTCTAGTTCTGTGAAAAAAGCCATTGGAATTTTGATAGGGATTGCATTAAATCTATAGATTGCTCTGGGTAGTATGGACATTTTAATAATACTGATTCTTCCAATCCATGAGTGTGAACATATCTTTCCATTTATTTGTGTTTTCTTCAATTTCTTTCATCAATGTCTTATAGTTTTCAGTGTACAGGTTTTTCACTTCCTTTGTTAAACTTATTCCTAAGTATTTTATTTTTTGATGCAATTGTAAATGAGATTGTTTTCTTAGTTTCTCTTTCTGATAGTTCATTATTAGTGTATAGAAACAACAGATTTTTGTTTATTGTTTTTGTGTTCTGCAATTTTACTGAATTTGTTTATTAGTTCTACCAGTTTTTTTTTTTTTGGTGGAGCCTTTAGGGTTTTAAAAAATATGTAATATCATATCATATGCAAATCTTCACAATTTTACTTCTTCCTTTCCGACATGGATGGCTTTTATCTCTTTTTCTTGACTATTTGCTGTGGCTACAACATCCAGTACTATGTTGAATAAAAGTGGCAAGAGTGGGCATTATTGTCTTGTTCTTGATCTTACAGGAAAAACTTTCAGCTTTTCATCATTAAGTATGATGTTAGTTGTGGGCTTGTTGCATATTGTCTTCATTATGTTGAGGTACATTACCTCTATACACACTTTGTTGAGAGTTTATATCTTAGATGAATGTTGAATTTTGTCAAATGCTTTTTTCTACATCTATCGAGATGATCATATGATTTTTATCCTTCAGTTTGTTAATGTGGTGTAACATATTGATTGATTTGTGAATGTTGAACCATTCTTGGGTCTCTAGAATAAATCCAACTCAATCACAGTTTATGATTCTTTAAATGTATTGTCGAATTTTGTTGGCTACTATTTTATTTGGAAGTTTTACATCTATGTTCATCAGTGATATTGGCCTGTAATTTTCTTTTCTCATCGTGTCCCTGTCAGGTTTTGGTATCAGGGTAATGTTGGTCTCATAAACTGAGTTTGGAGGTGTTCCCTCTCTTCTATATTTTGGAAAAGTTGAGAAGAATTGGTATTGATTTTTCTTTGAATTTTTGATAGAATTTACTGGTGAAGGCATCTGGTCTTGGACTTTTTTTTGTTGGGAGGTTTTTGATTACTGATTTAATCTCCTTACTAATTGGTCTGCTCAGCTTTTTTATTTCTACATGATTCAGAATTGGTAGATTGTATGTTTCTAGGAATGTATCAATTTTTTTTTTCTGGATTGTCCAGTTTGTTGGTGTATAACTTTTCATACTGGTCTCTTAAGATCATTTGTATTTCTCTGGTATCACTTGTAATGTCTCCTCTTTCTTCTTCTGATTTTATTTACAGTATTTAACTCTACTCTCTTTATTTCTTGGCGAGTCTAGCTAAAGTTTTGTCTATTTTGTTTACCTGAAAAAGCCCAGATCTTAGTTTCATTAATCTTTTTTATTGTCTTTTTAGTCTCTAATTTATTTCTGCTCTGATTTTTATTATTTACTGCCTTCTACTAATTTTGGGCTTAATTTGTTCTTCTATTTTTAGTTTCTTGAAGAGTAAAGTTATGTTGTTTAGTTGAGATCTTTCTTGTTTCTTGATGTAGACATTTATTTCTATGAATGTTTCTTTTAGAATTGCTTTTGCTGCATCTCATATGTGTTGGTGTGTTGTGTTTCCATTTTGATTTGTCTCAAGGTATTTTTTGATTTCACCTTAAAAAAATTTTTATTTGAGTATAGTTGATTTATAATGTTGTGTTAGTTTCTGATACACAGCAATGTTAATCAGTTATACATATACATATAGCCAATCTCTTTTTGTTTTTTTAGATTCTTTTCCCATATAAGCCATTACAGAGTATTGAGTAGAGTTCCCTGTGCTATACAGCAGGTTCTTATTAGTTATCTATTTTTATATATAGTAGTGTGTATATGTCAGTCCCAATCTCCCAATTAATCTCTCACCCCTCCTTATCCCCTGGTAACCATAAGTTTGTTTTCTACATCCATGACTCTACTTCTGTTTTGTAAATAAGTTCATTTGTACCTCTTTTTTTTTTTTTAAAGATTTTGCATAAAGTGATATCATATGATATTTGTCTTTCTGTGTCTGGCTTACTTCACTCAGTATGACAATCTCTAAGTCCATCTATGTTGCTGCAAATGACATTATTTCATTGATTTTTTTTCACGTATATACTGCAATTTTATTTCAATCGCACAAATGAAGTTAGCATGTAGGAAATTTAAATGAAACAGTATGGTAAAAATAGCAGAGAATCAAAAACTCTAATAAGGAAGTACACCTAAAGCATGAGACTTCAAAATTCATTAGTGTTTCATCTTGTTTTGATTGACACTTGATGCTTGCAAATTTTGAAACAAACTTTGAGATCATGATGATTACTCTGGAGAGATTTTAGCACCAGCACTAAGATTTGTACATTCTGTTGGTATGCAATTGACTTGTTAGCCATTTACATAGTGTATAGTACAGATTTGTCACAGGTCAGACCACAGTGTTGAAGGAAAGAAGTACCTTCCTGTAATTAGAAAGGATCCCCTAAACTGCACTCAGCTTAAGACATCCAATGTACAAGAGCACGAAAACCATCATAATATTGTGGCTCCAAGAAACATAGGTTTTTTTTTTTTTTTTTTTTTGCGGTACACAGGCCTCTCACTGTTGTGGCCTCTCCCGTTGCGGAGCACAGGCTCTGGACGTGCAGGCTCAGCAGCCATGGCTCATGGGCCTAGCCGCTCCACGGCATGTGGGGTCTTCCCAAACCGGGGCACGAACCCATGTCCCCTTCATCGGCAGGCGGACTCTCAACCACTGTGCTACCCGGGAAGCCCGAACATAGTTTTGATAAGAAAAATAGCCTAAGCTTCTGTTTCCCATTTTAATTACTGAAATCTCTAACAATGACAAAACTGTCACATAGGACAGCAAATGTATACAGTAATTCAATCAAACTTCTGGGAAAGAAAACATTTAGCAATCTGGGATAATGCAGAACGACAGGAAATAAAACGTGATTCAACACTGGTTCCTTTTGTCATTTTACACAGACATCATGTTAATATTAGACCAAGGCACAAAACGTTTAGTGCATAAACCAGTTTCTTTCTTAAGATCTAGCATTTTTACTGTAGTCTTTTATCTTACTTTGGATCACTTGTACCCAGTACTCTATCCTACTATAGATCGTTTAACTTAATCAACAAAATCAAAAGTGATTTCCGACCAGATTTATGGGGGACATAAACATTTGTATCATCAAAGTGTTTGCATAACCAAAAGCACAATAGTAAGATGAAAATGTCTCCTATTTCTTTTAGAAAATAGTACTCGATAAGCTTGCTGCATCTTTAATGTCTTCACTGTTGGATGACAATGAAGAGTTGATAGAAAAAAAGAACTGTATACTTGAATTATGATAGCTCATCCATCAAAGATCTAAAACTGAAGTTTCTACAGAAACAGGAACTATTTTAACAAGGGGAAAAAATTCCCTCATTCAAACCTCTTTGAAGTGGTCATGGCTGAAAATTTGCAGCACTTAGAGAACTTTGCTATCAACAAGTTCTGTCTTATGAACTTAGATTAAGAAATCTAGAAAGCAGATGAAAGTGGATTATTTCTTCAAAATTTTAGTAAAACTACTGATAATCAGAGGTTTCAAAGCAAATATGGCACATAACAACTCAAGCATAAATCAAGATGGAGAGCCTGGAGAATTGTGATTTCCTAATATTTCAAAAAATTCTATCATTGCAACATACAGGATTTCTCCCCTATTTTAATCTTAGAAGTTTCAAAGAAAAGGGAGTGGATAACATACACACACGTGAGTGCCCACACAAACACGCACGCACGCACACACATGGTGGTAAGTAGAGTATCTAGTTCCTTCTTCCCACCACCTAAGTCTCACTTTATTTATTAAAAGAAAATTATGCAGGACCCGCCTCGTTGTTTTCCCTTTATCTAATGATTTCTGTGACCTTAATTGCTGCCATGATTGTTACTTTTCTAGTATTTCAACACAACAAGGTTCAAAAGCAGCTTTGTAGTCAGGAACGTGTACCTGAATACCTGTATAACTGCAGGGCGCCTAGGTAATAACAACTGCCAAACTCAGGGATGGAACTTTTGAGTTCCACAGTAAAATGTAATCCATGTGAAGCTCAGAATCATGTTTCAGACCACTGAACTTACTCAAGTGAAAATACAAATAGCTGAAGACATGATGTAAAAGATAAGTACTTGATGCTGTTGACATATTTACCAATTAAAGTCACAAAATATTCCTCAGAAATTAACTTTAAATAAAAAATTATTCCTTCCCTTCCTCCCGCTCCCCTAAACTCTACAAAATGTTTTCCCTGGGACTAGGCCTTGAAAAGGCCACTACGTATTAGTTTGACATGCATTACCGTCTGCAATTTAAAAAGCTAATTCTGTGGTGGTTGTAATTACATTATAAAAATGTCCACGTGCATACATCTAAAAAAAGGTTGAAAACCTACAGTGAATCTACAATATACTGTTTTACATTTGACCACTGGTTTGTGTTATGTAGGAGTCACAGATTTGGTAAAGCATTGTAACGATTTAGGAAGGCACCTAAATCTTTAAATTCTGGACAAATTTTATGTTTGAATCTACAAAATTGCATGAAGCCTAAACTCGAAAGACTTCCTATCATCCTAAAATTCCTCACTCTGAACAAATCATTTTTAGGACACTTTTTTATAAATATCCCTTTGAAAGCACATACAATTCCATTTGTTCCACATTTTACATTCTTTTTTATGGCTGAGTAATATTCCATTGTAAATATGTACCACCTCTTCTTTATCTGTTTATCTGTCGATGGGCATTTAGGTTGCTTCCATGTCTAGGCTATTGTAGATAGTGCTGCAATGAACATTGGGGTGCGTGTATCTTCTTTTTTTAACTTTTTATTTTATATTGGAGTATAGCTGCTTAACAATGTTGTGATAGCTTCAGGTGCACAGCAAAGGGACTCAGTCATACATATGCATGTATCCATTCTCTCCCAAACTCCCCTCCAATCCAGGCTGCCACAAAACATTGAGCAGAGTTCCCTGTGATATAAGGTAGGACCTTGTTGGTTATCCATTTTAAATATGGCAGTGTGTGCATGTTGATCCCAAACTCTCTACCTATCCCTTCACCCACAACCCTTCCCCACTGGTAACCATAAGTTCGTTCTCTAAGTCTGTGAGTCTGTTTCTGTTTTGTAAATAAGTTCATTTGTATCATTTCTTTTTAGCTTCTGCATATAAGGGATATCATATGATATTTCTCTTTCTCTTTCTGACTTACTTCAGTCAGTATGACAATCTCTAGGTCCATCCATGTTGCTGCAAATGGCATTATTTCATTCTTTTTAATTGTTGAGTAATATTCCATTGTATATATGTACCACATCTTCTTTATCTATTCCTCTGCTGATAGACATTTAAGTTGCTTCCATGTCTTGGCTATCATAAGCAGTGCTGCAATGAACATTGGGGTGCACGTATCCTTTCGGACCATGTTTTTCTCTTGATATATGCTCAGGGGTGGGATTTCAGAGTCATATGGTAGCTCCATTCTTAGTTTTTAAAGGGAGCTCCATACTGTTCTCCATAGTGGCTGTACCAATTTACATTCCCACAAACAGTGTAGGAGTGTTCCCTTCTCTCCACACTCTCTCCAGCATTTATTGTCTGTGGATTTTTTTGATGATAGCTATTTTGACTGGTGTGAAGTGATAACTCATTGTAGTTTTGATTTGTATTTCTCTAATAATTAACAATGTTGAACATCTTTTCATGTGTCTCTTGGCCACCTGTATGTCTTCTTTGGAGAGATATCTATTTAGGTCTTCTGCCCATTTTTTTGACTGGGTTGTTTGTTTTGATGATATTAAGCCTCATGAGCTGTTTGTAAAATTTGGAGACTAATCCCTTGCCAGTCACATCATTTGCAAATATTTTCTCCCAATCTGTGGGTTGTCTTTTCATTTTGTTTATGGTTTCCTTTGCTGTGAAAAGCTTTTGAGTTTAATTAGGTCCCGTTTGTTTATTTTTGCTTTTATTTCCATTATTCTGGGAAAATGATCTTGCTGTGATTTGTGTCAGAGAGGGTTCTGCCTATGTTTTCACTAGGATTTTTAAAGTGTCCAGCCTTACATTTAGGTCTTTATTCCGTTTTGAGCTTATTTTTGTGTATGGTGTTAAAGAATGATCTAGTTTCATTTTTTTACTGTCCAGTTTTCCCAGCACCATTTGTTGAAGAGACTGTCTTTCCTCCATTGTATAGTCTTGCATCCATTGTCATAGATTAATTGACCATAGGTGCATGGGTTTATCTCTGGGCTTTCTATCCTGTTCCACTGATCTATATTTCTGTTTCTGTGCCAGTACCATACTGTTTTGATGACCGTAGATTTGTAGTATAGTCTGAATTCAGGGAGCCTGATTGCTCCAGCTCCGTTTTTCTTTCTCAAGATTGCTTTGGCTATTCGGGGTCTTTTGCATCTCCATACACATTTTAAGATTTTTTGTTCTAATTCTGTGAAAAATGCCATTGGTAATTTGATAGGGATTGCACTGAATCTGTAGATTGCCTTGTGTAATATAATCATTTTGACAATATTGATTCTTCCAATCCATGAACATGTTATATCTTTCTATCAGTTTGTGTCATCTTCGATTTCTTTCATCAGCGTCTTATAGTTTTTGGAGTACAGGTCTTTTATCTCCTTAGGTAGATTTATTCCTAGCTATTTTATTCTTTTTGATGTGATGGTAAATGGGATTCTTTCTTGAATTTCTCTTTCTGATCTTTTGTTGTTAGTGTATAGAAATGCAACAGATTTCTGTGTATTAATTTTGTAACCTGCAACTTTACCAGATTCATTGATGAGCTCTAGTAGTTTTCTGGTAGCATCTTTAGGATTTTCTATGTATAGTACCATGTCATATGCAAACAGTGACAGTTTAACTTCTTTTCCAAATTGGATTCCTTTTATTTCTTTTTCTTCTCTGATTGTCATAGCTAGGAATTCCAAAATTATGTTGAGTAAAAGTGGCAAGAGTGGACATCCTTGCCTTGTTCCTGATCTTAGAGGAAACGTTTCAGCTTTTCACCATTGAGTATGATGTTAGCTGTAGGTTTGTCATATATGGCCTTTATTATGCTAAGGTAGGTTCCCTCTATGCCCACTTTTTGGAGAGCTTTTAATCATCAATTGGTGCTGAATTTTTTAACATCTTTATTGGAGTATAATTGCTTTACAATGGTGTGTTAGTTTCTGCTTTATAACAAAATGAATCAGTTATACATATACATATATCCCCTTATCTCTTCCCTCTTGTGTCTCCCTCCCTCCCACCCTCCCTATCCCACCCCTCTAGGTGGTCACAAAGCTCGGTGCTGAATTTTGTCAAAAGCTTTTTTAACATATATTGTGATGATTGTATGGTTTTTATTCTTCATTTTGTTGATGTAGTGTTTCACAATGATTGATTTGCAGATACTGAAAAATCCTTGCATCTCTGGGATAAATCCTACTTGATCGTGGTGTATGATCCTTTTAAAGTATTGTTAGATTCGGATTGCTAGTATTTTGTTGAGGATTTTTGAATCTATGTTCATCAGTGATATGGGCCTGTAATTTCCTTTTTTTATGGTATTTTTGTCTGGTTTTAGTATCAGGGTAATGGTGGCCTCATAGGATGAGTTTGGGAGTTTTCCTTCTTCTGCAATTTTTGGAAACAGTTTCAGAAGTATAGGTGCTAGCTCTTCTCTAAATGTTTGATAGAATTCTGCTGTGAAGCCATCTGATCCCATACTTTTGTTTGTTGGGAGTTTTAAAATCACTGCTTCAATGTCAGTGCTTGTGATTTGTCTGCTCATATTTTCTATTTCTTCCTTGTTCTGTCTTGGGAGGCTGTACCTTTCTAAGAATTTGTCCATTTCTTTCAGGTTGTCCATTTTATTGACATACAGTTGCTTGTAGTAGTCTCTTATGATCCTTTGTATTTCTGTGGTGTCCATTGTAAATTCTTCTTTTTCATTTCTAATTTTATTGATTTGAGTCCTCTCCCTTTTTCTCTTTATGAGTCTGGCTAAAAGCTTATCAATTTTGTTTATCTTTTCAAAGAACCAGCTTTTAGTTTCATTGATCTCCTATTGTCTTCTTTGTCTCTATTTCATTTATTTCTGCTCTGATTTTTATGATTTCTTTCCTTCTACTAATTTTAGGTTTTGTTTGTTCTTCTTTCTCTAGTTGCTTTAGTTGTAAGATTAGGTTGTTTATTTGAGAATTTTTTTGTTTCCTGAGGTAAGATTTTATTGCTATAAACTTCCCACTTAGAACTGCTTTTGTTGTATCCCATAGGTTTTGGATCATTGTGTTTTCATTTTCATTTGTCTCTAGGTATTTTTTGATTTCCTCTTTGATTTCTTCAGTGATCCATTTGTTGTTTAGTAGCATATTGTTTAGCCTCCACGTGTTTGTGGTTTTTTTAATAGTTTTTTTCCTTGTAGTATATTTCTAATCTCATAGCATTGTGACTGGAAAAGATGCTTGATATGATTTCAATTTTCTTAAATTTACCAAGGCTCAGCTTGTGGCCTAGCATGTGTCTAATCCTGGAGAATGTTCTGTGTGAACTTGATAAGAATGTGTATTCTGCTGTTTTTGGATGGAATGCTCTGTAAATATCAATTAAGTTTATCTGGTCTAATGTGTCATTTAAGGCCTGTGTTTCCTTATTGATTTTCTATCTAGGTGATGTGTTCATTGATGAAAGTGGAGTGTTAAAGTCCCCCACTATTACTGTGTTACTGTTGATTTCTCCATTTATGGCTGTTAGTATGTGCCTTACACATTGAGGTGCTCATATATTGGGTGCATATATATTTACAATTGTTATATCTTCTTCTTGGATTGATCCCTTGATCATTATGTTGTGTCCTTCTTTGCCTCTTATAACAGTCTTTATTTCAAAGTCTATTTGTCTGATATGAGAATTGCTACTCCAGCTTTCTTTTGATTTCCATTTGCTTGGAATATCTTCTTCCATCCCCTCACTTTCAGTCTGTATGTGTCCCTAGGTATGAAGTGGGTCTCTTGTAGATAGCATATATATGGGTCTTGTTTTTGTATCCACTCAGCCAGTCTATGTCTTTTGGTTGGAGCATTTAATTCATTTACATTTAAGATAATTATCAGTATGTGTATGCTTATTGCCATTTTCTTAATTATTTTAGGTTTGCTTTTGTAGGTCTTTTTCTTCCCCTCCTCTTTTGTTCTCTTCTCTTTTGGTTTGATGACCATTGTTGTGCTTGGGTTGCTTTTTCTTTTTTGTGTGTGTTTCTATTGCAGTTTTTGAGTTTGCTGTTTCCATGAGGTTTTGATATAGCAGTCTATATATGTACAAGAGTTTTTTTTTTTAAGTTGTTAGTCTCTTTTCCCCCTAGAGAGGTTCCTTTAGCATTTGTTGCAAAGCTGGTCTGGTGGTGCTGACTTCTGTTAGCTTTGCTTGTCTGTAAAACTTTTGAATGCTCTGTCAAATCTGAATGAGATCCTTGCAGGGTAGAGTATTCTTGGTTGTAGGTTCTTCCCTTTTATTGCTTTAATATATTGTGCCACTCCCTTCTGTCTTGCAGAGTTTCTGCTGAGAAATCAGCTGTTAACCTTATGGGAGTTCCCTTGTATGTTATTTGTCATTTTCCTCTTGTTTTTAATATTTTTTCTTTGTCTTTAATTTTGGTCAACTTGATTACTATGTGTCTTGGCATGTTCCTCCTTGGGTTTATCCTGTATGGGACTCTCTGTGCTTCCTGGACTTGGATGACCATTTCCTTTCCCATGTTAATTAATTTTTCAGCTATTATCTCTTCAAATATTTTCTCAGGCCCATTCCCTTTCTCTTCTTCTTCTGGGACCCCTATAGTTCAAATGTTGGTTCAACATTTGTTCAACACTTAATGTTGTCCTAGAGGTCTCTTAGGCTGTCTTCATTTCTTTTCATTCTTTTTTCTTTATTCTGTTCTGCAGCAGTGATTTCTACCATTGTCTTCCAGGTCACTTATCTGTTCTTCTGCCTCAGTTATTCTGCTATTGACTCCTTCTAGTGTATTTTTTCATTTCAGTTATTTTATTGTTCATCTCTGTTTGCTTGTTCTTTAGTTCTTCTAGGTCTTTGTTAAACATTTCTTGCATCTTCTCAATCTTTGTATCCATTCTTTTTCTGAGACCCTGGATCATCTTCACTATCATTATTCTGAATTCTCTTTCTGGAAGGTTGCCTATCTCCACTTCATTTAGTTGTTTTTCTGGGGTTTTATCTTATTCCTTTATCTGTGACATAATCCTCTGCTTTTTCATTTTCTCTAACTTGCTGTGATTGTGGTTTTTGTTCTGCAGAGTGCAGGATTGTAGTTCTTCTTGCTTCTGCTGTCTGCCCTTGTTTTCTTTGTCTCTATTTCATTTATTTCTGCTCTGATTTTTATGATATTTCTGCTCTGATTTTTGCTCTGGTGGGCAGTTAAAACTTTAATCCATTTGTTTGCTGATGGGTGGGTCTATGTTCCCTCTTGGTTAGTTGTTTGGCCTGAGACGACTCAGCACTGGAGCTTACAGGTTGTATGGTGGGGCAAATGGCAGCCTCTGGGAGGGATCACGCCAATTAGTACTTCCCAGAACTGCTGCTGCCAGTGCCTTTGTCCTCACGGTGAGCCACAGCCACCCCCCACCTCTGCAGTTGGTTTGGTTCAACCTCCTATTGGGTCACTGCTCCTTTCCCCTGGGTCCTGGTGTGAACAAAACTTTGTGTGTGCCCTCCAAGAGTGGAGTCTCTGTTTCTCTCAGTCCTGTGGAAGTCCTGCAATCAAATCCTGCTGACCTTCAAAGTTGGATACTCTGGGGATTCCTACTCCCATTGCTGGACCCCCAGGCTGGGAAGCCTGACGAAGGTTTCAGAACCTTCAGTCCAGTGGGAGAACTTCTGCAGTATAATTATTCTGCATTTTATGGTCACCCACCTGGAGAGTATGGGATTTGATTTTATCGTGATTTTTCCCCTCCTACCATCTCATTGTGGCTTCCCTGTTTTCTTTGGATGTGGGGTATCTTTTTTGGTGGGTTCCTCTGTCTTCTTGTCGATGGTTGTTCAGCAGTTAGTTGTGATTTCGGTGCTCTTGCAAGAAGAGGTGATTGCACGTCCTTCTACTCTGCATCTTGATCTAAATCTGCATGTATCATTTTGAATTATGGTTTTCTCCAGGTATATGCCCTTAAGTGGGATTGCTGGGTCACATGGTAGCTCTATTTTTAGTTTTATAAGAGCCTCCATACTGTTTTCCATAGTGGCTGTATCAATTTATATTCCCACCAACAGTTTAACAGGGTTCCTTTTTCTCCACACCCTCTCTAGCATTTGTTATTTGTAGATTTTCTTTGGATGTCCATTCTAACTGGTGTGAGGTGATACCTCATTGTAGTTTTGATTTGCATTCCTCTAATAATTAGTGATGTTGAGCAGCTTTTCATGTGCTTCTTGTTTATCTGTATGTTTTCTTTGGAGAAATGTCTATTTATGTCTTCTACCCATTTTTGGATTGGGTTGTTTTTTTTAATATTGAGCTGTATGAGCTGTTTATATATTTTGGAGATTAACCCTTTGTCCATTGATTCATTTGCAAACCATTTCTCCCATTCTGAGGGTTGTCTTTTCATCTTGTTTGTAGTTTCCTTTGCTTTGCAAAAGCTTTTAAGTTTCAGTAGGTCCCATTTGTTTATTTTTGTTTTTATTTCCATTACTCTAGGAGGTGGATCTAAAAAGATATTGCTGTGATTTATGTCAAAGAGTGTTCTTCCTATGTTTTCCTCTAAGAGTTTTATAGTGTCCGGTCATACATTTAGGTATCTGATCCATTTTGAGTTTATTTTTGTGTATGGTGTTAGGGAGTGTTCTAATTTCATTATTTTACATGTAGCTGTCCAGTTTTCCCAGCACCAATTATTGAAGAGGCTGTCTTTTCTCCACTGTATATTCTTGCCTCCTTTGTCATAAATTAGTTGACCATAGGTGTGTGGGTTTTTTTCTCTGGGCTTTCTATCCTGTTCCATTGATCTGTTTTTGTGCCACTAACATATTGTCTTGATTACTGTAGCTTTGTAGTAGAGTCTGAAGTCAGGAAGTCTGATTCCTCCAGCTCCTTTTTTTCCCTCAAGAGGGCTTTGGCTATTCAGGGTCTTTTTTGTCTCCATACAAATTTTAAGATTTTTTGTTCTTGTTCTGTAAAAAACATCATTGGTAATTTGATAGGGATTGCATTGAATCTGTAGATTGCTTTGGGTAGTATAGTCATTTTCACAGTATTGATTTTTCCAATCCAAGAACATGGTATATCTCTCCATCTGTTTATATCATCTTTAATTTCTTTCAGCAGTGTCTTATAGTTTTCTGCATACAGGTCTTTTGTCTCCTTAGGTGGGTTTATTCCTAGGTATTTTATTCTTTTTGTTGCAATGGTAAATGGGAGTGTTTCCTTAATTTCCCTTTCAGACTTTTCATCATTGGTATATAGGAATGCAAGAGATTTCTGTGCATCAATTTTGTATCCTGCAACTTTACTAAATTCATTGATTAGCTCTAGTAGTTTTCTGGTGGCATCTTTAGGATTCTCTATGTATAGTATCATGTCATCTGCAAGCAGTGACAAATTTACCTCTTCTTTTCCAATTTGTATTCCTTTTATTTCTTTTTCTTATCTGATTCCCATTGCTAGGACTTCCAAAACTATGTTGAATAATAGTGGTGAGAGCGGATATCCTTGTCTTGTTCTTGATCTTAGAGGAAATGCTTTCAGTTTTTCACCATTTAGAATGATGTTTTGTGGGTTTGTTGTATATGGCCCTTATTATGTTGAGGTAGGTTACCTCTATGCCCACTTTCTGGAGAGTTTTTGTCATAAATGGGTGTTAATTTTGTCAAAAGCTTTTTCTGCTTCTATTGAGATGATCATATGGTTTTTAATTTCAATTTGTTAATATGATGTATCACGTTGATTGTTTTCCGTATATTGAAGAATCCTTTCATCCATGGGATAAATCCCACTTGGTCATGGTGTATGATCCTTTTAATGTGTTGTTGAATTATGTTTGCTAGTATTTTGTTGAGGATTTTTGCATCTATATTCATCAGTGATATTCGTCTTTAATTTTCCTTTTTTTGTGTGTGGGGGGTACGCAGACCTCTCACTGTTGTGGCCTCTTCCGTTGTGGAGAACAGGCTCCAGATGCACAGGATCAGCGGCCATGGCTCATGGGCCCATCTGTTCCATGGCAATTTTCGTTTTTTGTAGTATCTTTGTCTGGTTTTGGTATCAGGGTGATGGTGGCCTCATAGGATGAGTCTGGGAATGTTCCTTCCCCTGCAATTTTTGGAAGTGTTTGAGAAGAATGGGTGTTAGCCCTTCTCTAAATGTTTGATAGAATTCACCTGTGAAGCCATCTGGTGCTGGACTTTTTTTGTTGGAAGATTTTAAATCACAGTTTCAATTTCATTACTCGTGATTGGTCTGTTCATATTTTCTATTTCTTCCTGGTTCAGTCTTGGAAGGTTATACTTTTCTAAGAATTTGTCCATTTCTTCCAGGTTGTCCATTTTTTTTGGCATAGAGTTGCTTGTTGTAGTCTCTTAGGATGCTTCATATTTCTGCGGTGTCTGTTGTAACTTCTCCTTTTTCATTTCTAATTTAGTGATTTGAGTCCTCTCCTTTTTCTTGATGAATCTGGCTAAGGTTTTATCAATTTTGTTTATCTTCTCAAAGAACCCACTTTTAGTTTTATTGATCTTTGCTATTGTTTTCCTTTTTTCTATTTCATGTATTTCTGCTGTGATCTTTATGATTTCTTTCCTTCTACTAACTTTGGGTTTTGTTTGTTCTTCTGTCTCTAATTCCTTTAGTTGTAAGGTTAGATTGTTTATTTGAGATTTTTCTTGTTTCTTGAGGTAGGCTTGTATTGCTATAAACTTCCCTCTTAGAATTGCTTTTGCTGCATCCCATAGGTTTTGGATCATCGTGTTTTGTCATCGTCATTTGTCTTTAGGTATTTTTTGATTTCCTCTTTGATTTCTTCAGTGGTCTCTTGGTTATTTAGTAACATATTGTTTAGCCTCCATGTGTTTGTGTTTTTACGTTTTTTCCATATAATTGATTCTTAATCTCATAGCATTGTGGTCAGAAGAGATGCTTGATATGATTTCAATTTTCTTAAATTTACTGAGGCTTGATTTGTTATCCAAGATATGATCTATCCTGGAGAATGTTCTGTGTGCACTTGAGAAGAAAGTGTAATCTACTGTTTTTGGATGTAATGTCCTATAAATATCAATTAAATTTATCTGGTCTATTGTGTTATTTAAAGCTTGTGTTTACTTAGTAATTTTCTGTTTGGATGATCTGTCCATTGGTGTAAGTGAGGTGTTAAAGTCCTCCCCTATTATTGTGTTACTGTTGATTTCCTCTTTATAGCTGTTAGCAGTTGCCTTATGTATTGAGGTGCTCCTATGTTGGGAGCATATATATTTATATTTGTTGTATCTTCTTCTTGGATTGATCCCTTGATCATTATGTAGTGTCCCTCCTTGTCTCTTGTAACTTTATTTTAAAGTCTATTTTATCTGATATGAGTATTGCTACTCCAGCTTTCTTTTGATTTCCATTTGCATGGAATATCTTTTTCCATCCCCTCACTTTCAGTTTGTATGTGTCCCTAGGTGTGAAGTGGGTCTCTTGTAGACAGCATATATATTTGTCTTGTTTTTGTTTCCATTCAGTGAGCCTGTTCTTATGGTTGGAACGTTTAATCTATTCACATTTAAGGTAATTATAGATATGTATGTTCCTATGACCATTTTCTTAATTGTTTTGGGTTTGTTTTCGTAGGTCCTTTTTTTCTCTTGTGTTTCCCACTTACAGAAGTTCCTTTAGCATTTGTTGTAGAGCTGGTTTGGTGGTGCTGACTTCTCTTAACTTTTGCTTGTCTCTAAAGCTTTTGATTTGTCCATCGAATCTGAATAAGATCCTTGCCGGGTAGAGTAATCTTGGTCGTAGATTCTTCCCTCTCATCACTTTAAATATGTCATGCCACTCTCTTCTGGCTTGTAGAGTTTCTGCTGAGAAATCAGCTGTTAACCTTATGGGAGTTCCCTTATATGTTATTTGTCATTTTTCCCTTGCTGCTTTCAATAATTTTTCTTTGTCTTTATTTTTTGCCAATTTGATTACTATGTGTCTTGTCATGTTTCTCCTTGGGTTTATACTGTATGGGACTCTCCATGTTTCCTCAACTTGGGTGGCTATTTCTCTTCCCATGTTAGGGAAGTTAGGGAAATTTGAAGAATCTCTTCAAATATTTTCTCGTGTCTTTTCTCTCTCTCTTCTCATTCTGGGACGCCTATAATGCGAATGTTGTTTCGTTTAATGTTGTCCCAGAGGTCTCTTAAGCTGTCTTCATTTCTTTTCAATCTTTTATCTTTATTCTGTTCTGCAGCAGTGAATTCCATCATTCTGTCTTCTAGGTCACTTATTCTTTCTTCTGCCTCAGTTATTCTGTTATTGATTCCTTCTAGTGTATTTTTCATTTCAGTTATTGTATTGTTCATCTCTGTTTGTTCTTTAATTCTTCTAGGTGTTTGTTAAACATTTCTTTCATCTTCTTGATCTTTGCCTCCATTCTTTTTCCAAGCTCCTGTATCATCTTCACTATCATTATTCTGAATTCTTTTTCTGGAAAGTTGCCTATATCCACTTCATTTAGTTGTTTTTCTGGGTTTTTATCTTGTTCCTTCATCTCATACATAGCCTTCTGCTTTTTCATTTTCTCTATCTTTCTGTGAATGTGGTTTTTGTTCCACAGGGTGCAGGACTGTAGTTCTTGCTTCTGCTGTCTGCCCTCTGGTGGATGAGGCTATATAAGAGGCTTGATCAATTTTCTTAATGGGAGGGGCTGGTGGTGGGTAGAGCTGGCTGTTGTGCTGGTGGGCAGAGCTCAGGAAAACTTTAATCCATTTGTCTGCTGATGGGTCTTGTTGGGTTCCCTCCCTGTTGGTTGTTGAGCCTAAGGTGACCCAACACTGGAGTCTACCTGGGCTCTTTTTGGGGCTAATGGCGGACTCTGGGAGGGTTCACGCCAAGGAGTATTCCCAGATTTCTGCTGCCGTTGTCCTTTTCCTCACAGTGAGACACAGCCACCCCCTGCCTCTGCAGGAGAGCCTCCAACACTAGCAGGTAGGTCTGATTCAGTCTTCTATGGGGTCACTGCTCCTTCCCCTGGGTCCCAATGCACATACTACTTTGTGTGTGCCCTCCAAGAGTGGAGTCTCTATTTCCCCCAGTCCTGTCAAAGTCCTGCCATCAAATCCCCCTAGGCTTCCAGGTTTGGAGGACTGACATGGGCCTCAGAACCTTCACTCCAGTGGGTGGACTTCTGTGGTATAAGTGTTCTCCAGTTTGTGAGTCCTCCATCCAGCAGTTATGGGATTTGGTTTTATTGTGATTGCGCCCCTCCTACCATCTCATTGTGGCCTCTACTTTGTCTCTGGATGTGGGGCATCTTTTTTGGTGAGTTGCAGTGTCTTCCTATCGATGATTGTTCAGCAGTTCGTTGTGATTCCGGTGCTCTTGCAAGAAGAGGTGAGTGCACATCCTTCTGTTCTGCCATCTTGAACAAATGTCTCACACCCGTTATTTCTTTAAAATTTTTTCTTCCTCATATTTTCTTTCTCCTACTTCTGGCATTTCAATTGCATAAATGCCTTATAATTTGGTAACATCTAACAGGTCTATGAGCTTGTTCATGTTTAAAAATATTTTTCTTTCTGTTTTTTCACCTTGGATAATTTCTATTGATCTATCATTTCAATTCACTTCTCTTTCCCTATTATATTTATAAAGCTGTTAGGTTATTTAGGACATTTTTAAACTTCATAAATTGAAGTTTTAATTCTAATATTCCATTTGGTTTTTATTTGGTAGTTTCTAATTTTTTATGTTGAGACTTCCCTTTATGTGGTTGAGGTTTTCATTCATTGAAAACATATTTTGCTTTGCTTTCTTGTGATTAGTTATAATAACTGTTTCAAACTCCTTGTCCTTTAGTTCTAATGTCTGGTTTTCTCATGGCTTGTTCCAGCTGATTTTATTTTCTCTTGAGAATGTGTTGTATTTTTTAAATTCTTTATAAGTTGGGCAATTTTGGATTGTATTATGCACATTATTGTATTAAATTGTGGAGATTTTGCTTCCATTACTTTTAATTTTTCTTCAGTGAGTAATTTTTCTTTATTTTATGAGTAATTTTCCTGGCTGGATTTGAGCTGCAAACTGTTTCTTGTGCAGTAGCTCTAGTCTCTTTTCTGTTTTTTCATTTCTCTCCCCACTTTTCCTCTCTCTTTCTAGCTGAGCTATTCTGAGTTTGTTTCATGCATGGATGGTTCAAGGATCCATCAAACAGAATTTGGGGATTCCCCTTTCTGGCCATTTCTATCACAGGATTTGACCCCTCACATCAGCATTCATTGTTTTCTGGCTTTATTTTTCTAATTACACATACCAGAAAGACTGTGAGTTTTCCCACATGCATTCTTGTCACCACCATGCATACCACATGGTTTCACTTAGCCCCAGGCTAAAAACCGCAGAGCTAGAGACTTGTATAAATCCATGACGTCCCTCTTCCAACAAGCATGAGCTCCTAACCAGAATCTTTCTACCATTATTCAGGTCAGTATGTTCAGACAGTTTATTTTTGTAATATGTTCAGATTTTTGGTTGTTTTCTCTGAGGATATGGTCTTTGTCATGTCTGGAAGTAGAATACCATTAATTATTCTGTGTCTATATGTATATATATATATATTTTTTTTTTTAAAGAGTATTTTCCTTCCAATGTTTATACATTTTTTTTTGTCTTTTTTTTTTTTTCCTCTTTGGCCATGTTGTGAAGCATACAGGATCTTATTTCCCTGACCAGGGATCAAATTGAACCTGTGCCCCCTGCAATACAAGTGTGGAGTCTTAACCACTGGACCACCAGGGAAGTCCCTGTGTCTGTATAGTCTACATACACATTATTCTATATAAAAGATACATAGCACTCCACAGTATGTATCCATCTACTTTCCTTTCTTTGTTCTTCCTTCTCTTTCCTATCTTTTTCTTGTCTTTTTTACTTCATCTCTTCCTGATTTTGCTGTTTATTAAGATAATTAGGTACATAGTTTAGAGATTCAAGTGGCTTTTGAAACTTTCAATAAAGAGAGTTTCCTCCAAGTCTTTTATCTCTCATACTGCCTACTCAGAGTCAATTGCATTCATATCTTTTATCTGATTTTTGGGGGGTAATTTACCTCTATGTGCCCAAATAATATGATTCAAAAAAATTATTGCTATATTCTTCTCTTTTGATTTTCCTTTCTTGAGAATTAGTGCTTTAAAAATACTTTTTAAGAATTATTTTTTTAGTTTTGTTTCTAGATAGATGAAAGTATGTGTGTGCATGTTCAATCTGTCATCTTTATGTGGAAGTCTCCATTATATACATAAGAAAAAATACATATATATGATTATATATTTTGTATATCCCCAGTTGATATGAATAGAATAAAGCATTGAGAAATAGACACAGATATATGTGGTCACCTGAGTTTTTACAAGAGTGGAAAGGCAATTTGGAGGAGAAAGAATTTTTAACAAATGATGCTGGAACAAATGGATATTCATATGCAAAGCCTCCCTTAGATCCACCTCATACTGTATATAAAAATTAACTCCAAATGGACCATAGACCTAAATATAAAACCTAAAACTATAAAACTTCTAAATGAAAACATATGAGAAAATCTTTGTGAATCCGAGCTAGGCAAAAATTTCTTAGATTCAACAGCCAAAGCATAATCCATAAGAGAAAAAAATTATCAGTTGGACTTCATCAGGACAAAAAGCCTCCTCTTTGAATGATACTCTTAAAAGAATGAGATGACAAGCAACAGACTGGGAGAAAAATATTTGCAAATTACATATCTGATAGAGAACTTATAGCCAGAATACATAAAGAACTCCAAATAACAATATAAAATAACCCAAGTATAAAATGGGCAAAGGATCTGAATAGATACTTCACTAAAGAAGAATTACAGTGGTAAATAGAACAGGAAAAGAATCTCATTATCATTTCTCATTAGGGAAATGCAGATTACAACCATAATGAGATACTACTACATGCCTACTGGAGTGTTTAAAATTAAAAAGATTGATCACACCAGGATATAGAGCCACTGAAAATCTCATACACTATTTGTGACCTCTAAAGTGTTACAGTCATTTTGGAAAAATAGTTTGACAGTTTCTTAACAATTAAACAAACTCTTATCATTTGCCCCAGCCAATATATTCCTAGTTATTTACCCAAGAAAAACAAAAGCTTATGTACATGAATGTTTACCACACTTTAATTTATAACAATAACTTATAATAATTTATAATAGTAAAAAAATGTAAACAACCCTAATGTCCATCAACAGGTGAATGGAGAAATAAATTTAGTATTTAGTAATAAAAAGGAATGAATTATCAGTATGTGCCACAGCATGGGTGAATCTAAGAATAATTATAATGAGTTAGAGGAACCATATTAAAAAAATATATAGGGCTTCCCTGGTGGCGCAGTGGTTAAGAATCTGCCTGCCAATGCAGGGGACATGGGTTCAAGCCCTGGTCCAGGAAGATCCCACATGTCACGGAGCAGCTAAGCCAGTGTGCCACAACTACTGAGCCTGCGCTCTACAGCCCGTGAGCCACAACTACTGAAGCCCGCACGTCTAGAGTCCATGCTCTGCAACAAGAGAAGCCACCTCAATGAGAAGCCCGCGCACCACAGCGAAGAATAGCCCTTGCTCGCAGTAACTAGAGAAAGCCCGTGCGCAGCAACAAATACCCAACGCAGCCAAAATAAATAAATAAATGAACAAACAAATTAATTAATTAAAAAAGATTACATACTGTACAACTCTATTTATATACAATTCTGGAAAATGCGAACTAATCTGTAATGACAGAAAGATCAGTGGTTCACTGGATGGAAGGTGGGGGTGGTCAGGAGAGAGGAATTACAAAGGGGCAGGGAGAAGCTTTTTAGATTGATGGGTATGTTCATTATCTTGATGATGATGATGGTTTCACAGATGTATACATATGTCATACTTATAAATTTGTGAACTTTAAATAAGTGCAGTTTATTGTATGTCAATTATATTTTAACAAGGCTCTTTTTTTTTTTTTTAAAAAACAAGGCTCTTTTTTAAAAAAACAGACCACCACCATTACCAGTGGCAACAAGAAACAGAACTTAGTGCACTCAGATTTTTCTGAGAGGCATCTTCAATGTCTGTTTTCTAAAAGACTTACATTATTGTACAGTCAGGTCTGCCTTCTCCTTAATTTTGTTTCCACTTATTATTTTTTCCTTAACCAGCCCTTTTAGTGTATATGCTTTTTGTTGTTAATTTGAAGCTGCTTTGTTTATTTGGCCTCAGATATATATTTCTTATCTCCAAGTAAAATGTCTCTAATATAGCTTGTGGTACATACATTGTGCCCAGTAAATAGTCCATTTTTAAAATAACATTTCTAGGACTATGATAGATAAGATTTCAGTAAAAAAATAACATTCTAAATAAATAGTGGCCCAATATTTCAAAAAGTGTTCAGCTGGTTGGAATATTTTCTTTTTTTACCCTTCTTTTTGGAACTTGCCCCATTATTCTTTGCTGAAATATTTCAAGGTAAATTATAAACATTATGATATTCCATTTCTATATATCCTAGTAAACATTTTTTGAAAACTGTTATTTTCCAAAATAATATTATCACACTTAGAAAAATTAATAAAATTTCCATTATATTTAACAGTTACTATTCAGTCTATTTTCAAATATCTCTAATGTCCCAATGTGTTTTTCTTTTTTTAACAGCTGCTTTGTTCAAACTAAAATTCACTCCAGGACCAGTCAATTTGAAGCTTTCTTTTAACATCGCATTTGCTTGACACAGGTGTGTCAAGAAGTGTGGTTGGGAAGACTTGCCTCTTCATTGAAGTGACTTTTTTTTTTTACTTTTTATTTTTTTTGGCTGCACCACGTGGCTTGGGGGCTCTTAGTTCCCCAACCAGGGATTTAACCCGGGCCCTCGGCAGTGAAAGTGCTGAGTCCTAACCACTTGACCGCCAGGGAATTTCCTGAAGTGATTTTTAATTTCGGAAGATATTGTGTACATACACTTTTTGAGAGTTGCCTACACAAGGTAAAAACTATAATAGTCTCTAATTCCTTTTGAATTTTTAAGGTTCTTCTTGATACTAGAGAATTCTTTTGTCAATATTTTGAAGTCTCTAGATGTATATGGACCTTAGAGAACAATTACAGAAGTGTGATGTTCATCATTTCCTGGGAGCTATCTTGAAGTTTTGGAATTTGGAATATTAGGACAGCTAGAAAGAAAATTTGCTTTATCCACTAGGTGGTACTTGAAATCCAGAATACCTGAATTTAACACTTGAATGGAAGGCAATGAAAACCGGGGCTAGCCATTCCCAGGGCTTATGATTGAAGAAAAGGAGAAAGATGCATGGCTGCAATGGGTTTTTTCAAGGGCTGCAGGAATATCAAATGGAGTATTTCAAAGGGGAAAAATATGCCTAATATCTTCTATTGCCTCTTGGTCTGATATGATGGGAATAGTTAAGGACACCCTTTGGACTAACCTGAAAGCTTATCCATAATTTATGAGGTATGTCAATTTTATTGCTCCAAATATTTTTCATTATCTGTAACTATTGTTTTATACCTAAAATAATCAGGAGTAAGTCTAAATGAGGTAAGTATTTTGTTGAGCCTTTCCCTACATACTTAGTTTTCTCTCAATGGATGCATTTTCAAAATAACCTTTTTACACTAAAATTATTTTTATAGAAAAAATTTTTCTTCATTTTTCCGGACATCTGAAGGTGTATGCGGTCCTTCTGGGAACATAAGCTTTCCTCACTTGGTAACTGGCTGTAATTTGGCTTAGAGATAACTTTGATCTCTCTGGAGTGTCTTATCAAAGAATGAAATGTATCTCTGGTTTAGATTTTAAAACCTTGAAAAACTCTCAAGAAAAATCCCTGAAACTGAGTTATCACACGTTTTACTTTCTGGGCTAGAAGATATCAGTTGTCTTCTGTGAATAGAATCTCAGTTCAGGTTTGAAAGCTTGTTGAGAAAGTATTTTCCTTTCTGACAGTACATGCCTTTTTACTATCATTTGGCCAAGTCATGAAATTTTTCTAGATCATTGTAAGGCGTGCTGACATCTTGGTATGATATTGAATATTCTATTAGTTTCCTATTGCTGCTGCTACATATTACAAAAAAAATTTTGTGGCTTAAAGCAACAGAAATATATCATCTTATAGTTTTGAAGGTTATAAATCCAAAATGAGCCTCACTGGGTTTAAAAGCAAGATGTCAGCAGGGCTGTATTCCCTTTGGAAGTCCTAGGGGAAAATCTTTCCTTGTCTTTTCCAGCTTCTAAGGGATTGAATTTTTTGGCACATGGACACTTCCTCCATCTTCAAAGCTAGCCAGGTAACCTTGTCAAACTTTCCCTGATACTGACTCTCCTACCTCCCCAATGATCCTTGTTATTGCATTGGACCCATCCAGATAATCTAAAACAATCTCCTTATTTTAAGGTCAGCTGATTAGCAACCATAATACCATCTACAGTCTTGATTCTCTCTTGCCATGTAACATCACATACTCACAGGTTCTACGTATTAGAATGTGAACATCTTTGGGGGACCATTATTTTACCTACCACAAATATTAACACACTTTGTTTTTCTACCTTTAGAACTGGCTCAAAACTGTACATGTAATTTATTTGTTTTTACTGTTGTAAATTTTTTATTGTTGAGGAAGGAAAAGAAAAATATTTAACTGAGCTCAACTTTGGTTTAGATGTATCGAGGCTGAAACATGAAGGCATCTGGCATGTCACTTGTTGATTGACAGGTCTGCTTTCTTCATGTTTAACTAGAGTCCAAAATACAAGAGTATTTAGACCACTGGCTTTGGGCACAGTGTACCCTTCATGGACCTATATGTGATTTTTCTCTTCAAGTCATACCATAAACAGAGTCAATCTGAGTCACCCAAGACTCTTTGAGCTTAACTTAAAAAAATCACTTTGAGGTTTTCAATCCTTAGTTATTACTGGAGACCTGTTCTGACCATCTCTAAGGCTAATCTGATGAAACCAGATTCACTAAGTATGAATTAACCATTTATTTCTCATTACTAACATATTATCTGTCTCTTTGGCAGTTTTCATCCACCAGAAACAGTAAGTATGAGGCAGACATGGGAAGACACACACACACACACACACACACACACACACACACACACACACACTTCATCTTATCTGGCAAAAATTCTCATTTTGTTATGCTATGGAATGCTGAATCAAGGCCAGAGGTGCTACCTCTTCTATTTTAGATCCACCTATCATGTTATTACTTAACTATCAAAAAAATAACAAAAACAAATAAAACCTCTGATTCATTTTGATTTTATAAAATAATCTGAAACACACTGCAGCAAGGAGACAAGACCATGACATTGTTTATTTCAAAAAGTTAAATTTTTTAATTGCTTTGGAAAAAAGGAGAGCAATAGTTAAATGGCATACTTAAAGCTAATTTGCTTACATCTTTAGTGTTTAAGCAAATACAGTTTATAAGCTAATATTATTTCTCACCCTAGACATTTTTATATTTTTGTGTAGTGTTTTACAATTATTGTCCAAACACAAAAATAGAGGTCTAAGCATGCTTTTCATAAAGTATAAGACACATTCCTAGCATACTTTGGTCTCAGGAGCACAGTGGAATGAGAAGGAACAGGAATGGATAGCAGATTGCAACCCTAACTGGGTCCCTCAATCTTAACCTAACAAATCCATTTTGTGAGGCAATTTATGGATAAAAAGCAGATTCTCTTAAAAGAATACTGTATTTCTGAATTTATATCAACCTGCTGAATGAGGTGCTTACATGTTTTGCTACTATAATAGGTCATTTGTCATTTTCTTATTGATTTGTAAACATTCTTTATATATTATGGATATTAATCCTTTCATGGTATATAATGCATTTATAAATTTTATTGAACATTGATTGCCTTTAAATTCCATACTGGCTTGCACCTTCTCCTGCATGCATTTTGTTATAAAGTTGTTATGCATTTTATATAGTCAAATCTGTCACTCTTAACATTTTTAATAATTCTTTTCTGTCTTCAGCATTAGCTTTATTTCCTTTGAAGTCACTTATTCTTATCGTTTATTTAAGTCTTTCTCTTTTATATTTTTTATTTTCCTGAAACTATCTGGGGATATATATTTAGGCATAAAGGTAGATTAGTAAAGGCAGCTCATATGGGGTTCCTCTGCACTGGTGTATGTCTGTCTCGCCAACAGGCCTCTTTCTTGAATTGGAGCAATGAATGTAGACTTTACATGTATGAGGGTGTGTGTACTCAGGGAGTGTTGATTAGCAGGATTTATTTTAAACTGAATGGGTGAAAAGCAAGTTACCTCACTTTGCTTCATCTTACCTCTTACCCAGCTGTCAAAATAAGTTACTTTTGGAGACGAATATTTAGAAGGTTAAACGCCAAAATGTTCACAGAGAAGTGAGATTATGAGTGGTTTCTGTTTTCTCTTTTTGTTTACCTGTATATCTAACTTTTCTAGCATGAAATGTTAATTCAACTTCCTCTCATCCCTAAGTAAAGAACAACAAAAGACTCTTGCTTGACTCCCCCAGTATTTGTAAGAGGGAATTAGTAATCTTATTTCTTGCCTGGATCAGTCTGTCCAACAGTTTGGAAAGATAATGTCTTAAGTAGAATTCAGAGAATATTTCTAAGTAATGAAACACATTTAAAATTCATTTATAAGCAAGGTATTAAAAGCAATTTTTACTGCTATGGATCACAGTGGGAGATGCAGTAACAAATGTTGATGGGTGATTTTTTTTTAACTGATCATGACTAAAAAGCAACATTTCCATTCCAACATCTATTCCAGCCTACTAAAATGGAAAATCTATTGCTTAGCCACAAAGGACTTTGAAAATGAGGAGACTGTGAGCATCTTGTGCCTAGCCAAGATTGCAGAAAGTCTCTGTGATATTAAAGAGTTGACATGGATGAACAGACAAGCAAACAGACTTAGGAATCTATTGAAGTAGGCAGGCGATAATACTTTCAGGAAATAGTAATGTCATCTGTGGAAATCATAAATATGAATTCTCTCAATACAGGCTTTTCTCTCAATATAGCAACTCTCTGAGTTATGAGTAGGATGTAAAGAGGTGGGTGCGGGGAGGATGCCAAGCCAAGTGCATTACCAATAAATTTTGTGAACAAAATAAAATCTTTTATTTGGATGTTTTGTCTTCAATCTTCCAAAGATTGATCCAAAGGAGGCAGCTGGAGAGGTAGGTTAGCACAATGGCTAAGACCTTTACTTCAAGGTTTATGTAGACCTGTGTAGATCCTAGCTCATTCCTTACTAGCTGTGTGACATTGGACACATTACAATTCCCTAAATGGTGGTTTTACAATTTAAAAAGGAGGTATTAATTCCTACATTATAGTTTTCTTGCAAGGATAACAGCAAGAAATGCATATAAAATGCATTTGTCATCTAGTAGACACACATTAAGAGATCATGAATGGGACTTCCCTGGCAGCCCAGGGGTTAAGACTCCACACTTCCAGTGGAGGCGGTGTGGGTTTGATCCCTGGTTGGGGAATTAAGAGCCCAAATGCTGTGTGGCACGGCCAGAAAAAAAAAAAAAGTTATGGAGCTGAGAAATGAGCTGAGACCAAGTGGGATGCTGGTGGGGCTAATCTGGAGGGGCCACTGGTCAATTCTCATTCCTCATGTTGACATATCAGCAATATCTGACACTCTTTCCTCCTTGACAAACTTAATTCCCTCTGGTTACTGGTAAACATAATAAGCTATATACAATACTTATTTCTAACCCTAATCCTAACCCTGTGTTATGATACGAGTTTAATCATCATCAACAAATATTTATATAGCCTTCACAAATTCCAAAATTCTTCCAGGTACTGCCATAAAAAGATATTTGGATGGGCCCTAATTACTATAAATTCAAGGTTCTGGTGTCCACAAATTGTAAACAAGGTCAACAGAATTCTTTAGGAAATGTCTAAATTAACTTTATTACTGTCTTTGGGTTTGTTTGTTTGTTTTTGGTTTTTTTTTGTTTGCGTTGGGTCTTCATTTCTGTGTGCGGGCTTTCTCTATTTGCAGCGAGCGGGAGCTACTCTTCATTGCGGTGTGAGGCTTCTCATTGCGGTGGCTTCTCTTGTTGTGGAGTATGGGCTCTAAGTATGCAGGCTTCAGTAGCTGCAGCACGCAGGCTCAGTAGTTGTGGCACGAGAGCCCTAGAGCGTGTGGGCTTCAGTAGTTGTGGTGCGTGGGCTCAGCAGTTGCAGCGAGCAGTCTCTAGGGTACGTGGACTTCAGTAGTTCTGGCACATGGGCTTAGTTGCTCCGTGACATGTAGGATCTTCCTGGACCAGGGATCAAACCCGTGTCCCCTGCATTGGCAGGTTGATTCTTAACCACTGCAACACCAGGGAAGCCCCTGCCTTGTGGGTATTTTATTTAGCAATAATTTTTTCAGTACTTTGAAGTCATCCTGTAATTATATACTGTGAATATAGTGTGAGTTTTGTGCCATGTGTTAAGGTTTCCAAACTGAATTAGACCAGTGGCCTGCCTTTAAGGGGCTCATAGATTATTGCAAATAATTAGAACATGACATGGTGTGACCACCAACAAAAATATTTACAAGATACTGTGGTGGCACAAAGAAGAGAGTTTGCAGCTCTATTTAGTTGGGTTAGGGAAACTTTCACAGATGTGGAGATAATTGAACTTGGTTTTGAAGGAAAATTAGGAGCTCAACAGGGCCAATTAGGTAGATGGGATGGGGGGTGTAATATTTGTAAAGAGGGATTTAAATGTGCAAAGAAACATGTTATGGAAGTAAGTTGGGTAGCAGCACCCACACTAATTTGGCAGAAAAAAAAGTGGTTCCATATAAAAACCCAGGAGAGGTGAGTGGGGACCAGTTCATAATAAGCTGGACACTGTGCTAAAGAGATTTGATCTTTTGAAAGATTTTAGTTGTGGAATTGAGCTTTACTGGATGGGTAAGACTTTATGGGAAACTCTGAAATAACATCCATTTATCTAGCCAAACCTAAAAGCAATCTTTCTCTTAGAGGATTTTCTGGAAGTCTCATACATTAAAAACATGATTATTTGATGTGCTTATGTGTTTACATGGATTAGTTAATGAGTCAGTTATTCTTCCAAATGGATTACCTTTGTGAGTGAAAAGCGGTACTAGCTGGATTGGATATTGGAAAAGTAGGAATAAATTAAGACAGTCCCACACAAACCAGGACACATGGCCAACCAACCTTGACCCAAGTGGGTTGATGGCCCAGGTGGAGAAATCATTGTTCCTGCTCTCTGGGAGCTCATATCCTGAGGAAGGAGGAGTAAGTGTGATGTGATCAAATGTTCTGTGATGGTGATCTCCATATTTGGGAATGAAAGTGGGGGTGGACTTGGATTTCCTGTCCTTCCATGTGGGTTAAAATAAGAGCTCAGAACCCTGATAGCACCCAAAACTCTGTCTCATCTTGAAAGACTCTCCGTGACTGTGTGACACAGGTCACTGGACAAAGAAATTCTGCTGCCTATTTGTCTTGGGAAGTCTGTAAACATGAAGCTGTTTCTGGTTCTCATTATTCTGCTGTTTGAGGTACCCAAAGGTAATGTGTCTAAATGTACCATGAAATTCTAGGAAATATTACTAGTCACAGGAATGGGGGCAGGGCCTTCAAGATTATTGATATCTTGCTGGTATCATCAAAAGTACTCACTGTCTTCGGACCCTGACTTGAGTCTGTGTCTTAGAGGACAGCAACCAGGGAGGTAAGAAACCAGGGCTGTACTATCAGAAGTCCTCTCCAAAGACAGGAAGGAATCCATCATCTAGAATTACCTTTACAATGTTGGACATAGTTCTCACCCAGGAATCTGGCCATCTCGTTTTCCATTTTCCAAATTCATTTTCAGCCTACACTAAAACAGTAATGTGAATAGTACAAGCTTTGGAGTCTTGTAGATGTGAGGTTAAAATATGTCCTCATCATGGTCTAGTTGTATGAAATGAGTTAATTATTCCCTCTGAAAATCAGTTTTCTCATCTGTCAGGTGAGTATAACGACTCAATTTCATAATGATTTTATTTCATGTGAGGATTACATGAGCTTACAAATGTGAAGCACCAAATTCATGGTGAGAGCTCTGTCAGTGAGAGTTCCCTTCTTCTTTGCTCTTGTAGGAAGGTAGGTTGTCTTTTTGTGGTCTTAAAAATATCTTTTTGTAAATAGATCTGCAATGAACATTGTGGTACATGACTCTTTTTGAATTATGGTTTTCTTAAGGTATATGCCCAGTACTGGGATTGCTGGGTCGTATGGTAGTTCTATTTTTAGTGTTTTAAGGAACCTCCATACTGTTCTCCATAGTGGCTGTATCAATTTACATTCTCACCAAAAATGCAAGAGGATTCCCTTTTCTCCACACCCTCTCCAGCATTTATTGTTTCTAGAGTTTTTGATGATGGCCATTCGGACTGGTGTGAGATGATATCTCATTGTAGTTTTGATTTGCATTTCTCTAATGTTCATTGCAGCTTTATTTACAATAGTCAGGACATGGAAGCAACCTAAGTGTCCATTGACAGATGAATGGATAAAGAAGATGTGGCACATATATACAATGGAATATTGCTCAGCCATAAAAATAAATGAAATTGAGTTATTTGTAGTCAGGTGGATGGACCTAGAATCTGTCATACAGAGTAAAGTAAGTCAGAAAGAGAAAAACAAATACAGTATGCTAACACATATATATGGAATCTAAAAAAAAGGTCATGAAGAATCTAGGGGCAAGATGGGAATAAAGACGCAGACCTACTAAAGAATGGACTTGAGGACATGGGGAGGGGGAAGGGTAAGCTGGGACAAAGTGAGAGAGTGGCATGGACATATATACACTACCAAAGGTAAAATAGATAGCTAGTGGGAAGCAGCCACATAGCACAGGGAGATCAGCTCGGTGCTTTGTGACCACCTAGAGGGGTGGGATAGGGAGGGTGGGAGGGAGGGAGACACAAGAGGGAAGAGATATGGAGATATATGTATATGTATAGCTGATTCACTTTGTTATAAAGCAGAAACTAACACACCATTGTAAAGCAATTATACTCCAATACAGATGTTAAAAAATATATCTTTTTAACCTTCAAAGATGCTCCTTGGTTCTGGAATTTAGAATAAGGAGAGCCTGGAGGGGTGGGATGGGGAGAGTGGGAGGGAGGGAGACGCAAGAGGGAAGACACATGGGAGCATATGTATATGTATAGCTGATTCACTTTGTTATAAAGCAGAAACTAACACACCATTGTAAAGCAATTATACCCCAATAAAGATGTTAAAAAAAAAAATAGATAGCTAGTGGGAAGCAGCTGCATAGCACAGAGAGATCAGCTTGGTGCTTTGTGACCACCTAGAAGGGTGGGATAGGAAGGGTGGGAGGGAGATGCAAGAGGGAGGGTATATGGGGATATATGTATACATAGAGCTGATTCACTTCATTATACAGCAGAAACTAACACAACATTGTAAAGAAATTATACTTCAATAAAGATGTTAAAAAAAAAAAAAGAATAAGGAGAACCATGTCTTTTTTCTTCATCTTTATTCTGTGGGCTTGTTCACATTTGCGTACAAGGGTAAAGAAAGAATTGGAAAAGCAGATTTAGGACCTCAATGCAATGCTCTGAATAGGTAACATTTTGAATGTCTGGGAAGACAGGCATACATGGAATTGAGTTTGATCCCTGGACAACATGTTTATCTGAGATCAAAAGGAGGATGGAGAGAGAGAGAGAGAAAGAGAGAGACAGAGAGACAGAGAGAGAGAGACAGAGAGAGGGAAAGAGAGAGAGAGAAGAGATGGAAGAGTCAGGTTGTGAAAAAATCATAGAGGCTGAATGAGGGAAGTTTTCAACAGCAATAAATGCTGAGACCCCTGAGGTATTGGCAAAGGGAGTTTTCTGCTGTCCATCTCAGTGAGTGTGAAACCCAATTACACTGTTAACTTTAAACGTTCTATCTGTGATGTTCTTTTAAAAGTTAATTTGGCTTTGAATTGTGCCATGGTGACAAGTTGGTACTCTCTGGGGACACTGGACTGTGGTAGGGCTGACAGGATGTTGGCTTTGGGTATTGGCTAGGAACCTGGGGTTTTGGATGTCTTAACTTGGGATGATTTTCAAGGAGGAGGCTCTGAGTTTTCTCTTAGCATAAGGTTCACTTTGGGACCACAGGATGTCATAGTTTGTGGGGAACCACATAACTTCTTCTCTGCCTCAGGAACTAATCTTGTTCATTGCTGTTTCCTGTGCATAGATGCAGCACGACACAGAAGATGCTTTAGTAGCATATCAGGTTACTGCAGGAAGAAATGCAAACTGGGAGAAACATATGAAATAGCATGTGTAAATGGAAAATTATGTTGTATTAATGAAGATGAAAAGAGACAATATCAACAAGTCATAGAGCCACCTGCACCTTCAAGGAAGCCTGATTTGGAGTTGGACTATGCTATCTTACCCACTGTCACACTTAGCACAATTTCACTATAAACCAAGCACTTGTTCCATTGGTCTCCACTCTTCTTAAACCAAAAGTGCCACCTAATCCAACAGGGAAGGGCAAAAGATTTATCTACTTCTTTTGTGAACTTGATTCTCTGCATAATAAAGTCCTATGCTAACCTGGATTTATTTGTTAATGTATTCACTCATTTTTTAACACTTCAAACATAAGTGAATATTTTTCATGTTCTAGGCATTATAGTAGCAACATGGGTGATACAGATATGAAGTGAACACGTTAGTAGAGGTGGCAGTTAGCCCCTCCATTTTCTATTTGAGGTAATGTTTCATAGCATTTCATGTTACTCTTTTTAATGAAGTTTCTTAGGTCTAAGCAGATCTGAATGTCCTGGCTTTGTGTGTGTGGGAATGAATACAGAGGGTTTGGCTAACAGCTAAGAATTCATTAGGGGAAGGCAAGACATTTGAATATTTTCACAATCGTTATTGGGGCAGGTCTAATGGGCAGTGATGACAGCTAGTGATAATTCCAGTACATCATTTGAAGCTCATTTAACGTGCATGCTTTATCTCCTTTTTTAGTAGCAATTTGAACTAAGTTGTGTCCATTTGACACAATTAGGCAAATATTACTCGTAGGATCTTTGAAATCATTTCATAGTCTGTTGGTTTCAAAAGTGTGAAATTTATAAACTTTTAGCTATTCAGATGAATAAGGTCTGGGGTTCTAATGTAAAATATGGTGACTATAGTTGACAATTCTGTATTCTATAATTGAAATTTGCTGAGAGAGTAGAACTTAAGTGTTCTCACCAAAACAAACAAACAAACAATTTGAGGCAATGGCTGTATTAATTAATTAGATGGGGGAGATTCTTTTCATAATGTATACATATATCAAATCATCACGTTACACACTTTAAATACCTTACAATTTTGTAAGTCAAGTATACCTCAATGAAGCTGAAATTAAAAAATTAAAGAAATAGTGTGAAATTTAAAGCCTTATAAATTGAGAAGGACATATTTAAAAAGCTCTTCAGGAACTAGATAAAATTTCAGTAAGTCATGACCATAACAAATGCTCTCCAGATGAACAGAACCGAAACTTTTGTGGTGACATCCATTGATGTTCCTTGCTTGAAGTATTTGTCATAAATAACTTTCATGGAGCTAACATTTACTCATCTTGGATAAAGAAATCAATGAGCCTTATCCCTCTATGTGCAGCTCACCATATTGTTTCACTGAGAGGACAGAGAGACAAATATTTAGATGGATAGGTCACTATTTTAAGAGCCTACAAGGACCTTCCTTTTAGTAGTTGTGGCTTTTGGGAATTCTGGAGAAGTATGTAGCAAACAAAGACTGGACTGGATTATAAAATTTTAGAATTTTTTGTTGATTTCACACCATGGAAGCTAATACATGGCCATATCAACCTAATTCTCATGGAAGCTAATACATGGCCATATCAACCTAATTCTCATGGAAGCTAATACATGGCCATATCAACCTAATTCTCAGAGGAGTTTTAAAAAAGGCTTTAAAAAGCCCTTTCTGTATGGCAGCACTTCACAAGCTCCTCTGCTTTTCAGTCCTCCATCACTGTGGATCATCAGAGGCATTTTTAGGGAGGGTCCATTTGGGCACTATAACATGAAGATGGGTCTTACCCATTGTCTTTATATGTGTCCTCTACTCTGCATAAGTCCTTTGATAGATTAGATACGAGAATCTATTTTGGCTTAAGGTGGTATCAGATCAACCAGTGAAGTGTCTTCTGAGTAGGGACAGCGGGGTATAATAAACAGAACAGATAATTAAGCCTTGAATTCTATTTTGACGGGATGCATCTACTTTTTGCTTTGACTTTTGCCCTATTATCCTCCTTGTATCCCTGCCATACTCATAGGAGAAGTGGGTGTGGTTTGTATTGTTAGATGCATGTTTATTTGTCTGCCCTATTTTTATATGCAAAATTCAATGAAAATCCCATGTTTTTGTTATGCTCCCTTTGGTATAGGCTGTATTATGGGTACCTTGTTTTTCTTGGATCTGTCTTATAGCATTCTCTAAAATCTTATTCACAGAACATTTTTAAATTGCCAAATGTTCTAGGTAAAGTTTTCTACTTAGTGTCAGCAATTGGAACCACCCATCTCCCTAGGAGTCTTGGACAATACTCATGAAAGCTGTCAGAGATATTAATCATTTCCTATCCACACTCACCTCTTCTTAGAAAATTTGCTCATAGCCCTCCTCAGGGAACATGTAACCAAGCAGGACCTCATGGGGCCTTCCTGGGACAGACATCCTCTTCCATGTCTTCCACCTGCCCTTTATTTGTAGAAAAACTTTAGCCTCCTAAGCCTTCCCTGAGTTCCAAAGAGCAAGTTTAATCAGAGAATTGGGAAAATGCATAAACAAAGGAAAACGGTCAAGCAAGACAAAATAATATTTTAGCCATTAAACAAAATCAAGGACCTTTAATTCTTCCTCAAGGGCTATAGATAATATTCTGAGCCATATTCTTGAGCTGTTTTGCTGATGCTGAAATCTCCACCAGGTGGAACAGTAGTTTGCCCACAAGCATGTAGATCCCAGACTGGCTGGAACCAGAAGGTTGATGATGTTGACTCCCAGTTGCCTCACCACCAACCAATCAGAAGAATGTCCATGAAAGCTGATCAAACACCCTCCAACCCTCTCCTTCACCCAGTCTTTAGAAACCTTTCCCTGAGGGCAATCAAGGAGTTTAAACATTTTATGCATACTCCTTCCATGGCCTTTCAATAAACGTTGCATTTTCCTTCACCACAACCCCATGTCAGCAGACCCAAGGTTGGTTTGGTAACATATCTATTTCTATGGGCCCTGTCAAGAAAGTAGATACTCCTGTTATCTTGGCTATATGTAGCTGAATTATGGTATGTCACTAAATTAAAATATAGTCAATGACTTTGAAGTAGTAAAATAAAAATTTAGCAAAATATCTGTATTCTTTAGTGAAGAATAGTGGCATGGTAAGCCTTACCATGCTGGGAAAGAATAAAAAAGAGCACATTTCAAGTAACACAGTTGATGACTTGCACAAACACACATCACATTCCCCAGAGTTTGCGTGTGGCCTATCTTTATTTTTTAAGTCTTTATTTTAAAAGAGTGCAGTGAATAACTGGACATCATCAAAATTGAAAACTTCTGTGCTTCAAAGGACACCATGAAGAAAGCAAAAAGACAATCTACAGAAAGGGAGAAAATTTTTTGCAAATCATATATCTGATAAGGGACTTGCATCTAGAATATATAAAGAACTATTGTAACTCAATAATAAAAGACAAATAACCCAATTTAAAAATGAACCGAAAATGGCCCCCATCTTTCTCACACTTGTTAGCCAGCAGTGACTCTGGGAAGTCCACATATTGCCACACGTTACTGTTAGTGATCACGTGCCTGGCATGGCTCTGGAAGACAGGGACCTTAAAGAGCCACAATGGCTAAACATGGTGATAATGAAAAACTGGCTGCTCTGGAGGCCAAAATCTGTCATCAAATTGAGTATTGCTCTGGTGATTTCAATTCACCAGGAGACAAAATTTTAAAGGAACAGATTAAATGTGGATGAAAAGGGCTTCCCTGGTGGCACAGTGGTTGAGAGTCCGCCTGCTGATGCAGGGGACACGGGTTCGTGCCCCGGTCCAGGAGGATGCCACGTGCCGCGGAGCAGCTGGGCCCGTGAACCATGGCTGCTGAGCCTGCGCGTCCGGAGCCTGTGCTCTGCAATGGTAGAGGCCACAACAGTGAGAGGCCCGCGTACCGCAAAAAAACAGAACAAAACAAAAAAAACTTGGATGAAAGCTGGGTACCTTTAGAGATAATGATATAATTCAACACATTGAACCATCTAACAACAGACTTTCATGTAATAGTAGAAGAGTTGAGCAAATGAAAAAATGTGCAACATAACTAGCCATCAGATAATTACATATCAAAACCAAATTGAAAAATGGGCAGAAGACCTAAATAGACATTTCTCCAAAGAAGATACACAGATTGCCAACAAACACATGAAAGAATGCTCAACATCATTAATCATTAGAGAAATACAAATCAAAACTACAATGAGATATCATCTCACACCAGTCAGAATAGCCATCATCAAAAAATCTACAAACAATAAATGCTGGAGAGGGTGTGGAGAAAAGGGAACCCTCTCGCACTGTTGGTGGGAATGTAAATTGGTACTATGGAGAACAATATGGAGGTTCCTTAAAAATCTAAAAATAGAACTACCATCTACCACTACCAGAACTACTACTACCCAGCAATCCCACTACTGGGCATATACCCTGAGAAAACCATAATTCAAAAAGAGTCATGTACCAAACTGTTCATTGCAGCTCTATTTACAATAGTCAGGATATGGAAGCAACCTAGGTGTCCATCAACAGATGAATGGATAAAGAAGATATGGCACATATATACAATGGAATATTACTCAGCCATAAAAAGAAACGAAATTGAGTTATTTGTAGTGAGGTGGGTGGACTTAGAGACTGTCATACAGAGTGAAATAAGTCAGAAAGAGAAAAACAAATACAGTATGGGGCTTCCCTGGTGGCGCAGTGGTTGAGAGTCCGCCTGCTGATGCAAGGGACACGGGTTCGTGACCCAGTCCGGGAAGATCCCACATGCCGCGGAGTGGCTAGGCCCGTGAGCCATGGCCACTGAGCCTGTGTGTCCGGAGCCTGTGCTCCGCAACGGGAGAGGGCACAACAGTGAGAGGCCCGCGTACCGCAAACAAAAAACAAAATAAACAAATACAGTATGCTAACACATATATATGGAATCTAAAAAAACAAACAAACAAAAAAATGGTCAGAAGAACCTAGGGGCAAGACGGGAATAAAGATGCAGACCTAATAGAGAATGGACTTGAGGATACGGGGAGGGGGAAGGGTAAGCTGGGACAAAGCGAGAGAGTGGCATGGACATATATACACTACCAAACGTCAAATAGATAGCTAGTGGGAAGCAGCCGCATAGCACAGGGAGATCAGCTTGGTGCTTTGTGACCACCTAGAGGGGTGGGAGAGGGAGGGTTGGAGGGAGGGAGATGGAAGAGGGAAGAGATATGGAGACATATGTATATGTATAACTGATTCACTTTGTTATGAAGCAGAAACTAACACACCATTGTAAAGCAATTATACTCCAATAAAGATGTTAAAGAAAAAAACACATTGATACAGCACTTCACACTCACTAAGATCACTATAATCAGAAAGGCAAATAATAACAAGTTTTGTCGTGGATGTGGAGAACCTGGAACCCTCATACCCTGCTAATGGGAATGTAAAATGGTGCAGCCATGTTGGAAAACAGTCTAGCAATTCCTCAAATGTTAAGCATAGATTTACTATATGATCTGAGTGTTTCACTCTTAGTTATACATACAAAAGAAAGGAAAACATATGTCCACACAAAAGCTTGTACATAAATGTTCATTGCATCATTATTCATAATAGCCTGGTCACATGCCTGTACCCTAGGAGCAACTTTGGAAGGTACAGACTCATTCCTACTACCAAAATAAAACAATGTGGGAAAAGTGTTGAGAAGTCTGACAGATGTCCACTACACCAGCTTTGAAATAAGAATTCAGGAGCAGAGAACCTCTTCCTTTAACATTGCTGGAGCTAAAGTAGATTTTCAGGGACAGATTCAGTCTAATTGGCCTGTTCTTAGAGATGCTACTAAGGTGGGAGCTGCCTAATTAGGGAATATGGGCTAAGATGTTCAGGCTTGGGAAAAAAATGAAAAGTGAAACTACAGACTTATCTTTTAAACATCTTTGGACTTGACCTTGTAGGAAACAGAGGAAACTTGAAAGGTCTGAAATAGATAAAAGCATAAAGTTTCATTATATAAATGTAGCTCAGAGAATAGTGTAGGGGACAGATGAGAGAAAGACTTCTGGAGGCAAACAGAACAGGAAGGAGCTGCAATCAGCTGGTAAGATATGATGCATGCCTGTTTGCAGGCAATGTTAGAAAATATATGGAGGTAAGGCTAGATTTTTAAAATAATTAGAAGATAGACTCAACCAAATTAGTTGATTACTTGGAAACAGAGAATGGGAAAGAGAGGATTTAAGCATTCCTCTTAGGTTTCTATCTTGGGTCACTGGGTAAATGCTTGTATATTTCAGGAAATAGGAGATTCTGATAGAGCTTCCAGTGTGTTAGTTCAGTGCTTGTCATCCTTATAGTTTCCTTGTAGCTGTAATGGTTCTACTCATAGCCTTCCCTCTGGAAAGCAGCATTAGGCTATACCTTGCACAGGGATGGGCGTCTGACTCAATGCAGTTCATCCAAGGGCTGCCAGGTGTAGAATGTGTTACTCAGCAGAGACCATCAAGGGGGTTCTTTCTGAAATTCTGACTAGGAATTTGGGCAAACTGGTAGTTGAGAGCAGTGAGGGGAACACAGCATTAACAGTGATGAAGAGAAATGCTTTGGGACAAAATTGAGGACAGCCTCTACTAAAATTTATATCAGGACTAAATAAAACCACAAATGGGTTATGCATCTGGAGTACAACACACACTTTGGTCCCATAGAAACTCACTTTTATTGCATTGTTTGACCAGCATTCATTCATGACGTGGTGGACTTGTTCTGATCCACACATTAAGATAATGCATGAAACTCTGTTTCCTGCTACAGGTGTATTGTGAAGACACACTGCACTACAACCTATAGTGCTCACTTATTGATAAAAAATGGAGACACTTCTTTTAGGTCACAGTCCAAAGAAAAAAATCTGCATTTCTCAGGGCATTGACTCAGCTTCAGAGAGCCAATTCATGTCCAATTACACCGTATTCCTAGACATAGAAAAGACAGTCTCCTTTCCCTCCACGAGTGGGCTAGATAAGGGGAAAAAGTGAATTGGGGTATGAAATGGTCAGTGGATTCTGGGAAGAGGCAGTAGATACTTTCGTGACTATATTGAAGAAAGCAGAATCAGCACCATCTATAGTCATTAAATAAAGAAAAAAGTATTTATTATTTCAACAGAGTCACTATATGCATCAAATGTGGGATCCTACTGCCATCTTGGTATATCGTTAGGATCTCACTGAGCCCTCACTATCAATTCTATGTGCCATAATATAACTATACCGCAGGTTCAATCCATATCTTCCAGAATTCATTTAAGGGGCTTCGAAGAGAAGCTGGAGTTGTGATAATGAGGAAACACAAGGATATAGACTATCCTTCAGTGCTTGATACCACCATAACCCACTTTCTCATATCACTGTGGGCTGAAACCAGGGAGTTAGTCATCCTCACTCCCACCACATCCAATGATTATTGCTGCTAAATAGCTCTTGAATCTACCCACTTTGTTCCATCTTCACTACCTTGATTCTGGTCCAGACCACCTCTCACCTGGCCCATGGTGATAACCTTTTCTCTGTTCTCTCCGTAGCTACTCCCAGTTTCAACACATTTATGTATTCAGTACAATGTGATTTAAAAAGTGCAGACCTGACCACATCACTCCCTGCTTAGAATATTTAATGGCTTCCGATTCCTCTTCAGTTAAAGATCAAAAGCTTTAACATGGTCTATTAGCCTAATAAGTAACTCTCCAACATCATCCTTTCTCTTGTTCTTTGCCCACAAGCCTCATTTTGGGGGAATATACCGTATTCCTTCTAATTCAGGGCCTCAGTGCAGGATGTTTTCTATGCATTGAATTCTCTCTCTGTATCCTTTCCCCATAGAGTCCTTTAAAAATCCCTCTACTTACTATTTAACTTAAGCACCACTTTCATTTTTAAGTTAGTTCAAGCATGTGTTAATTGCTTCTTCAACTAGTAGCAAGAGGGTTTGGGGAGACAGTGACTGGCGGGACTTTATGAAGCAAAGGGAACATTAATAGGAGTTGACATTGCATTATTGGAAGGTATAATGAGTGTGCCATGGCAAAAAAGATAGTTTATTAAAGTTTCTCATAAATGTTTTTATGTCATTATATATGTGTATAGATATGATTTCTTCCTAGCTGAGCTATATTAAATTCTCCTTTTATGCTGGGTAGTGTTTCCTGACAACTTATGTCCTGGTTGGATTCTACAAAGTTTTGTCCACTTTTTTCCTTTTCCAAAATTCCGGTCTTGTATCCAGTTCAAAGATTTTATCCTTCCACCTCCCTGTGCAGGCTAGAACTATAACTCTAGTGGCTTGAAACGGAGGAAGGGACATCTTCTGACTCTAAGACACTTTCCCCTCTAAGACTGCCTCATGTGATTGGTTGTTTTCAACCCATTACTGCACACAAGATCACACACATTCAGAACTTGCACATATTCACTGACATGCTTATGCACACTTTAGCCCCCAGTCCTGACTGCATCTCAGGAGTTTTCTGAGGTCACTTCTTTCATTCACTCACTGTTTCCTGAGGCTTGATTCCCAGCATGCCCTCCAGACTTGGAACCTAATATGATTGCCTCACCTGGGGGGTGGGAGTGAATGAGGATTGTGTGCACTGACCACATGATATGCATCCTGGCATCCAGGTTGTGTAGGAGTGCAGTTAACACTGCTGTCTGCCAGGCTCTGGAAAGCTCCTTCAGTCAGAGGAGCCAAGGGGCCATGTTCATGCAGCAGCGGCAGCTGCCTGGTTCTTAGTAACAACAGGCGCTGATTGCTGCATTAGCATACTGGGGAGCAGTGCGCTGGTGTTGGCTTGTACTGAGTAGATAGAGCCAAGTGTGAGCATCTCTTTCCAACTCCATATTCAGTGACTTCACGTTATAGCTTGAAATAAACTATGTGGGAGAATTTACACAAGGAAATTAGCAAATACTTTAAATCAGGTCCGCATCGCCACCTTGGGAGCTGGTTTATCAGTGCACTGTGGTTGTTCAGATTGTGGAATGTACTAACATTCTTTTTAACTTGATGGAAAATGACTTTTTTTGTGGTTCACTTTATTAACCAGTAGGGAAACTGCTGGTCAGATGGGTCAGCCTGGGTGCAGGCAATAAAGAGACACATTGTCTGTAGGTTTTCTCGTAAATAAATATTGAACGTTTCAAACACTTTTCCTGCATTTATTTAGAGGCTGTACATTATTGAGATAAAAAACCTAAATTTTTAAAAAGAAAATTAAATGCGAGTAAAGCAGGAAGAAAGTGATGATTAAGAGGAGAACAATACGTTGAGAAATATATGGAGAGAGGAGTGTTGAAATCCCCAAATATAATTGAGGATTTCTCTATTTCTCCTTTTAGTTCCACCAGTTTTTATTTTGAAGTTCTATTCTTAGCTGCATTCACATTTAGTGTTGTTATATTTTCTTGGCAAACTAACTTCTTTATGTCCCTCTTTATCCCTGCTAATATTCCTTGTTTTGCAATCTACTTTGCCCAGTATTAATATAGCCACTTCAGCTTTCTTTTAATTAATGTTATATGTAATTTAAAAAAATTTATCTACTGTTTTTAATATTTAAAGAGCTTTTTTGGTAGTCAGCAAATAGTTAGGACTTCTTTTTTAATGCAATCTTTTCTCACTGTTGTGGCCTCTCCCGTTGCAGAGCACAGGCTCCGCACGCGCAGGCTCAGCGGCCATGGATCACGGGCCTAGCCGCTCCGCAGCAGGTGGGATCTTCCCGGACCGGGGCACGAACCCGTGTCCCCTGCATCGGCAGGCGGACTCTCAACCACTGCGCCACGAGGGAAGCCCTTAATCCAATCTTATAATCTCTCGTTTAAAAATGGTTTATTGAAATCATTTATATTTAATATAATAGTTTATACATTATATTAAAATCTAACATTTTTACTGGAATCTTTAGACACGTTATTACTGGTGACAGGACTCTCATGTGGGACAGGGCTGTGGGATTGATCTCAAGCTTCCAAAAAATGGAAAGATTGTCTAGAAACTTCCAGAACTATTGAGTGTATTTTGACATAATGATCGTTGAATGGGTATTGCCTATCACTATTATCAGAGTTCAAGAGCAGACCAAGAGTCCATCTGTCACAAGCAGATGAAAAATGACAAAAACACTAACCATTAGGCTGTGCAGTATATATTATTTATTAAAATAGAGGAAACAGGTAAGCAAACACCTTCCACACCTAACTATAGAAAAAAAAAAATAACTGAAGGGAAGTTTAGATTCAGAGTTATTATAGAAGACAAGACATAGTGCAGTAGATACACCCTAGAGGTCTACTGCCCACTGAGTATCAGTAATTATATAAACTGTAAATTTGAGAATTTAAAAACTAAATAATTGAATTCTTAAAAGGATCCATGTACCCCAATGTAGTTCATAATAAAGTTTAAACCAGTCTGTAATAAAATTAGAAAAATTAGAATAATGCAATGATATTTTAAGGAATTGGATGAATTTAGTTAAAAATCTGACTTTTTTTCCTACTATGTCGTTTATACATCTTTCTTGGTGGTAAAATTTCTTCCACTTTTGAAATGATGGTGACAAAGAGAAATTGTTAATAGATAATGGTATTAATTAACAAACTTTTGTAAGTAAAAAAAAACTGTAAAAAATTTACTGATGTAGAAAGTCCAGGACTAGAAGAATCATAACAGAGGTCAATATAAAAGAAAAATAAATGCCAGGTTTTTTTTTTAACATCTTTATTGGCGTATAATTGCTTTACAATGGTGTGTTAGTTTCTGCTTCATAACAAAGTGAATCAGTTATACATATACATATGTTCCCATATCTCTTCCCTCTTGCGTCTCCCTCCCTCCCACCCTCCCTATCCCACCCCTCTAGGTGGTCACAAACCACCACGCTTATCTCCCTGTGCTATGCGGCTGCTTCCCACTAGCTATCTATTTAATGTTTGGTAGTGTATATATGTCCATACCACTCTCTCACTTTGTCCCAGCTTACCCTTCTCCCTCCCCATATCCTCAAGTTCATTCTCTGGTAGGTCTGTGTCTTTATTCCCGTCTTATCCCTAGGTTCTTCATGAGCCTTTTTTTTTTTTTTTTCTTAGATTCCATATATATGTGTTAGCATATGGTATTTGTTTTTCTCTTTCTGACTTACTTCACTCAGTATGACAGACTCTATGTCCATCTACCTCACTACAAATAACTCATTTTTGTTTCTTTTTGTGGATGAGTAATATTCCATTGTATATATGTGCCACATCTTCTTTATCCATTCATCTGTTGATGGACACTTAGGTTGCTTCCATGTCCTGGCTATTGTAAATAGAGCTGTAATGAACATTGTGGTACATGACTTGTTTAGAATTATGGTTTTCTCAGGGTATATGCCCAGTAGTGGGATTGCTGGGTGGTATGGTAGTTCTATTTGTAGTTTGTTAAGGAACCTCCATACTGTTCTCCATAGTGGCTTTATCAATTTACATTCCCACCAACAGTGCAAGAGTGTTCCCTTTTCTCCACACTCTATCCAGCATTTATTGTTTGTAGATTTTTTGTTGATGGCCATTCTGACCTGTGTGAGATGATATCTCATTGTAGTTTTTTTTTTTTTTTTTTTTTTTTTTGCGGTACGCGGGCCTCTCACTTGTGGCCTCTCCTGTTGCGGAGCACAGGCTCCGGATGCGCAGGTCCAGCGGCCACGGCTTACGGGCCTAGCCGCTCCACGGCATGTGGGATCCTCCTGGACCGGGGCACCAACCCGTGTTCCCTGCATCGGCAGGTGGACTCTCAACCACTGTGCCACCAGGGAAGCCCCATCATTGTAGTTTTGATTTGCATTTCTCTAATGATTAATGATGTTGAGTATTGTTTCATGTGTTTGTTGGCAATCTGTATCTTCTTTGGAGAAATGTCTATTTAGGTCTGCCATTTTTGGATTTTGTTGTTTGTTTTTTTGTTATTGAACTGCATGAGCTGCTAGTAAATTTTGGAGATTAATCCTTTGTCAGTTGCTTCATTTGCAAATATTTTCTCCCATTCTGAGGGTTGTCTTTTGGTCTTGCTTATGGTTTCCTTTGCTGTGCAAAAGCTGTTTTCTTTGCGGTACGTGGGCCTCTCACTGTTGTGGCCTCTCCCGTTGCGGAGCACATGCTCTGGACACGCAGGCTCATGGGCCTAGCCGCTCCGTGGCTCACGGGCCTAGCCGCTCCGCGGCATGTGGGATCTTCCCGGTCCGGCCACGAACCTGTGTCCCCTGCATCGGCAGGCGGACTCTCAACCACTGTGCCACCAGGGAAGCCCTGTGCAAAAGCTTTTAAGTTTCATTAGGTCCCATTTGTTTATTTTTGTTTTTATTTCCTTTTCTCTAAGAGGTGGGTCAAAAAGGATCTTGCTGTGATTTAGGTCATAGAGTATTCTGCTATGACGTAAATCACAGCAGAACACTCTATGACATAAATGCCAGTTTTAAGCCACATAAAAGTTCATGGCAAGACAGAGGATCATACTGAAAACAAACTATATGAAGGACAAGTGTGTAGATGTTTGTGTATATGTTCTGTTTGTTTTAAGTTTTGATGTTTCGTTGATTTTGTTTACATATAATTAAAGCAATATTACTGTATTTGTAATTACAATTGAGAAAATTTCATGGTCAATGTTTGTCCCTATAGTCCTCATGTAATGTAAATTCTATTTATGTACTCTTATCTAAGAAAAATAAGAAGGTTTTTAATACAATAATGAACATACTATATGCTAAAAATTTGTGGGATATTGCTAAAGCTATGTAGAGAGGGAAATCTATAGCTTTAAAATGTTCATGTATGTGGGGATTCCCTGGTGGCGCAGTGGTTGAGAATCTGCCTGCCAATGCAGTGGACAGGGGTTCGAGCCCTGGTGTGGGAAGGTCCCACATGCCACAGAGAAACTAGGCCCGTGTGCCACAACTACTAAGCCTCTACTCTAGAGCCTATGAGTCACAACTACTGAAGCCCGTGGGCCTAGATCCCGTGCTCTGAAACAAGAGAAGCCACCGCAATGAAAAGCCCACGCATCCCACTGAAGAGTAGACCCCGCTCACTGAGACTAGAGAAAAAGCGCGTGTGCAGCAACGAAGACCCAACGCAGCCAAAAATAAAAAAATAAACAAATATTTTAAATGCTCATGTATGAAATGAAGAAAGGCTAAAAATAAGAGAGGTAAACGTCATCTAACAATGTTAGAAAAAAGGCATATTAAAACTAACAAAGTAGAAATAAGACATTATATTACACGTTTAAAATGTGATATTATTGCACGTGAAGTTGTTTGAAAAATAAGTGAAAATAAAAACATTAATAAAGACCTTAAAGAAATGGAAACTAAACAAAAATTAATAAAGAAAATTTGGTTTTTGTAAAGACTTATCAAATTAATAAGTGAATGGTGAGACATCAAGAAAAAAGTGAAGACACAGACAATGGTGAAACAAAAAAGTAACACCACTATATACCTTACAGACGTTAAAAAGAAAAAGAAGACTTTACAAATAATTTTAGGGAAATACATTTGAAAATCTTAACAAAATAGGAAAAATAATAAAGCAAAAATACAAAAGCTAACTAAAAGAAATAGAAAATAAGAATTGTCCTTTAAGTCTTCAAGAAACAACCTATAATTTGTATACTTCCTATAAAGAGTTGAATCTTAGTTGATTCCATCAAATGTTTAATGACGGTATAATATGAAGGCTCTTGGATAAATAGGAAAACAGAGACTCCTGCCAAATTGATTTTGTGTTTAGTTTTTTTTTTGCGGTACGTGAACTTCTCACTGTTGTGGCCTCTCCTGTTGCAGAGCACAGGCTCCGGACGCGCAGGCTCAGCGGCCATGGCTCATGGACCTAGCTACTCCGCGGCATGTGGGATCTTCCTGGACTGGGGCACGAACCCGTGTCCCCTGCATCAGCAGGTGGACGCTCAACCACTGTGCTACCAGGGAAGCCAGTGTTTAGTTTTTTAATTTAAATAAACTTTTAATTTTAGAACAGTTTTCTATCTATAGAAAAGTAATACAAAGATAGTACAGAGAGCTCCTGTATACTCCTCATCCAGTTTTCCTTATTGTTAACATCTTACAAGACCATGATGCCTTAGTCACAGTTAAGTACATTGTTATTAACTAAGCTCTGCCCTTATTATAATAGTTTTTCTTTAACCTCCTTTTCCTGTTTTGGGAGATCATGCAGAATATCACATTACCTTTAGTTGTCATGTCTCTTTATCTTCCTCTGGTCTGTTACGGTTTCTCAGAAATTTCTTGTTTTTGATGAATTTGACAATTTGGAGGAGTATTGGTCAGATATTTTGCAGAATGCCACTCAGTTTGGGTTTTTCTCATTGTTAAACTGGGTTATGGGTTTTTGGGAGGAAGACGACAAAGGTGAAGTGCCATTTGTATCACATCACATGTTCATGCTATCTGTGTGATTTTTCCATAAAATCTAAAACATGATTTTATGAAGTTTACCCATTCTAAAGTCACCCTTTTACTCCTTTCCGTAGTCTACTCTTTGGAAGGAAGTCACTAAGCACAGCCCATATTCAAGGGAGAGGGAGGTGAAGCCCCACCTCCTTGGGGAAGAAGTATTTACATAAATTACTTGGAATTCTTCTGTACAGAAAATCTGTCTCTTCTTACCATTTATTTATTTATTTATTTATTTATTTATTTATTTATACATATCAGTATGGACTCATGGATGTTCGCTTCTACCTTGTATTATAATCCAATGTTATGTTATTTATCTTACTGCTCAAATTGTCCCCATTTTGGTCATTCAAAGCTCTTTCAAAGTGACTCCTATGTCCCATTAATATGCCCCATCCTTCTGATTTTTTTTTTAACATCTTCATTGGAGTATACTTGCTTTACAATGGTGTGTTGGCATCCTTCTGATTTTTAAAGCGTGTGCTTACTTTATGGCACTATGAGATACTTTAGGCTCATCTTGTATATTCCCCTGCCCCAGCCCTAGGACAGGAGATAAGAGGATAATTAAGAGAACACATACCATAAATTCATGATGGATACTACAGTGGTGAAATAATATAAGAAACAAAACTGAAAAATAAGTGTGAAAAGTAGTTGGAAAGAAAATTGTCATGTTAATCACATCCAAAAGGTATAATTTTAAGAATTAGGTTGAGTATATAAATGGATAGTCATTATGTCATCTTGCATATCAAGACAGCAACAAAATCTCATACAATACTGCAATTCAGACCAGTTCCTAGGTCCTTTACATTTCCTCCAAACACCTAAGGGCTCCAGTCACCTCAGTAAAGGATGTGTTCCTAGTGGTAACACACTAAACAACGACAACAGCAAAGAAACAACTAAAAACTTTGTCTTAGAGTTACATATTTATGTCTGCCTCCACCTTATATGGTGAGCTCCATAATAGTGGAATGTTATTCTTCTCTATCTTCCCAGCTCACTGCTTTTACACAGGAGCTAAGGAAATTAGACTTCCCCATAGTTCAACTTTGGGTACTCTATTCTTTTTTTTTTTTTTTTTGCGGTACGTGGGCCTCTAGCTATTGTGCCTCTCCTGTTGCAGAGCACAGGCTCCGGACACACAGGCTCAGCGGCCATGGCTCACAGGCCCAGCCCCTCCGCAGCATGTGGGATCTTCCCGGACTGGGACATGAACCCGTGTCCCCTGCATCGGCAGGCGGACTCTCAACCACTGCGCCACCAGGGAAGCCCGGGTACTCTATTCTTAAACCAAAAAAATGCATGTATATTCTCCTAAAATGTCCTGTCTTTTCTAATTTCCTTCCATTTGTTGATTTCATCTTTTTCACTCAAATTACCTTCTCTACTAACACTCACCTGTTGAAATCCTACACATTTCACAAGGCACAACTTTAATCCTAAACTCACATATTTTTCTGAATATTCAGCTTCATATTTCCCTCTCCTGAATTACAGGTCTACTTTCCTGAGTTTCTCCTTCTAGTCTTCCATGTTATAGATTTTTTAGTGTACTGGTTGTATCCTCTTTTCAAGGGGAGGTTCTGAGTTGTCCTTATCAGTTCATCATATGATATATTGAATGTTCAACCTCTGGTTAAAGAACAATGAGTCAGAAAACTGGCAATGAGATTTATTAGACTGAGATCTAGGAACAAGAAGGGAGAGGAAGTGGACCTCTTCCCCTCAGTTTATTGGAATAGGTTGAGAAATAAACTAACAGAAAATTGTGCTTGATTGATGTAAACTTTTTTTGGAGTTTGTATAATTCTGTTCGTATGCATAATACTCTTGTGGAAAAGTAAATGCATGTCACTGGCTTTGGACGAGGTGTTCTGGTAAATTTTTAAGTGCTTCCAGTTCCATGATACTGAGGCAACAATATCTCCCATTTTCACATAGTACTTCATGTATTTCTGTTGTTTCGCATATTTTCCTGTAGAATCCTCGTATGTATTCACCCCAGCATTTCTTAAGTTGTTTGGTTACTGCGCACATAAAGAACAATAGGCCAAGGTCAGTGTTTGAAACAAAAGGCAACTTTAGTCATAGGGAAGACAGAGAATATTTGTAGGGATAAAGTATATGGGAGACCCACAGAACATATACCAGTAATATTCCACAGAGGATTCTCCAAGAGGGTGAACTTCAGTGTTTATGTCTAACTGATCACTCATATTTTATTCCTCTAAGGTTTTGGGTTTCCATCCTACATCTGATGGACTTCACCAAGAGCAACAGATCTTATTTGGGAAAATAAAGGAGCTGAATCCTTGATTTCAGGCCATGGAACTATGCTCCATCTGAGAACCTCAGAAAATCTGCCTCTATTTGAATGCTTCCAGAGTACTACTTCCCTACCACTGCTTGGAATACAATAATTTGTTACTAGGTATTTATGTCTGAATCAGACTCTGCTCTTGGGTTCATACTTGCTACCATGGTCAAGAATGACTTTTTTTTTGGTCCAGTCAGATATTTTTACCCTCAACTTTCTTCCTCCCTCATTACTTCTCAGTATTGTACATTTTTGTCAATGCATTTTGTCAATGCATATCTTCTTTTGGCTTCTATGTCATCACATAGAACCAGTCTTGGGTTTGTTTTATCCCTCTATGACCTCTCATTCTCTTTCTATCTCCAGAGGAAAGAATTTCTCCAGACCTCTGCTCACCTTGATATGTCTACTTTAGTGATCCTAAATATTTTCAATAATCTAAGAGTTCAGGATGTTCACATTTTGGCTTCGGGGCTTGTACTATCCTCTGGAATAAACCCCAGAGGATGAGACTGAGAACAAAGATGCAGCCTCCAACACCAGGTTCTAGAGATTCCTTTGATTCTTAGGAGTTTAAGGGGCTACAGGTAGACCATTATTATTCCTATAATATGGGGCAAATATAAGGGGTCTGATTTTGAAAGAGGAAAGGAAGCTAATTTTTAAGTTTTTAGTATGTGCCAAGCCCTGTGCTAGAAGTTTTACACGTTTTTGTCATTTAATAAATCCCCTATGAGCCAGGTGTCATTATCTCCACAAATGAGGAAATTAAGGCTCAGCCAGTCTTCACCTTTTATCCAAAGTCGATAAACTAGTAGATGTTGAAGGCATGTTTCTAAAACCTGAATCCAAAGTTTGTTCTCCTTCCACTGTTCACACACTGTAGTAAAATAGATGAAAATATATCTACAGTATGAGATTGGAATAAAATATGGCTGGGTGCCAGAGTAAAATCTGTATCCAAAGAAATAAGGGCATCCCCAGATATTGGTCTTATGTCTTTCTGTAATGAGTCCTTCTCAGAGGAAATTATGACTTATTTCAGCTCTATGAATACTCCTTTTTTAAAAACAGTAGCACAGTAGAAGGCTCAGGAAGAGGGAATTTCTGATGACATTGGATGGACTTCAGCCATCCTTAGGGCCCTATCTCTTCCTACTGTGATTATAAAATTCTCTTGCGTTCTTGAAAGTACTCCATCCATTGTTGATTTGAGTGAGCCCCTGGAAGGCAGCTACGCTCACCTCTATAAAACCAGCGTGGTCTGAGTCAGCCCTTGGAAATCTCTGGATTACCTGTGAAGTTCTGGAACAGCAGAATTGCAAGGATCAGGAGGAACCTCATGGCCAGGCTCCCAAGAGGAGGTGACAGCCAAGGCTCTTGGTCCACTATGTCATCTCCCTCAGAGACTTAGATTCTTATGCACTGAACCAGAACAGATGCTATAATACGAAGCGTGCCCCTAAACTTCTGAACTGTGGACTTTTTATCACGTGGGCAGGCACAGGAAATTTGTTTACCCACTTTACCCACACATGGAATTCAGAGACACAGTGTGTTCCATCCCATCACACCTGATGCCATTCTGTAGGCTGTAGACTGCTGGTGAGAAAACTCTGTGCTTTCTCTACTTTGGCTGTCTGCCCAGATAGACCAAGGTAGACAGGTACTCACTTCTAGGAATGAATAAGGAAATAGAATAAATGAAGCCTATTCCATTGACTGCATTCAGCTAAATCTAGGTCTCTAGGTATTGGGTCTATCACTTCAGCCAGTCCAAATGGTAGCTGATTTTTATTCTTATATCCTAGCTAAATTTACAGACAAGCAATATACAATGATGGAAGATTAAAAGGATGACTACAATAAAATTTTCATTTAGAAATAGCAAAAAGGGGAGAAAATACAGAGATAACATAGCATAAAGCATCATCCTGATGGACCAAAATAGCAATGATTTATTTCCTGCCAGTGTAGAGAATTCTTTAGTTAGTTTGTATCTCTCTGGTCTGCTCTCTGGGAAGATTTGCTTGTCCATTGATTTCAGTGGACATATCTTGGAGGAGGTTGGGAGAAAATTCTTCTGGGGATTGTTCTACTTTGACAACACATTTCTTATTAATGCAGGTTTAGGAAACTATGTGAATGATTTTGTTACTCAGGCTTTGATTTCTATGGCATTATACCCCTTTTGAAAGATTATCGGAAGATTAATAGACTTTCCTTTGAATTGCTTTCAGTCATTTTCATGTCTAAGACCAATCCAGAAATCCGTTTGAATCAAGGCAGTTCATTTTAGATCCAAACCAGGATACTAATATCATCTATGGAATAAGGTTTTGGAGATTATACTGTCTCTATCATCTTAGTTTAACAACCTCTCACTCTGGCTCTGGCTGTGAGCAGTTCAATACAATAGCCTCTGGACAGTGTAGATGAACTAGTTGAGATTGATTACCATAAATTTACATAGTATCAATGTATTTTTTGTGTAATGCCACCAGCAACACTTGTCTATCTAAATACAGAAATGTACACAACAGATAGTCAGGTCAATACAGGTTTGTGGTGTGCCCAAGGACTTAAATGACTAAAAGAAGAGGAACAAAAGAGTTCTAGTTATTGAAGTAAATCATGGACTCTATTCTAGATAGGATGAGAACTACAAAGAGGGTAGGGCTGAAAAATTGATCTTTGAGTTTTGAAGATGAAAGAGTTTATTTATATTAACAAAATGTATTGCCTCTACAATGAGGAGAACATTCTATATCTAACCTGCACTGTCTTCTTCACCAACTCTTTGATTAGAAAACTCACATTCCTTTGTCCCACAGATAACATTAAAAGAACATCTTAGAAAAAATTGTGTCTATTTGCTCCCACTTCAGTAATGTGTGTGTGTTTGCATGTGTGCATGCATATGTATATGTGTATGTCTATTCTATCCCCTGCTGCCATAGAGTCTATGAGCCTGGAAAATCTCCTAGATTGATCCCATAAAGTAGGGAGTAGGTGTTTTCATGAGTTAGATGGATGAATAAAGAACATGATGTTTCTTAAAGAGGAAGAAATCACTAATCAGTACTTATTGCTAAATCTAAGGACCTCAAAGTCCACCGGGAGTTTTAAAAGTACAGATTGTTTTAGTATACTACTTATAAAAGGATGTAAGTGTGATAAATTTCTGGATAACTCACCCACCAGGCTCTATTGAGTTGAGGAGTTGAGAGCAAATTATTTATTTAAGTGGGTCAGCCAGGAAGCATGTTTATTTGAAAGTCTTTTGTTTTATTTTCCTTTTTATGTCAACTAAAAACAGTATTTAAAAATAGTTTTATCATATAACTTGTTAACACTATTAACAAGAATCTGGAAATACAAAACAAAAGAGAAGGAACAAAATAACGAGTAGCCTTACTACTATCTAAAGAAAACATCTGGGAACACGTTGTATACTATTCTAAATTTTTTCTTTAGCTGAATTAAAATTGCTTTATTGTTTATCCCAGATATCCGCTTATGGGATTTTCCTGATTAATAGGAAGGTTGGAGTAAAACTGTCTCAAACTTCCACCAATTGCATGACTTTTGAAAGCCTAGGGTCTTTCAAACCTTTGCTAATTTCAGAGATGTTTACATTGTCAGGGATACACTGGCCTTCAGAATTCTGTCTTCATAGGTTAACTCTGATTTGCACAATATCCACCCTCCCTCATGCAAAACTCTCCTTTAACTTCTAACAAAAATCAAATCATATATTAAGCATTTTGAAATTTAGCAGAATTTTTTTTTAAAATTTTTTTTAAAATTAATTAATTAATTTATTTTTGGCTGTGTTGGGTCTTCGCTTCTGCGCGTGGGCTTTCTCTAGTTGCGGCGAGCGGGGGCCACTCTTCATCGCGGTGCGCGGGCCTCTCACTGTTGCGGCCTCTCTTGTTGCGGAGCACAAGCTCCAGACGCGCAGGCTCAGTAGTTGTGGCTCACGGGCCTAGTTGCTCCGCGGCATGTGGGATCTTCCCCGACCAGGGCTCGAACCCGTGTCCCCTGCATTGGCAGGCAGATTCTCAACCACTGCACCACCAGGGAAGCCCCCTAGCAGAATTTATACAAGACTTTAAGAAGCAGGGCTACTGAGAAGGTGATCACTTGGCAGTAACACAAATAACTTTCAATAGGACCAGAAGACATCATTGAACTATTTTTTTAACCTGACAGCTTTATTGTTATTTTTTAATTTAAAAAAATTTATGAAGCTCTTCCTTCCTTCCTTCCTTCCTCCATCCTTCCTTCCTTCCTTCTTTCATTCCTTCCCTCCTCCTCCCTCCCTCTTCCTTCCTTCCTTCCTCTTTCTTTCTTTCTTTCCCTTCTTTCTTATTGAAGTATAATTGACTTACAATATTATATTAGTTTCAGGTGTACAACATAGTGATTTGATATTTTTGTACATTACAAAATGATCACTGTGATAAGTTTAGTTACCATTTGGCACCAAAGTTATTACCATATTATTCTCTAGTCTCTACATTACATCCCTGTGACTTACTTATTTTATAATTGGAAGTCTGTACCTCTTTTTTTGTGTGTGTGTGGTATGCGGGCCTCACTGCTGTGGCCTCTCCCACTGCGGAGCACAGGCTCCGGACGTGCAGGCTCAGCAGCCATGGCTCACGGGCCCAGGCACTCCGCGGCATGTGGGATCTCCCTGGACTGGGGCACGAACCCGCGTCCCCTGCATCGGCAGGTGGACTCTCAACCACTGCACCACCAGGGAAGCCCGGAAGTTTGTACCTCTTAATCTCCCTCACCGATTTCACTAATCACCTCAACTCTCTCCCCCTCTGGCAACCAATAGTTTGTTCTTTGTATCTGCGTTTGTTTCTGTTTTGTTAGGTTTGTTCATTTGTTTTGTTTTTTAGATTCCACATATGAGCAAAATCATAGGTATTTGTCTTTCTCTGTCTGATTTATTTCACTTAGCGTAATACCCTCTAGGCCCATCTGGCTTGTTGCAAATGGTAAGATTTCATTCCTTATTATGGCTGAGTAATATTCCTTTGTATAGATATACCACATCTTCTTTATCCATCGATTTATTAATAAACACTTAAGTTGCTTCTATATCTTGGCTATTGTAAATAATTTTGCAAATAATGAAAATAGGGGTGCATATATCTTTTTGAATTAGTGTTTTTTTTCCTTTTAAAAATGCCCAGAAGTGGAATTGCTGGATTGTATGGTAGTTCTATTTTTAATTTTTGAGGAATCTCCATACTGTTTTCCATAGTGGCTACACAAATTTATATTCCCACCAATAGGAAACAAGGGTTCCCTTTACTCCATATCTTAGCCGACATTCATTATTGTCTATTTGATAATACCCTTTCTGACATCTGGTGTCTTATTGTGGTTTCGATTTGCATTTCCCTGATGATAGCGTTGTTAAGCATATTTTCCTGTGTCTGTTGGCCATCTGTATGTTTTCTTTGGGAAAGTGTCTATTCAGGTCCTCTGCTCAATTTTTAATCAGTTTTTTTTTTTTTTTTGGTTGAGTTATATGAGTTCTTTATATATTTTGAAAGTTAATCCCTTATTGGATATATGATTTGTAAATATCTTATCCAATCGGGTAGGTTGTCCTTTTGTTTTGTTGATAGTTTCCTTTGCAGTGCAGGAGATTTTTAGTTTGATGTAGTCCCATTTGTTTATTTTTACTTTTGTTTCCCTTGCCTGAGGAGACATATCCAGAAATTATTGCTAAGACCAATGCCAAAGAGAGTACCGCCTATGTTTTCTTCCAGGAGTTTCATAGTTTCAGGTTTACATTCAAGCCTTCATTTTGAGTACATTTTTAAAATATGGTGTGAGATAGCGTTTCTATAGTTTCATTCTTTTATGACTGTCCAGTTTTCCAAACACCATTTGTTGAAGAGACTATTCTTGCTCCATAGTATGTTCTGTGCTCCTTTGTCATAAATAAATTGTCCATATATTTGTGGATTTATTTATGGGATAACAACTCGGTTCCATTGACCTAGGCATCTGTATTTCTCTCTGCCAATACCATGCTGGTTTTTTTGTTACTTTTTTTTTTTGCGGTATGTGGGCCTCTCACTGTTGCGGCCTCTCCCGTTGCAGAGCACAGCCTCCAGATGCGCAGGCTCAGCGGCCACGGCTCACGGGCCCAGCCGCTCTGCGGCATGTGGGATCTTCCCAGACAGGGGCACAAACCCGCGTCCCCTGCATCAGCTGGCGGACTCTCAACCACTGCGCCACCAGGGAAGCTCTAACATGCTGTTTTGATTACTATAACTTTGTAATATAGGAGTTTTAAATCAGGAAGTGGGATACCATCAGCTTTGTTCTTTTTTCTCAGGATTGCTTTGGCTTTGGGGGACTACTGTGGTTCCATATACATTCTAGAATTTTTTGTTCTAGTTTTGTGAAAAAAGTCCTTGGGATTTTGATAGGGATTTCATTGACTCTGTAGATTGCTTTAGGTAATATGGACATTTTTATCCTGTTAACTCTTCGCATCCATGTGCATGGAATATATTTTCATTTATTTTTGTCCTCTTAATTTCTTTCAACAATATCTTTTCATTTGTTTTTGTCCTCTTAATTTCTTTCAACAATATCTTTTTTTTAGGTTCCAATTTTGTTTTTATTTTTATTTTTTAAACATCTTTATTGGAATATAGTTGGTTTACAATGATGTGTTAGTTTCTGCTGTATAACAAAGTGAATCAGCTATACATATACATATATTCCAATTTCTCCTCCCTCTTGCATCTCCCTCCCACCCTCCCTATCACACCCCTCTAGGTGGACAAAAAGCACCAAGCTGATCTCCCTGTGCTATGCAGCTACTTCCCACTAGCTATCTATTTTACATTTGGTAGTGTATATATGTCCATGCCACTCTCTCACTTCGTCCCAGCTTACCTTTACCCCTCCCTGTGTCCTCAAGCCTGTTCTTACATGTGCGTCTTTATTCCTGCCCTGCCCCTAGGTTCTTCATGAGCTTTTTATTTATTTTTTTAGATTCCATATATATGTGTTAGCATATGGTATTTGTTTTTCTCTTTCTGACTTACTTCACTCTGTATGACAGACTCTAGGTCCATCCACCTCACTACAAATAATTCAATTTCATATCTTTTTATGGCTGAGTAATATTCCATTGCATATATGTGCCACATCTTCTTTATCCATTCATCTGTTGATGGATACTTAGGTTGCTTCCATATCCTGGCTATTGTAAATAGAGCTGCAATGAATATTGTGGTACATGATTCTTTTTGAATTATGGTGTTCTTAGGGTATATGTCCAGTAGTGGGATTGCTGGATCATATGGCAATTCTGTTTTTAGGTTTTTAAGGAACTTCCATACTGTTCTCCATAGTGGCTGTATAAATTGACATTCCCACCAACAGTGCAAGAGTGTTCCCTTTTCTCCACACCCTCTCCAGCATTTATTGTTTGTAGATTTTAAAATTTATTTATTTTTGGCTGCATTGGGTCTTTGCTGCTGCATGCAGGCTCCCTCCAGTTGCGGCAAGCGGGGGCAGTGCAACAGGCTTCTCATTGCAGTGGCATCTCCTGCCTCAGAGTGTGGGCTCTAGGCATGCAGGCTCAGCAGTCATGGCCCACGGGCTCAGTAGTTGTGGCTCGCGGGCTCCAGAGTGCAGGCTCAGTAGCTGTGGCACACGGGTCCAGCTGCTCTGTGGCATGTGGGATCCTCCCGGACCAGGGCTTGAACCCATGTCCCCTGCACTGGCAGGTGGATTCTTAACCACTGCGCCACCAGGGAAGTCCTGTAGATTTTTTGATGATGGCCATTCTGACTGGTGTGAGATGATATCTCATTGTAGTTTTGACTTGCTTTTCTCTAATGATTAATGATGTTGAGCATTCTTTCATGTGTTTATTGGCAATCTGTATATCTTCTTTGGAGAAATGTCTGTTTAGGTCTTCTGCCCATTTGTGGATTGGGTTGTTTGTTTTTTTGATATTGAGCTGTATGACCTTCTTGTAAATTTTGGAGATTAATCCTTTGTCAGTTGCTTCATTTGCAAATATTTTCTCCCTTTCTGAGGATTGTCTTTTCGTCTTGTTTATGGTTTCCTTTCCTGTGCAAAAGCTTTTAAGTTTCATTAGGTCCCATTTGTTTATTTTTGTTTTTATTTCCATTTCTCTAGGAGGTGGGTCAAAAAGGATCTTGCTGTGATTTATGTCATAGAGTGTTCTGCTTATATTTTCCTCTAAGAGTTTTATAGTGTCTGACCTTACATTTAGGTTTTTAATCCATTTTGAATTTATTTTTGTGTATGGTGTTAGGGAGTATTCTAATTTCATTCTTTTACATGTAGCTGTCCAGTTTTCCCAGCACCACTTTTTGAAGAGGCTGTCTTTTCTCCATTGTATATGGTTGCCTCCTTTATGAAAAATAAGGTGACCATATGTGCATGGGTTTATCTCTGGGCTTTCTAACCTGTTCCATTGATCTATATTTCTGTTTTTGTGCCAGTACCATACTGTCTTGATTACTGTAGCTTTGTAGTATTGTCTGAAGTCCAGGAGCCTGATTCCTCCAGATACATTTTTCTTTCTCAAGATTGCTTTGGCTATTCAGGGTCTTTTGTGTTTCCATACAAATTGTAATATTTTTTTGTTCTAATTCTGTGAAAAATGCAATTGGTAATTTGATAAGGATTGCTTTGAATCTGTAGATTGCTTTGAATAGTATAGTCATTTTCACAATGTTGAATCCTCCAATCCAAGAACATTTTATATCCCTCCATCTGTTTGTATCATCTTTAATTTCTTTCATCAGTGTCTTATAGTTTTCTGAGTGCAAAAACTGAGTGCAAAAACATCCCATTATAGTTTTCTGAGTGCAAAAACTGAGTGCAAAAACTTTTACTTCCTTCGGTAGGTTTATTCCTAGGTATTTTATTCTTTTTGTTGCAATAGTAAATGGGAGTGTTTCCATAATTTCTCTTTCAGACTTTTCATCATTAGTGTATAGGAATGCAAAAGTTTTCTGTGCACTAATTTTGTATCTTCCTACTTTACCAAAGTAAAGTGTATGATCTTTTTTTTTTTCCTTTTTTTGCCGTATGCGGGTCTCTCACTGTTGTGGCCTCTCCCATTGCAGAGCACAGGCTCGGAACACGCAGGCTCAGTGGCCATGGCTCACAGGCCCAGCCGCTCTGCGGTAGGTGTGATCTTCCTGGACCAGAGCACGAACCTGCATCCCCTGCATCGGCAGGTGGACTCTCAACCACTGCACCACCAGGGAAGCCCAGTGTATGATCTTTTTAACATGTTGTTGGATTCGGTTTGCTTCTATTCGTTTGCTTCACGGGCTAGACCCGTGAGCCATGGCCACTGAGCCTGCACGTTTGGAGCCTGTGCTCCACAATGGGAGAGGCCACAACAGTGAGAGACCCGTGTACCGCAAAAAAAAAAAAAAAGATTTTTGCTTCTATTTTCATCAGTGATATTGGTCTGTAATTTTCTTTTTTTTGTAATGTCTTTGTCTGGTTTTGGTATCTGGGTGATGGTAGCCTCATAGAATGCACTTGGGAGTGTTCCTTCCTCTGCAATTTTTTGGAATAGTTTCAGAAGGATAGGTGTTAACTTTTTAAATGTTTGATAGAATTTGCCTGTGAAGCCATCTGTTCCTGGACTTTTGTTTGTTGGAAGTTTCTTAATTACAGTTTTAATTTCAGTTCTTGTGAATTGTCTGTTCATATTTTCTATTTCTTCCCAGTTCAGTCTTGGAAGATTGTATCTTTCTAAGTATTTGTCCATTTTCTAGGTGGTCCATTTTATTAGTGAATATTTGCTTGCAATAGTCTCTTATGGTCCATTGAATTTCTGTTTTGTCAGTTGTAACTTCTCCTTTTTCATTTCTAATTTTATTGAATTGAGTCCTCTTCCTTTTTTTTCTTGATGAGTCTGGCTAAAGGTTTATCAATTTTGTTTATCTTCTCAAAGAACCAACTTTTAATTTCATTGTTTTTTGCTAATGCTTTCTTCATCTCTATTTCATTTATTTCTGCTCTGATTTTTATGATTTCTTTCCTTCTAATAACTTTGGGTTTTGTTTGTTTTTGTTTCTCTAGTTGCTTTAGGTATAAGGTTAGGTTGTTTATTTGAAATTTTTCTTGTTTCCTGAGGCAAGATTTTATAGCTATAAACTTCCCTCTTAGAACTGCTTTTGTTGCATCCCATAGATTTTGGATCATTGTGTTCTCATTTTGTTTGTCTCTATGTATTTTTTGATTTCTTCTGTGTTCCATTGATTGTTTAGTAACATATTTTGTAGCCTCCATGTGTTTGGTTTTTTACATAGTTTTTTTCCTTTAATTGTTTTTTAATGTCATATCATTGTTGTTGGAAAAGATGTTTGATAGTATTTAAGTTTTCTTAAATTTACAAAGACTTGATTAGTGGCCCAAGATGTGATCTATTTTGGAGAATGTTCCATGCACACTTGAGAAGAATGTGTATTCTGCTGCTTTCAGAGGGAATGTCCTATAAATATCAATTAAGTCTATCTGGCTAATGTGTCATTTAAGACTTGTGTTTCTTTATTGCTTTTCTGTCTGGATGATCTATCCGTTGGTGTAACTGGGGGGTTAAGGTCCCCCACTATTATTGTGTTACTGTCAATTTTCCCTTTATAGCTGTTAGCATCTAGTGTGTCAAAATTTAGTAAAATATCAAGTAATCGTACTTCACTTGTCTGTACATGTATTATACTTCAACAAAGAATTAAAAGTGAGTGTGAATTCATGAATTTTTGTATCAACAAAAAATGAGAGAATTCATTACCTGTGACCCTGCATAAAAAGAAATATTTAAGGGAATTCTTTAGGTAGTAAGAAATAGAGAAAAAAGAGACATAGAAATACAGGAAAGAATAAGAATACTGTGTTAATAAATATAGAATGTACAAGAATACTAGTGTTTAAGTATATTAAACTTACAATATAGAATAACAATAAGACTACAATTAAGGTGTCCTAATGTTGTTTTATATGGGAAGGTGTAAAGGTATTTTATCAGTTGCTTATAAGTCATGGATACATGTTATACTCACAGGGTAAATATTTAAAGAATACTAAAAGGTTATATAACTAATTAGTTAATACAAGGGAAAATGGAAAAATATCTTAAAAGAGCAATCTAAAAGAAGTAAGATGATAAGAGGAATAAAAACAAGTAAGTCAAATAGAAAAAACCAGTAGTATAGTAGTTATAAATCAACTGTATCAATTCTTACATCAAAGGTAAGTAGAATAAATATTCCTATAAAGAGGCTATGTCTATAAGGTTGAATAAAGACAAAACTCTATACTGCTTAAGAGACATACCTTAAAGAAAACTTTGAAAGTAAAACAAAAGAAAAGAATACTCTGGTGTATCTATGTTAATGCCAGAACAAAGTACACTTTAAGCCACAAAACATTATTTGTGATAAAAAGAGGAAAAAAGCATTAATATAAATGGGGAAAATAAACTAGACTCTATCACAATTTAAAGTCCATATGTATCTAACAATATGGCTGTAAAATATCTATAGAAAACCCCACAAGAACCAAAAGGAGAAGTAGAAAATTCAAAATTATAATGAGTTTTTAGTACATCTCTCTACAGTTGATAGAATAATTAAGGTAGAAAAGCACAGTAGATCTGAACAATGTGATTAAGAAACTTTACCTAACTGGCATATAAAACACTCAGTAATGATATAATTAATCTTTTATTGAAGGACATATGGTACATTATCAAGTGACCATATGCTTGGCCATATATTAAGCCAATCTCAACAATTTCCAGTGATTAAAATTAAATAAAAAGCGGGCTTCCCTGGTGGCACAGTGTGAGAGTCCGCCTGCCGATGCAGGGGACACAGGTTCATGCCCCGGTCTGGGAAGATCCCACATACTGTGGAGCGGCTAGGCCCGTGAGCCATGGCCACTGAGCTTGCATGTCTGGAGCCTGTGCTCCACAATGGGAGAGGCCACAACAGTGAGAGACCCGTGTACCGCAAAAAAAAAAAAAAAAAAAATTAAATAAAAAGCTAAGTGGTTTAAAGGATGTACATCATCTGTGTATTCTCTGTCAAAATGGAATGATGTTTGAAATAAAAAAATAACTAGAAAATACCCATTACCTGGAAATGAAAAATTTATTTCTACATAATTCATGTGCTAAAGAATTTACAATTGATAAAAGAAACATTTTGTACTGAGTACTAATGAATCCACAACACATAAAAACTTGCAGAACACAGCTAAAAGAGTACCTTAGAGGGAAATTAAAAGCTTTTATTAAATGCAAATCCTGAAGAAAAGGTGGAAAAATCAATAATCTGAGTTTCCTTTTCAAGGGGCCAGAAAAAAAAAAAAAAAAACTGCAGCAAATTAAATTCACGAAATGTGGGGGGGAAAAAAGATAAAATTAGAAATGAAGAAATAGCAGAAACACAACTGAGAATAATCAATAAAGTCAATTTTTTAAACAAAGAATAAAATTGATAGTTCCTTAGTAAGACTGATTATAAAACAGGGATAAAATTTCAAATAAGGGGCTTCCCTGGTGGTGCAGTGGTTGAGAATCTGCCTGCCAATGCAGGGGACACGGGTTCGAGCCCTGGTCTGGGAAGATCCCACATGCCGCGGAGCAACTAGGCCCGTGAGCCACTACTACTGAGCCTGCGCGTCTGGAGCTTGCGCTCCGCAACAAGAGAGGCCGCGACAGTGAGAGGCCCATGCACCGCGATGAAGAGTGGCCCCCGCTCGCCGCAACTAGAGAAAGCCCACGCACAGAAACAAAGACCCAACACAGCCAAAAATTAAAAAAAAAAAAAAAAAAAATTTCAAATAAGTATAATGAAAATTAGGGTCTCAGTAAAGATACTTCAAACATTTGAAGATTTAAAACAAATTTAAGAAAAATTTTACATTAAGAAACTGACAATTTAGATGAAATAGGTAATTTCTTCAAAAAAACAATTTAAGAAAACTGTGAGAAGGAAAATATAAAATCTTAATACGCCAATGTATTTTAAATAAATTAAATGCATTATCGAGACCTTTTCCAAAGAGATAACCTAATCCAAGATGGCCAGTTAATTTTTTTTTTTTTTTTTTTTTTTTGTGGTACGCGGGCCTCTCCCTGTTGTGGCCTCTTCCGTTGCAGAGCACAGGCTCCGGACGCACAGGCTCAGCGGCCATGGCTCACGGGCCCAGCCACTCTGCGGCATGTGGGATCCTCCCAGACCGGGGCACAAACCCGTGTCCCCTGCATCGGCAGGCAGACTCTCAACCACTGTGCCACCAGGGAAGCCCGGCCAGTTAATTTTTAAAAAATCTTTAAGGAAGCAATATTGCTAATCTCACACAAAGAGTTTCACAGACTATGAAAAGAGGAAGTATTCTCTAACTTCTTTATGAGGACAGCATAATATTAATACTAAAACCTGTCAATAATATTATAAGAATAGGCCATTTAAAACTCATTTTTTATCAACCTAGGACCAAAGGTTGTAAACAAAATATTGACAAATCAAAACAACCTGTATATAAAAAGAATAATACATCATCATTAAAAAGGGCTTATTCCTTGAGTATATCACTTAATATTTAAAAATTAATTAATACAATTCAATACTTTAAATGAAAAAAGAGAAAAGTGTTGTGATTATCTCAAAAGATGTAGCTCAAGCATTAAAAAATTTCAATAGCAATTCATGATGAAATGTCTCTTAAACTAAGAATAGAAGGGGAACTTTTTAGTCTGGTAAGGAGTAGCTTAAAATAATGTAAGGCATAATACTTCATGGTTAACTACTCAAAGTTTTTCCTTGATATCAAGATCATTCAAGAATTATATTGGGGATACTATGTTATGTAATAATACAATAAAAATAATTTAAAAGCATATGTTTGAAAAGATAGAGACAAATCTTTCATAGTTTCTTTAACAACATGGTTATATATATAGAAAATACAAAAGAATTTGAAATTATTAGAATTTAAAAGTGAATTTTGTAGGGTTGCTAGATATAAGATCATTATAAAATAATCAACTTGTTTTACGTATCAGCAACAAAAAATAGAAAATGAATTTTTTATAAAAACACAATTTATAATGGCTTCAAAACCATGAAATTCCCAAGAACAAATCTAACAAGATGTGTTCTAAATTTACATACTGAAAACAACAATTATTTTGAGAGGAATATAAAAAGACCCCCCAAAATTTGGTATATCATTTGTTCATGAATTAAAGCATTCAGTATTGCAAAGATAAGTTATTCAAATGGACTTGTCTTATTGTGTGTGTGTGTGTGTGTGTGTGTGTGTGTGTGTGAAAGACATTGTGGGGAGAGAGAGAGAGAGAGAGAGAGGGAAAATGGTTGTTCAGGAATAAAGAGAAATAGAAAAATAAAAACCAAAGCCCAATATTACACAAAAACAAATAGCAAGTGGTGACCATAATTTCAGTAATATTCATATTTACATTACATTTTAGTGGATTAAGCACTCCACCTGAAAAGTAAATATTTGAATTTCATAAAAAGGCATGATCCTATTATGTACTGTCTAAAAGAACATAGATGTATCTTATCAAGATAGAGAACAATTGGAGAGAAACAGTTTTGCATGGAAAAAGCTATACTATGCAAAGAGTAAGAATTAGAAAGCTGGAGTGGCTATATTAATATCAGACATAATTGACTCTAAGACAACGAGTGTTTACTAGAGATAATGAAAACCATTTACTATTGATGAAATCCATCAGACAGACATGAAGTAGCTGATAACAGATCCGAAAAATACATGAAGTAGAAATTGACAAAACTAAATTGAAAATAGACAAATCCAAGTTCATGGTTGGAAACTTTATCATTCACTGACAATTACTGATAGAATAATTAGACAAAAATTCAATAAGAACATAACAAATCTGAATAATACTATTAGCCACCTCAACCTAATTAATATTTATTGAACTTTACATCAAACAGCTGCAGAATACACATTCTTTTCACGTACACATGGAATCTTCATGGAAACAGACAGATGGTGATCCTTAAACTAAGTTCTTTAAGTGTAAAAATAGTGAAATATTGCAATGTATTGCAGTAGAAATAAGTTAAAAATGTTATCCAGAAAAAATTTCATAATTAAGTTGGAAATCAATAAAAATAAGGTAAGAAAAACACAAAATATTTTGAAACAAAACAACATACTTCTGGGCTTCCCTGGTGGCGCAGTAGTTAAGAATCCACCTGCCAATGCAGGGGACATGGGTTCAAGCCCTGGTCCGGGAAGATCCCACATGCTGCGGAGCAGCTAAGCCCGTGCGCCACAACTACTGAAGCCCGTGTGCCTAGAGCCCGTGCTCTGCAACAAGAGAAGTCATCGCAATGAGAAGCCCGTGCACTGCAACGAAGAGTAGCCTCCGCTCACCACAACTAGAGAAAGCCCGTGCACAGCAACAAAAGACCCAACGCAGCCAAGATAAATAAACAAATAAATAATAAAAAACAAAACAAAACAAAAAAAACCCCAAAAAACCAACACACTTCTAAGTAAGCCATGTGTTAAATATATCATAATAAATATAATATAAATATATTTTATATTTATATAAATATATATATAAATATAATATAAATTATCATAAGGATAATTTATGTATGTTTTGAACTAAATGATAATGAAATATCAAACATAAACAACTTATTAAAATGTGTAGAATATAGCTATTACTGTGCTTAGAGGGAAATTTATAACTGTAGATGCATGTATCATCAAAGAACGGTTTAAAAACAAAGATCTAATTTTTCTACCTAAAGAATGAAGAAAAAAGACAACTAAATTACATTCAAGGTAAATTGAAGGAAGGAACTAATAAATACATGGCCATAAATCAATGAAATAGAAAACAGAAAAATAAGAAAATTAGCAAAAGAGAAATTAAGAAAATTAAGCTTAATTTGCTTTGAGCAAATTAAGAAAATTAACATTGCCCTAGCAAGACTGATCAAGAAAAATTTCTTGTTTCAGGAATTAAAGAAGGGTTATTATTATAGATCATATCAACATTAAAAGGATACTGAAAGTATTATTAATCACTTTATGTCAACACATTTGACATGAGATGAAATGTCAAGTTGTTTGAAAGACAACTATGACCAGAAAAAGATTAAATAGAAAATCAGAACAGTTCATATCTGTTTAAGAATATGAGTAAATTATCCAAAATCTCAAAAATAAAACTCTAGGGCTTCCCTGGTGGCGCAGTGGTTGAGAGTCCGCCTGCCGATGCAGGGGACACGGGTTCGTGCCCCGGTCCAGGAAGATCCCACATGCCGCGGAGCGACTGGGCCCGTGAGCCATGGCCGCTGAGCCTGCGTGTCCGGAGCCTGTGCTCCGCAACGGGAGAGGCCACAACAGTGAGAGGCCCACGTACCGAAAAAAAAAAAAAAAAAAAAAAAAAAAAAAAAAAAAACTCTAGCCCCAGATAATTCAACTAGTGATTCATATCAAACATTTAAGGAAGACTTTCTCACGAAATTTTAAAGAAAAGATAAGAAGAGGAAACACTTCTTAACTTATTTCATGTAGCCATCATAACATATACCAAAATCTGACAAAGACAACATGAAAACTACAGATAAATATCCCTTATAATCATAGACAGTCATCTTAAACTGGTATTAGTAAATAAATTCAAGCAATATGGAAATAATACAATGCACCAATGCTTAGTAGGTTTTTTGCTAGGAAGGCAAGGATATAGAATTGTTTATAACATTTCCTTCTCATTTTGCTCTCTGCAGTTTCTATAGTGCTATCTCTTGTTCCATTCCTCATATTGAAAATTTGTGTTGAAATTGCTAGAAGTTTGCCAATTGTATTGATCTTTTCAAAAAAGCAGCTTTTTGTTCCATTGATTTTCTTTACAGTTTTTCTGTTTTCAATTTCATTGATTTCTACTCCTGTCTTTATTACATCCTTTATTCTCCTTGCTCTAGGTTTAATTTGCTCTACTTTTCCTAATCTCTTCAGATGAGAGTGTAGATGAATGATTTGACACGTTTCCTCTTTTCTAATATAAGCATTTCGTACTCTAAATTTCCCCCTGAGCACCTATTTAGAACAAATTCTGAACAAGTTGAATTTTCATTTTTGTTCACGTAAATGTGTATTTTATTTCCCTTGAGATTTTCTCTTTTCCTAGAAGTGTGTTGTGTAGTTTCTAAGTGTTTGGAGATTTTCCTGTTATTGATTTCTAGTCAGATTCCATTATGGCCAATCATACATGGAACAAACTCTGTATAATTTTCAATTCTTTTTAATTAGTTGAGGCTTGTTTTATGGCCTAGGATATAGTCTATCTTGATATAAGGTTCATGGGAACTTGAAAGAAATTCTTATTCTGCTGTAGTTGGGTAGAGTGCCCTATAAAGGCACTTGCAACTTTGTTGTTTGGAGCACACATATTAGGATTACTCTGTCTTCTTGGTGTATTTGCCCTTTTATCATTAAGTAATGACGTCTATAATCCTGATAATTTTCTTTGCTCTGAAGTCTACTTTATCTGATATTAATACAGTCACTCCTGCTATCTTTTGATTAATGTCTGCATGGTATATTTTCCCCATTCTTTTACTTACAACCTACTTATATCATTATATTTAATGTGAGTATCTTGCAGACAACTTATATTTGGTGTTAAATACTCTCTGACAATCTCCATTTCTGTGTATTTAGATCATTTAAATTTAAATATAATAATTTAAATGTAATTATATGTTAAGGATTAAATATTTTTGTATTATTTTGTTTCCCTTTTTTCCTCTGTCTTCTTTTTCCTGTGAGTTACTTGGACATTATTTATAATATCATTTTGATATATCTAAAGTATTTTTTAGTGTACATCTTAACATAGGTTTTATAGGGTTTGCTCTCAGTATTACATTTATATCCACAGTTAATCAGCCTACTGGTGCATCATTTTACCAGTTCATGTGGATTTTAAAACACTATATCCCTTATGTCTCTTTGACCTTCCCCATTTAAAACAATCGACAAATATTTCTCTACATACATTGAGAACCACAATAGAGTGTTAGAATTTTTGCTTCAACTCTCAAACATAATTAGGAAAACTGAAAAGTAGAAGGAAAGTCTATGGTATTTATCAATATTTTTGTTCTTTCTGTTCTATCTTCCTTACTGATATACCAAGATTTCCTTTTTTTACTTCCTTTCTAGGTGGAGAACTTCCTCTATTCATTCTTTTAGGTTGGTCTACTTGTGATCATTTTTTTCTTCAACTGAGAATGTATTTATTTGCTCTTTATTCTTGAATGATATTTTCTTAGATATAGATATCTGGGTCGACAATGTTCTTTCAGCACTTTAAAAATGTTGCACCACTTTCTTCTGGCCTCTGTAGTTTCATGTGAGAAATCTTCTGTCCTTTGAATTGCTTTTCTTCTTTCGGTATGAGTGTTTTCTCTCCAGCAGTTTTAAAGACTTTTTTCTTTGTTTTCAGTTTCAGAAAAGTTAATTTGATAAGTCTTGAGGTGCATATTTTTAAGATAACTACTTTAGTCATCTTCTTGAATATGTAGGTTTATCTTTTTTCAAACTGGAAGACTTTTGACCATTTCCTTGAATCATTTTATAGCCCCACACTTTTGCACTTTTTTTCTTCCGGAATTTCCATGACACAAATGTTATATCTCTTGTTATAATCTCATAGGCTACTGAGGCTTAGTTCATTTATTTTTCAGTCTATTTTCTCTCTTTCTTCTGTTCTATCTTCAAGTTTATTGAGTTTATCCTCTGTTCCCTTCATTCTGCTATTGAAACTGTCTATTGAGTTATTTATTTTGGATACATATTGATTTTTTTCAGTTCTAAAATTTGCATTTGATTCTTTATACAGGCACACATAAAAGATATTCTGATAATTTTCTGCTGTTCTGTCTTCAAGTTTATTGAGTTTTTCCTCTGTTCCCTTCATTCTGCTATTGAAACTGTCTATTGAGTTATTTATTTTGGATACATATTGATTTTTTTCAGTTCTAAAATTTGCATTTGATTCTTTATACAGGCACACATAAAAGATATTCTGGGTTTGGATCCAGAACACTGTAATAAAATGAATATTGCAATAAGGTGAATCATACAATTTTTTTTTGTTTCCCAGTATACATAAAAGTTATGTTTATACTATACTATAGTCTACTAAATGTTCAGTAGCATTACATTTAAAAAACAACATATGTACCTTAATTAAAAAGTACTTTATTGCTAAAATATGTTAACCCTCATCTGAGGCTTCAGCAAATCATGATATTTTTGCTGATTGAGAGTCTTGCCTCAGTGTTTATGGCTGCTGACTGAACAGGGTGGTGGTTGCTGAAGGTTGGGGTGGTTGTGGCGATTTTTTAAAACAAGACAACAATAAAGTTTGCGGCATTGATTGACACTTCTTTTCATTAGAACACTTAGAGTCCATTGTAAGGTGATTTGTTGGCCTAATTTCCATATTGTTGTGTCTCAGGGAGTAGGGAGGCCCAAGGAGAAGGGGAGAGATGGGGGAATGACCAATTAGTGAGGCAGTCAGAACATACACATAACATTTACTGATTAAATTTGCTGTCTTATATGGGCATGATTTTTGGTGCCCCCAAATAATGACAATAGTAACATCAATGATCACTGATCACAGATCACCGTAACAAATATAATAATTATTAAAAGTTTGAAATATTATGAGAATTACCAAAATGTGATACAGAGATACAAAGTGAACAAATGCTGTTGGAAAAAAATGGTGCCAATAGTCTTGCTTGATGCAGGGTTGATACAAACCTTTAAATTATAAAAAAAATTCAGTGTCTGGGCTTCCCTGGTGGTGCAGTGGTTGAGAGTCCGCCTGCCGATGCAGGGGACACGGATTCGTGCCTCGGTCCGGGAAGATCCCACATGCCGTGGAGCGGCTAGGCCCGTGAGCCATGGCCGTTGAGCCTGCACGTCCAGAGCCTGTGCTCCGCAACGGGAGAGGCCACAACAGTGAGAACCCCACATACCGCAAAAAAAAAAAAAAAAATTCAGTGTCTGCAAAATGCAATAAAGTGAACTGCAATAAAATGTGGTATGCCTGTATTTTCTATTTCTTTGCTGAAGCTTTCTATTTGTTTACAGTCTTTCCTTTTTAATGTGTTAATAATTGTTTGTTGAAGCATTTTTATGATGGCTACTTTAAAATTCTTGTCAAATAATTCAAACATCTGTTCAACTCTGTGTTGGTATTCATTGATTCTATTTTCATTCAAGTTGAGATCTTCCTGATTATTAGTATTTTGAATAATTTTTTAGATTGAAACTTGGACAATTTGGGTATTATATCATGAGGTCCTGGATCTTAATAATATATTTTTTTCAAATCAGGCCTCCTCTGATACAACTGCACTGGCATAGTCTCATTTCTACCTGGTGAGGGTGGAAGTCCAGGTTCTTCACTTGGATTCTGTCAACATGAAGGACAGGAGGAACTCCTCATTACTGTTGGGAAATGGAGGGATTTCAGGCTTCCCACAAAGCTTCCACTGATACAACTCTGGCTGAGAGGGGGGAAAATATCTCATTACTTATTCAAACATGGCCTGATTTAACTGACTTTGACTCTGTGTGTGTTTGTCTGTGTGTGTTTGTCTCATTACCCCTGAGTAGTGGTGAAAGTACTAACTGAAATTTTCTGACAGCAGTGGGTAGGAAGGGTGCCTCCTTACTGTCAGATAAGGGTGAAAGTTCAGGCTCTTAACATTGTCTACTGATACCATGGTGTGAGTGGTTTCATCATGGCTGAGAGGTAGTGAAAGTCCTGATTTCCAATAGCCTTACTTTGTCACAAATCCCTGTATTTTACTGAGATAATTTCCTTCTATTTCTATTTTGTGGAGTGATTTTAATCATGAAAGTTTGTTGTACTTTGTTAGATGAATTTTATGCATCTAGAGATAGAATCGTGTGATTTTTTTTTGGTGTGTGTGTGTGTGGTATGCGGGCCTCTCACCGACGCGACCTCTCCCATTGCGGAGCACAGGCTCTGGACGTGCAGGCTCAGCGGCCGTGGCTCACGCGCCCAGCCGCTCCACGGCACGTGGGATCCTCCTGGACCAGGGCACGAACCCGTGTCCCCTGCATCGGCAGGCGGACTCTCAACCACTGCGCCACCAGGGAAGCCCCATGAATCATGTGATTTTATCTTTTGTTTGCTAATGTGGTGTATCCCATTGATTGATTTTTGTATGTTGCGCCATCCTTGCATCTCAGTGATAAGTTCCACTTTATCATGCTGCACAGCTCTTTATTGTCTGTTGAACTTAGTTTGGCAGTATTGTTGAAGATCTCTGCATCCATGTTTGTTAGGGATATTGGCCTGTACTTTTTCTTTTACTGGCTTTGGTATCAAGGTAATGCTGGCCTTAAAATGAGTTTGGAATGGTTTCCTTTTCTTCAATTTTTTTGGAAGAGTTTGAGAATGATTAGTATTTATTCTTCTTGAAAATTTGGTAGACTTCACCAGTGAAGCCAGTTGGTCCTGAACTTTCCTTTGTTAAGAGTTTTTCAGTTACTGAGTCAATCTCTACACAAGTTATAGGTCCACTCAGACTTTTTATTTTTTCATGATTCAATTTGTAGGTTTATGTTTCTAGGAATATTATCTATTTCCTCCAGGTTATTAGTTTACTGACATATAATTGTTCATAGTAGTCTCTTCTGATCACTTTTATTTCTCTGGCATCAGATGTAATCCCTTTTCTTTCATTTTAAAAAAATGAGTCTTTTCAAAAATCATCTCTTAATTTCACTGATTTTTGAATTGGTTTTTTTTCTCTTTTCTTGTTCATTTATTTCTGCTTGATCTTTGTTATTTCTTTCTTCCTGCTAAATTTGGGCTTAATGTGTACTTATTTTCTAGTTTCTTGAGGTGTAAAGTTAAGTGTTTATTTGAGACCTTTCTTCTTTTTAAATGTAAGTGTCTATTGTTCTAAACTTCCCTCTTAGTATGGCTTTAGCTATGTTTGATAAGTTTTGGTGTGTTGTGTTTTTATTTTCATTTGCCTCAATATATTTTCTAATTTTTCTTTTGATTTCCTCTTTGACCCTTGCTCAAGAGTGTGTTGTTTAATTTTCACAAATTCATGACTTTAACAATTTGCTTTCTGCCATTAATTTCTCTTTTTTTAACGTCTTTATTGGAGTATAATTGCTTTACAATGGTGTGTCAGTTTCTGCTTTATAACAAAGTGAATCAGTTATACATATACATATGTATGTATGTATTGTACTGAAAGTCATAGAGACAGAAACAAATGAAAGAAGATCTTTGGACTCCCAAAATTCTATGGGCAGAGAACAAGGTGATAAAATTACTCAGCAGTAAATATATGCTATCACTCATGAAAAAGGAAAGATGGGTCTTATCAGTGAAAATAATGGAGTGGGTAGTTCCAAGTGCCCATCCCTACATCGACACATTGAAAAATCAAGCAAAAAGTGTCAGAATTAACTTTGTCAGAACTCTGGAACATAGTCAAAGGTTAACAGCAACCAAGTGAACACTGAATCAAGAAAAAGGAAATGTTAACATATTAGGAAAACTTTGCAGCATTTTTACTTGTCTTTCCAGTAACTCCTTACTCAGCAGTGGTCTGAAAGATGGCAGCCTATATTTGTAGTGTGTGAGCCAGCGTCTGGTTCCAGAGAGAGCAGGGCAGACCTCATTCTCAAAGCATTATGTTTATTTGTTCTAACCTATCAGGGGGATACCTCAACTGGCACAATGTATTCACCATTATTTTACTTAACTCAGAACCCACTCAAGGCAGAAACTGCGGGCACTCACTGAAAACTTTGAAAGGAAAATGAACACTTTGCTGCCTCCTGGTGGCAGAAGTTACAGTTGAGGCTACCTTTATTTAGGTGTTGAAAGCCTAGCAGGAAAAGTTGCTTTGACAAATTAAGTTCAAAAATCCATGTGTATACTGGGAATTCAGGAAGCTACATACATGCAGAGGGAAGGACACATGCCCAGAAAAGTTCCTTTTCTTGTTTTAATGTTGGAGTGACAACCTCCAAGCTCCTTTCACGTTAAGGCTGAAATAGGAGATCCAGCTTGGCATATAATAATTGGGTGCAACACTTCCTCACAGAAGTCTGTGTATTCTCCTATATTTTAGCTATAAGGTGTGAGATGTTGGTCTAATTACTTTTTTCCTTTGTTAATAATTTGTTTTTTCTAATTAGAGGCTTGGACGTTCTTCTCTTACCCTAGACTTCAGGAATTTTACCTGGATTTGCTTAGGAAAGTGGCATATCATCAACCTATCCTGGATCCAATGACATTTAAATCTGCAGACTTAAGTCTTATTTTTAAATTTCGGAATTATTTTGTTAAAATTTTTTCTCAATTTAATTTTTTATCCTTTATGCATTCTTCTGAAACTGTTGAAGTTTTTTGGATGACTCCTCCAGGTTCTCATCTACTCCCTCATTATTTCCATCCTTTGGGTTTTGTTGATGCTTTAAGGCATTTTTAGCACTTTGTTATCCAGGTTACTAAATTGGGTCTGAGTAGTGGTCATACATTTTTGCCTTGAATATTTCATTTGGGAAATCATGGTTTTAAAATTAAGTTAATCTTTTCTCTGCATGTGAATTTGAAGCAGCCTTCTATTCCATTTGGCAATGTATGAGTAAACTGTCTGCCAGTTTTTTGTGGATTTTTTGTTGTTGTTGTTAGAAACCTTTACAGCTTACCTGAACCTATGCATTCTCAGGCTAAAATCAGGGAGAGGTCGGTATACTCATTCAACTCTTTTTTAAATCTCCTTGGTGGACATAAGCCTCATACACTCATGTGGGGCCAAAGTTGCCTCTCCACAGCCTTCACAGGTCTCTGAAGACTGGGAAATTCTTAAGGACTGCCAGGAATTTCTCTACCTCAGTCAAGGGAAAAAACCTCACAGCATTTCTCTTTGCCTGTAGCCCAGTAGAGCTAAGTCTTTACCTGTGCACCTGCCCAGAAGTATTAACAGCTCCTTGACACAGGAGAATTAGATACATTGAAATTCAGAGTAGAGGAGCAAGGAATGAAAGTCAGGTCACCAACTTCCAAGAACCCCTTGAGACATGTCTTCTAACATTACAACAGAAATGACAGCCCTGACCATGTAAGCATAATGAATAATTGACAAAGTAGGTAGAGATGTTGGGTTGAGGAGATGAGGTGTATTTAACATCATGAGGAATCCAAAGTGACGTCTAAAGTTAATAGATGGTAATAAAATATTTGCATATATAATTTCATATTATAAAGCTAACTAATAGGAGAACTAAAGAATAATATTACTAACAAAAAGTGGGACTAAGTTAAAACCTCTTACATAAGTGAAAACAAGGAGCTCTAGGTACAATTTTAACTTCATAAGTAAAGAAAAGGTTTTATACTATTCAGACATGAAGAGAACTATTAGAATATCAGACTTCGGAAATCTTCCTTTTGAGGTATGTTTCAGGGGATTTTTACTTCATATTTTATTTCATTCAATAATATTTGAAAATGTTTCATCACATACATCTATGGCTTAGAATTAATAACTCTTTGTGAAATAGTTACATAATGAAATTTAATGGGATAAAGTATTTGGCCAACACAGGCTCAGTTAAGACCAGATTGGATTTTGTTTACTTTTGATTACCTGTCTGTTTTTCTTTGAATGTGACATTGTAGCAAGACAGAGTGACATAAGGGATATTATATAACTTAAAGTTTAGTTGAATAAAGACCATATATATATTCATGTATTTTTATATACTTGTCCTGCTTTTCTATTAGCCATTGTGAATTAACTTGTGTATTGACCATTTTTTTGTCTCTGTAATTTCTGTTTGCTTAGATATTCTATTCTCGTCTCATCTCTTTCTTTTTAAAACTTTATTATTATTATTATTATTATTTTGGCTGTGTTGGGTCTTCATTGCTGCACTCGGGCTTTCTCTAGTTGCGGCAAGCGAGGGCTACTTTTTGTTGTAGTGCGTGGGCTTCTCATTGCGGTGACTTCTCTGGTTGTGGAGCACAGGCTCTAGGTGCAAGGGCTTCAGTAGCTGCAACACGCAGGCTCAGTAGTTGCAGCACGCAGGCTCTAGGGCACGCGGGCTTTAGGAGTTGTGTAGCGTGGGCTCAGTAGTTGTGACACACAGGCTTAGTTGCTCTGTGGCATGTGGGTCTTCCCTGACCAGGGATCAAATCCATGTCCCCTGCATTGGCAGGCGGATTCTTAACCACTGCACCACGAGGGAAGTCCCTCATCTCTTTCTTAATAAAAAACTTGCTTTATTGAAAATTTGTGTTGTATTTTGATTTCTTCTCTTTATTTTTACTATTTATCTTATTTGCTGTATTTAAGTTTGACGTGCCAAATTTTCTCTACTCTTTCAATATGAATCTCTAACAATTTATTTTAAACTTATGTCCTTGTCTAATATATGGATTGAATGGTATAAATTTTCCTCTAAGAACTCCAGTTGAGGGACTTCCCCGGTTGCACAGTGGTTAAGAATCCACCTGCCAATGCAAGGGACACGGGTTCAAGCCCTGGTCTAGGAAGATCTCATGTGCTGTGGAGCAACTAAGCCACGACTACTGAGCCAGTGTGCCACAACTACTAAAGACTGCACGCCACAACTAGTGAAGCCTGCACACCTAGAGCCTGTGCTCTGCAACAAGAGAAGCCACTGCAATGAGAAGCCCTCACATCGCAACAAAGAGTAACCCCCGCTTGCTGCAACTAGAGAAAGCCCATGCACAGCAGCAAAAGACCCAACGCAGCCAAAAATTAATTAATTAATTAAAAAAGAACTCTAGTTGATATGTTATATCTCTAATATAATTTAGTTCAGAAGATTTTATCTTATCAGCTTTGTTGGGTATGATTGATAAATAAAAATTGCTCTTATTAAGGTATAAAACATGATGTTTTGATACATATATACACTGTGCAGTGATTACCAAAATCAAATTAATGAACAAAACCATCACTACACATACTTACCATTTGTGTGTGTGTGTCTGATGAGAACACTTGAGATCGACTCTATTAACAAGTTTCAAGTATAAAATGTACTATTATTAACTATAGTTACCATGCTGTACATTAGACCTCCAGAACTTATTAATCTTATAACAGAAGATTTGTACCCTTTGATTATTTTCCTTTCCCCCCACATCCAGCCTCTGGCAACCACTATTCTATTCTACAGCATTCAACTTTTTTTTTTTTTTAAGATTCCACATATAAGTGAGATCATGTGATATTTGTCTTTCTGTGTCTGGCTTATTTCACTTATCATAATGTCCTCCAGTTTCATTCAGATTGTTGCAAATGGCAGAATTTCCTTCTTTTTAAAGGCTGAATAATTAGGTTCTTACTATTGCCCTTTTTGTTCATTGTTTTCTGGGTGTTTTGAAGATCTTTTGTTCCTTTTTTCCTCTTTTGTGATTTGATGATTTTCTCTAGTGGTATCCTTTGATTCCTTTCTCTTTATATTTTGTGTATTTTCTACTATAGGTTTTTGCTTTGTGGTTGTCATGAGGCTTGGAGTCAAACTTTTAAATATCATATTAGGATCAAATACCAATGAACATTGAAATTGAATTTAATTTATTTAAGGCAAAAACTTATTCAAAGGCACTAGAGCCTGCATGCACACAGATATGAATGCACATTTGCAGAGCTCATTCTTTTCTTCCTTTTTCCAAGTTTACTGAGACATAATTGACATATAACATTGTATAAGTTTAAGTTGTACAATGTGATAATTTGATATATGCATATATTGCAAAAGAATTACCACAGTAATGTTACTTACCACATCCATCACCTCACAGCTCCTTTGTGGTGAGAACTTTTAATATTTACTTTCTTAGCAACTTTCAAGTGTACAATACAGTATTCTTTTTTTTTTTTTTTAATAAATTTATTTATTTTATTATTTATTTATTTATTTAGGCTGTGTTGGGTCTTTTGTTGCTGTGCACGGGCTTTCTCCAGTTGCGGTGAGCGGGGGCCACTCTTCGTTGCAGTGCACGGGCCTCTCATTGCGATGGCCTCTCTCGTTGCAGAGCACGGGCTCTAGGCACATGGGCTTCAGTAGCTGTGGCACACGGGCTCCAGAGCACAGGCTCAGCAGTTGTTGCGCACTGGCTTAGCTGCTCCGCAGCATGTGGGATCTTCCCAGACCAGGGCTTGAACCCGTGTCTCCTGGATTGGCAGGCGGACTCCCAACCACTGCGCCACCAGGGAAGCCCCAATACAGTATTCTTAACTAAAGTCACCATGCTGTACATTACATCCCCAGAACTTGTCCATCTTATAACTGAAAGTTTGTACCCTTCCCCCGCCATCCTCCCACCCTGGGTAACGGTCCTCTACTCTCTGTTTGCAGAGCTTATTCTTGAGGACTATATGGCTATGCAAGATGAAAAGCTAACAGCTAGAAGTCAGCTTTGAATATATCTTCAGGATTAGCATGAGATGAATTAGACATATGTGGCCTTGAAGCAGGCAGAACCACTTCCCAAATGTGGTCGTCCCTTCTTGTTCAAAATCCTTTCCTCCACGAATTCATATTTTAGATATTTTAAATGGTAATAACCTATACCTCACATACCTTTTTATTTTATTTTTTATTTTTGGCTGCGTTGGGTCTTCGTTGCTGCGCACAGGCTCTCTCTAGTTGCGGAGAGCAGGGGCTACTCTTCATTGCGGTGCGTGAGCTTCTCGTTGCGGTGGCTTCTCCTGTTGTGGAGCACGGGCTCTAGGCGCTGGGCTTCAGTAGTTGTGGCGCACGGGCTTAGTTGCTCTGTGGCATGTGGGACCTTCCTGGCCCAGGGCTCGAACCCGTGTCCCCTGCATTGGCAGGCGGACTCTTAACCACTGCACCACCAGGGAAGTCCCTCACATACCTTTTTAAAGCCTACATTTCTTAGCGTTTCACAGGTGCCAGAGACTGTGCTCGGTGTTCAATATGCCTTATTTTATTTAATTGTTAGAATCATTCTAGGAGGTATGCGTGTGATTATACCTGTTTCACCATTGAAGAAATTGCAGTAGAGACCACATGATAAGTAAAAGTAGTAGAGTGAACCTAGATATGTTTTGCCCAGTTTTGTCAGACTTAATCATGTGATCATAATTATTATATAATATTTTTGTATAAAGAGATTGTGCGTCAATTTGCTTGGCACATTGTGGGTTCTAATACAATGTAGTTTCCTTTTCTCCCCCAAACTGTAAATCAGGGAAAGGTTATTTCCCACCTAAGTTCAAGGATGAGATGAAGAAGAATGGTACAAGACAAGAAGACAGGAGAGTAAAGATATAGCTCTAAGATTATATTCTTCTTCTATAATCTCAGTGATCATAGCTGTATGATGATTTCAAGGTAGTGATCAAGGTGATTACTGGGGAGAAAGCACAGTGAGTTCTACCAGGAACCTTTAAAACACCATCTGGCTGTTCAAAGAGATCCTATGAGCCGAATCTCTGTCACACTCTTCTCTGCATAGTAATGAACTTTCCCACAGGTGAAAAATGGCTTATAATCACCCATAACCATGCAGAGCAAAGATGGGCAGGGCCCTCAGGAAACTTGCCTTTTTGCTTTTCATCCAGGAATCATCAACTTGTTACAGCCGAAGTCCCTATAATGTGAGTAAATTTGAATATACTAACTTAGTATCTCAAAGTACCCTGAGTGGGAGTAAATGTTTTCTCTATTCTTCAAGTTCATAAACTTAGGCTCAAAGATGAGAAATCAATTGTCCATAGTTCAAGACTGAATACATGGTGGGACCATGAATGACCTCATATATGTCTGACCGTAAAGCTCATGATTTTTTCTACTACCCTCCTTTGCTGAAATGACCTGCCTCTGTTCTCCCACCTCCCTGTGTGAGTTCAGAAGTTCTACCTACAGTGATAGCCATGAGTGTAAAAGACCATGATGTCCTACTAGTTGAGATAATCCATTCCTCGAATCTCTTCTACTAGATAATGATATATCATAGATGTATCTCTTGAAGGAGATGCATCAGAAACATCTGTAGGGCTTGTTTCCTGGTGAAGATAGAATAAATGAAGGTGATATTTCATTCTGATTACCTTCTCTGACTTATGTGGGGAGAGTTCTTACGAGAAAAGTCCTATGGCTTTTAAGTCACAGTACAGAACTCTTGATCTCCCTTCTATCCTCTTTAAGTTTGCAATTTATATGAATGTAGATTTCCAGGGAAGAAAGAGAATTGCATAATATCAAAGTGCTCTTAATAGTCAATTAAGTCTGTCTCAGTTCTAATAGCTAAAAATCGATATTTCTCTCCTCTGGAGTTGAGGTCCCAATATCTACACCCTAAGTTTGTTGTAGGAAATCCAATAAGAGAATGGATATGAAGGCACTCTGTAGAAATGCTTTTGTTTTACTAGCCACTTCAAAAGTATGTAGCGAATGCCTTCAATCTGTAGGAGGAGACCTTCAATCATTCTATATTACAGATCAGTGGTTCTCAAAGTGTGGTCCTTTGATCAGCAACATCAGCATCACCTGGGAGCTAGTGAGTAATGCTAATTCTCAGGCTCCACCGTGGAATCAGAAACTGGAAATGAGGACCAGAAATCTTTTTTTTTTTTTTAAAGCAGGCCCTACAGATGTTTCTGATGCATTTTAAAGTTTGGTAATACTGCTAAGGCAGGTTGGGAGCCTATGGGCTGGGAACTGTTTTCAAGGTTGACACCATTTCTGTCCATTAGTCTTAATGAGTGTTTCGGATTCACCTTCACTCTATTTTATTTTCATCCCTACCCTGGAACTGCTGGTGCTATGGAGATATGATGCTCTTCCAAACATTGTTGAATGGAGAGACAACGGGAAAGAGGTTATAGAGAGAAGACTGACCCCAGATTAAGCTCCTTTGCTTTAATGAACCAGGCATCCTTTGGTTCATTTCCTAGTTGATAATTGATTCTAACAGTGGGGCAGATGTTTTATTACTGGAAGCTGAGGGTTTAAAGTTGTGGTTGATAGCCAGAACAGAGCTCACCTTCTGCTTGCCACATTTCCCTTTAAAATGATCTTTCTGAAACTCTCCACTTTTGCATTTCTTCTTGCAATATCTGATTTTGTTTTCACACTTTCTCAAAAGTAAATTCTCTGCATGAAGGAATTATATAAATCATTAAGCCAAAGATATTTATCAAAATAAATTTAAAACAGCAAGCTTTTTTTTTTTTGCGGTCCGCGGGCCTCTCACTGTTGTGGCCTCTCCCGTTGCGGAGCACAGGCTCCGCGGCTGTGGCTCAAGGGCCTCTCCGCGGCATGTGGGATCTTCGCGGACCGGGGCACGAACCCACGTCCCCTGCATCGGCAGACAGACTCTCAACCACTGCGCCACCAGGGAAGCCCAACAAGCTTTTTTGAGCATTGACTATTCAAGTCTTTACCAGTTGCTTTCTTATATTTGTTCTAATAGTGAAAACCTCCTCTGAGGAATAAATGAGATTTTACCCACACATAAACATGTAGATATATGTATGTATGGACTTACCACTCCTGAAATCAGAATTCTGCATTCCAGCTTTCACCAGAATCCTATTTCTCTCTCTCTTTTTTTTTTTTTAAACCACATGGGAAAAATATAACACATCATTACACATCAACACAAAATCCCCAACCAATTTCCTAAACTGTAACCAAAACACACTTATACATCTAGATAGAACTCACAAGCTATCATCTTAAAATATGAAATGTTTAAATTATTGTTGTAACGATTCTTAGCATTATCCAAAACACACATGGCTTATTTTGACACTTGGTGGGAGTTTCAAAATGTCTTTACATGTTCGTGAGGTCTTACAAATTACATTTGGAATGTAACTCTATGCTTGCCTTATATATTATATTAAAATGTATTGAATGATAGACAAGTACATATAAACTTTTTATGTATAAACATTGATTATATATAATATTGAGATATATACACATTTTTGGTAATTTTAGGAATAAAATATACAAGAGGCATTTTACTAGGAATATATTAATCAGAGAGACACTCTTACAGTGCCTGTAAATATATATATATACTGTATACATATATAAAATCTCCCGTCACTTGGCTTAACATATAGAAGGGCTTCAAGAGATGTTGGAGCTCTTCTTGCCTTTCTCTATGTTGAGTCCATTTATTCTTTTATTCAATATATATATGAAATCAATCCCTACTGAGCAGGACAGACAAGGCCAGGCACTTACATTAGAGAGGAGGAGAAAGAAAATAAACAAGAAAATAAATAACTACAGATTGATATAAATATAATTATGGAAAGAAATAATGTGATGTAACACAGAGTAACCAAGTAGAGCTACTACTGACAGGGTGATATAGGAAATTATCCCTGAGGGAGTGACATTCAAGGTTAGACTTGAGAGATGAAAAGGATCCAGCTATGTGAAGAGTTAGAAGAAGATTGTTAAAAACAAAGGGCTTTTGTATTTGCAAGGCCATGAGCTGGTGAAAAGCTTGATGTATTTGTTGAACTGTTGTTCTAATGACTCTTCTTCTTCCTCTTCACATTCTTCTGCACGCTTCAAGGCTCCCCACAGTGGTCCTTGGACTTAAAAGTTCCTTTCCAGCTGCTCCATCTGTTATCCACTTTTTCCTCACTGTCACAAACATCTCCATGAATGTGACACTCAAGTGTCTTTCCTCAGCTGGGAAATCTGGATGGAGATCTAAGATCAAGTCTATATTTTCTGTCTTTCCACTCCTAATGTTCCACATTTTTTTGGGTTTTGTTGAGTTTTTTTCTCCCATATATCCTTCCTAAGCATTCCATTTATTTTTCTTAAAAGGCTCATTTATTTATTTTAATATTTATTTATTTAGCTGTGCCGGGTCTTCTTTGCCGCATGCGGGAATCTTTGTTGTGGCATGTAGGATCTTTAGTTGTGGCAGGTGGCATCTTTCAGTTGCTGTATGTGGGATCTAGTTCCCTGACCAGGGATGAAACCCACACCCCCTGCATTGGGAGTGTTGAGTCTTAGCCACAGGACCACCAGGGAAGTCCCAGCATTCCATTTCTAATGCTACCAGATCTTGGATGGATTGGTTAATCTCAGAGAATAATTGTGAATTGCTTGTATTTGTCTAGAAAGGGAACCTGAGTGTTCTCAGGGCCTTCAGTTTAGAAGTAGAACACCCTGTGTGTATGTGATGTATGTCATCAATGTCCCAGAGGCAGAGAGAGAAATCATGTAATCTAAACTTATAGAATTTCAAAGATACTGTAGACCAGAAGCATATTCTGAGGCAACTTTCATACTATTATTAATTTTCTCTTATCCATCAATCTGAACAGTCTTCTATTATAAGAGAAAAAAATCGATCTCTAGATGCAGGCTGTAGGTTATTGAACAACTCTCTTTCTATTAGGAAGTTCTTTCTCAAAATCTAGTTTGCCACTTTGGGCCAGATATTTTTTATTTTAACATCTTTATTGGAGTATAATTGCTTTAAAATGTTGTTTTAGTTTCTACTGTATAACGAAGTGAACCAACTATATGTATACATATATCTCCATATCCCCTCCCACTTGCGTCTCCCTCTCACCCTCCTATCCGACCCATCTAGGTGGTCACAAAGCACTGAGGTGATCTCCCTGTGCTATGCAACTGCTTCCCACCAGCTAGCTATTTTACATTTGGTAATGTATATATGTCAATTCTACTCTCTCACTTCGTCCCAGTTTACCTTTCCCCCTCCTCGTGTCCTCAAGTCCATTCTCTATGTCTGTGTCTTTATTCCTGTCCTACCCCAAGATTCATCAGAACATTTTTTTTTTGATTCCATATATATATGTTAGCATACGGTATTAGTTTTTCTCTTTATGACTTACTTATGACAGACTCTAAGTCCATCTAACTCCCTATAAATAACTCAATTTCGTTTCTTTTTATGACTGATTAATATTCCATTGTATATATGTGTCACATCTTCTTTGTCCATTCATCTCTTGATGGACACTTAGGTTGCTTCCATGTCCTGGCTACTGTAAATAGTGCTGCAGTGAACATTGTGGTACATGTCTCTTTTTGAATTATGCTTTTCTCAGGGTATATGCCCAGTAGTGGGATTGCTGGTTCATATCGTAGTTCTATTTTTAGATTTTTAAGGGACCTCCATACTGTTCTCCATAGTTGCTGTATCAATTTACATTCCCACCAACAGTGCAAGAGTGTTCCCTTTTCTCCACACCCTCTCCAGCATTTATTGTTTGCAGATTTTTTATCATGGCCATTCTCACCCGTGTGAGGTGATAGCTCATAGTTTTGATTTGCATTTCTCTTATGATTAGTGATGTTGAGCATTCTTTCATGTGTTTGTTGGCAATCTGTATATCTTCTATGGAGAAGTGTCTATTTAGCTCTTCTGCTGATTTTTTTGGTTTTTTTTTTGCGGTACGCGGGCGTCTCACTGTTGTGACCTCTCCCGTTGCGGAGCACCGGCTTCGGACAGGCTCAGCGGCCATGGCTCACGGGCGCAGCCGGGATCTTCCCGTACTGGGGCATGAACCCGTGTCCCCTGCATCAGCAGGCGGACTCTCAACCACTGTGCCACCAGGGAAGCCCAATCTATATATATATAGATATATAGATATATAAAGGAAGACAGCAACCAAATCAATAAACAAATCTACCAATGATAATAAGCTCTAAACATTAAACTAAGATAAACATAAAACCAGAAACAAATTAGATGCAGAAGGGATACCCCAAGTCTATAGTTGCTCCCAAAGCCCATCACCTCAATTTTGGGATGATTTGTTGTCTATTCAGGCATTCCACAACTGCAGGGTACATCAAGTTTATTGTGGAGATTTAATCTGCTGCTCCTGAAGCTCCACAGAGAAATTTCCCTTTCTCTTCTTTGTTCGCACAGCTCCTAGGGCTCTGGTTTAGATTTGGCCCTGCCTCTGCGTGTAGGTTGCCTGATGGCATCTGTTCCCGCCCAGACAGGACAGAGTCAAAGTAGCAGCTGATTAGGGGGTTCTGGCTGATTCAGGCTGAGGGAAGAGAGGGGTATGGAATGAATGGCAGGCATGCAGTGGCAGAGGCCGGCATGATATTGCAACAGCCTAAGGTGCGCCATGTGTCTTTCTGGGGAAGTTGTCCCTGAATCACGGGACCCTGGCAGTGGCAGGCTGCACAGGCTCCTGGGAGGGGAGGTGTGGATAGTGACTTGTGCTTGTACACAGGCTTCTTGTTGGCTGCAGTACCAGCCTTAGTGTCTCATGCCCGTCTCTTTTGTCCGCACTGATAGCCGCTGCTAACGCCCATCTCTGGAGCTAGTTTAGGCAGTGCTCTGAATCCCCTCTCCTCGTGCACCCCAAAACAATGGTCTCTTGCCTCTTAGGCAGTTCCAGACTTTTTCCTGGACTCCCTCCAAGCTAGCTGTGATGCACTAGCTCCCTTTAGGCTGTGTTCACACAGTCGTCTCCCTGGGATCTGACCTCCAAAGCCCGAGCTTCAGTTCACAGCCCCCACCCACCCCAGTGGGTGAGCAGACAAGCCTCTCAGACTGGTGATTGCTTGTCGGCACCGATCGTCTTTGTGGGAATCTCTCCACTTTGCCCTCTGCATCCCTGTTGCTGTGCTCTCCTCCATGGTTCAAAGCTTCCTCCCCTGCCCGGCCCCCATCTCCGCCAGTGAAGGGGCTTCTTAGTGTGTGGAAACTTTTCCTCCTTCACAGCTCCCTTCCTGAGGTACAGGTCCCATCCCTATCCTTTTGTCTCTGTTTATTCTTTTTTTTTTTTTTGCTCTACGTGGGTACGTGGGGAGTCTCTTGCCTTTTGGGAAGTCTGGGGTCTTCTACCCATGTTCAGTAGGTGTTCTGTAGGAGTTGTTCCACATGTAGATGTCTTTCTGATATATTTGTAGGAAGGAAGGTGATCTCCATGTGTTACTCCTCTGCCATCTTGAAGGTCCCCTCACCACCCCAGACTCTGGTGAGGCGTGGTTGTTATATTAAGTCCAGAGGTTTTGGATGAAAGAAAGAGGAATGGGATACTCCAACTTGGTTGAATTGGAAATCAATTTTATTTATTTATTTTTGTTTTGCTTTTTCCTATCACACTCCTTGTGGTCACCTTCAATTACAGAACTCATTTTTCTGTATATATCTTTAAATTTCTCTCTCTCTCTGTTTTTTATTTTGTCCACTGATTTAGAACAATATACTGGCACTGGTCACCTGTCAACTGAGCTCTTCTATTTGCCCCATCTCTAGCCTGCTCCTTTCATAGGTTGTGGTCTGAACATGCAGTTCCTCCCCTGACCCTCTGTGATGTTCCACAAAACTCGTGGTATGCCTGCAAGCTATCAGCTCAATTAGATCTTGATGTTCGAAGAAAAGGATCATTAGTTTGGCCCTGCAGGTTGTGCCAACGTTCTTGGAGAACTGAGTGTGCTACCTGAGATCTGATGAGGAGTGAGTGTTCTCTGGGCATTTCCATTTATTTGCTCCTTATTACATCATATTGTGTCTGAATCATAGCTCAGTGCAACAATATGGTCACGTAAACTTCTTTTCCAACATTTGCAAACACACGGCAGTAGAATGTGATGTGATTATAGCCAATGATATTAAGCAGAATATTTTTGGCGGAGTATCTGGTAAGATACTTTAAATGGGAGGGGGAAAAGATTCAAGTCATGTGTACCCATTAGCTTTTTAAAAATAATTAATTAATTAATTTTTAACCTCTTTATTGAAGTATAATTGCTTTACAAAGGTTTGTTAGTTTGTGCTTTATAACAGTGATTCAGCTATACATATACATACATCCTCATATATCCTCCCTCTTGCCTCTCCCTCCCACCCTCCATTTCCCAGCCCTCTAGGTGGTCACAAAGCACCAAGCTGATCTCCCTGTGCTATGTGGCTTCTTCCCACTAGCTATCTATTTTACATTTGGTAGTGTATATATGTCCATGCCACTCTCTCACTTCATCCCAGCTTATCCTTTCCCCTCCTCTTGTCCTCAAGTACATCCTCTATGTCTGTGCCTTTATTCCTGTCCTGCCCCTAGGTTCCTCAGAATTTTTTTTTTTTTTAGATTCCATATATATGTGGTAGCATATGGTATTTGTTTTTCACTATCTGGCTTACTTCACTCTGTATGACAGACTCTATGTCCGTCCATCTTGCTACAAATAATTCAATTTTGTTTCTCTTTATGGCTGAGTAATATTCCACTGTATAAATGTGCCTTTCTTCTTTATCCATTCATCTGTTGATGTACACTTAGGTTGCTTCCATGTCCTGGCTATTGTAAATAGTGCTGCAATGAACATTTGGGTACATGACACTTTTTGAATTATGGTTTTCTCAGGGTATATGCCCAGTAGTGGGATTGTTGGGTCCTTTGGTAGTTCTGTTTTTAGCTTTTTAAGGAACCTCCATACTGTTCTCCATAGTGACTGTATCAATTTACATTCCCACCAACAGTGCAAGAGGGTTCCCTTTTCTACATACCCTCTCCAGCATTTATTGTTTCTAGATTTTTTGATGATGGCCATTCTCACCAGTGTGAGGTGATATCTCATTTTAGTTTTGACTTGTGTTTCTCTAATGATTACTGATGTTGAGCATCCTTTCATGTGTTTGTTGGCGATCTGTATATCTTCTTTGGAGAAACGTCTCTTTAGGTCTTCCGCACATTTTTGAATTAGGTTGTTTGTCTTTCTGATATTGAGCTGCATGAGCTGCTTGTAAATTTTGGAGATTAATCCTTTGTCTGTTGCTTCCTTTGCAAATATTTTCTACCGTTCTGAGGCTTGTCTTTTTATATTGTTTATGATTTCCTTTGCTGTGCAATACTTTTAAGTTTCCTTAGGTTCCATTTGTTTATTTTTATTTCCACTTCTCTAAGAGGTGGGTCAAAAAGGATCTTGCTGTGATTTATGTCATAGAGTGCTCTGCCAATGTTTTCCTCTAAGAGTTTTATAGTTTCTGGTCTTACATCTAGCTCTTTAATCCATTTTGTTTTTATTTTTGTGTATGTGTTAGTAAGTGTTCTAATTACATTCTGTTACATGTAGCTGTCCAGTTTTCCCAGGACCACTTATTGAAGAGGCTGTCTTTTCTCCATTGAATAGTCTTGCCTCCTTCATCAAAGATAAGTTGACCATATATGCATGAGTTTATCTCTGGGCTATCTATCCTGTTCCATTGATCTATATTTCTATTTTTGTGCCAGTAACATACTGTATTGATTACTGTAGCTTTGTAGTATAGTCTGAAGTCAGGGAGCCTGATTCCTCCAGCTCTTTTTTTCTTTCATGAATGCAACCTAAGTGTCCATTGAGAGATGAATGGATAAAGAAGATGTTGCACATATATACAGCGGAGTATTACTCCGCCATAAAAAGAAATGAAATTGAGTTATTTGTAGGGAGGTAGATGGACATAGACTCTGTCATACAGAGTGAAGTAAATCAGAAACAGAAAAATAAATACTGTATGCTAATACATATATATGGAATCTAAAAAAAAAAAAAAAAGTTTCTGATGAACCCAGGGGCAGGATAGGAATAAAGATGCAGGCGTAGAGAATGGACTTGAGGACCCAGGGAGGGGAAGGGAAAGCTGAGACGAAATGAGAGAGTGACATGGACATATATACACTACCAAATGTAAAATAGATAGCTAGTGGGAAGCAGCTGCATAGCACAGGGAGATCAGCTTGGTGCTTTGGGATCACCTAAAAGGGTGGGATAAGGAGAGTGGGAGGGACCAGTGAGAGAGAAGGGATATGGGGATATATGTATACGTATAGCTCACTCACTTTGTTATACAGCAGAAACTAACACAACATTGTAAAGCAATTATACTCCAATAAAGATGTTAAAAATAAGAAAAAAGACTTAAATGAGGTGGCATGGGCACACATGTCTATGGATAGGAAGACTCAACATAGTAAAGAAGTCATTTCTCTTCAAACTACAACACAGCTGTAACTCAATTGCTTTCATATTCCCAACAAGATCTTTTGTAGATATACCCAAGACTATTATAAAATTTTTATTGAAAGGCAGTGGAACTGGGGGAGCTACAACAATTTTCAGAAAGCAGAATAAAGCAGGAGGTATCCCTACGTTATCTCAAGACATATTATACAGCTACAGTAATCAAGAATGTGTTGTACTGGCAGAGGAATAGGTACATAATCCATGCAATAGAATAGAGCACCAAGTATGGCCAACTAATTTTTGACAAACCTGCCAAAGCAATTCAATGGAGGAAGGATAGTACTTCCAACAAATGGTTACTGCAAAAATTGAATATCCATAGCAAAAAAAAAAAAAAAAAATCCATTCAAAGCAAACTTCACAACTTATAAAAAAATTATACACAATGGATTGGGGCATCACTCAGATGGAGAGGGGGTAATCTACTCGATGTCATAAGCTTACTGGTCCGAAACAAGTTGGATCATGATATAGCATTCTGCTATCATGGGTATATACACAGTGTTGCATACAGAGAGAGGAGAAGTAATTGGTCCCATCCAAGGTTAAGGAGGACTTTATTGGGGAGTTGTTTCTTTCCATCAGACCCTACACATCCTTAGGATTATACTTCATTTCATAAGGCCTCAGCTTCCTATAACAGTTTCTAGAACAGAGCATTATTTTGTCATGCACACTCAATGGTGCAAGTTAATCATCTGGTGTTCTGGGTGGCATAGCGTTCTCCTCCTCTCTGGTTCATCACCCATGATAGGCCAGTAAAGGTGACCACTCAGAGTCCTAACTGTGCAAAGTGTTCTGCGTTCCTCAGGACACAGGGCTCCCTCTCTCCCAGAAGCCATGAATCTCCTGATGCTGACCTTCATGATATGTGGGTTACTAAATCTGGTGACCAAAGGTAATGGAACCCTACAATGGAGAGATGATGGAACTAGGATGAGTTGTTGACCCTGGGCTCCCAGTTGTCTTGAGGGGGAAAGAGGGTCCACAGGAAAAGCCTTGGGCCAATAAAGAGCAGCACAAGTGCTCTTATGATGGCATGCTGGCAGCTCCATGTTCCTGCTCTCTAAGAATCTATTAGAGGCACCTATGAAACTGGGGTGTCTTCTGAAACATTTCTCCAAAGGAAGAATTTCCTCAGTCTTCTGAGCAACTCTCTCTGTCTCTCTCTATAACTAACCACTGTTAACTCAGCCTGGCTTTGTTTCTATTTTAACAATTTCATTGCTGCACCTGTTTTATTGTTGTGTCTCATTAGTCCAACTCTCACTACCATCTTGAATTCTCTTTTGTCGTGAAAGTGCTTTCAAGGAAGGTGCTCATTTGTTTATGTTCTGAGGTATGGTGAGCAAGTTCATCACACTTTTTGTAGGATCTGCAGAGCCGTCATGAGAAAGATAACACAAATTTAAGTTAGAAGTGGGGATAAGTTAAGACAGAGTAAAAAGATAAGTGACCAATAGGGACCTTCTGCTAATAGATCAGTAATGAATTAGCTTACTCCCTCTTTTTAATAATGTTACTTTGGAAACTTATCTACTTTTATTGGAAAATAATATTTGCAATTGATTAAAAAGTATCAAGCAATCGATAGGCTTATGTGAGTTTAAGGAAAAGGACTCTCATACCCTGGAATAACAGTTCTTCAGTCTTCTCTTTCAGAATCTCTGAATCATTCAATGAAGTAATCTTACCAATTAGTTGTATATCCTAGTAGATCCAAATATTTATATACCTTAGATTTTTAAAAACCCAATGTAAAGAGATATGGAAACATATGTATATGTATAACTGATTCACTTTGTTATACAGCAGAAATTAACACACAATTGTAAAGCAATTATACTCCAATAAAGATGTTAAAAAAAAAAAAAACAATGTAAATCAATCATACGGATTCTTCCAAATGTACTAGCACAATATCTCAGAGACTTCTTATCAGTGCCTGATCCTACTTCATTATTTTTAATGTATACGTAGAATATATGGGGGTGAGGTTGTGAATTTCCTTTCTTAATTTAATTGGTCTGCTAAGCAGGAAATTTTTAATTATCAGAAAAAATTCAGCTAGGAAAATTAGTAAACAAATGTATATCTTTCCCCTTATGGCCACACACACACACAAACACACACACACACACGCAAGATTGGCAAACAACTGACCGAATGGACTACAGTATGCGCACTCTTATCACTTGTGTGTGATAGTGTCAGCTTCCCACACACTGATCACTCCATTTTTTTGTCACATTCTTTCATGTATTACATTTCAATGTGTGAAAATGTTGCCTCATCTTTGTTTGAATTCATCACGCTTCAATTATAAATGAGTTTGAACAGATGTTCAAACTGTTCCATTGTATTTCTGAACTCTTTCTTATTGATTTTTAAGAGTTTTTATGTACTAAGAAAATGGACTCCAAACTTGGAGACGTTGTATCTTGCTTAGAAAGGTAATCACTACTGTGAGATGGACATACATGTGCCTATGTGTCTATATCTTGATTCACATGGACACATGTAAGTGACGTAAAGAATTATCACCTACACTCAATTCTGATTATGAACTATTCACCGAAATTTTGGAAAGTTTTGAAATAATAAATAACAATACGGTTTTGCTCTTTTGCTCTCCCTGAGATTCCTGGATAACATGTGGGGAAAAAATGTATATCCTCCTTTAAAATTTTCTAAAACATGATGAGTATTCTCCCACATATTAAATATTCTCCAAAAACTGAACTTTTAATTATTGCATAGAATTTCATGCAGTGGGTGCTCTGTACCTTTTTAAAAATCAATTAATTTAAATTAATTTAATGGCTGCATTGAATCTTCATTGCTGCGCGCGGGGTTTCTCTAGTTGCGCCGAGCGGGGGGCTACTCTTCGTTGCAGCCCGCGGGCTTCTCATTGTGGTGGCTTCTCTTGTTGTGGAGCATGGGCTCTGGGCGTGTGAGCTTCAGTATTTGTGGCGTACAGGCTCAGTAGTTCTGGCTCGCGGGCTCTAGAGTGCAGGCTCGGTGGTGTGGCACACAGGCTTAGTTGCTCCGTGGCATGTGGGATCTTTCCAGACCAGGGCTCGAAACCGTGTTCCCTGCACTGACAAGCGGATTCTTAACCACTGCGCCACTAGGGAAGTCCCTCTGTACCTTTTTTATCCAATTTCATATTTGGACATTTATGTACTTATCATTTTTGCTAAGAAGTGTATTTATGTTTCATATACAAGTATATTCTATACAACCATTCATAGACATAAACCATTCAACATAAAATTCCTAGACATGCACCTTATTCCTGTCTGCTTAGTGCATTGTCAAATTCTGAATATTGCAAATGTTTAAAATGAAGGAACATATCTAAGTTTATAATATTTTCTATTTCTTTGACTATGGAGAAGTCAAACTTCAAATATATATTTATCATGTATTTCAAATTTTCTATAAAGTGTGTGGTTCTGCTTATTTTCCTCTTTTATTGTGAGGGCAGTAGATTTGTTTCCTGCTGATTTATAAATTTTTGCTTATAGGTTCTATTTTTCAACTTACAATTTAATGTTTTGAGTGTATTTTTCTGTTTTAAATTGAGATGGCACCTGAGGGTTTTGTAAAGAAACATTTTACCAAGCCGAACTGTCCATCAGTGGAGTGCTGTTGATAGCTGTATTTAAGTTGATGCTCTCTGATTCCGTATCTGTTTTCTTTCTTTTTCTTCTTTTTTTTTTTCAGAGAGAATTCACACAAGGGATAATATTTTGGCTAGATGGCTTATGTGCCTGAATTAATACCACTGTAATTCATAATTTTTAGATTTATGATTTTGAAATATTGGTGATGGAGGTCACAAGTCCTAATGACATCATAATTCCAGACTGAGGAGCTTTGAAATAAGTGATGGCTGTCATTCTAAAAAAAAAAAAATACATTGTTATAGATTATTCCCAGTCACCATCCTTGTATTGCTTAAGCCATATTCTTGGAACTATCTTTGATATTCTAAGCTGTGATAGCCATATCTACCAGGAAATCTATTACATCTACCTGCAAATTATGTCTAGAACCAACTGATCTCACCGCCTCCATCCACTGCTACCGCTCTGATTCAAGTCACTATCCTCTCTCACCTGTTACTGCTTCTTATAGCTTCCTCACAGGTCTCCGTCCTTCTACTCTTGCCTCCTGCTGTCTTCTGTCAAGACAGCATAGAGTGTGATCTGCTCACACTGGAAGTCATACCATGTACCTCTTCTGCTCAAATCTCTGCAGTGGTCCCCTCTTCACTCAGAACAATAACCAGGGTCCTTACAGTGGCCCACCAGGCCCTCCATGATCTGGTGCTTATGACCTCTCTCACCTCATCTCCCACTACTCTAGTCCTCTAGTCCTCGCTCACTTTGCCAGAGCCACACTGGCAAAGTGTGGCTTTCCACAGTGCCCTTCCTCAAACATGCCAGGCTTGCTCAACCCACAGAGTTCTGTTTTTTCCTCTGCTTAGAATGCACTTGCCCTACGTACTGGTGTGACTAATTCCTTCACCACCTTCAAGTCATCGTTTAATCGTCACCTTCTCTCAAGACCTCTGCTAACTGCTGTTTAAGAAACTGTCATCTGTCCCCATGACACACCAAATAGATTCCACTTAAATCTATTCTCTCTTATTTCTGAAAACTACTTATCATCCTCTCACATACAGGATAATTTACTCGTTTTCTTTACTGTTTTCCCCTGCTAGAAAGTAAGCTCCATGCGATTTTGTCTGCTTAGTTCACAAATGTACCCCAAGCACCTAGAACAGAGTCTGTACCATAGTTAGGGGCTCAAACCTCTGTTGAGTGATGGGCTGTACCCGAAATTTTAACTCTGGGGGGGAATAGTTGAAAAGGAGTAGTGAGCAATGCAAGTGAGAGGCAAGTTTAAAGAAGAATTGACAGAACAAGATGATTTAACGTGTTTGGGAATGGAAGAAAAATGCTGACAGGACTCAGATTTCGAGGATGGGTACCCTGGAGGAAAAAAAAAATACATAGAGAGGTAATCTTTGTAGAAGTTAGGAATGAGGAAGCAATGTTAGACTTTGTCCAGGATGAAATAAGTGGTACGGCTACCCTCAAAACTTACAGAAAATTCTACCAAGGGCAATAGAATTGGAGCCAGTAAAATAATAAAAGAACAATGAATCATTGGAGAAGTTGAGATAAAGCCAACATCCCCAGGGGAGGAAACAGGAGCCAAGTTTTCATTGTGCTCTCTCTCTCTCTATCTCAACTCATGAAAGGTACTTTTCATACTTTATCAAGTTAAATGCAAAAAGGGTTGTTTTGAGAATTACTTGACCTTCTTCATACATCCTTGGCTTCCTCCAACATAGAGCCTTTGCACTAGCTGTTTCCTAGAATACACCAACCTTGGTGCTTCTCGGGTGGTTTGCTGAGAAAGATGGTCATATAGTTGCTTGATAAATGATCATACAATGGAACAGACTAGTTTCACGGTAGATGCCTATCCTCCCTCCTCCAATGAATTATCACGCTGCTTCGTAATCCTACTGTATTTCTTGTGTGAGCTCATCTTTCCTCTTTCCTAGACCACCTTTTTGCACTGACCTTTCTTTCTTTTCAATTCTCCTGCTCCACTCCTGTCTGTGATGTTCCCTCCCAGCTTAGGACTTTACCCCACATCTCAAGATTTTAAAAATTCAAATGGCACTTTTTACCGCTGCCAACACTCATACCAGTATGGCTTTTCACCCATCTTCTCTTTCCTTCTTGACGTAGCTGAGGAAGTGTGCTTCTCCATATCACATACAGTCAGATGCTGTGTGTGTTCTTAATCCTTGTCACCTAATCAAGGACTATGCCCTTCTTTTGCCTCATTTCCCTCTTCTACGTTAATCTCTCCCTTTCTACTTGTTCCTTCTTAATATTTGCAAACATGCGCTCATATTTCCCAGCCTTCAAAACAAACCTGAAAAACCTTCCCTTGACTCCATATTGTCCTCTAAGTACTTCTCTATTTCTCTGCTCTTCCTCACAGCTAAACTTCCTAAGAGTTTGCTCTCCAGGTGCTATTTCCACTTCTCATTCACATGTCAACCACTTCACTTCTGTTTCTCCTCTTCTTACCACTCTGAAGATTACCAGTGACACTCATCATGTTAAATGCAATGGAGGCTCTAGCTCCTGCGTTATCTCGCTCAACCTCACAGCAGTATTTGCCTACAAGTGTCCATGAGTTCCTTTAGGAAACGTTTTCCTCACTTGCGTAATCTAGTCATACCTGATACAACTTTCTTTGTATCCCTTTGGCATTTGCCATTTTCATGCACACCAGCCTGACCCGCACCTGGCAGTATCCTCAAAGCATGGTTGATTGCTTGCAAATTAGTCCTGTACGCGGCAGTCCAGAAATGACAGGGAATTGTCAGCTCACTCTGGTATCATCTATCAACTACTGGATTGTGGAAAAATATTCCAGCTCCTCTGACCCTCAAGAAGGATAACTTGGACCTTTATCCTAGCCATACATTAATTGCCAGATTTCCCCATGGGGTCATGCTCTAGTCAATCACAGTGGTAACTAACTGTATAGCTCTCCTCTTTTTGGCTGCCTTATTTCCATAACTTCCCCATTTCCAAACTGATTTGGCGATGTGGGGAGGGCTGAATGCCCTCAACTCATTTATTATACAGTAGTCAAAATTTATCCCAAGGTCTGCTTTTGGGAAAGCTAATCTAATTCTCTAGTGTCTCATTCTGTTTTGCTCTAAGTATCTGGCTGTTCCTTCTGAGCCTTCTCCTCCTATCTGAGCTCTCAATATTGACACTCCCCAGAATTTAACTATGGCCCCCTTTTATCTCACATTATTCCAACACTATATGTACTTTATCTATAACTGTAGTTTTAAATACTATCCATAGCAATGATTCCACAATTTACATCTACAGTCCAAACTTGTCTACCGAGTTGCTACAGCTATATCCTACTGCCCTCTGGACATCTGAGGTACATTGTGCTATATACCCCAAAACAAGTACTTGTAACCACCTTTTTCTCTTCCCTCCAAATCGTGTTCTTTCCTCTGTTTACTATTCTATGAATAGCAAGTATCACGAATCTCCCCTGTATCAGCTCAGAAATGTACTAATGTACTTGGATTTCTCCATCCTCCGCTGACTTATATCCAAACAATCGATGTCTTTAATCTGTTCTCTTCTTTACAACTCTCACAGCCCTGGTTCCAGCCATCTTCATGTTTTACTTGGCCAAAGCTTCTAACGTGTCTCCCAGATTCTATTCTTCCTTTTCCCTTATCTAATTTCCATGTGAAATCCCAGCTAACTGAAGTAAACTAACTCACATAATGGTTTGAAATAAATAAAAATGCTTAATAATGGCCAAATTGACTAGGCAATGGCATGGTTACTTCAAGCTCATTTTATCTCGTGCTCCTTTGTTCTTTGCACATTATACTTCAGACTCTTCAGCCTTCTCTTAATACCTTAAAGACACGATGCTGTTTCTCCACACTGGGACTGAGCATTTGATGGTCCTTTCCTGAAATAATCTTTGCCTCCTGTGTATCCTGTAGCTTCCTTTCATCCTTCTTGCCTTGCCGTGGCTTAACTATTAGCTTTACATATGTCTATCCTCTCTGTCTCGTTTTCTTCCTCCTCCTCCTCTTTCCTTCTTCTCCGGTCTTTCTCCTGCCCCCTCCCCTCTCCTTCTCTCTCTCCTCTCCCCACCACCAGCAATTTCCTTGATGGCACATGTCACAGTTTTTAATATACAGTTTTAGTTTTCTTCTTTGTCTCTACAAATGGCTTGTGGTATTTGTTATCATATTACTTTAGATGGCAATAGTAGTAGTTGTCAAACTTTGGAATTAATGTTTGTTGTCTTGTGGCTAGAATTTAAAAATTGACTGCTTGTTTAACCCTGCAGCTGGCTGGTTTGTTGAAAGATGCTGGAAGAATGATGTAGGATACTGCAGAAAACGATGTTTACATCTCGAAAGGTACAAACTTCTTTGTATGAACAAGCTGTCATGCTGCATTCCCCTAAGCAGTGACAATCCTTACACTCAATGGCCAATACATCCCACATTCAGTGAAGATGTAACTTTTGGATTTGGTACTCACGATGGTTTTCCTTTTTCTCCCGTATCTGGGTTGGATGATGAGGTAACAATTAAAACAACTAAGACTCAAGAAACCACAGTAACTGGGACGACTGCTTCCGAGAGAAATTCTACCTGGACTTTAACAACTGTTCCTCAGAGCGTTGAGGGTACAACATTTTCTCATGAGCCTGAGACAGCAGATCTATATAAGCATTGGGACTAATATCCTGGGAGCCAATTCTACAGATGTTATTTCACCGGGGACAGTTCAATCGAGAATTGGATGACATAGAGGTGGACATAATGCTACTGCCAAGGCAAGAACTGAGAGAGTTATCTCACAATTAGAAATGTATAAAGAGAAGTGTATAGAAGATATAGGGATTCTTTATTTTGGGCTTAAATTTTTTCTTTGTTTTCCTCTGATATACTAATATACATGTGCTAATATTTGGCCTCAGGTGATATTTGTGTGTGTATTTTTCCATAATAAACAAACAAACACATAAATAAATACCACAGTTTGAAGTTGCCTGTATAGTTGAGACTGAAATTTTGATTTTAGTAATACCTGAAACACTTACTATCATATATGGAAGAACCTATGAAGGCACATAAAAAGTTCCAGACAAGTCCTCCCTTTCCTGTCCCTCTGTCCTCACCAACATTTATTGTAAGTGCTGACTTTAAATCCCTGTTTGTATCATGAGGTCGAATTTTGTTTAATACTTCAACCGGAAACAAACCCAGTTTTAGTTAGAAACTACCTCATTCACCACAAACACTGATTTAACTAGATAGAGGTGCACATGGGACTTGCCTTAAGAGTACATCATATTAAATTAAGAGCTACGTCACAAATTCTACTTATCTTTCCAATGCTCTTTCCACTCAAAAGTCTACTCAAAACTTCCAGCTCTGGTGGTCTCATTGCGTGCCTCTCCAGATGTTCATTTTGTCCACAAATACTAGTTGTGTGTAGGGGGTCTATGCTTTTTCTGTCTCTGTGCGTGTGAGTGCTGTTTGCACAGCAACTGGTGGATCAGCGACTTTACTCTCTGATATCACAGAGAAGTAGTTACTCACTCTAAGGTTGACTAATTGTTAATGTGCTGAACTGAGGCTGGTGCGTTACTAAGAGCCACAGTCCCAGATGCCTAAATGTCTCAGAATCAAGAAGGTTTTTTCTCTAATTCTTTTTATTTTCTTAGGGTCAAGCTGTCAGTGACCCCAGCTGTAGATTCGATATTGGCCATCAGGCCACTGACCTTTAAGTAGGCCTCATATTCCAATAGATCTTGGGTCTCTTGTTGGCTGACAAACTATCCTACTTTGCTTGGGACTGAGGGTCTTCCCAGAACATGGGAATTAGAGTGCCAAAACCAAGAAAGTCTTTAGCAAACCTGGACAAGGTGATCGACTTCTTTCTAGTGTACCTTGGCCTAAATTGCTCTTCTCCATATTTCTTTGTATGGCTGACACCTCTTCACGGAGGCATTCTTTCACCATAAAGACATCCCTAGGCCACAAGTCTGCCTCAGCCTAGAGTACTCTTCTTGTATACCTTTGCCTTAAATGTCACCTCCTTAAAAATAGTCCTTGGCCACAAGACCACTCCTCACGCTACTCTGCATTATTTTCTTCCAATCACTTAAATTCTTTGAAATTATTTTGTAGATTTCTTTGCTCTCCTTCTGAATTATTTTATCATTTACTTACATATAGCCTGTCATCACTACTATAATGTACCTAGAGTCCTAACACTGTGGTCCTGTTCATGGCTGCGTCCCAAGCTGCTAGACCAGTGCCTTGCACATGGTGGATGCTCAATAAAAATTTTTGCACTTGTTCATGAAATCATCTCAATCAATATGAGGAGATCTGACAATATAAAGTAGTAATCTTCGGGCTTCCCTGGTGGCGCAGTGGTTGAGAGTCCGCCTGCCCGATGCAGGGGACACGGGTTCGTGCCCCGGTCCGGGAAGATCCCACGTGCCACGGAGTGGCTGGCCCCGTGGGCCATGGCCGCTGAACCTGCACGTCCGGAGCCTGTGCGCCGCAACGGGAGAGGCCACTACAGTGAGAGGCCCGCCTACCACAAAATAAATAAATAAATAAATAAAATAGTAATCTTCAAACTGGAATACTGGTTACAACATTTTTTCCCAAGATATGCATGTTGATAATTTAAGGGAAATATTTTTTGACCCTCAAGTTTTTAATATCTTGTGATACTCAGAGCATTCTTTTTTTTTTTAATTTGGTTATAGTTGCTTTACTATAGTAAAGTGTTTATTGTAGTATAGTGTTGTGTTAGGTTCTGCTGTACACTGAAGTGAATCAGCTTTATGTATACATATATCCCCCCTTTTTTGGATTTCCTTCCCATTTAGGTCACCACAGAGCATCGAGACTAGTCCCTTGTGCTATATAGCAGGTTCTCTTTAGTTATCTGTTTATACATAGTAGTGTATGTATGTCAATCCCAATCTCCCAATTCATCCCAACCACCCCCTTTTCATGTTCATATGTTTGTTTTCTATGTCTGTGTCACTATTACTGCTTTGCAAATTAATTCATCTGTACCATTTGTCTAGATTCCACATGTAAGCATTAATATATGGTATTTGTTTTTCTCCTTCTGACTTACATTACTCTGTATGACAGTCTCTACGTCCATCCACATCTCTAGAGATGACCCCATTTGTTCTTTTTTATGGCTGAGTAATATTCCATTGTATATATGTACCACATCTTTTTTTTTTTTTTTTTTTTTTTTTTTTTTTGCCGTACGCAGGCCTCTCACTGTTGTGGCCTCTCCCATTGCAGAGCACAGGCTCCGGACGCACAGGCTCAGCAGCCATGGCTCATGGGCCCAGCCACTCTGCGGCATGTGGGATCTTCCCAGACCGGGGCACGAATCTGTGTCCCCTGCATCGGCAGGCAGACTCTCAACCACTACACCACCAGGGAAGCCCATGTACCACATCTTTATCCATTCATCTGTTGATGGACATTTAGGTTGCTTCCATATCACTTAACAGGCTCTTCTATCTCCACTTTGTAAATTTTTGTTCTTTAACTTTGAAAGAAAACTTACCTCTCACCTCTTCTTTTTCTGCCAATCATGGATTGCTCAGAGTGGAAAAAGGTCCACGTGTCAAACCAGTCGATAATTGAAAGATTGGTGCTGGTATTCAGAAAGTAGGTAATCATAGACTTTGGATAACAAATCCTTTAGAAATTCAAGTGACTTTGCATTTTTCATTTACCATAGCAATGACAGCAGGGCAAATCACCTGGTGGGTGATAGATCTTTGTAAATAAAATTTAGTAATAGATTACTATGGGATTTTGGGCATATAAATTGCAAGGACTTAAAAGAACTGTGTACTCTCTCTCTCTCCCCATGTATCTATCATTTATCTATCTACCACCTAATCTTTAAACTTTCACATTTACATTTTCATGTGAATAAGATGTCTCAGTGATTACATTTAAAAAAATAAAAACTGGGAAGAAATTTGGTACTGACTCTCATCTCAGTAAAAAATAATATTCGTCTACCTACACATAAGCTAATTGAGAGAAAGCAATATGTATTTACTAAGAGGATGCATTTGTAGTACAAAAAAATGTTATTCTTCATAAATAAATATTTTTCACATTTTATAATACAGTTATGTGGTTTTAATCAATTTTGTTCCAAATATTGCAATAATGACTCAGTCTTGAATATGCTGTTAAATATTTAGAGCCTTATATTTACACAGATTTCACAATAAAAATTACAATATATATCCACATTTTTGCAGAGAAATATGATAGAATTATCAACAGTAGAGTTTCAAAGACTAAAATATATTACATTAAGGTCTAATTTTATGGGTATGTCGGAATAAAAACAAACAGCTGGAATAAAAGTTTAAAGAGAAAAATGATGTAATATTGCTAATTGTTAAGGAAATGATTCCTTGCATATTTATTAAATGGATTACTGTCAATAACAAATTCTATGCATTCAGATTGAATTGAAAATTTAAATTGTAATTTTTTATGTGTCAATTTTTATAACACACCAGTAATCACATCATCTTATCATATAAATTTATGATGAAATATTTTATATCTCAATTTAAAATTGTGTAAGAAAAAACACACCCTCAAAATCCAAAAAATTCAGGTTCAGACTGATGATTGTTTTTCCAATACTCTGATCATTATGTTTTTTTAAAAAATTCCTGTATATTCCGTTTCCATGATTATAGGTTTCACCATCATGCAGCATGATAGCTTTTGCTTTCTTTTTTAAAATTATTTTTTAATAAATGTTTATTATACCTATGTGAACTGCTAATTTTTAATCAAAAGCTCAGACAGAAGACACTTGTTCAGGACCTCATGGTTATAAAGGACAAGACAGAGAACAGAAGAAAAGGGAAAGCACAGGGAGGAAGAGCACAGATGAAATTAAACAGATGTGACTTTGACTTTCAAGTCTACCACTTAGAAGTGACCTAATTTGGGGTGAGTTACACATCTATATGAGCCACAGTTTTCTGATCTCTAAAGTTGGAACAGTATCTACTTTTCAGGGGTCTTGTGAGGATTCAAAATTGTTCTTTTTCTTTTATTGGGGTATTGTTGTTTTAAAATGTGTTTGTTTCTACTGTACAGCAAAGTGGAGTTCCCTGTGCTATACAGCAAGTTCTCATTAGTTATCTATTTTATACGTATTAGCGTATATATGTCAATCTCTATCTCCTAATTCATCCCACCCCCACCTTGGTGTCCATATGTTTGTTCTCTACGTCTGTGTCTCTATTTCTGCCTAGCAAACAGGTTCATCTGTACCATTTTTTTAGACTCCATATATATAAGTTAATTTATGATATTTATTTTCCTCTTTCTGACTTACTTCACTCTGTATGACAGTCACTAGGTCCATCCACATCTCTATAAATGACCCAGTTTTGTTCCCTTTTATGGCTAATATTCCATTGAATATAGTGGTATCTGTACCACGTCTTCTTTACCCATTTGTCTGTCCGTGGGCATTTAGGTTGCTTCCATGACTTGGCTGTTGTAAATAGTGCTGCAGTGAACACTGGGGTGAATGTGTATGTTTGAATTATAGTTCTCTCTGGGTATATGCCCAGTAGTGGGGTTGCTGGGTCATATGGTAAATCTATTTTAATTTTTTTTGCTTTAGGATTTTTTCTTTCTTTCTTTCTTTTTGCGGTACGCGGGCCTCTCACTGTTGTGGCCTCTCCCGTTGCGGAGCACAGGCTCCGGATGTGCAGGCTCAGCGGCCATGGCTCACAGGTCCAGCCGCTCCACAGCAGGTGGGATCTTCCTGGACCGGGGCACGAACCCACGTCCCCTGCATCGGCAGGCGGACTCTCAACCACTGCGCCACCAGGGAAGCCCTGATGGTATCTTTTAATGTGTACGTTTTAAATTTCTATGAACTTCCTTTTGTTGTCGCTTTTGCTTTTGGTATCATATCTGAAATATCATTGCTTAATTCAAGATCATGAAGATTTACTCTTTTTTTTTTTATGAAGATTTACTCTTGTGTTTTCTTCTGAGAGTTTTAATTCTAACTCTTACATTTAGCTCTTTGATCCATTTTAATTTAATTTGTGTATGATATAACACGAGTCTTAATTTGTTCTTTTGTGTGTGGTTCTCCAGTTTTCTCAAATCTATTCATTAAAAAGATGATTCTTCATTGAATTGTCTTGAAACCCTTATAGAAAATCATTTGACATAAGTATTAAGATTCATTTCTAGACTCTCAATTCTATTCCATTGTTACATATGTCTAGCTATTTTGGAGTGTCTCCATCACCTCTCAGGTCTGATGATTCACCAGACCTAGATAAGCTCATGTGTACAATTTATTACCTTTAAAGGACACAGACTGAAATCAGCAAAGGAAAAAGACATAGAAGGAGTCTAGAAGAAACCAAGTATAAGGTTCCTAGTTGGGTCACATGGACCCAGCTTAATTCTCCCAGCCATGATGTGTGATAACATATGCACAGTGCTGCCAGCCAAGGAAGCTTACTGGACCCTTGGTGTCTAGGGTTTTTATTGGGGATCAATCATGTAGGCATGGAGCACTCACATGCATGAAATTAACTACCCATCTTCAAATCCTGCTTCTAGAGTTCAAACTGATACAGCTTAGCCTAAAATCATATAAACCAGGTATTCACTGTATATCGCATGGTTAGGACAAAATATCTGGCATGGTCCAAGTCAGGTATGCAAAGACACTTTCTCAGGTGGGATATTTTAAGGGTTCAGAGGTTATTTGCCAGATGCTGGTCATCGAACAATTCTGATGATTTTTGAAATGTGTAGATTTGGTCAACCACAAGTCTGCTGTTAGTGATTTATTTCATAGTTTACACCCATGGCCTTTTGCCTAGGTTCTCTTAGAGAAAAATGATCCTGATTGAGCATTTGCATTTAGTATAACATTTACGTAACATATATAGCAATAGTATCAGGGTGAATATGCATAACTTTTGGAGAAGCCAGTGTCGGGTAGGAATAGACTTCAAGAAAACTTATCTACTATATAAAGCCATTATATACATTTTACATGTTTTTTTACATTATAATTTTTTTTTTAAAGAAGATGTTAGGGGTAGGAGTTTATTAATTAATTAATTTATTTTTGCTGTGTTGGGTCTTCGTTTCTGTGCGAGGGCTTTCTCTAGTTGTGACAGGCGGAGGCCACTCTTCATCGCGGTGCACGGGCCTCTCACTGTCGCGGCCTCTGTTGTTGCGGAGCACAGGCTCCAGACGCGCAGGCTCAGTAGTTGTGGCTCACGGGCCCAGTTGCTCCGCGGCATGTGGGATCCTCCCAGACCAGGGCTCGAACCCGTGTCCCCTGCATTAGCAGGCAGATTCTCAACCACTGCACCACCAAGGAAGCCCTACATTATAATTTGATTACTTGTTTCCCCCTTGATCTACCATTTTACCTTATGATAAATGTGTGCAGAACTACTTAGTATAGAAATTAGTTTATTGTTGGGCAGAGCCACGAGTGACTATCTCATATACAATTATAACAAAGAGAATAAAATACTTAGGAATGAATTTAACCAAAGAGGTGAAAGACCTGTACCCTGAACACTGTAAGACATTTTAAAAATTGAACTAGTTGATTCACAATGTGGTGTTATTTTCTGTTGTACAGCAAAGTGACTCAGTTATGTATGTTTGTTTTCTGTGTGTCTGTTTCTGTTTTGTAAATAAGTTCATTTGTATCATATTTTAGGTTCCATATATAAGTGACATCATATTGAGGCAGGAGATAGAAGGGTTCCAGGTTAAGCATGTACAACTGGCCTCCTGTTTACATTTCATGGGGTAGGAAAAGTGTGTGCTTCAGGCTGGACACTTAAAACTAGCCTCCTGTTTGCATTGCCTGAGACAAGAGATAGGTGGGCTCCAGGTTAGGCATTTACAATCAGCCTCCTGTTTGCTCTCCGAAATGGAAGTAACAACAGAAACAGGGTTTCTGTTGATGAAACCTGGCTATGATGAAACATAGCCAGGTTTCATCTCCTATGGACACCTTAAGATAGCTGTCATGGCAGGAACAAAGAGGGGCTAAACCCTGCTTGAGTAAAGGATCAAGAGAACACATATTTCCCCTCCTTGGGGCAAGGGAGACACTACACATGCACAGAAAGCCTCCTTGCAGGTCAAAATTCAGGGGATGCCAGGCCATAATAAAAAAGTTCACCCGTGCATATTTCCGCATCTACTCTGCTTTTCCAATAAACATTTTACTTTTCTCTTTACCTTCTGCCTCCTCATCAGAATTTTTTCTTGTCAAGGTAGGCAAGGACTGGGGATTTAGGCCCTAGCTGCTGGCCCCTGTGGTCTAGTGATTAGGACTCCTGATCAGGAAACTAAGGTCTCGCTTCCAGATACTACTCACTGCTGCAAGCACCCAAAATCAATATGATTTTTGTCTTTCACTGTCTTACTTACTTCACTTAGTATAATGATCTCTAGGTCTACCCATGTTGCTGCAAATGGCATTATTTCATTCCTTCTTTATGGCTGAGTAGTATTTCATTGTATATATGAGCCACAATTTCTTTATCCATTCATCTGTTGATGGACATTTAGGTTCCTTCCATGTCTTGGCTATTGTACATATTTCTGTCATGAACATTGGTGTGCATGTACCTTTTTGAATTAGAGTTTTCATCTTTTCTGGATATATGCCCAAGAGTGGGATTGCTGGATCATATGGTAGTTCTATTTTTAGTTTTTTAAGGAACCTCCATACTGTTCTCCATAGTAGTTGCACAAATTTATATTCCCACCAACAGTGTAGAAGTGTTCCCTTTTCTCCACATCCTCTCCAGCATTTATTGTTCGTGGACTTTTTAATGATGGTCATTCTGACGAGTGTGAAGTGATACTTCATTGTAGGTTTTATTTGCATTTCTCTGATAATTAGCGATGTTGATCATCTTTTCATGTGCCTATTGGCCATCTTTATGTCTTCTTTGAAGAAATGTCTACTTAGGTCTTCTGCCCACTTCTTGATTGTTTTTTTTTTTTTGAGTTGTATGAGCTGTTTGTATATTTTGCAAACTAAGCCCTTGTCAGTTGTATCATTTGCAAATATTTTCTCCCAGTCCACAGGTTGAATTTTTGTTTCATTTGTGGTTTTCTTTGCTGTGTGAAAGGCTATAAGTTTGATTAGATCTCCTTTGTTTGTTTTTTCTTTTATTTCTATTGCCTTGGGAGACTGACCTAAGAAAACATTGCTACAATTTATGTCAGAGAATATTTTTCCTATAAAACACTGTGGAAAGAAATTGAAGACACAAATAAATGGAAAGATACTCTGTGTTCATTGATGGAAAGCAGTATTATTAAATATTGTACAGCCACTATGGAAAACAGTATGGAGTTTCCTCAAAAAATTAAAAACAGAGCTACCATATGATACAGCAATCCCACTGGTGGATGTAATAAAATCACTATCTTGAAGAGATATTTGCACTCTTATGTTCATTGCAGTATTTATCACAATAGCCAAGATATAGAAACAACCCAAATGTCTGTCGACAGGTGAATGGAAAGAGAAGACGTATGTATACACACATGCGCACACACACACACACCGTGGCATACTAATCAGCATTTTAAAAAGAAAGAAGTCTGCCTTTTGTGACAACATATATGGACCTGAAAAACATTATGCTAACTTAAATAAGTCAGATGAAGAAAGAAAAACACTTTATGATTTCATTTGTATGAGGAATCCCTATATTTAAACTCATAGAAGCTGAGAGTAGACAGTGGTTACCAGGGTCTGTGTGGAGGGGGAAATGGGGAGATGTCAGCCAGTGGTACAAAGCTTCAGTTATGCAAGATGAATAAGTGCTGAAGATCTATTGTACAACAATGTTTCTATAGTTAACAATGTTGTATTCTTCAAATTTGCTAAAAGAGTAGATCTTGTTTTCACCACAAAAAAGAAACAAATAACTATGTGAGGCAATGAATTAAAAAAATATGAAATGGATTAAAAGAAAAAGCATAGACTGAGAGATATTATTTACAAAAAAATATCCAACAAAGAACTCATATATAGAGTTTATGACATTTAGAAAGTGGGGAAATGAAAAGACATTTCACCAAAGATGATATGTGGATGGCAAATAAGTACATGAAAAGATGTTTAACATCACTGGCAATCAGGGAAATGCAATTTAAGAACAAGATGAGATAGTACTACATATCTATTGCAATAGCTAGAATTAAAAACCATGACAGTATCACACAGTGATGAGGAGAAACTGAATCTCACACATTGCTGGTGAGAATGTTAAGTGGTGCAGGCACTCTGAAAAACAGTTTGGCAGTCTTTTAAAAAGCTAAATTTACAAATATCATGGAATCCATCAATCAAACCCCTAGGCATTTATCCAGAGAAATGAAAACATATGTTCACAAACAAACCTGTATGCAAATGTTTATAGCAGCTTTATTTGTAATAACCAAAATCTGGAAACAACCAAAATGTTCTATAATATGTTAATGGTTAGATAAACTGCGGTACATCCATACTATGGAATATTATGCAGCAATAAAAGGAACAAACTATTGATATGCACAGTGATCTCAAAAGTCATATTCTGTATGATTCTATTTATATAACATTCTCAAAATGACAAAATTAGAAAGATGGAGAAAAGATAGTTTGCTGCCAGGGGTTAGGGATGCTAAGGAAGTAGGGGGTTGAGTGTTACTATAAAGGGGCAGCACAAAGAAAATCTTTGTGGTGATTGAATAGTTTTGCATACTGATTGCTTACATTAATCAACACCTGTGAAAAATGACATTGAAATATACATATGAATTGTACCAATGTCAGTTTCCTTGTTTTGACATTGTACTATAGTTATTCAAAATGTAATATTTGGGGAAACTGGGTAAAATGTACACAGATTTTCTTTACTATCTTTGCAACTTCTTGTTAATCTATAATAATTCCAAAATTAATAAAATAAATAAATAAAGACATAATTACAGCCAAGAGACTTATGTGTTTGGTGAGACAATATTCTCTGTTGTAAGGAGCAATGGCTTTGGAGTCAGGTGGACTAAAGTCCCATTCCTGACTCCATGGCTTACCAGCTGTGTGGCCTTCAGAAAGTTGACTGACCTCTCTGGCCTTCAGTTTTCTCTTCCAAAGAATGATCTTTTTCAATTTTGTAGCCCAAACTTTAGCCATTTATATATCATCTTACAATTTTTTTGCATTATCATCTATAAGCTGTAGAATTATTTACTTAATATTTTTTATAGAAACCACAGACCATTTTCTTAAATCTGTATTTGATCACATCCTAAGTGATGTTATCTGTAAAATCACCAGATCAAGGTCTAGTGATTTTTTTTCTCAAATAAGCATTAAAATAAAAGTTATGAAAAACACATACTGCCAGTGACATGGGCAGTGGCACATTCCAGAAAACACTTGTTTAGCCCAAATACTTTACTTTCACAGATGGAGAAAGTGATGTCTTACAGGCAAAAAGACAAAAACAAACTTTCAGATTTAAATGATCTCTTAAAATGTAAGTCACAATTCCCTATCATATATCAAATAAATTACAAAGTACTTAATAGAGACCTACAAGATCTGACATACTATAGTTCTGCCTGCCTGTATGATTCTTGCTTCTTTTATTCATCCCCTCAACTCATTCTACTGCAGGTACACTTGACTTTTGCTCTTTCTGACACATCTAGCACTTTCTTTCCTTAGAGCCTTTGCTCTTGCTGTTCTCTCTGCCTGGAGATTCTAGATATCCATGTGGCTCACTTCCTCAGTACATGTAGTTTTCTACTCAATATCACTTCCTCAGAGAGTCCTTCCCTGCACAACCTGTTCAAAATACACACACACACCATATATCATATTATTCTGTATCCCTTATCCTGCTTTATTTTTCTTTATAGTACACGTCACCATCTGGCATTATATGTTTGTTGTCTCTCTCCCTAACCAGAGTGGCAGGACATTGCTCTCTTCTCCTTTTAGACCCAGTGCCTAGAACTGTGCCTAGTAAATAGATCCATATCCAGCGAACACAGCAGTGCTTCCTACAGAATCTGAGAGAAGTGGTCACACAGACTCAGTTTGCAGCATTTGGACATTGGGAGCCACCACTTCTCCCAGACTGTCCAATTGTTTCTGGATGACTTCGATCATCAGAGGTCTTTCCAATTAGCTTAAACCTGCTCCCCCGCAGTTTCCACCCAGAACTTTTAGTTCTGCCCTCTAGGCTTGCACAGAACATGCCTTTTCAGAAGATAACAACTATAACTCTCTTCAGCCCATTACTGCTTTTCAGGTTAAATGGGCCTCTTCTTCCTTCATTACTCAGACATTGATCCTCTGGGATGATAGAAAGAACATATGCTCTGGGGACAGGTAAACCAGATCTAAATCCATACTTCACTCTAAACACTATGAAACCCTGAGCATATCGCATCTACCTGTCAGGGATCCTGTGAGGATTCTAAGGGGTCAAGTATGTAAAGTTTTTATCACAGTTACTGAGAGACAGTGAGATTCAGTGGGTGGCTCGATGCTCACTGCTTTCCTGGACAACATGCTATCTGGATATCAAGGGAAAAAGACTTCATGAACCCCACCATGCTGCCCCTAACACCTGCCAACTTCACAAAGAAGAGAGTATAATAGAAGAACACTGGACGTATTAAAAGATGTAAAACAGCCATAAGACATACCAAGGAGTCAAAAAAGAAAATCCAGTGGACTCACAGACAGACGTCCTGAAGGAGCCAAGGGATGCCCCCTTCTATACCGTCTTTGTTGCTCCCTTCTTCGGAGCCAGAGTCCAAGAAAGGCCTCAAAGCACTAATATCAAGGATTTGGAGTAGGTAATAAGGAGAAAAATGCAGTTAAAAAGAGCTGGACTACGAGTTGGGTTATGAGGGCTCTCAGTCTTTTCTTTCTTGCCCATAGTGTAACTCTAGACAATTCTCTTCCACCCTGTGGGCCTGCATTTTCTTAACTGAGAAATGCCAATTCTAAGATCTATGTGGCTATAAGGGAATACCATAATGCATTTATTCATTCATTGTTTTCAACAAGTGTTCACTGCACAGTCTGGATGTAAAGAAATCATAGCCAGTCCCTACTTTCAGAGGTCTCGTGGTCTGTAAAAGTTGCCAGTGTCATCCAATAGAGGAGATAAATTAGAAAAATGCTTAGTTCCAACTTATCATGATAAACATTATGACAGAAAAAAGGAAGCACAGAGGCTGTGAGAATATAAGGGAGGGGGCTCAACTGCCCAAGGAGAGGAGTGGGAAAGGCTTCTTGGAAAGTGGGTCCATTCTCTCCACAATGCCACAGACTTGCAGGACTTGTATGTCCTCTGCTAATGCCTTCCACCTTCCCAGATGATGTCAAGAGAAGGACTCAATACTGGATGATCAATTTACATTGCTGACCTATAGGTTGATGTCCTGGGTAGTGGAACATTCTGTCCTTCTCTGATTTATTGTCTGTGACTCAGCCCTACCCAAGTCAATAAAACACAGAGTGAAAACCTACCCTCCCTAGCACAATCAGTATGCTGCTGGATGGTTCCTCACCCCTCTCTGGATATAGCAAACTCTTGTTCCTGGCCTTAGCTGTCCTTGTGGTCCTGACTCAGGCTTCCCCAGGTAACGAGATCATGGAGAGGAGGGAAAAAGGAGTAACAATGGGGTTCAACTCATAGAATCATTGGAAAACTAAACATGTATGGGAATGAGAACAGCTCAGAGGGATGGTACAGATCTGGTGAAAAGCCTTATAATGAATATGCCCCATTGTAAAGGCAGACTGTAACCTTGACCATGATGGTGCTTCTCATAGGAGAACCTGGTAAACATCAGCAGAGTCCAGGATTTCTTTTCTTTTTTTTTTAAATTGGAGTATAATTTCTTTACAATGTTGTGTTAGTTTCTGCTGTATAACAAAGTTAATCAGCTATGCGTATACATATATCCCCATATCCCCTCCCTCTTGCATCTCCCTCCCACCTTCCCTATCCCACAGCTCTAGGTGGTCACAAAGCACTGAACTGATCTCCCTGTGCTATGTGGCCGCTTCCCACTAGTTATTTATTTTACCTTTGGTATTGTACATACGTCAATGCCACTCTCTCACTTTGTCCCAGCTTACCCTCCCTGTGTCAAGTCCATTCTCTACATCTGCGTCTTTATTCCTGTCTGGCCCCTAGGTTCTTCAGAACCATTTTGTTTTATTTAGATTCCATATATATGTGTTAGCATATGATATTTGCTTTTCGCTTTCTGACTTACTTCATTCTGTATGACAGACTCTAGGTCCAACCACCTCAAAACAAATAACTCAATTTCATTTCTTTTTATGGCTAATATTCCATTGTATATAGGTGCCATATCTTCTTTATCCATTCATGTGTCGATGGACACTTAGGTTACTTCCATGTCCTAGACATTGCAAATAGAGCTGCAATGAACATTGTGATACAAGACTCATTTAGAATTATGATTTTTTCAGGGTATATGCCCAAGAGTGGGATTGCTGGGTCATATGGTAGCTTTATTTTTAGATTTTTAAGTAACCTCCAAACTGTTCTCCATAGTGGCTGTATCAATTCACATTCCCACCAACAGTGCAAGAGGGTTCCCTTTTCCCCACACTCTCTACAGCATTTATTGTTTGTAGATTTTTTAAATGATGGCCATTCTGAGTGGTAAAGTGATACCTGACTGTACTTTTGATTTGCATTTCTCTAATGATTAGTGATGTTGAGCATCCTTTCATGTGTTTGTTGGCAATCTGTGTATCTTCTTTGGAGAAATGTCTATTTAGGTCTTCTGCCCATTTTTGGATTGGGTTGTTGGTTTTTTGGTATTGAGCTGCGTGAGCTGCTTGTATAATTTGCAGATTAATCCTTTGTCAGTTGCTTCGTTTGGAAATATTTTCCCCATTTCTCAGGGTTGTCTTTTTATCTTGTTTATGGTTTCCTTTGCTGTGCAAAAACTTTTAAGTTTCATTAGGTCCCATTTGTTTATTTTTGTTTTTATTTCCATTTCTCTAGGAGATGGGTCTAAAAGGATCTTGCTGTGATTTACATCATTGAGTGTTCTGCCTATGTTTTCCTCTAAGAGTTTGAGAGTGTCTGGCCTTACATTTAGGTCTTTAATCCATTTTGAGTTTATTTTTGTGTACAATATTAGGAAGTGTTCTAATTTCATTCTTTTACATGTAGCTGTCCAGTTTTCCCAGGACCACTTATTGATGAGGCTGTCTTTTCTCCATTGTATATTCTTGCCTCCTTTATCAAAGATAAGGTGACCATATGTGCATGGGTTTATCTCTGGTCTTTCTATCCTGTTCCATTTATCTATATTTTTGTTTTTTGTGCCAGTACCATACTGTCTTGATTACTGTAGCTTTGTAGTATAGTCTGAGGTCCAGCTGCCTGATTCCTTCAGCTCCGTTTTTCTTTCTCAAGATTGCTTTGGCTATTTGGGGTCTTTGGTGTTTCCATACAAATTGTGGAATTTTTTGTTCTAGTTCTGTGGAAAAGGCCATTGGTAGTTTGATAGGGATTGCACTGAATCTGTAGATTGCATTAGGTAGTATAGTCATTTTCACAATGTTGATTCCTCCAATCCAAAAACATGGTATATCTCTCCATCTACTTGTATCATCTTTAATTTCTTTCATCAGTGTCTTGTAGTTTTCTGCATACAGGTCTTTTGTCTCCTTAGATAGCTTTATTCCTAAGTATTTTCTTCTTTTTGTTGCAGTGGTGAATGGGAGTGTTTCCTTAAATTCTCTTTCAGATTTTTCGTCATTAGTGTATAGGAATGCAAGACATTTCTGTGCATTCATTTTGTATCCTGCTACTTTACGAAATTCATTGATTAGCTCTATTAGTTTTCTGGTAGCATCCTTAGGATTCTCTATGTATAGTATCATGCCATCTGCAAACAGTGACAGCTATACTTCTTTTCTTTCTTTTTTTTTTTTTTAACTTTCTTACAGGCTGATAATTTTATTTCTGTAGTAGATATTCCCTAAGTGGATTACTGAGTCAAAAGTTAGATACATTTAAAATTTTTTTAACATCTTTATTAGAGTGTAATTGCTTTACAATGGTGTGTTAGTTTCTGCTTTATAACAAAGTGAATCAGTTATACATATACATATGTTCCCATATCTCTTCTCTCTTGCATCTCCCTCCCTCCCACCGTCCATATCCCACCCCTCTAGGTGGTCACAAACCACCAAGCTTATCTCCCTGTGCTATGCGGCTGCTTCCCACTAGCTATCTATTTTACGTTTGGTAGTGTATATATGTCCATGCCACTCTCTCACTTTGTCACAGCTTATCCTTCCCCCTTCCCCTATCCTCAAGTCCATTCTCTAGTAGATCTGTGTCTTTATTCCCATCTTACCCCTAGGTTCTTCATGACCTTTTTTTTTTTCTTCGATTCCATATATATGTTTTAGCGTACAGTATTTGTTTTTCTCTTTCTGACTTACTTCACTCTGTATGACAGACTCTAGGCCCATCCACCTCACTACAAATAACTCAATTTCATTTCTTTTTATGGCTGAGTAATATTCCATTGTATACTTGTGTCACTTCTTCTTGATCCATTCATCTCTTGATGGACACTTAGGTTGCTTCCATATCCTGGCTATTGTAAATAGAGCTACAATGAACATTTTGGTACATGACTATTTTTGAATTATGGTTTTCTCAGGGTATATGCTCAGTAGTGGGATTGCTGGGTTGTATGGTAGTTCTATTTGTAGTTTTTAAGGAAGGTCCATACTGTTCTCCATAGTGGCTGTATCAATTTACATTCCCACCAACAGTGGAAGAGTGTTCCCTTTTCTCCACACCCTCTCCAGCATTCATTGTTTGTAGATTTTTTGATGATGGCCATTCTGACAGGTGTGAGATGATATCTCATGGTAGTTTTGACTTGCATTTTTCTAAGGATTAATGATGTTGAGCATTCTTTCATGTGTTTGTTGGCAATCTGTATATCTTCTTTGGAGAAATGTCTACTTAGGTCTTCTGTCCATTTTTAGATTGGGTTGTTTATTTTTTTGTTATTGAGCTGCATGAGCTGCTTGTAAATCTTGGAGATTAATCCTTTGTCAGTTGCTTCATTTGCAAATATTTTCTCCCATTCTGAGGGTTGTCTTCTGGTCTTCTTTATGGTTTCCTTTGCTGTGCAAAATCTTTTAAGTTTCATTAGGTCCCATTTGTTTGTTTTTATTTCCATTTCTCTTAGAGGTGGGTCAAAAAGGATCTTGCTGTGATTTATGTCATAGAGTGTTCTGCCTATGCTTTCCTCTAAGAGTTTGATAGTGTCTGGCCTTACATTTAGGTCTTTAATCGATTTTGAGTTTATTTCTGTGTATGGTGTTAGGGAGTGTTCTAATTTCATACTTTTTTTTTTTTTTTTTTTTTTTTTTTTGCAGTACGCGGACCTCTCACTGTTGTGGCCTCTCCCGTTGCAGAGCACAGGCTCCAGACGCACAGGATCAGCTGCCATGGCTCATGGGCCCAGCTGCTCCACGGCATGTGGGATCTTCCTGGACTGGGGCACGAACCTGTGTCCCCTGCATTGGCAGGCGGACTCTCAACCACTGCACCACCAGGGAAGCCCCTAATTTCATACTCTTACATGTACCTGTCCAGTTTCCCCAGCACCACTTATTGAAGAAGCGCTCTTTTCTCCACTGTATATTCTTGCCTCCTTTATCAAAGATAAGATGGCCATATATGTGTGGGTTTATCTCTGGGCTTTCTATCTTGTTCCATTGATCTATCTTTCTGTTTTTGTGTCAGTACCATACTGTCTTGATTACTGTAGATTTGTAGTATAGTCTGAAGTCAGGGAGCCTGATTCCTCCAGCTCCATTTTTCGTTCTCAAGATTGCTTTGGCCATTCGGGGTGTTTTGTGTTTCCATAGAAATTGTGAAATTATTTGTTCTACTTCTGTGAAAAGTGCCATTTGTAGTTTGATAAGGATTGCATTGAATCTGTAGATTGTTTTGGGTAGTAGAGTCATTTTCACAATGTTGATTCTACCAATCCAAGAACATGGTATATCTCTCCATCTATTTACATCATCTTTAATTTCTTTCATCAGTGTCTTATAATTTTCTGCATACAGGCCTTTTGTCTCCTTAGGTATGTTTATTCCTAGATTTTTTATTCATTTTGTTGCAATGGTAAATAGGAGTGTTTTCTTAATTTCACTTTCAGATTTTTCATCATTAGTGTATAAGAGTGCCAGAGATTTCTGTGCATTAATTTTGTATCCTGCTACTTTACCAAATTCATTGATTAGCTCTATTAGTTTTCTGGTAGCATCTTTAGGTTTCTCTATGTATAGTATCATGTCATCTACAAAGAGTGACAGCTTTTCTTCTTCTTTTCTGATTTGGATTCCTTTTATTTCTTTTTCTTCTCTGATTGCTGAGGCTAGAACTTCTAAAACTATGTTGAATAATAGTGGTGCGAGTGGACAACCTTGTCTTGTTCCTGATCTTAGAGGAAATGATTTCAGTTTTTCACCATTGAGAACAATGTTGGCTGTGGATTTGTCATATATGGTCTTTATTATGTTGAGGTAAGTTCCCTCTGTGCCTACTTTCTGGAGGGTTTTTATCATAAATCGGTGCTGAATTTTGTTGAAAGCTTTTTCTACATCTATTGAGATGATCATATGGTTTTTCTCCTTCAATTTGTTAATATGTTGTATCACATTGATTGATTTGCATATATTGAAGAATCTTTGCATCCCTGGGGTAAACCCCACTTGATCATGGTGTATGATCCTTTCAATGTGCTGTTGTATTCTGTTTGCTAGTATTTTGATGAGGAATTTGCATCTATGTTTATCAGTGATATTGGCTTGTAGTTTTCTTTTTGTGACATGTTTGTTCTGTTTTGGTATCAGGGTAATGGTGGCCTCGTAGAATGAGTTTGGGAGTGTTCCTCCCTCTGCTACATTTTGGAAGAGTTTGAGAAGGATAGGTGTTAGGTCTTCTCTAAGTATTTGATAGAATTCACCTATGAAGCCATCTGGTCCTGGGCTTTTGTTTGTTGGAAGATTTTTAATCACAGTTTCAATTTCAGTGCTAGTGATTTGTCAGTTTATATTATGTATAACTTTCTGATTCAATCTCGGAAGGTTGTGCTTTTCTAAGAATTTGTTCATTTCTTCCAGGTTGTCCATTTTATTGGCATATAGTTGCTTGTAGTAATCTCTCATGGACTTTTATATTCCTGCAGTGTCAGTTGTTACTTCTCATTTTTTATTTCTTATTCTCTCGATTTGAATCCTCTCCCTTTTTTTCTTGATGACTCTGGCTAATGGTTTTTCAATTTTGTTTATCTTCTCAAAGAATCAGGTTTTAGATTTATTGATCTTTGCTATTGTTTTCTTCATTTCTTTTTCATTTATTTCTTATCTGATCTTTATGATTTCTTTTCCTTTGCTAACTTTGTTGTTGTTTTTTGTCTTTCTCTAATTGCTTTAGGTGTAAGATTAAGTTGTTTATTTGAGATTTTTCTTGTTTCTTGAGGTAGAATTGTATTGCTACAAAACTCCCTATTTCCTCTTCATTTGTTTGGTCTGGTGTGTTTTTACTTTGCTCCTTCATCTGCTGTGTATTTCTCTGTTTCCTCATTTTGCTTCACTTACTGTGTTTTTGGGTCTCCTTTTTGCCATCTGCGGGTTCGTAGTTCCCATTGTTTTTGGTGTCTGCCCCCAGTTGATAAGATTGGTTCAGTGGGTTTCGTAGGCTTCCTGGTGGAGAGGACTTATACCTGTGTTCTGATGTATGAGGCTGGATCTTGTCTTTCTGGTGGGCAGGACCACATCTGGTGGTGTGCTTTGGGGTGTCTGTGAACTTATTATGATTTTAGGCAGCCCCTCTGCTAATGGGTGGGGTTGTATTCCTGTCTTGCTAGTTATTTGGCATGTGGTGTCCAGCACTGAAGCCTGCTGGATGTTTAGTGAAGCTGGGTCTTAACGTTGAGACAGAGATCTCTGGGAGAGCTTTCACCAATTGATATTACATGGGACCGGGTTGTCTCTGGTGGACCAATGTCCTGAACTCGGCTCTCCCACCTCAGAGACTCAGGCCTGACACCCAGCCGGAGCACTAAGACCCTGTCAGCCACATGGCTCAGAAGAAAAGTGAGAAGAGAAAGAAAGAAAGAAAGAAAATACAGTAAAATAAAGTTATTAAAATGAAAAAGAAATTAAATTATTAAAATTAAAAAATTTAAAAAGTAATAAAAAAGAGAGCAACCACACCAATAAACAAATCCACCAATGATAACAAGTGCTAAAAACTATACTAAGATAAACATAAAAATCAGAAACTGATCAGTCATATACAACAAACCCCAAGTCTACAGTTGCTCCCAAAGTCCATCACCTCAATTTTGGGATTATTAGTTGTCTATTCAGGTATTCCACAGATGCAAGGTACAGCAAGTTGATTGTGGAGATTTAATCTGCTGCTTCTGAGCCTGCATGGAAAAGGTTCCCTTTCTTTTCTTTGTTCGCACAGCTCCTGTGTTCAGCTTTGGATTTGGCCCTGCCTCTGCATCTAGGTTACCCTATGGCGTCTGTTTTTGCCCAGACAGGAGGGGGTTAAAGGAGCAGCTGAGTAGGTAGTTCTGGCTCACTCAGGCTGTGGGGAGGGAGGGGTATGGAACACGGAGAGAGCCTGCTGTGGCAGAGGCTGATGTGATGTTGCAACAGCCTGAAACATGCAGTGTGTTCTCCTGGGGAAGTTGTCTCTTGATCAAGGGACCCTGGCAGTGGTGGGCTGCACAGGCTCCTGGGAGGGTTATGGATAGTGACCTGTGCTTGCACACAGGCTTTATGGTGGCTGAAGCAGCAACCTTAGCATTTCATGCCAGTCTCTGGTATCCACGCTGATAGCCACGGCCCCCGTCCATCTTTGAAGCTCATTTAGGTGGTGTTCTGAAGTTTGTTTAGGTGGTATTCTGAATCCCCTCTCCTCGCCCACCCCAAATTAATGGTCTCTTGACTCTTAGGCAGTTCCAGACTTTTTCCCGGACACCCTCCCAGTTAGCTTTGGTGCACTAGCCCCCTTCAGGCTGTGTTCACGAAGTCCTCTCCCTGGGATCTGAACTCTGAAGCCTGATCCTCAGCTCCCAACCCCTACCCGCCCCAGCAGGTGAGCAAACAAGCCTCTCAGGCTGGTGATGCTGGTCGGCACTGATCCTCTGTGCAAGCATCTCTCCGCTTTGCCCTCTGCACCCCCGTTGCTGCACTCTCTTCCATGGCTCCGAAGCTTCCCCTCCCTGCCCACCCCGTTTCCACCAGTGAAGGGGCTTCCTAGTGTGTGGAAACTTTTCCTCCTTCACAGCTCCCTCCCACAGGTGTAGGTCTCATCCCTATTCTTTTGTGTCTGTTTTTTTTCATTTTTCCTTTGCCTTACCCAGGTATGTGGGGAGTTTCTTGCCTTTTGGGAAGTCTGAGGTCTTCTGCCAGCATTCAGTAGGTGTTCTCTAGGAGTTGTTCCACATGTAGATGTATTTTTGATGTATTTGTGGGAAGGAAGGTGATCTCCACGTCTTACTCCTCTGTCATTTGAAGTTCCTTCAGAAATGATCTTCTAGGGCTTCCCTGGTGGTGCAGTGGTTGAGAGTCCGCCTGCCGATGCAGGGGACATGGGTTTGTGCCCCGGTCCGGAAGGATCCCACATGCCGCGGAGCGGCTGGGCTCATGAGCCATGGCTGCTGAGCCATGAAGCAAAAGAAGCAAAAGAAGATAATCATGGGCTAACCCTGAGTTGGCTTCAGCCTGCCTTAAACTACAGTGAGGGCAATTGGAATAGATGAGGGAGTGCAGTCATCCTGACTCTGATCTTTTTCCAGTCCAGATATCCTAGTGAGAAAGAAAAAATTGGGAGTTATCTCCCAGGAGGGGAGTTTGGAGGAAAAAAAAAGTAAAGGTAATCATAATTTAAACCAAGGTATTATGGTCTCTCAACTGAACTTAATGGGCTGAGGAACCTGGGTCTATACTCTGTGTTCTATTGACCTATGTAGAGCTTAGAACATCTGCCTGCCAATCAGCAATACAAATTGATCACTCAGTGTTCAAAGTACTGCTCCAGACATCATCTGGGGCATGCACCTAGAACAGTGCCTGGCACATGGTAGGTGCTCAAAAAATCACTGTTGAGTGAATAATGAATGCAGAGGGAAAAAACAGGTAATTGAAGGCATAGTCTCATTCCTTGGCAAGCATGTAGATTTGGGAACAAGGAAGAACCAGTGTTGGTGAGACTGAAAAATGACGGAGATGGAAATAGCCTAAGCATAAAAATAAAGTCCAATTAGATCTGGTTGGAGGAAGGGCAATAACTACTCATATCTAATACATATCAAGACCAGCAGTAAGCATCCTACATGCACAGCTTTATTTGATATTCCCAAGAATGCCATTACACTCCAGTAGTTTGTTCTAACCATTATTACGACAATTACCAATGTCTTTAGTATAATTGTCTTTACTTTTTCATGTATTTGTTTATTTTGATAGATGGATGGGCCAGAAAGTGTGGTTATGGAACTGGCAGGTGCAGGAAGCATTGCAAAGAAAATGAGAAGAAGAAAGGAAAATGTGGGTTAAGAAAGCTTTGTTGCATCCCTGCAAAGCATAAACCATCAGAACCTGCCAAGAAAGAAGAGATGACCTACAGGGCTATGGCAAGTATAGCTAAGTATCAACTTAAGACTTCTGACAAGAGAGTTTTGGCAGTTACTGTAATGAGTCAGTAAGGTTGCCATCCAGGTCACCTGCATGGTCCTTAGATCTTTAGTAGCTAAGGATACTGGGTCCTTACACGATCCATTAAAAAATATATGCTCGGGCTTCCCTGGTGGTGCAGTGGTTGAGAATCTGCCTGCTAATGCAGGGGACACGGGTTCGAGCCCTGGTATGGGAAGATCCCACATGCCGCAGAGCAATTAGGCCCGTGAGCCACAACTACTGAGCCTGCGCGTCTGGAGCCTGTGCTCCGCAAAAAGAGAGGCCGCGATAGTGAGAGGCCCACGTACCGCGATGAAGAGTGGCCCCCGCTTGTCACAACTAGAGAAAGCCCTCGCACAGAAACGAAGACCCAACACAGCAAAAATTAATTAATTAATTAATAAACTCCTACCCCCAGCATCTTCTTTAAAAAAAAAAAAAAATATATATATATATATATATATATATATATATATATATATATATATATGCTCATTCCGGCTATCATTCTTTCTTGTCTCTCCAGTCCTCTATAGCTTAACATCCCTAGGTTGTCCCAGGGTATGACTGGGATATCAGTTCTCATGGTAAACCAGTTTTATAGAATCTGAATCCTGAATTCCTAAGCCTCTAACTAGATGCTGTAAGTCTCTGAATGTGGAAGTTTTCCAGGCTAATGCAAATTCCACCGTGGTCACACATTCTTATCTATTGTCTCATCCTGGATTGTTGAGACAGGCCAGTGTGATCCAGAAATCTTTTTTTGCCTCTTTGGCTCAAGGTTTACCCCAAGGCTCTGCCTTATTGTCTCACTCTTGGAATTTGCCCCTTACCCCAACCCCTTGATCACTCTTGGCTGTTAAAAGATTGGCATGCCTTCTGACCAGGAGACAACAATTACCTGTCCCACAGGAATAAAGACACAGACCTACCGGAGAACGGACTTGAGGATATGGGGAGGGGGAAGGGTGAGCTGTGACAAAGCGAGAGAGAGGCATGGACATATATACACTACCAAACGTAAGGTAGATAGCTAGTGGGAAGCAGCCGCATAGCACAGGGATATCAGCTCGGTGCTTTGTGAACGCCTGGAGGGGTGGGATAGGGAGGGTGGGAGGGAGGGAGATGCAAGAGGGAAGAATTATGGGAACATATGTATATGTATAACTGATTCACTTTGTTATAAAGCAGAAACTAACACACCATTGTGGAGCAATTATACCCCAATAAAGATGTTAAAAAAAAAACAAAAACAAAAACAATTACCAGTCCCAAACAAGTAGAAGGGGAAAACAGTAAAACAAGAAAACTAACTAACTAAACAACAAAAAAACCCTCAAATTTTACTGAGAACTTACTGTGTGCAAGGCCTTGTCTTAAGCACTTTACATATGTAAGTTCATTTTGCCCTGACAATAGCTCCATGAGGTAGGAAATAGTATTGTGTCTTTTGGTCAGAAGAGGAAACCAAGTCACAGAGAGTTTAAGTGACTTGCCCCAAGTGGTGCAAATATCTAGCTCAGTAGCAGGACTTTGAACCCATGATGACTGAGCTCAGACATTATTCTTCCTTAAGGTGGAAAAATGATTGCTGCAGTAATAAAAGCTTCCCTCTACTCTTCCCACCCAGCATCTACTTCCTTAATGTGGAAGGTGTAGTGAAAGGGAAAGTTTTGTGAGCCTCCTTGTGGTTAAAATGTGTAACAAACCCAGCACTAAATGGTATATCCAGGCACAAGTAGAAATTATCCCAGTTGCAGTTAAGGAGGAAGTTGTTCCCATTTAGCAGACAGTCTTGGTTTAGAGGCCAATGCCAGTCAGGTCTAAAGTTGAATATTATCTCTAGCCTCTGTTGACATAATAACTGGAGAATGTACACTGAAGACAAGGTACATAAATCATCAAATAATGGCAATTTCTAACCCTTCAACCCATTTCTCAAAGTACTTTCACTTCAGTTCTCTAGTTTTTTCCCACTGTGATAATATGCGGTAACATTCACGTCCCAAACCTTGAAGGATGTCCTTGGGATATCTGGGGAGTGGCTTAGAGACTGGATCTCAGATTACCTAGGCACAGTGATTCCAATTAACACTTCAATTCCAACCCAGACTACACCAATGGCGGCAGATAGTACCTACAAGCCTACCTGTTCTTGAACTAAGTGTTTTAATGTATTTTTTGGCTAGAGGAATTATGCCCACAAGTAGACCCAGGAGTCTTAGAGAGTTTCATAAACATGACTCCATGTCCACAGTCCCAAAGAAGTGAAAAGGATGCAGGGGAAATACAGATATGTTAATAGGATGGGACTAAGTCACCTTACTACTTACTTTGTCCAGCCCCAAAATGGAAGTATTAGATTATAAAATCTATATGCCTTTCAACTCTTAAAGCCATTTTCACTCTTTAAATTATGGTGAAGATCCATTCTTCACCTATGACCTCAGAAGATGCCATCTTAGATAGCAAAGGCATGAAGAATGAAAAGAGACTGAGAAAGAGGAGAGTGCTCTCAACATAAATACTCAAACCGTAATCCTAAAATACATCCTAGATACCTTCTTCTTCCTCACTGCTCCCTGCCCCCACTCATCATGTCAGCCACAAAGAGCTTCCAAGTCTGCCTCCATAGCACCTATTCTCCATCCCTACCTCTACTATTCTAATTCAGCCATCATCTTTCCTTGACCATTGTTATGGGCTGAATTGTGATCCCTTAAAATTCATATGTTGAAGTCCTAATCCCCAGTACCTCAGAATGGGACTGCATTCGGAGATAGGATAAACAGGTAATTTAAAGAGGTAAATAAGTTAAAATGAGATCATTAGGGTGAGTCCTAATCCAAATGACTGACATTTTTATAAGAAGAGATTAGGAAACAGACACACCACAGAAGGAAACCCATGAGAAGACACAGAGGAGATGGACATCTACAAATCAAGGAGAGAGACCTCTGAAGAAATCAATCTCACCAGCACCTTGACTTCTAGTTTCCAGAATTGTGAGAAAATTAAGCTCTGCTGTTTAAACCACCCAGTCTGTGGTACTTTATTATGGCAACCCTATCAGATTAATGCACACATACTATAACATTTGCATCCTATTGACCTCTTTGTCTCTCTTTATGCCTTTGACTCACTCCAATCTTTCCATACAGTTGCCAGGGGATCATTTCTAAAACCCAAATCTGACATTTTTGTTTTTCCTCCCAAACCCTTCAAAAGCTGTACAGTGATTACAGGAATCAATTCTAAACTCCCTTTATGATAATCCCCTGCTCACCTCAGTAGTGTCTCTTTCAATGCCCACCATGGACCTCACAAGCAACTTGTGTTCTTGGGAATTAATATATTTCTTGCCCTTTTTTATACATGTCCCCTTTTGCTGAGAAGGTTCTTCTTGCAAACCAGACTTATGCTTCTCTGTAAGCAACACCCAAACAGTTCTTCTACCTTCCCTAAGCCATATATATTCATTCATTTTTTTCCTCAAGAGGAATCTTTATTTACATTTTTACAAATAAAAATTGTATATATGTTTAAGATAACATCATGATGATTTGATATATGTATACATAATCGACTTAATTAACACAGCCACCACCTCATATTGTTGCCCTTTAAAATTTTTTTTTCTTGAGGTATAGTTGATTTACAATGTTGTGTTAGTTTCTGGTGTATAGTGAAGTGATTCAGTTATACATATGTATATTCTTTTCCATTATAGTTCATTACAGGATATTGAATAGAGTTCCCTGTGTTATACAGTAGGGCTTTGTTCTTTATCTATTTTATACATAGTAGAGTGTATCTGCTAATCCCATATTCCTAATTTATCCCTCCCCTACCCTCTTTCTCCTTGGTAACCATAAGTTTGTTTTCTATGTCTGTGAGTCTGTTTCTGTTTTGCAAATAAGTTCATTTGTATCATGTTTTAGATTCCACGTATAACTGATATCATATGTTATTTGTCTTTCTTTTTCTGACTTACTTCACTTAGTATCTCCAGGTCCACCCATGTTGCTACAAATAGCAATATTTCATTCTTTTTTTTATGAGTAACATTCCATTATACATATAGCGCAGGTTTCCACTAGCTATCTATTTTACACATGGTAGTGTATATATGTCATCCCAATCTCCCAATTCATCCCACACCCCTTCCCCACCATGTCCACATGTCCATTCTTTACATCTGCATCTCTATTCTTGCCCTGCAAATAGGTCCAGCTGTACCATTTTTCTTTTGATTTGCCTTTCTCTGATAATTAGTGATGTTGAGCATCTTTTCATGTGCCTTTTGGTCATCTGTATGACTTTTTTGGAAAAATGTCTATTTAGGTCTTCTGCCCATTTTTTTGATTGTCTTGTTTGCTTTTTGATATTGAGTTGTATGAGTTTTTTATATATTTTGGATATTAACTACTTATCAGTTGTATGGTTTTCAAATATTTCTGGAGATTGCCTTTTAACTTGGTTGATTGTTTCCTTAGTTTGATGTAGTCACATGTTTAATTTTGCATTAGTTGCCTGTACTTTTAGAGTCAAATTAAAAAAAAACATTGCAGGACTAATTTCACATAGCTTTCCACTATGTTTTCTTCTAAGAGTTTTATGGTTTCAGGTCTTACATTTAAGTCATTAATCAGTTTTGAGTTGATTTTGTGTATGGTGTAATATGTCTTTTTTTCCCCCCTTGGTTAAGTTTAGCTAAAGCTTTGTTATTTTGTTTATGTTTTTAAAAACTCAACTCAGTTTTGTTGACGTTTCCTATTGTCTTGCTAGTCTCTTTTTATTTCTGCTGTAATCTTTATTATTTCCTTCTTTCTGATAACTTGGGGCTTAGTTTGTTCTTTTCCCAGTTCCATGAGCCATAAAGTAGGTTATTGATTTGAGATCTGTCTTTTTTCTTAATATAAATAGTTGGCACTAAAAACTTCCATCTTAGAACTGCTTTTGCTGCATCCCAAGACTTTGAGTATGTTTAGTTTTCATTTTTGGTTGTCTCAAGTACTTTTCAATTTCCCTTTTGGTTTCTTCTTTGATCCATTGGTTCTTCTGGAATGTGTATTTAATTTCCACATATTTGTGGATTTTATAGTTTTTTTTTCCTGTTACTTATTTCTAGTTTTATTCCATTGTTGTCAGGAAAGCTACATGATATAATTTCTATCTTCTTGAATTTGTTGAACCTTGTTTTGTGGCCCAACATATAATTGATCTGTCATGGGAAATTTCCACATGTACTTTAAAAGAATATTTATTTTGTTGCTGCTGAGTGGAATGTTCTGTTAATGTCTGTTAGTTCCATCTGGTCTATCATATTATTAAAATCCAGTTTTCTTATTGATTTTCCATCTGCATGATCCATCTATTTTTAAAAGTGAGGTATTTAAGACCTCTACTATTATTGTATTGTTGTATATTTCTCCTTCAGTCGTGATAGTATTTGTTTTATATATTTGTGTAATACAATTTTAAGTGTATATATTTATAATTGTTATATCCCTTTAATTGATCCCTTATCATTATGTAGTGACTACCTTTCTTTCGTTTGACTAATTTTTACTAAAATCTAATTTTTCTGATATAAATAGAGCCAGTTCTACTCTCTTTGGTTACCACTTGCATAAAATATCTTTTTCCGTCCTTTCACTTTCAGCCTATGTGTGTTCTTAAAGCTAAAGTGAGCCTCTTATAGACAGCATTTAGTTGGATCTTGTTTTTCAATCCACTCAGCCAGTCTGTGTGTGTGTGTGTGTTTGAGAATTTAAGCCATTCACATTTAATGTAATTACTGATAGAGAAGGTGTGCCCAAGATGGGAGAGTAGGAAGACCCTGAGCTCATCTCTTCCAGTGGGCACATCAGAATCACAACTGTTTACAGAATAACCATCTATGAGACAGACCTGGAGACTAACAGAAAAGATTTTCCACAACTAAAGATTTAAAAAGGGAACCACAGCAAGATGAGTGGAAGGGCAGGGATACAGTGTAGTCAAGATGCCTGATCCCAGGTAGATGACCCACAAAAATGGGAGTATAATCACAATTGCAGAGGTATTCCCAAGGACTGAAGGGTCCAAGCCTTATGTCAGGCTCCTCAGCCTGGGGTTCCTGCACTGGCAAGATGAGCCCCTAGAATATCTAGTTTTGAAAGCCAATGGGACTTGCATATGGGAGAACTGGATAGCTGTAAGAAACAAATACTACGCTTTTGAAGGGCACAGACAAAATCTCACAGACTCCAAGTCCTGGCACAGAGGAAAGAATTTGAAAGGAGCCTGGGTCAGACCCACTTGGAGAACCTCCCAGAGGGGCAGGAGGCAATTTGGACTCCCCCTGGGGACACAGATGGTGGTGGCAGCCATTTTGGGAAGTCATTTTACCACAGAGACACTGGTTCTAGCATCACCATTTTTGAGTCTCCCTCCTAACCTATTAGTGCTGGGGGCTTACCTGCCCACTATTGGGCCAGCTTCAGCCACAGGACTCACTGGCCTCTGCTCAGTACCCCTAGACTTCTCACTGTTTTCATCCATTTTTATCCTGAGTTCATTGAGCATCTTTATGATCATTACCTTGAGCTCTATTCAGGTAGACTCCTTATCTCCATAAAGTTCTTATTCTGAGGTTTTCGTCTTGTTTTTTCTTTTGGAAAATAGTTCTCTGTCTCCTCATTTTGCTTAATTCTCTGATTTTATTTCTATGTATTAGGTAGGTCAGTTACATTTCCTGAATTTGGAGAAGTGGCCCTGTGTAAGAGATATCCTATGGGACTCAGCAGCACATTTTCCTCTGGTTAACAGTGGTATATGCTCTAGGGATGCCTTCTATGTGGGCTGCATTGGCCATTCTGCTGCAGGAGGGCTGACAACTGTGGGCATGATGGTAGGCCCCTGGCCTGGTTGGCTGTCATGCTTTGTCTCATGTGGAGGCTGCCAGCCCACTGATGCGTGGGGTCAACTCCTGGTTTGACTGGCTCTGTGGCTTGGGGTGACCAGGGTTGTTGCTGGCCCACTGGTATGTGGGGCTTGGTCCCAGCACAGCTGGAGTGTCTGAAGCTGGTGCTCGCCCACTAGTGAGTTGGAACAAGTCCTAGTGTGGCTGGCTTCCTGGCCCTTGGGGCCCATGGCTGGTGCTAGCCTGCTGGTGGGTGGAGATGGGCCCGAGTACAGCTTGTTTGGGGGGCCAGGGATACCTGGAGCTGTTGCCAACCCACTGGTTGGTGGAACCAGGTCCCAGGGTAGCAGGCTGTAAGGCAATTTACATTCCCACCAACAGTGTACGAGGGTTCTCTTTTCTCCACATCCTTGCTAACATTTGTTGTTTGTGTTCTTTTTAATGTAGCCATTCTGACAATTGTGAGGTGATATTGTGGTTTTGATTTGCATTTCCCTGATGATTAGCAATGTTGAGCATCTTTTCATATGCCTCTTGGCCATCTGCATTGCCTCTTTGGAAAAAAATGTCTTTTCAGTTTTTCTGCCCATTTTTCAATTTGGTTGTTTGTTTTTTGATGTTGAGTTGTATGAGCTATTTATATATGTTTGTTTTTACTATTAATTCATTTCTGGTAATGAGAAGAGAGAGAGAGAGAAATGGTACTTCTATGTTCCTTGGGGTCTTTCCAGCAATAGGACATCTTAGGATGTCCCATATGTTAATGGTTCATTTTAAGGACACTGAAAGAAGGGCAGAAGCAGAAGGAAATACCTTGATAGCTCCATGGCCGTCACCACTGGAAACTAAAATGTCAACATTTGTGAAGTGGGATAAGCAGGAAGATCACAGACCTTACTTTTAACAGCATAAGTTTAATAAGAACAAGTAGCATCCTTGTAGGTAGCAAAGAAAAGCCATTTACCACTATTGTGGTATTTCTTATAATGTATTGCAAATTGCATTATTGACCCCAATCCTTCACCCCTACTTGAATCCACACTTTTGTCAAGGTCTCATCCTAAAAGGAAGGTACTCCCTGTCCCTTCATTTTTATCCTGGCTGTGTGACTTGCTTTAGTCAATGAAGTATGGGCAGAAGTGACAGTATGCCAGTTCTGAGCCCAGGCTTTAAGAGGTGATGAATGTTTTCACTTGCCCTTTCGTGCTTCTGCCATCACCATGAGAAGAATATGCACTGATGGTGCAAAGACAGTGAGAGATACATGGAGCAGAGAGCAAAGGCATTCCAGATGACCCACAGATCTACAGTGAGAAATAGAGCTGCCCCTGTCACTCCAGCCTCAAGCAGAGTAATCCAGCCAAACTCCAGCTAGCTGCTGACATACGAGCAATAATAAAGGATTGCTGTTTTAAGCCAAAGTTTTGGAGTGGAGTGTTACATAGAAATGGCGTCCTAATCCATAAGGTCAGAAGTTAGATCAGAAAAGAGCCAAATGCTTTTTAGCACAATGATGGCAGGGTCTATCATTTCAAAATGGGTAGAAACAAAGACAAACTAACAAACTATATCAGAAACTATTCCTTCCGATATAGAATAGGATTGTCGTCTCCAAGAAAAATTAATGCTCTAGACTAGGGGTCTTCAGACATTTTCTGTCAAGGCCCAGGTAGTAAATATTTTAGAGTTTATAGGGCACACAGTCTGTCACAGCTACTCAACTCTGCATTTATAGCACAAAAGCAACCATACACAGTATGTAAATAAATGGGTGTGGCTCTGTTCCAATCAGACTTTATTTATAGACACTGAAATTTGAATTTCACATAATTTTCATGTCAAAAATTATTATTCTTGGGCTTCCCTGGTGGCGCAGCGGTTGAGAGTCCGCCTGCCGATGCAGGGGACACGGGTTCGTGCCCAGTCCGGGAAGATCCCACATGCCGCAGAGCGGCTGGGCCCCTGAGCCATGGCCGCTGAGCCTGCGTATCAGTCCGGAGCCTGTGCTCCGCAGCGGGAGAGGCCACAACAGTGAGAGGCCCGCGTACCGCAAAAAAAAAAAAAAAATTATTATTCTTTTGATTTTTATTCAACTACTTACAAATGTAAAAACCAGTCCTAGCTCATGGGCCATGCAAAATCAGGCAGCCAGCTAGATGTCGACTGGCAAACATTAGAAAGATGAATAATGCCAAATAATGTCAGGGACATGGGATAGAGGAATACTCACATGCTGCTGGTGGGATGTAGATCAGAGACAAAACAACTGTGAAGGTTTAGGACCCCTCACTTGCTTGGACCCATGTGAGTGATGGGAATTCTAAAATATTCTAGGTAAGGAAGGAAAACCAGGTTGCAATCAGGAAACATCGGTAAGTAAGCATTTCAGGTAAATTATCTTAAGAGATCCCAATAATCTATTGTAATTTCTTAGCTTCTTCTAAATAAATATTAACTTTTGGACCTAACTTGGAATTTTTAATTTTGTGTTCTTCTTAAAAAGAATCCCCAAATTGTAAAGGTATAAGGCCCCACAAAACCTAGATCTTCCTCTGAGATAGAGGCAGCCATTCTGGGTAGGAATCTAATGACCTTCAGTCCAATTAAGTGTAAGCATTTGTTCTAACCTAAAAATTCTACTCCTGGGTACATGTCCCAAAGAAGGCTACACACATGTCCATAAGAGAATATGCACAGGACTTCTGTTAAAGAAAGGTTCATGGTGACAGGGATTTGTAGATAATCTGGACTCCATCACTGGGAGAGTTGAAAGGTAAAATGTGATGGACACACTCCATAGAGTGTTATGTAGCAGTCGTAAGTTAGAAAATAGTGTGTATACAAATAAATATGGATGGATGTTTAAAACTAGTGCTGACTGTAATGGCATCACCACTTGGAACACAGTTTGACAATTTCTTACAAAGTTAAACATACACTTATCATAAACCCAGCAATTCATTCCTAGGTATTTATTCCAGATAAATCAACTCATGTGTCCAGACACATGAATTTTCATAGCAGCTTTATCCATCATAAGTAGAAACAACCTAAATATTCATCAAGTAGTAAACAATAAATGATGCTATAGCCATACAATAGAATACTGCTCAGCAATAAAAAGAATTAACTGCTGCTACACACGATCTGGAGGAATCTAAAAAGCATTTGACTGAGTAAAGAAGCCAGATGAAAAGGGAATACAGTAAGTCCCCTACATACGAACCTTCAAGATGCAAACATTCAAAGATGCGAACGTGCGTTGGCATGTCCAATCACGTAAGTTAGTTCATGTGTCTGGCGTATGTTGTCACATGAGTGCATCCTCGACAAGTAGTTGTGCTTTAGTGTACTTTACTGTACAGTACTGTATAGAGTACAGTATCTTTATTTCAAGCCCAGTATGTCCGAAAGCAAGCTTAAGAGCAGTGGTGATGTAGCAGGTACTGCTAAGAAGCGCCAAGTGATAACGATGGGAACAAAAGTGAAAATAAGTGAGAAAGTGGAGCAAGGTGAAAAGATGGTAGACACTGCTTATTCTTATAACATGAATCATTAAACCATCAGCACAATTCTAAAGAACAGGACAAGATCACGGAACACGTGAAGTCTGCTGTGCGATGACGTCGACAATAATATCGAAGAAGCATGGAAAAGTGATGGAGGAGATGGAGAAACTTCTCAGTGTGTGGATACAGGATCAGCGTCAGTGTCGAGTCCCGCTCAGCTTAATGCTGATTCAAGAGAAAACTAAAAGCCCTTATGAAGACTTGAAGAAGAAACACGGTGAAGAATCAGAGGGCACATCTCTTAATGCCAACCATGGCTGGTTTCATAGGTTCAAGGCTAGAACCAACTCTCACAATGTAAAATAAGTGGTGAGGCAGTGAGTGCAGATATGGTAGCTGCCCAGGAATTTCCTGAAACACTCCAAGAAATTCTTGATGAAGGTACTTATTTACCTGAGCAGGTTTTTAATGTGGATGAGATAGGACTGTACTAGAGGAGGATGCCAGACCAAAGTTACATCAGTAAGGAGGAAAAGTTGACGCCAGGCTACCAAGCAGCAAAGGATAGGCTGTGTTGCTTGTTGACAATGCTCCCAGCAATATGATGCTGAATCCTCTCTTAGTTTACCATTTAGAGAACTCAAGAGTCCTTAAAAGCATAGCCAAGGGCTCTCTTCCCGTTGTGTGGAAGAGTAACCGCACAGCCTGGGTTACACAGGCCGTTCTCCAGGACTGATTTTTCCACCACTTTATCCCGGAGGTAGAGAAATATTTCTTGGAGATGGACATCCAATTCAAAACATTCTTTTGCTGCTCAACAGTTCTCTGGGCCACCCCCCATTCATGGACAACTTTCATCCCAACATCAAAGTAGTGCATCTGCCACTATATACTACATCACTCATCCAAATTATGGACCAGGGAGTTATAGCGACTTTCAAGAAATATTATTTACATCACACTTTTTGTCAGGCAGTAAAGGTGAGTGACGAATCAGGGAAAACCTTGCAACAATTTTGGAAGGACTATAACATCTACAAGGCCATAAAAATCATTGACTTTGGGCTTCCCTGGTGGCGCAGTGGTTGAGAGTCCGCCTGCCGATGCAGGGGACACGGGTTTGTGCCCCGGTCCGGGAAGATCCCATGTGCCGCGGAGCGGCTGGGCCTGTGAGCCATGGCTGCTGAGCCTGCGCGTCCAGAGCCTGTGCTCCACAACGGGAGAGGCCACAACAGTGAGAGGCCCGCGTACCGCAAAACAAACAAACAAACAAAAAAACACATTGACTTCGTTAGGCATGAGGTTACGGTCGTCACTATGAGTGGGGTTTGGAAGAACATTTGTCCACATTCAAGATTTTCATGGATTTGTGAAGGTGGATGAGGAGTTCAAAGAGGTCTTCAGCAACTTAGTGACCCTCAGCGAGAAGCTGGAGCTAGATCTGCAAGAGGACGACTTTGTTGAATTCCTTGCTGTGCAACACGATGGGCTTACTAATGAAGACCTGATGGAATCGGAGGCTCAGAGAAAGGACAAAGAGAGACAAGAGAAGAAGTAACTGAAGAACTGAAGAGATTCACCATGCAGGAAATGACAAGGGGATTTTCTTTATTTGAGGAGGGATTGTTAGTTTTTGAGGCACAGAACCCAAACATAGAACGGTACACAAAGGTTGCAGCTGCTGTTCAGAATGCAATCCAGTGTTACCATGTCATCTATGATGAGAAAAAAAAGAGCTACTACCCAGATATCGCTGGATCATTTTTTCAAGAACGTAGAAAGAATTGAATCCAGCAAGGAACCAGAACCTGTACCATCAGTGTCAGACGTGAGTGAAATTGCAACTTGCCCTCCGTCTCTTATTGCTGACGATTCTTCAGCTCTACCATCTCCCACCTCCTCTCCCTCCTCCAGTCAGTAACTTTTCTTGCCTTATCACTAGATGCCAGCCCCTGTGTGCCAGCTGTTGTACTGCACTACTGTACTTTTCAAGGTATTGGACTGTAAGATTTAAAACGTTTTCTTTATTTTTGTGGTTGTTTTTTATGTACTATTTGTGTGAAAAGTATTATAAACCTATTACAATAGCCAATTGTGTGAGTTGGGTACCTAGGCTAACTTTGTTGGACTTACGAACAAATTGGACTTACAAACACACTCTCAGAACGGAGCTCGTTCATATGTTGGGGACTTGCTGTATACTGAATAAGTCCATTTGTGTAAAACTCTAGAAAAGACAAATCTAATCTACAGTTATAAGAAAATGTATCAGTGGTTGCCTGGAGCTGGTGAGAGGAGATGGACATTGAGTAGGATGGGTCATGAGAGAGCTTATCTTTTTCAGATTTATTGAGGTATAATTGACAAAACTGTCAATTTTTATTCAAAGTGTACACAGTGATGATTTGATATACATATACCTTATGAAAGAATTCCTACAATCCAGTTAATTAACACATTCACCCATCACCTCACATCTCAACACCTCACATCTTTACCATTTTTTTTTTTTTTTTGGTACAAACATTTAAGTTCTACTCTCTTAGCAAATTTCAATTATACAATGCAGTATTATCAACTATAGCCACCATGTTACACATTAGCTCTTCAGGCCTTATTTATCTTATAACTGAAATGTGTCCCTTTTACCAACTTCTCTTTATTTGACCCACTACCCCACCCCCAGCCCTTGGCAACCACCATTCTATTCCCTGTTTCTATGAGTTGGACTTTAAAAGATAAAAAAATTTTTTTCAGATTCCACATATAAGTGATATCATGCAGTATTTGTCTTTCTGGGTCTGGTTCCCCAAATCTTTTTTGTGAGGTAACATTGGTTTATAACATTACATAAGTTTCACGTGTATTTTAACTTCTGTATACACTACACTGTGCTTACCACCAAAAGTTTTGTTTCCATCATCACCATACACTTGACCCACTTTACACATTTTGCCCTCCCCTCCACATTTTGCCTCTTCCCTTTTGGTGACTAATAAACCGTTATGAGAGAACTTTTAGGATGATGAAAATGTTCTAAACACAGGTGTCAAAACTCATCAAACTTTACACTTAAAATGAGGGGGGTGCGTTTTATTTTATGTAAATGATACCTCAGTAAAGTTGACTTCTTTAAAAACTAGAGCTGGTTTTTTAAAAAACAAGCAATTAAAAAAAATAAGAATGAGATATATGACAGAAAACCACACGTGTAAAATAAAGAGATACACATAATAAAACATAGGAAGAGATGCCTATGCAGAACATGGGTGGGAGTTGATTATGGGGGTAAAAATCAATAAATCAGTAAAATAAAACAAGAGAAAGGCTTTGTATAAGACCAATGATGACAAATTTGCCATAATAATTAACTCAACCCTTGGGAAAAGAGGACTAAAAGAAAGGAGAAAATGCTCTATTGACAAGGGGCTTACTTCTAAGGATTAGTAGTGAGGAAATCAGCCCTGCAACTCATTTCCTCCCATTCCAGAAAGGGCTGTAGAAAAGAAACCCGAGGTGCCATTTGAGTTTACAAGACCAAAGGGCACAAATTCCTCCATTCTTGAGGAGCGAAGTTGTTTCTAGTTAGACGGGTAGGGTACCCAGCTGAGAGTCTTGAAGGACTGGAGAGAGAGAAGAGGGGAAACTCATGGGGGGACCATTCTTACAGAAGCTTTAGTCTAGAAAGGACTTCCTTTGTACATCCAAAGAACGCTTAGTGGCACAGAGTTTCCCCTAACACTGAACCACTGTTTTGATGTCTACTTCTCCTCCGGTAAAGAACTCCATCATAGCCCTGAATGTTTGTTCTTGTGACCGCTGATTAGCAGAATAAGGTGGCCTAATGAAGGGATGACCTGAATCCATTATGTGCATTATTTAACAGAATCAACACTGGTTTTCAGCAATAGAGGAGACTCTTATAACAAACCCTTCCCCATCTGGAGTATGGTACTGTAAGACAAAATGCCTGATTTCTCCACAGGCTAAAAAGGAACTCCCCCACACCTGAGCTATATTCATCTCCATCTCTGGGGTGTCCAGCATTCTTAAGCTTCAGCATCTCCACTTCCTCATTTCTACCGATAACCAACTATTTTGCCATGGCTCTCATTCAAAGCTCTCCAAGAAAATAATCTGACTGGCTATAAAGAATCTGATTTATTAGTTAATAGAGATAAACTATTGTGAAAGGACAGAAAATAATAGAACCGCCTCCCTTACTGATATCTGCAAATCTGAGCTTTTCTTTTTTGGCAAACATGAAGTCATATGTACTTGATGAGTGAGGTGAATGCTTGTCAGTAAGAAAAGAAAAGGAGCAAAGAAAATTATGGAAGCAAAGTGAAAAAAAGAGAGAGAAATGAATAAAGATTAGAGGTAATCTTTGTGAGAATGTGTGCTTTCCAGATAAAATTATGGAATTAGAAAGAAGGAGTCTAGGAAATTCCCTGGCTGTCCGGTGGTTAGGACTCCATGCTTTCAGTGCTGAGGGACTGGGTTCAATCCCTGGTCAGGGAACTAAGATCCCACAGACCATGCGGCACAGCCAAAAAAAATGAGTCTATAAATGGTCCATTGAGAAGATTATCTGAGGGTGTGGAAAAGTAGGAGACATTCAGCAGGAAGGGGTTCACGCTGATGAGTGGACTTTGCTATGAAATGTTCAGGAGCCCAAAGTCCCCATACTGAAGGTGTAGTCAGAAACCTGGCCCTGAGGCCAATTGAACATGCTTGACCTCTTTAAATATGCTCCTGCAGTGCTGTGGCCTTCACTCAACACAATTTACCTCTTCCTGAGCCTTAAGTGGGTACTGTTGCCATCTCTGGCCTAGTGAGTGTGTCTGAGATTCAGAAAACTCTGCATCTGTTCCCTCCCTGGCCATTGACTCTTGCTTTGGCCCAGCATAAACCATAAGCCTCCCTAGTTGGAGCGGGCCTAGCCTAGAAAATGAACTTTCTTATGTTTTCAGTGGATTCATCACATCTTGCCCAGGACGCTTCCACTCCTTTCTCAGATTTCTGCCGCCAGCCCCTGGTTTTTCCCGCTTCTATCACTGCATCGAAGGAAAGTAAATTATCTACATTTCACTTCTTTAGTTTTTAGGGGTGGGGGATATTGGAGGGGAGTGATGAAAGAAAATGAAACTAACTGGTCCAAATAAGGCTTAGAAATTTTCTCACTTTCTATTACATTCCAATCTCTGACTCCTGGTACTAAATATAATTAGCAATGGCAATAGATAGGCTGGGCTTGGGGGATGGGCGTGGTTCAAGTTACTTGAAATGATGTTTGACGATCCATCACCAGAGGCTGTGTGGGGTAATGAAAATAACATGAGCTTTGGAGACAGACAAGTTTGGGTTCAAATTCTCACTTTGCCACTTACTAGCCATGTGATGCTGAACAAGCCAATTAGTGTATCTGAACCTCAGTTTTGTCACCTCTGATAAGGAGACAATATTACTGACCTCAGGAGGTTTGTTGTGAAGATTAAGAGGTAATGTCTGTAAAGCACACAGAGCAGTACTTGGTATACAGGAAGCCCTCAATGTTATTTACTCTGAAAGTTCACCTTTTTGATTTCTTGAAGCATCTGACTTGACTTCTTTCCTCCCTGAAGCTCCCCTGGTTCTCCTTCTTGTGAACATAGTCAATATTCAGTAAAAGGGACAAGGATTGTCAGTGATTCAGAGACCTCTCTGCTCGCTGTGCTTTTCCAAATCAAGGTTGAAATTATCAAAACTTTGGGTCTCAAGTCTAAGTGATTACTTAGAATCCAAGCTCAAGGACAGACCTCTCCTCTGTGTCTGGAGTGTATACGATGTAACTCTGTTTGAGCTCTAGTGAAAGATGATAAGGAAGGTTCCCAACATTTTATCAGAGTGTTTCCAAGCTTATCCCTGTTCCAGCTCTCCTTGTTCCTCCCAGGATGTCTTCCCTGGTTTCTTATCTTTACTGTTGCCTAAATTTTCTAGAAGTTGCTCTTTCCCTCAATACTTCATTTCACTGTCTTCTTTCCCAGGAACCATACACTGATCTCTCCATGTCAGGTCATATTTTCATCCCTCCTAGAATGTCCTTCTTTAACTTCACCCCATCCAAAACTACCCAGGCCATTTTGAGTTTCTTGTGGACTAAGGACTAAGGCGCTGGGGAGGTGATGGGAGAAGAACTGTCTAAGAGGGTTCCTGTCCTTAAAATGCTTACAGCTTTTTTAGGAAAAGGAAAGCAAACATTTTTAAATGAACTTCATATCCTTTCAAAAACATTCAAGAAATGTTTGCCACATAAATTGAATCTCGATTAAGCATATACGAGGTATTAGGGTCCTCTATTGAGCACCAGAAGTACAGAGCTGTATAGGTTAGTGTCCCCTAATATCCAATATATTAGGATAAACTAGGTTATGATGCAGTAACCGAAAAAAGAATCTTGGTGGCTTATAGGAGCAAAGGTTTAATTTTCACTCATGCTGCCTATCCATTGCAGGTTTGCTAGTGACACTTCTCCAAATCTTCTCACTCTGAAACCCAAACTGATTGAATAGCCACTCAAATGTTGCTGATCACCATGGCAGATGGAAAGAGAGTTCTGGAGGGCCTTGCACTGGCCGTTATAGGCCCTGACCTTGGAAGTAATGCATAGTTCATAACTCACTGCCTACAACAGTGACATGGCCCCATACAACCACAAGAGGGCCAAAAAGTGAATCCTACCATGAGCCTAGAATGCCGAAAGCCAGACTTTTTTTTTTTTTTTTTGCGGTACGCGGGCCTCTCACTGTTGTGGCCTCTCCCGCTGCGGAGCACAGGCTCCGGACGCGCAGGCTCAGTGGCCATGGCTCACGGGCCCAGTCGCCCCGCGGCATGTGGGATCTTCCCTGACCGGGGCACGAACCCATGTCCGCTGCATCGGCAGGCGGACTCTCAACCACTGAGCCACGAGGGAAGCCCTGGAATCTTCTTTAAATTAATTTTTATTGGAATACAGTTTACAATGTTGCATTAGTTTCTGCTGTGCAGCAAAGTGAATCAGTTATACATATAACCAATCTTTTTTAGATTTCCTTCCCTTTAGGTCACCACAAAGCATTGAGTTGAGTTCCCTGTGCTATGCAGTAGGTTCTCATTAGTTATCTGTTTTATACATAGCGGTGTATATATGTCAATCCCAATCTCCCGAGACATTGGAATCTTGATAGAGACTGCATTGACTCTATGGCTTTGGGTAGTATGGACACTGTTATGATATTTATTCTTCTGATCATGAACAAAAGATATCTTTCCATTTGTTTGTATCTTCTTCAACTTCTTTTAGCAAAGTCTTGTAGTTTTCAGTGTACAGATCTTTCACAACCTTTGTTAAATTTATTCTTAAGTATTCTATTGCTTTTGATACTATTGTAAATGGAATTATTTTTCTTTATTTCTTTTTCAGATAATTCATTCTTAATGTATAGAAACACAACCAATTTTTGTATATTTGTTTTGTATCCTGCAGCTTTGCTCAAATCATTTATTAGTTTTAACAGTTTTTTGGTGGCATCTTTAGGATTTGCTATAGATCATGTCAACTGCAGACAGAGAAAATTTTACTTCTTTCCAACTTGGATCCCTTTTATTTCTTGCCCTCGTCAGGTGGCTCTGGCTAAGACTTCCAGTACTATGTTGAATAGAAGTGGTGAAGGTGGGCACCCTTTTATTGTTCCTGATCTTAGAGGAAAAGCTTTCAACTTTTAACAACTGAGTGTGACATGTTCTGTGGTTGGCAGGATGGAGGGATTGCATCAGGCTAGACTCCATGGTTAGATGGACCTGCTGGCCAGGCTCTGCATTCAAGCAGGGCTGATGGCTGTGCTCTGTGGTAAGGTGAGACCACTGGGAGGGCTCTGCAATTACTTCTGATTGTACGAGTTCTCACGCTGTGTTCCCTGGCAGGGAGGTGTCACGGGCTGTACTCCACAATTGGGAATGGCTACAGACTAGGCTCCACAATTCCTCCTGGTCAGGTGGGGTCTCAAGCTGGGGTCCTCAACCAGGTGGTGTCACTGGCTGGACTCTGTGTTCAGGTGGGGTTACAGGCAGAGCTTTGTGGTCCGAGGAGGCCTCAGGCTGTGCTCTGCAGTCAGGTAAGTCTATAAGCTGTGTCCCAAAGTTAAGCAGGGCCACGGGCCTGGGCTTCACCATCAGGTAAGCCACAGGGTGTGCTCTGCTGTTGGGCAAGGCTGCTGGTCAGCCCTCTGGTCAGGAGGGGCCTACAGATGTATCCCACAGTTGGATGAGACTAGAGGCAGTGCTTCTTGTTTGGGTGGAGGTACATGCTATGCTCCATGATTGGGTGGTGTCACTGGTTAGATTCCCTCTGGGTAAGGCCACAGGCTGTGTTCAGCAATTGGGTAAGGCCATAGGCTGGGCAGGGCTGCAGGGCAGAGCTGTAGGCTAGACTCTGCCCTAAGTTGAATTCCAAGGCTGCCCAGGGTCACTGTTCAGTCTCCCTGGTTATATGGGCCCAGAGGCTATGCTTAACAGTTGGGCAGAGCTGCTGGATTGGCTCCCTGCCCTAGCATGACTGTAGAACGGGCTCTGTGGCTTCCCAGGATCTCTGGCCATGCTTCCTGATCAGGGGGACTGGAGGCTGCGCTCAGCATTTGGGCAGGGGTGTGAATTTGCTTCCTTGCCTGGGTGGTAATAGAATGAGCTCACGGCTGTTATGGCTACTTGGCTGGGGACCCAAATCAGGCAGAACTGGCAGCTGAGCTCCCTGGCCACATGGGGTCACATGCTTGGCTCTGCAGCTGAGCAAAGCTGCTGGCTGGGATCCCTGCCCAGCCTCTGCTGCAAGCAAGAATGTGGTCCACCAAGATCTGAGCACTGGTTGCTGTAAGCCCTGCCTCCCTTCTCCATCTCTATCTGATCCCCTGTAGGCAAGCTCTGCAGATTACCTCGGTGATCTGCTTATCTCTGCTGGGATACTAGAGTGATGACTATCCCTCTACTATCCCAGCAGAAACCTAGAGTGTTACTGTCTGAGGAGGCTAATACAGAGTGTCTGGTTAGAGGCACAGGGGACACAATGCCAGTTGAGAGCAAGGGTATCATACTGAACCCAGGAGAGTCAAGTAAAATTTTATATATAAAGTTAAAACCCAGCTTTCTTCGCCATCTCAACCTTGAGGATAGTGACAGGCAAACGTATACCTTCTGAGCAGGATTGTGGAGGATTCTTCCCAGGGAAATTGGCACAATCTCAGAGAAAAAACCTGAAGACACAGATACCGTGTTTCTTAATCTGTTCAGGCTGCTATGACAAGCTACCACAGACTGGGTGGTTTAAACGATAAACATTTATTTCTCACAGTTCTGGAGCCTGGGAGGTCCAAGATCGATGCATCAGCAGATTCAGCATCTGGTTCATAGATGGGCTCCTCAGTGTCTTCACTTGGCAGAAGGGGCAAGAGAGCTCTCTGGGGTCTCTTTCAAAAGAGTACTAACCTCATTCATAAGGGATGTACCCTCATGACCTAATCACCTCCCGAAAGGCCCTGCCCCCTAATACTATCACACTGGAAGTTGGGACTTCAATATATGAATTTAGAGGGGGACACATTCAATGTATCAGGATTGTAGAGGATTCTTCCCAGGGAAATCTGGCCAGTACAAGAGAGAAACCATGAAACAAGAACAGGATGCTACTTTTTAAAGAAGAAAAAAGAAGGAATGAGAGGGCTTCCCTGGTGGCACAGTGGTTGAGAGTCCGCCTGCCGATGCAGGGGACACGGGTTCATGCCCCGGTCCGGGAAGATCCCACGTGCCGCGGAGCGGCTGGGCCCGTGAGCCATGGCCGCTGAGCCTGCGCGTCCGGAGCCTGTGCTCCGCAACGGGAGAGGCCACAACACTGAGAGGCCCGCGTACGGCAAAAAAAAAAAAAAAAAAAAAAATGAGAATAAAACTTTAGAGAATCAACATACAAAGACAACATACAAAGAAATGTCTAGAGATAAGAATAAAGTGGCAGAGAAAAAAGCAATGGAGAAAAATATAAGAAAATTAGAGAATCAGGGAACTGTACATTTGAAAAATAACAATTCCAGAATAGGGAGCAGGAAAACAAAGGGTGGGAAATCATCAAAGAAATAAGTCAAGGAAAAAAGTGTCCTAGAATTCAAGTTCATGAGTTTCCAGATTGACAGGGCCCATTGAGTACTCAGCAGAAAGCGAGTGGAGCAATGCCTTCAAAATTCAGAGAGAAAAACACTTCCAGTATGAAATGAGCAGCCAAATTACTAACCAAATGTGAGATTAGTACATGAAGTCAGACATTTTCAGGAAGCTACCAGGAGATGCTCTGCCAAAATAAAGGAGTATAACAAGAAAGACCTTGAATCCAAAAAGCAGGGCATTCATCCATGGGTTCTCAAAGAGAACCCCAGGACGATGTAAATGGAGATCCAGGATGGCAGCAGGTCACCAGATATAGAATCAATCCATTCAGAGTAGAGCAGGTCCAAGTGCCCAGGGAGAGAGGCTGCCAGGAAGATAAAATTGACGAAATAAATAACTAATGATTCTGAAAGTATTCAAAAGAGATGAAAGCTAAATTCTCATCTTTCATAGCAGGAATTCAATGGATAATATCTGAAACTGAAAAAAGAAATAATAAGTAGCGATACAGGTAAGCATATTACTTATAAATATGGAAATAGAATCCAAAGAAACAAACAAAAGATGTGAAAGTGGTTTTCTTTGGAGAGCAAGAAATGGAGAAAGGGAAATGGGTGACTTCTATATTTTATTATAATTTCTTATTCAAAGTTGACTCAAAATCACGTGGATGAATGTTTTTGGTTTTGTTTTTAGTTTAAATAAATTGAATTTTTTAAATCATGTGGATGTATGACTTTGATGAAAATTTAAACTAAATATAAAAAAGAGAGAAACAATGGAGTGAGAATTTGGCCCGAGGATTAATTTTCCTGCTTAACAGTTTCTTTAACAATCCCAGAAAATAGGACCCCATTATAATGCTGTCTACCCCCAGTTTTCTATTAGAGAGATTCAAATAAATACAATATGCATTTGTATTAATATTCATGATGGTCCAGGAGGCAGGGAGTTATTTGCAAGCCTATATTCAGGCTAGTATGTAATCCCATCACCTCCTCATGTTAGTTATGTAACTGGCATTGGGTAAATCACTTCAACAGCCTGAGCCTCAGTTTCCCCAACCATAACCTGAAAACTCCAAAAGTTGTCCTGATAGCCTTAAGCTCTTCTCCAACCTCTTTTGACTCATAATGTTTCTAACCTGACATGTCCACTTGAAAGTCTAACGTGCATAAGTTGCTTTTAAAATATAATTGAAAGTTTTTTGAAATGCCTCCCATCAAGAGAAGAAATTTCCATCTCCTTGAATCTCAACATATATATAGTTCTGCAAAAGTGATGCTTCCAAGACTCAGTTATAAAAGGCCATAAAACCTACTGCCAGTTTGCTGGAGCATTTACTCTTGGACCCCTGAGGTCCCATGTAGGACTTCAGTGAAGCCCAATCATATGGAATGATCACATAGATGCTTTGGTTGACATTCCCAGGTGAGCCTAGCCTTCAGGTGCCAGATGTGAGTGGAAAAGCTTCGAGTCTTTCCAGATGAAGCCCCAGGCATTTTTATTAGATGATGTTTTCTCTACAGTTTGGGATTAATTAAGTGATTATGATATGTGATAGAATGGTCATTAACAATTACTGAGAAGTTACTCTTTTTCAAGTATTGTCCTAAGAGCTTTATGTATTTAATCGTTTAATCTTTTTAACAATTCAGTGAGCTAGATAACATTAAGATCTCTTTTTATCTGTGAAAACCTTAAGCCCATAGAGGTTAAGTTATTTATACAATATCAGAAAGCTTACAATTTGAAGGTCAGGGACTCAACCTAAGTCTATCGGACTTAAAAGTTCATGATCCTGGGCTTCCCTGGTGGTGCAGTGGTTGAGAGTCCGCCTGCCGAGGCAGGGGACACAGGTTCGTGCCCCGGTCTGGGAAGATCCCACATGTCATGGAGCGGCTAAGCCCGTGAGCCATGGCCGCTGAGCCTGCGTGTCCGGAGCCTGTGCTCCGCAACGGGAGAGGCCACAACAGTGAGAGGCCCACGTACTGCAAAATTAATTAATTAATTAAAGAAAAGAAAAGTTCATGATCCTGGACTAGTATACAGTAGGGGCTCGATAAATTCAAAATAGAGTGACATGAGTGGAACAAAGGAACCAATCACAAGAGAATCAGGAAGAACATTTCAGCTGAAGGGAATAGCAAGCACAAATAGGTTTAGTGTGTTCAATGGAAAGAATAAAGGCCAGCATGGCTGAAGAGCAGGGAGTGAGTGGGAATTTGTATGAGATAAACCCAGAGAGGTACACAGCAGCTGTATCAGGCAGACCAGTGAGAAGAATTTGAATTTTATCCTAAATGACAAAGGATAGTCATCAGATAAACAAACATTATCTAATTTATATTTTTAAATGATGATTCTGATCGGTGGAGAATGGAATGTCCAAAAGCAAGATTAGAAGCCCTGCCTGAATATGAGAGTGAAGGAGGGGTGGTTCCCTAAAGGAAAATCAAGGGGCTGTGACTGGAAGAAAGGGACATCACTGCTGAGCACGCAGGTGGCCACTACACAGTCCGGGAAGTGAAGCTGCTGGATTGCAGGGCATGCACATTTTAAGGATTTGGGTATTGGCAAACACGCTTCCAAAAAAGTTGCACCAGTGTGCATTTTCACGATCAGGATATTACTCTTTCCCTACATCATAGAAAATTCTGGAATTGTTAATAAAATTGAATTCTTGCCAATTTGGAGAAATGATACCTCACTGTCATTTGAATTTGTTTTTCTTCGATTCCTGGTTAGATTGGGAAGTTGGTCTTCCTGACTCACCACGGACAGGCTATGATGTCAGAGGTGTGCCTAGGGGAACGCACGTGGTAGAGCCTTCCCCTCCTCCCTCGTCCTCTGTGACTAAGATGCTCACTGTGGTTACACCTATTTTGGGGTCCTCAGGAGGCTAACAAAGGCTTCAAAACCAGAGCTAAAGTAGTACGTTGACTATGCAAGAAGCAGGCCCAGAGGCAAACTGTGGTTTTTGCAAGAGTCACACAGTGTATTTGGGAGTTGGGGTCAAGGGAAAAGACCTCTGACCTAACTGTTTCAGAAATTTGGAGACTGAAGGCAACCCAGACTACCCTCAGGTGCAAACCCAATTACCTTGCCCTGTTTGGGTGTTTAAAACATAGATTCCCACATTCTCTTACTTTTTATGTCATTTCAGGATCTAGAGAGGTATACGTGATGATTCCCTACTGCAGATCTGCCCCAAATACATGACCAAAGAGACTGAGGCCCAGAAAAAAAAAGATGACACAGAAAGTTAGTCACAGAGTCAGGACTGTATATTTTCAGCTCTGCCTTCCCCACCCTCCACACCAAAATCCTATATATATCCAGGCTTTTTTTAAAAATGCTTATTTTATGTATTTATTTAGTTTGGCTGCGCCGGGTCTTCGTTGAGGCATGTGGCATCTTTTAGTTGTGGTATGTGGGCTCATAGTTGCAGCACGCCAACTCTTAGTTGCGGCATGTGGGATCTAGTTCCCCGACCAGGGATCAAACCTGGGGCCCCTGCACTGGGATCACGGAGTCTTACCCACTGGACCACCAGGAAAGTCTGCTATCCAGACATTTTAGACAGTAGAGTCTCTTCTCTCAGGGAGGAAAGACTCCAACAGATACATTTCTGCCCCATTCCCTAGCCACCAGAATAGAAAATTTCATTTGCACTTTTTTATAGCTTTGTTGAGTAGACAAAAACCTGCATATATTGAATGTATACAATTCAATGAGTTTGAACATATGCATTTGGTGATGTTTTTGTAGCACAGCCTGACGGGTACTCAGACAGCCCAAGCTAGGATGAAATTACATTTTACAATTCCTTTCCCTGTATGGAATTGAGTTAAGCTTTGCCACAAACACTTTTCTTTTTCTTTTTTTTTTTTTTTGCAAGAGATTGGGGAGGTGGACACGAAGCAGCATCCTTATGCTCTGAAGGTTGTCATTGGTTAGAGGTGGTGAGGGGTGTCTGCGGGTTTCAGTCTATCCTTGCTGTTCTCTGCTGCGTGTCTACTCTCCTTCCCAACTGTCAGCCCTGTTGACCAAGCGACCAGGGCCCAGACCCTCCACTAAACACTTCTCTATGAACTTAAACAGGCAGTAGTTTTGAAGAGCAAACAACCTTTCACGGACTACTACACCAGCTCCTTCAGTGACCCCACTACCACCCAGAAAGATCTTTACTTTCCCAGCTCCTCCCACAATTGAATAGAATCTCATCCTTATAATAAATTCCTTGTTCCATAATGCTGATAGCAGTTCTGCTGCTTCCCTGATCGAGCCTTAATTATGTTTGAAAAAATGAGCCTCCTTAACGGAAGTGAACGACAGTCATGGATTTCTAGGCCTTAGGCACTGAGTCCCTTCCTAGCTACTGTCTCCTCTTCATTGTAAAGCTTTTAGAAAGAGTTGTTTACACTTCTCTCTTTCACTTACCTTTCGGTCTTCAACCTCCTCAATCTGTTTTCTGCCCTTACAGAAATGGTTTTCAATGTTATTTTGTCTTGTAAGCTCTATATATGATTTTATACCCTTGACCTCTGTATCAAATAGGGTCCAATCAGGAAACGGAAGCCACGTAGGCTATTTAATATAGGGAATTGGTTACACTGTTGTCGGAAGGCAGAAACAGCAAAAAGAGGACCCTGAGGAAACAGATATTAGTAACCACAGAATGCAGCTAGCACCCTCAGGCTGCAGGAATGGAGGGAAGAGAACGGATTTTCAAAATCTAAGAGTTCAGAGGAGGGACCCCCAAGTAGCTGGTTCTTGGACCTCCGAGGAAGGGGCACAGCCTGGCGCCCAGGAGGCCTGACCCCATGGGTAGCCCTCAGATGACAGGGGACTGTGGCTGCTCGTACTTCTGAGACGGCACAGCCAGGCTGGTCAGGGGAGCTTCATCTCTTACTACCGTTCCCCTGCCGGTTTTCGCCCCAGTTACATCATACTTCTCATATTCAACACCAACAGAAGCCTTTGTACAGACTTTCCTTTGCCTGGAACACCATTTAGGCTCATCTGCCTGGCGTTTTGGTATTTACTCCTCAAAGCGCGGTTCAGTGTCATCTTCTCGGCGAAGTTTTTCCGCACCTTCCGGACTCCGTGTGCGTGGCGCCCCCTTGTGGTCCCTTGGTTGGAGGTCGGACCTTGTTGCTTGACCTAAATGAAGAAAAGAAAGCGTGCCACTTCAGGGCGTGTGGCTGCACTCTGTGGGGCTCAGGGGGCGCGGGGGCTGTACCCACGGGCGGCTGAGGGCACGTGCGGATGACATCTGTTCCGGTTGGACCAAGGGAACGGGAGCCAGAGAGGCCAGAGCTCTCCCCCGTTAGCACTGCCATCGCATCGGACTTGCAGCTTCACTTGGCCAGTTCCAGGCATGAAGCTCCTTTTGCTGACTCTGGCCGCACTGCTGCTCTTGTCCCAGCTCACTCCAGGTAACCTGGACCTCTTCAGGGGAGGGGGGTTTGTGGAGAGTGTGGAGAGTGAGACCTGGTCAAGGAATCCCACGGGCGGGGTGGGGGGGGGGGATGAAATAGCATTTACAACCCAGAGTGCTGTGAGCTGTGATAGAGGGGATCTAGGGTCCTGGGGTGCACATGGGAGGGACCAGCCCAGGCTGAGGGCCAAGAGAGTCCTCCCGGAGGGATACTCTTGAGTCCTGAAAAGTGGTTAGAAATTAGAAGGGGAAGGAGAAGAGGTGGAAGTAGGAAGGGTGTCCTGGGCAGAAATCCTCTAATGCAAAAGTCCGGATGTGGGAGACAGCACCGTGCCTTCAGTGAGCTGGCACAGAATGGAGGGGTGGGTTAAGGGTGTGGCAAGGGGTAAGGCTGAGGAAGCACTCAAGGTCCAGGTCTTGATGAGCCTTGAATGCCAGGTGGGGGAACCATGGGAAGGCTGAAGCAGAGGAGGGCCATGGTCAGACTTGCCCATTCCACCAACTCTAGCATACCTACCTGGTCCCTCTTGCTCACCTGGCAGAAATTTCTGCCCAGCCAAGACTTTCAGCTCACCTGTCCACAGGGTCAGAAGGTGTGTATTTCCTCACCTCGGCCCTTGTATCTTGCCTTTGGCAAATGCCTGAAACACCACTCAGCTGGGGATAGACAGGAAAGCCTTAGAACCCAGGTTAGAAGCTGCTCAACCATTTTCTAACTCTGTGACCTCCAGCAAGCAGCTCAGCGGCTAAGAATTGCAATTTCCTCACTTCTCAGTCTGCTGCAACAAAGGCGTGTGTATAGTAATATCAGTTTGGGGGAACAACATTGAACACACTGAAATTTTGGTATGCAAAAACAAGTGTAACTTCTTCATTTTATATAATTCATCTAAATTTTCCCAGGAACTTCCATCCGGCTTATGGGACAGTTTAGGGGGAGGGGTGGTGGAGGGCACTTAGGGACTCTGCCTAAACTCAGCAGTTAAATAAATATTCATCAGTCCTGGTTTAAAACCATTTCAAGTTAATTCAGTCTCTTTTGAATAAATACTCAGTCTTTGAGCATTTCTCCTTCTGCTCCCCTGCTCCTTCCCAGGATAGCCCCTGGGTTCAGGAGTAGGTAACTTGATATGTCATGATTTAATTTATTGGTTCATTCAGTAAACATGATTGAATGGATTTCATGTTCTAGGCACTCTGATAGGTGCAGGAGGTAGCACAGTGAACATATCAGAACAAAACAAGGTAAGCAAAGTCTTCAGCCTCTCGGAGTTTACATTCTACTGAGAGAAACAGAAAAAAATTTTTAAATAACTGAAACATACAAAATGTCAGGTGGTGAGTATAATAAGCAGAATAGGTGAGAAAGGGGATAACAAATACCAGGGGGATGTGGATTTGCTGTTTTAAAGGGGTGCTCGTGGAATGGGTCACTGTGACCTGAGGGAGAATAAGGGGTGATCCATGTGGATTTGTGGAGAAGAACATTCAAGCTGGAGGGAACGTGAAGTGCAAAGATCCTGGGGCAGGAGCGTGAGGAGGTAGGGCTCGGCGCTGGACCTTCACTGACTTCTAGGACGATGTCCCTCATTGTGTGTGATCCCGTGACTGATGAAACCTCTTGGTCCTGTCGAGAGCCCCACTGACTCAGCCCTTCATCTCAGCCAAATCTTCCATCTGATCCCTAGGTTTAGGCTGTTCACACACAGCCCCTCCTACTGCCTTCTGCATAGGGATCTACTCCTGACAGATCTCTCAGGCTCGCAGCTCATCACTGGTTTTCCTATCTTCACTAGAGACACGAGGGAACTTGGGGACCTTCTGGGTCTCAGCCACTTCCCTCAGCCATTTCTAAATCCCCCTCCAGGTGGCACCATAATGTGCCGTGCCGATGCTGTTAGCAATTTTCCTGGGCTGCGGTCTGAGGGCAAAAAGTAAATGCCCTCTTCTCTGGCAGTTTCTCCAGACCAATCTGGGTGTTTGTAGCAAGAGATTCTCTTGCCCCTGTCCTTCTCACATTACTTATCTCTACTTCCTAGATGTTCAGGTTGACCAGCAGGCCTTAGTGAGGGAGGGGAGGAAGGCCTCTGTCTCTAGCTTGCTGGTGGGTCCATCATCATCCTGGCTGGCAGAGGCAAGGTGTGGGCTCTTGTGGAGCTCTAAGGCCTCCTCCTGCTGCTGCTGCAGGAAGTGGATTTAAGCACCCCAGTTTCCCCTAGGGAGAGTATTTCCCTCTACTTCCTATTGGGTGTGGTGATGGTAAAGGATGTTAAATGGAAGTTTCTTTGGCCGGACCCTCAAGCCTTTGCCTCCTGTGGCTTATGGTGAGGTGGTATTATCTGAATCCACCAGGCTGAACTCAAATAGCTGAGGAGCTGTTTGAAATTTGGAAATCCCTGACCTTTCTAGATAAATTTCGGTTCTTAAAAGTATTATCTTGTGGGCTTCCCTGGTGGTGCAGTGGTTGAGAGTCCACCTGCCGATGCAGGGGACACAGGTTCGTGCCCCGGTCCGGGAAGATCCCACATGCCGCGGAGCAGCTGGGCCCGTGAGCCATGGCTGCTGATCCTGCGCGTCCGGAGCCTGTGCTCCGCAACGGGAGAGGCCACAACAGTGAGAGGCCTGCGTACCGCAAAAAACAAAATTGAGATTTCATTGTTAAATGGTGGGGATTTTTTTGTAAAATGAAACACAATTACAGATACTGAAAACCACATAAAACAAATGTGCAGCTTAATGAACTGTTATAAAGCGCACACCCTTGTAACACCATCCAGGTCAATAAACAGAACATTGACAGTCACCTCAAAAACCCCTCTACCTATGCCCCATCACAACTGTCTCTCTCCCCAAATTAAGTACTATCTTGACTTTTATAGCGATCAACTATTTGCGCATCTTTATAGTTTCATTGCCAGGGCTGCATCCCTAGAAACCCTATTTTTGCCATGCCCACTTTTAAAATCTAACATTTCTTAAGATTTTTTAATTTACTGGTTATATCTTCTTCCCTTTCTTGTCTCTATAATTTATCTGTTGGGTCATTTGACCCATAGCTTCCCACAGTACAGATTTTGCTAACCGCATATTCAAAGTGAATTCAACGTGTTCCTCGGACCTCTGTATTTCCTGCAAATTGGTGACTGGATCCAGAGGTTTGATCAGGCTCAAGTTCTAGGCTTTTTGGCAAAACGTTGGGGGATGGTATTTGCCTTTTTCATCAGAAGGCAAATAATATGTTTGTTATCTCTCTTTTGGTGACAAATTAATGCTCAAAGCTGAGATGCATTAATTCTTTGCCTATTGCAAAACGGTGATATTCTATTATGTGATTTTCACTAGTTAGCTGGACTACTAATATAATCAAGACATTCCTCACCATCTACTATTTGGTTACTCAGCAGTACAGTTCATATAAGAAAGACAGAATAAATGCTTGGTGATTTTTCTTTACATATGAATCTGCAAGGTAATGATTTCTTTTCCTATCATCCACCAAATGTGACAAAATAGTTTTTAATATCATCATAAACTCATAGATTTAAATATATTTGATGACTTTTCATTCATTGCAGTCTTTTTTTCATAAGTTATTTATTTTATTTTATTTTATTTATTTTATTTTTGGCTGCTTTGGGTCTTCATTGCTAAACGCGGGCTTTTTCTAGTTGCGGCGAGCGGGGGCCACTGTGTTGTGGTTCGTGGACTTCTCGTTGCAGTGGCTTCTCTTGTTGCGAAGCACGGGCTCTAGGTACGTGGGCTTCAGTAGTTGTGGCATGCAGCCTCAGTAGTTGTGGCGCACGGGCTTATTTGTCTTCCCGGACCAGGGATCGAACCGTGTCCCCTGCATTGGCAGGCAGATTCTTAACCTCTGCACCCCCAAGGAAGTCCCCACTGCAGTCTTTATTCTTATTGAAACTCAGCCAGTGGAAGCCTAAGCCTTATTTTACATAACCCTGTTAGTCTTTGGTAGTTTCCTTGTGATAAAGTCCATCTTATAAACACCACGAGGGACACACCTGCAGTCTGACAAAATTACACATATTAACTTACTGAAGCAAAGGAAGATACACGCCAAAGGAACTGTGGAACATCTCATCAAATGAAGGAACAAATAAGGTTATTATAGGATTAAGGAGAATAGCAGAGTTTTAGATAAAATGTAAATGAAGCAGAGTTTGATAGACTTCAAGGGCCACAGGATGGTGTGTAAAGAGGTTAACATCTATTCTAGGTCCCATTTCCATGGGAAGTACAAAATTAAGAGAGATGTGGAATTTTACATCCCCAAACTCTTTCTCTGACACTCTGTCCCTGGCTCTGAAATCAAGGTTGTTCTGTATAAAAAGACTTGATTCCTCAGGGAAAAATGTAACGTTCCAGCCTTGCCGATATGATTTCAGGTACAAAGATTCTGATAAGTGATTTGAGAAAACAGGATTTCTTAGCACTTCGTCCTTTTATTAATTTACAAAAGCAGTTTCACTGGTACACAACTGGTTATCTGGTGTGACAAGATATTCTGGGCTTATCTTGTACAACTCCCGCACCAGACCTTGAATTGGCCATTTCTTCAAAAAGCCCTAATTTTTTAAGTAGGAAAATGGTATTTAAAAACTGTGATCTAGATGCTAGAGACATTAATGCTACTAAATTAGCCCTTCTTTCTATATCTTTTCAGAGCAGGTGAGAAAATCAACACATTGAATATGTGAAATACCTCATGATTTCATATTGATAATTCCTATTCAAAGTGAGGACTTCAGGATTTGTACTTAAATATTCCATATTTCTTCTGTATGTTCTTTCTTCCGCACCAGTATTCTCAGATATACTGTGTACTTCTTCGGCATTTTCAAGTCATCTTTTATTTGAAGAAGGTTTTCTTGAATTATAGTTTGTAGTATTTTTTCTGACATCTTGCTCTGATTTTCTTTCTCAAGGCCTCACCTTGTCTCTGTTGAATCTCCTCTCCCTATCCTCAGTATTTGTCACCTTCTATCGATTTTTCTCACCTTCTATCGAATTTTTTTCCTTATCATTTCTTTTTCACCAGTTTTATTGAGTTATCATTTACATAAGATTAAATGTCTACATTTTAAAAAATTTATTTATTTTATTTATTTATTTTTGGCTGCACGCGTGCTTTTCCTAGTTGCAGCGAGCGGGGGCCACTCTGTTGTGGTGTGTGGGCTTCTCATTGTGGTGGCCTCTCTTGTTGGAGCACGGGTTCTATGCACGCAGGCTTCAGTAGTTGTGGCTCGCGGGCTCTAGAGCGCAGGCTCGGTAGTTGTGGCTCACGGGCTTAGTAGCTCCGCGTCATGTGGGATCTTCCCGGACCAGGGCTTGACCCCATGTCCCCTGCATTGGCAGGCAGATTCTCAACAGCTGCACCACCAGGGAAGCCCTAAATGTCCACATTTTAAGTATACAACATGAGTTTCAACAAATGTATACATCCATGTAGCCACTACCACAGTTGTAGTATAATACACTTCCGTTACCCCAAAAAGATCCCTCATGCCCCTTTGCAGTCGCCTCCCCAGTCCCCCAGCCACCAGCTATGACTAATCTACATTGTGTCACTTTAGTTTGGCTTCTTAGAATTAAACAACAGGAAGGCTTTTGTGCCTGGATTCTTTAACTTAGCATAATGATTTTGCAATTCATCCGTGTTGTTCATGTATCGATATCTTGTTACCCTGTGTTGCTGACTAGTATTCCATTGTATGAATACATGCCACAATTTGTTTATCAATTACCTAGCTGTTAGATATTTGAGAAGTTTCCAGTTTTTAGCTATTATAAATAGAGCTACTATGAATGGTCCAGTGAAGTTTTCATTTCTCTAGAGTAAATACCTAAGGGGGGAGTTGCTGGGTTATATGATAAGGCTATGATAAAATTTATAAAAAACTGCAAACTGTTTTCCAAAGTGGCTATACTATTTTGCATTTCCATTCGCAATAAGAGATGTACAGTTGCTTCACATCATTGTCAACACATGGTATTGTCTGTCTTTTAATTTTAGCCATTCTAGTGGGTATGTCGTTTTAACTGTTGTTTTACTGATGGCTAAAATACTTAATGACTAATCATATTAAACACACTTTGATGTGCTTATTTGCCATGTATATGTCTTCTTTGGTGTAGTGCCCATGTTTAATCAGGTTTTTTGTTGAGTTGTGTGTCCTACATATTCTAGATAAAAATTTTTTAAAAGATGTATGCTTTGTAAATATTTTCTTCCAGACTGTAAATTACCTTTTGATTTACTTAACAGTGTCTTTTGAAAGGTAAGAACTTTTAGTTTTGAAGAAGTCCAATGTGTTCATTTTTTCTTTTGTGGCTCATGTTTTTGTATCTTATCTAAAAAAAATCTTGCTTGACACAAGGTCAGAAACATTTTCTCCTATGGTTTCTTCCAGGTGTTCTATTGTTTTAGCTCTTACATTTTAGGTCCATGATTCATTTTGTGTACAGTGTGGGGTAAGGGTTGAGTTTCACTCATTTACATATGGATGTGCGGCATCATTTAATGAAAAGAATTTCCTTTTCCCCCTTTGAATTACCTTGGCACCTTTGTTTTTTTGTTTGTTTGTTTGTTTGTTTTTTTGCGGTACGCGGGCCTCTCACTGTTGTGGCCTCTCCTGTTGTGGAGCACAGGCTCCAGATGCACAGGCTCAGCGTCCATGGCTCATGGGCCCAGCCACTCCGCATCATGTGGGATCTTCCCGGACCGGGGCACGAACCCGTGTCCCCTGCATCGGCAGGCGGACTCTCAACCCCTGCGCCACCAGGAAAGCCCACCTTGGCACCTTTGTATTGAAAATCAGTTGACCATATAGGTTGGGATTTGTTTATGGACTCTCTCTGCCATTCCACTGACCTACATGTCTATTCTTATGCCAATACCACATTGTTTTGGTTACTATGACTTTGCAGTAAACCTTAAAATCAGGTACTATGAGTCTTCCAACTTCATTCTTTTTCAGATTGTTTTATCTGTTTTAGGTCAATTGCATTTTCATATAAATTTTAGAATCAGCTTTTCAATTCTACAAAATAGCCTGCTGGAAATATTCTTGGGACTGCATTGATCAATTTAAGGAGAATTGAGATCTTATCAAAATTAAGTCTTTGAATCCATGAACATGGTATCTCTCTCCATTTCTTTATGTCTTCCTTTCTTTCTCTGAAATGTTTTGTGGTTTTTATATTTTGCATATTGTAGTAGGCTGAATAATGACTCCTCAGAGATGTCCAAGTCCTAATCCCCAAAACCCATGAATATGTTACCTTACATGGTAAAAGAGATTTTGCATGTGTCTTGAGATGGGGAGATTATCTTGGGTTTTCTGGGTGGACTCAATGTAATCACAAGGGACCTAATAAGAGGGCAGCAGGAGATCAGATTGTGGAGGAGAAGATAAGAAAATGGTTGTAGTAATGTAAGGAAGTGGTTATAAGCAAAGAATTACAGGTAGTTGTTAGAAAGTGAAAAGGGGAAGAAAATAGCTTCTGCCCTAAGAGTCTCCAGAAGGAACCAGCCCTGCTGGCACCTTGACTTTAGCCCAGTGAAACAATAAATTTGTGTTGTTTTAAGGCACTAAGTTTGTGGTAATTTTGCTACAGCAGCAAATACGATATGAAACTAATACACATATATTTTGTTAAATTCATCACTGTTATGTATTTTTAAGCTGTTGTAAATGATATTTTTAAAGGTTCAGTTGTTTGTTGCTAGTGTATTGAAATACAGTCTTCTTTATTGAAGTAGAGTTGATTTACAATGTTGTGCCAATCTCTGCTCTACAGGAAAGTGACTCAGTTATACACATACAGACATTCTCTTTTTTTATATTCCTTCCCATTATTGTTTATCACAGGATATTGAATATAGTTCCCAGTGCTATACAGTAGGACCTTGTTGTTTATCCATACTGTATATAATAGTTTGCATCTACTAATCCCACACTCCTAGTCCATCCCTCCCCCACCACCCCCTCCCTTGACAACCACAAGTCTGTTCTCTATGTCTGTGAGTCTGTTTCTGTTTTGTAGATTGGTTCATTTGTGCCATATTTTAGATTCCACATATAAGTGATATTATATGGTATTTGTCGTTCTCTTTCTGACTTACTTCACTTAGTATGATCATGGATACAATCTCTAGCTGTATCCATGTTGATGCAAATGGCGTTAGTTCATTCTTTTTTATGGCTGAGTAGTATTCCACTGTATATATGTAGCACATTTTCTTTATCCACTCATCTGTTGATGGACATTTAGGTTGTTTCCATGTTTTGGCTATTGTGAATAGTGCTGCTATGAACACAGGGGTGCATGTATCTTTTTGAATTATAGTTTTGTCTGGGTATATGCCCAATAAAAAAAAATGGGCATAAGACCTTAACAGACAATTCTCCAAAGAAGACATACAGATGGCCAGTAGGGACATGAAAAGATGCTCAACATCACTAATTATTAGAGAAATGCAAATCAAAACTCTAAAGAGGTACCACCTCAAACTGGTCAGAATTACCATCATTAAAATGTCTAGAAATAATAAATGCTAGAGAGGGTGTGGAGAAAAGAGAACACTCCTACACTGTTGGTGGGAATGTAAATTGATACAGCCACTATGGAGAACAGTATGGACATTCCTTAAAAAACTAAAAAAAAACTACCATACAACCCAGCAATCCCACTACTTGGCATATACCCTGAGAAAACCATAATTCAAAAAGAGTCATGAAAAAAAAAAAAAAAAGAGTCATGTACCAAAGTGTTCATTGCAGCTCTATTTACAATAACCAGAACATGGAATCAACCTAAGTGTCCATCGACAGATGAATGGATAAGGAAGATGTGGCACATATATGCAATGGAATATTACTCAGCCATAAAAAGAAACAAAATTGAGATATTTGTAGTGAGGTGGATGGACTTAGAGTCTGTCATACAGAGTGAAGTAAGTCAGAAAGAGAAAAACCAATACTGTATGCTAACACATATATATGGAATTTAAGGGAAAAAAATGTCATGAAGAACCTAGGGGTAAGACAGGAATAAAGACACAGACCTACTAGAGAATGGACTTGAGGATATGGGGAGGGGGAAGAGTAAGCTGTGACAAAGTGAGAGAGTGGCATGGACATATATGCACTACCAAACGTAAAATAGATAGCTAGTGGGAAGCAGTCACACAGCACAGGGAGATAAGCTTGGTGGTTTGTGACCACCTAGAGGGGTGGGATAAGGAGGGTGGGAGGGAGGGAGACGCAAGAGGGAAGAGATATGGGAACATATGTATATGTATAACTGATTCACTTTGTTATAAAGCAGAAACTAACACACCATTGTAAAGCAATTATACTCCAATAAAGATGTAAAAAAAAAAAAACTACAATGAGGTATCACTTGCTCTTATTTTTCTCACTTCTTAAGATATAAGTATTGATCATTGATTTAAGACCATTCTATCTAAAATACACTTTTTAAGTATAAATCTCCCTCTAATTACTACTTTATCTTGGTTCCACAAATATTTTTATGTATTGTACTTTTAATTTTAGTCAATTCAAACTTCTCGAATTTCTCTTCTGATTTCTCTTTTACCCATTAGTTATTTACCAGTACATTGTTCAATTTTCTAGTATTTAAGGATTTTCCAGGTGCATATCTATTATTGGTTTTTAGTTTAACTCTATTGTGGACAGACATCACCTTTGTAAGACTTCAGTCCTTCCATTTTTATTGAGACCCTGTATTACCCAGAATACATGGTATATCTTGGTACATCTTGAGATATACCACCAATGATATATCTTGGTATATCTCGAGATATACCACCAATGGTATATCTTGGTGAATATTCTGTGAGCACTTGGAGTGTTCTGTAAATATTAAGTCAAGTTAGTTGATAAACTCATTAGTTCAAGTATTCTATATCTTCTATTAACTTGTTCTATCAATTGTTGAGAAAGGAATGTTGAAATCTGAAATTATAATTGTGAATTTGTCTATTTCTCCTTTCAGCTCTTTCAGCTTTTTGTTTCATGTATTTTCAAGCTCTGCTTTTTGGTGTATTTGATTTAGGATTAATATGTCTTTTTGATAAATTGAGACTGTCATCATGAAATGACCTGTTTATACTTAGTAATTTAGCTGGTTCTGAAATCTACTTTTTAAATATTAGCATAGCTAATATGTTAATAATACTCCAGCTTTCCTTTGATTAGTGATTTCATGGTATTTTTTTTATCCTTCTACTTTTAATATAGCTATGTCTCTACATTTAGAATGAATTTCTTATAGACAGCATGTGATTAGGTCTTGCTTTTTCATCCAATCTGACAATTTCTGCCTTTTAATTGAGATGTGCAGATCATTTATGCTTAATATAATTATCAATATGGTTGCATTTAACCTACCGTCTATTTGTTTTCTATCTGCCTATCCTTTCTTTGTTCACTTTATCTTCTTTGCTTCCCCTCTTTCAGATTACTTGACTTTTTTTATGATTCCAATCTGTATCCAGGATTGCCTTAACAGTTATACCTCTTTTTTTTTAATGGTTGCTCTAAGTTTTATATCTTCATGTTTGGATGGTTGCCGAATTGGTGTTTTTGTAGGAGGAGAGTAGTAATGTTGCTGACATTACTCCCCAAATCTTCTTAGTTTTTAAAAATCTGAAAAAGTCTATTTCTCCATTTGGGGGGGATTTTTGCTGTGTAAAGAATTCTGGATTGTCTTTTTTCCTTTTGTTGTTTTAAAGATATCTTTCTACTGTCTTCTTGTGTATGGTTTCTGATAAGAAGTCTTCTATTATTGTTACCGTTTTTCCCACGTACTTAATGTGTCTTTTCCTCTAGCTGGTTTTAAGATTTTTAACATGATTTTCAAAAATTTGATTACATTATGGCTTTGCATAGCTTTTTTTTTTTTTTTTTTTTTTTATGCGGTACGCGGGCCTCCCACTGCTGTGGCCTCTCCCGTCGCGGAGCACAGGCTCCGGACCCGCAGGCTCAGCGGCCATGACTCACGGGCCCAGCCGCTCCACGGCATGTGGGATCTTCCCGGACCAGGGCACGAACCCGTGTCCCCTGCATCGGCAGGCGGACTCCCAACCACTGTGCCACCAGGGAAGCCCACATAGCTTTCTTTAGATTTTATTCTGCTTGGGGTTCACTGAGGTTCTGGAGTCTATGGGTTTATAATTTTCATCAAACTTGAAACTTTTCAACCAGTATTTCTTTAAAAACTGTTTCTGCCTCAGAATGGGAGAAAATATTTGCAAACGAATCAACAGACAAAGGATTAATCTCCAAAATATATAAACAGCTCATGCAGCTCACTATTAAAAAAACAAACAACCCAATCCAAAAATGGGCAGAAAACCTAAATAGACATTTCTCCAAAGAAGACACACAGATGGCCAAGAAGCACATGAAAAGCTGCTCAACATCACTAATTAGTAGAGAAATGCAAATCAAAACTACCATGAGGTACCACCTCACACCAGTTAGAATGGGCGTCATCAGAAAATCTACAAACAACAAATGCTAGAGAGGGTGTGGAGAAAAGGGAACCCTCTTGCACTGTTGGTGGGAATGTAAATTGATACAGCCACTATGGAGAACAGTATGGAGGTTCCTTAAAAAACTAAAAATAGAATTACCATATGACCCAGCAATCCCACTACTGGGCATATACCCAGAGAAAACCATAATTCAAAAAGACACATGCAGGGCTTCCCTGGTGGTGCAGTGGTTGGGAGTCCGCCTGCCAATGCAAGGGACACGGATTTGTGCCCCGGTCTGGGAAGATCCCACATGCCACAGAGCGGCTGGGCCTATGAGCCATGGCCACTGAGACTGCGCTTCCAGAGCCTGTGCTCCGCAATGGAAGAGGCCACAACAGTGAGAGGCCTATGTACCACACACACAAAAAAAAAACCCAAAAAGACACATGCACCTCAATGCTCATTGCAGCACTATTTACAGTAGCCAGGACATGGAAGCAACCTAAATGCCATCGACAGACAAATGGATAAAGAAGATGTGGTACATATATACAATGGAATATTACTCAGCCATAAAAAGGAATGAAATTGGGTCGTTTGTAGAGACGTGGATGGATCTAGAGACTGTCATACAGAGTGAAGTAAGTCAGAAAGAGAAAAACAAATATTGTATATTAACTCACATATGTGGAACCTAGAAAAATGGTACAGATGAACCGGTTTGCAGGGCAGAAATTGAGACACAGATACAGAGAACAGACGTATGGACACCAAGCAGGGAAAGCGGCGGAGGGCTGGGGGTGGTGGTGTGATGAATTGGGCAATTGGGATTGACATGTATACACTGATGTGTATAAAATTGATGACTAATAAGAACCTGCTGTATAAAAAGATAAATAAAATAAAATTCAAAAATTTAGAAAAAAAAAGAAAAGTTTCTGTCCCTCCCCTTTCCTCTCCTTTTGGTAATCTGATTGTATGTAAATTATACTGCTTATTATTGTCCCATGGGTCACTGATGTCCTGTTTTGGGTTTTTTTCCTCAATATTTTTTCTTTCTACTTCCTTTTGGATAGTTTCTGTTGCTATGTCTTCAAGTTCATTTATCTTTACTTCTGCAGTGTCTACTCTATTGTTAACATCACTAAGTATGTTTTTCATTTAATATTTAATGTTTCATTTCAAGTTTTTTAAATCATTTAGGGGTTTATTTCAGTTTTGTTTGTCTGATTTTTACTACTTATAGGTATCATTTGAACAAATTTACCATTGGATAAACTAGAAAATTTTTCTTCTTTTTTTCCAATATTTTTTATTGAAGTATAGTTGATTTGCAATGCTTCAGGTGTACAGCAAAGTGATTCAGTTTTATATATATAACTATATATGTAACTTTTCAGATTATTTCCATTATAGGTTATTACAAGATATTGAATGTAATTCCCTGTGCTATACAGTAGGTTCTTGTTGTTTATCTAGTTTACATACAGTAGTATATATCTGCCAAATATTTTCATGTGAATTTTTTACATCTTTATTTCTCTCCTCATAAGGTTCATGTTTTCCTCAATCTTCTTGAGCTTATGGAGTATATTTATAATAGTCGTTTCATCATTCTTGTCTGCTAGTTCCATAATCTTTGTCATTTCTGGGTCTGTTGATTGATTTTATCCTGGTTGTCGTTCATACTTTCCTGCTTTTTTTTTTTTTAATGCCTGGAAAATTATTTGGATTCTTTGCACTGTGGATTTTATACTTTTGGTTACTGGAATTTTTTTTTTCCTTTAAAGAGTATTGGTTTTTGTTCTGGTATGCAGTAAGTTAGTTGGAATCAGATGAATCCTTTCAAGATTGACATTTAATCTTTTTAGGATGGGTATGGGACATCCCTTAATCTAGGGCTAATTTAGCCCCACCATGCTGCAGATTTTACAAGGTCTTTCCACTCAGGCAGGTGGGGACACAAGATATTCCCAGCCCTGTGTGATCGCTGGGAATTGTTTTGCCTACTTGTTTTTGGTGGTTCTTTCCTAGGCCTTTGGTAGTTTCCTCTTACACTTGCACAGATAATACCTAAAGACTAGAGGAGTGCTCTGCAGAGCTCTGTAGTATGCCCCCTTTGTGTGTGTGTCTCTCTCTGTCTGTGTATAGCCCCCTCTTCTTTGATTCTGTGACCCACAGATTCTAGCTGACTTGACCTCCTTGACCTCCTTGAACCTCAATTTCTATATCCTCCATTCAGTAAGATCACCAGGCCTTGTTTGAATTCCTCTTCCTGCACTACAGCCCAGAAACTGCTTCTAGTCCGTAAACTGGTGCAACCAGAGGGCTCATCTTGTTTGTTTCCCTTCTCTCCGGGATCGTGTTTGAAAATCATTGTTTCCTATACATTTTGTCCAATTATCTTGTTGTTTAAAGCAGGAAAATCAATATGGCTCCTGTCACTCCATCTCAGCCTGAAGAAGAAATCCCATTTCTTTTTTAAAATTTTTACATTTTTTCTCTTTTTTCTCTTCTATTTCTCTTAAAATATTATCCGTTGAGATTATTTGCTTTTGTATCCCTTTCAAGTTAGACTTTTTTCTGAAAAGAATTTTCTTGAATTCCTAATTATATCTGTCACTGCACTTCTGAAATCTTTAATGCTAGTGGATTTTATAATATCTTATTTACTACATACAGCTCTCTAAAATAGGTGCTATTATGTCTTTAGTTTTCAAAAGAGAAAAATGAAGCTCTGTGAAGGGAAGTAACTTGCTCAATATCTCCCAGTTTACATGTGGTGGAGCCAGCTTTCAAATCCAGACTTTGGGGGTTTCAATAGGTGGGACAGTTCCTGGAGCAATCCCCACTATCAAATTAAAAGCTCCATACCAATATTGTCTTAGAATAGCTTTTAAGTTTTAAAGAAACTTAAAGACTGTGATGGGTCAAATTTTTTACCAAGCTTCATTTCAGGCAGTTGAGAAATACCCCCATAGCCATCTTAGTGTCTCCATAATCCATCTGACTGAAGTAAAACCCCAGATTTCTCTCCGTTTATTTTTTCAGGATCTGGTGCTTGTGATGACAGTTTGCTCAAGGTTCCAGAGAAGTTGTAAAAGATAATTTTTTTAAGTAAACTAATGATTCTCATACAGATATAAAAATGAACCACATGTTAAAGATTTTATTTAACTCATAATGAGAGAACAAGGCAGATTTTGTAACTGGTTTAAAGCATAAAGGTACACACACACTACTATATATAATAGATAACCAACAAGTACCTACTGTATAGCACAGGGAACTCTAGTCAGTATTCTATGATAACCTATATGAGAAAAGAATCTGAAAAAGAATGAATATATGTATAGGTATAACTGAATCACTTTACTGTACACCTGAAACTAACACAACATTATAACTCAACTATACTCTAATAAAATATTTTTTAGAAAAATTTAAAAAAGCATAAAGGTATTAGTGGAGTAAGGGATTCTCGAAATGAATTTACAAGACAGAAACTGATTCTTTTTTCCCCCATGGGGCAGGGGAAGGGAGGGAGTCAATTGAACCCCTCTGGAACAGAATTTACTTGAATATGTAGGAAATAATTATTTTTGCATTACAATCATCAATCAAGAGCTCATAGAGATGTAAAACTCCCACATAATCAGAATCAGATAACTCTCAGGTCTGTAATCTGTCTAGACCAGGGACTTCTGACACGATTGGCAATGATTGACATTTTGGCACTGTTGGCATTTGGGGCTAGACAGTTCTTTATTGTGGCTGTCCTGTGCATTGCAAGATATTTAGCAGAACCTTCGGCCTCATTAATCGTCAGTAGCACCCCACACCAGTTGTGACAACTAAAAACGTCTCCAAACATTTCATTGACAAACATCCCCTGGTGAGCAAAATTTCCCTATTTGAGCCAAGTTTTCCTCTAAAGCACGAATTTTCCCTAGTCTCCCCCATACTGGTCAAAAAAATAATCTCAAAGAAAACTTATTCCTAATCACAAAATAAACTTGATCTAAACCTACAACAGAAAGAAGGAAATAGTAAACAAAAAAATGAATGAAATAAAGAATAGTCACGGCACCAAACTGCCTAAAGAAAGTAGTTTCACTGACACAGATAGAGGTTACAGACTTTATTCAGCTGATGGACATCAGGGAGCAGCTGAAGACCCAAATCAGGGCAGCTTAGAGTTTTGATAGAATAAAGAGAAGAGAGGGGTGCATGTTCTTATTTGGGTCAAGTAGCAGATTTCATCTTTAACTGCTGCAAAACTTGTGTTTGGAATAATGAGAAACTCTTCCAGATTTTTGTGCCTCTTGCTTGAGGCCATTGGTGCAATCCCATCCCCAAAACTGTCAGAGCAGTTCTTTTGAGAGCTGTTTTTGCAAGTCTTGAGTTTGTCAGTTAGTCAAGATTCTGGGGCAGGAAAGGTATCAAAAACAATATGGGGGCTTCCCTGGTGGCGCAGTGGTTGAGAGTCCGCCTGCCGATGCAGGGGACACGGGTTCGTGCCCCGGTCCGGGAAGATCCCACATGCCGCGGAGCGGCTGGGCCCGTGAGCCATGGCCGCTGAGGCTGCGCGTCCGGAGCCTGTGCTCCGTAACAGGAGAGGCCACAACAGTGAGAGGCCCGCTTACCGCAAAAAAAAAAAGAAAAAAAAATATGGATGGTTGTTGCCAGGGGCTAGGAGGAGGGGAGAATGGGGAGTTATTGTTTAATGGGAATAGAATTTCAGTTTTACAAGATGAAAAGCATTATGGGAATGGATGGTGGTGATGGTTACACAACAATATGAACATATTTAATACCACGGAGCTGTGCACTTTAAGATAGTTAACATAAATTTTATGTCATGTGTATTTCACCACCATTTGAAAAAATGTAAGCACAGCCACCTTCTTGATGATAGGCCTTGGCAAAGACAAAACAAAACAAAAATAAGGATATGAAGAAATTAATGGAATTTTAGCCATATATATATATATGTATAGTGTGTGTGTATATATATATACATACACGATGAAATACTACTAAGCCATAAAAAAGAATGAAATAATTCCATCTGCAGCAACATGGATGGACCTGGAGATGATCATACTAAGTGAAGCCATATAGGGAAAGACAAATATCATATAATATCACTTATACGTGGAATCTAAAATATGATACAAATGAACTTATTTACAAAACAGAAACAGACTCACAGACTTCCAAAACAAACTTATGGTTACCAAAGGGGAAAGGGGAGTGGGGAGAGAGATAAATTAGGAGGTTGGGAATAACATATATGCTCTACTATATATAAAATAGATAACCAACAAGGACCTACAGTATAGCACAGGGAACTATACTCAATATATATATATATATATTTTTTTTTTTTTTTTTTTTTTTTTGCGGTACGCGGGCCTCTCACTGTTGTGGCCTCTCCCGTTGTGGAGCACAGGCTCCGGCAGCGCAGGCTCCAGACGCGCAGGCTCAGCGGCCATGGCTCACGGGCCCAGCCGCTCCGCAGCACATGGGATCTTCCCGGACCGGGGCAGGAACCCGCGTCCCCTGCATCGGCAGGCGGACTCTCAACCACTGCACCACCAGGGAAGCCCTATACTCAATATTTTGTAATAACCTATAAGAGAAAAGAATCTGAAAAGAATATCTAGCACTGTGCTGTACACCTGAAACTAACACAATATTGTAAATCAAATCTACTTCAATTTTTTTAATTTAAAAAAACAGTACAGATGAATGCTGAAAATATTATGCTAAGTAAAAAGAAGCCAGGCCCAAAATGCTGCACATTATATGATTCCATTGGCATAAAATATCTAGATTAGGCAAGTCTATAGCGAGGAGGGCATATTGGTGGTTGCTCAGGGATGAGGAGAGGAGAAATGAAAATGCTTAATGTTTCTGTTTGAGATGATTAAAAAGTTCTGGAACTAGACGGTGATGATGGTTGCACAACATTGTGAGTGTAATTAATGCCTCTGGACTGTACGCTTTAAAATACTTAAACTGATAAACTGTATATTATTTGTATTTTACCACAACTTTTCGAAAGGGAGAAGAAGGGAACAAAAGAGAGGACCAGGGCCAGAGTCAAAGGAAACTGAGCACCCTCTATCACGTCTGTTTTAATCCTTTTACAGACATTTCAAATCCAGAATCTACCTCTTCTTAGGACCGACACGGTCTCTGTTCTTCTTTCTTTTCAGGTAGCACCCGAAAATGCTGGAATCTTCGTGGCAAATGCCGCCAGAAATGTTTCAGGAAGGAAAGGGTCTATGTTTACTGCACAAATAATAAGATGTGCTGTGTGAAGCCCAAGTACCAGCCAAAACACCTTCCATGGAAAGTTTAAGTTCCTTGAAACCTAAAGTCATCAAAAGGCAGGTGAAGCTACGCTGAGTCTGACCACAGTGGATCCTCAATCTCTGTCAATAAACACTTCTGGCTGACCCCTATGTTTGCCTGTTAGTCTATCCAGCGGTTCTCAGGAAGTCCTCTTATAGATGGTCCATTAAGTCAAAACTATTTTCATTATAATAATAAGACATTATTTGCCATTTTATCTCACTTTCTCACAAGTGTGAAATTTTCTGGAATCTACATGACACACAATAATATCATCATTCTGGCAGCTAATGAAAGGTGTGCTTATGGATCCTCACGTTTTTAGAATTTTTTAAGATAGAACCTTAAGGTATAAATGTGTTCATTTTCAGAGATTAACTCAGGTTGTTCTCAGTAATTCTATGGTACTCTTATCAGCTATCTTTAGCTATATTATTAATCTCTGGAACCTCGTTATCATCCAATAAATCACTGCTCTGAAATCCCAAAATTTTCCTTTTACCTATGTGGAAACAACAAAAACTAAAAACATTTTGTTGTCTGCGGGATCTGGGAGTCCCAGGGCTGGGGTCCTAGGGTTAGTGCCCACCCACTGGTGAGTGGAGCAGGATCCCAGGGTCTCTGGCTGCAGGGCTCTTGGGGTCCTACGGTTAGTGCTAGTGCACTGGTGTGCAGGGTTGGGTCCATGGACAGAGCCATGTCCCAAGGCAGCTGTGGGCTCAGGGAGCCTTAGGGCACTTAGACCTGCTGGGGTGGGGCTGTGTCCCTGCCCAGCTAGTTGCGTGACCTGAGGTGTCCCAGTACTAGTACCAAAAGGCTAGTGGGTGGAGCCAGGTCTCCAAGAACTAATGAGCTAGAAGGAGGATTCCAAAATGACACTCGCCAGCACGTGTCCACATGCTAGGATTAACTCACAAAAATGGCTGCCACCAGTGTCTGTGTCCCAGGGTGAGCTCCAGGAGGCTCTCTCAGATCAGCAGGTGGGTCTGACCCAGGCTCCTTTCAAATTACTGCTTCTGCCACAGGTCCCAGAGTGTGTGAGATTTTGTGTGTACACTTTAAGACTGGAGTCTCTATTTCCCACAGTGCTCTGGCTGTCCCCAAAGTAAATCCCACTGGCCTTCAAAGCCAAACTTTCTGGGGGCTCATGTTCCTGATGAAGGACTGCTGGGCTGGGGAACCTGATGTGAGACTCAGATCCCTTGCTCCTTGGGGAGAACCTTGCAGTGGTAATTACCCTCCTATTGGTGGATCGCCCACCCCAGGGGCTATGGGTCTTGACTCTACCATGACTCCACCCCTCCTACCCATCTCATTGTGTTTCCTTCTTTATATCTTTAGTTGTAGAAGCAACAGACAACCTTTAAATAACCATTATAAATATTTCAAGGAAATTAGAGGAGAAGATTGACTGAAAGGAAAATTTAAACCAATACATAGAAAAATAGTGTATCAGTTTTCTATCAGTGCATTACAAAGCACTCTAAAACTCAGTGGATTAAAATAACAACTATTCATTATTTCTCAGAATTATGTGTGTTAATTAAGTGGTTCTGATATTCTCATCTGGGGTCACTGATGTAACTACATCTCTCCATATGGCCTCCCCATTTCAAGGAAGTTAACCTTGGCTTCTAATATGATGGCTAGGTCTAAGAGGGTAAGCCCCAATATGCATCATTTATCAAACTTCTATTATTATGTCTTCTTAAGTCCTATTGGCCAAAGTAAATCATGTGACCCAGGGTCAATATGGAAAAAAAACTGCACAGGGACATGAATACTGCAGGCATGAATCACTGGGGGTCATTGGTGTATCAGTCTACCACAAATGGAATCTCTAAGAATAAACCGGGCATTCTAAACTGAAACATACCAAATCTAAAATTAAGGATTTATTGGTTACGCTTGACAGCAGACTGAACATAGTAGAAGAAAGAATCAGTAACTCAAAGACAGATCAATAGGAAATACAGTCAAAGCACAGAGAGAAGAAAGAAATACAGACTAGAACAGAGCATGAGAGACTTATGGGACAATATCAAATGGTCTAACATATATATAGTTGGAGTCTCAGAACAAAAAGAAAGAGAGAATGGGGAAGAAATATTTTTTAAAGATAATGGCTGAAAATTTTCCAAAATTGTCGAAAGACATTAACCCACAGACTCAAGAAACTTAGGGAACTCCAAGCAGGATAGACACAAAGAAAATCAAAATAGCATAGCATAATCAAACTGTTAACAACCAAAAGAAAAAGTACTTCCTGATAACTGTGAATGTTTCAAACAAAACATGTTCAGGAATTTAATGGAGAAAATTAGAAGCCCTTATTGAAAGGCACTATAAAAAACCTAAATTAATAGAGACATAATATTTCACAACTTAGATAACTCAGTATCTTAAAGGTGTCAATTCTACACTAATTGTTTCCTAAATTCATTGAAATTCCAGTAAAAAAGCTAACAAAATTTTTTCCAGAATCTGTTCAAAATTGTGCACATATAAACAAATATTTTATTAGGGACATAGACGTAGATGACAAAAATATCAATAAAGCACAAATATAGGTTACTCTAAGAATATAGGAATTGCAAAAGGTAATGCTAATATTCTATTTTTTTATCTGGATGGTAGTTATAGAGATGTTTGTTGTCTTATTGCTTTTTATACTTTTATATATTTTTAAAATATTATTTTGCTTTCTCAATATATAATAAAATCAAGCTTTTTTAAAAGGAGCTAAAAGTTATGAACAGAAAAAAAGCAAAAACTAAATCAGCTAAAAATCCTAGAAAGTAAAATATTTGAAAATTACATATCATATAAAATATTTTTTCAGAATATGTAAAGAACTCTCAAAACTCAATAAAAAGAAACAAAACAACCTGATAACAAAATGAGCAAAAGATTTGAACTGACACTTCACTAAAAAAGTTACACATGTAACAAATAGGCACAAGAAAATGGATAGATATTAGAGAAATGCACATTAAAATCACAATAAAATACTGCTACACACATATCAGAGTGTCTAAAACGACTGACCATAATGATTGCTGATGAGGAACAAGGGTTGGCAGCTGAAGCTATTGTACACTGCTGGTGGGAATGTAAAATGGTAATACAACCCCTTTGGAAACAATTGGGCAGTTTCTTAAAAAGTTTAATACACCACAGGATCCAACCACTCCACACCTAGGTATTTACCTAGAAGAAGTGAAAACATGTCTACACGAGGACTTATAAGTAAATGTGCACAGCAGCTTTATTTGTGGTAGCCAAAAACTGGAAAAAATCCAAACGTCCATTGACAAGTGAATGGATAAACAAATTGTGGTGTATCCATATAGTGGAATCCTACTCAGCCATAAAAGCAATTAACTATTGAAACTCTGAAAAACATGAATGATTATGGATGATTCTCCAAATAATTACGCCAAGTGAAAGGAAACAGACAAAAATGAGCATATATTGTATTATTCCATTTGTAAAAATCTCTAGAAACTGTTAATATGTAGTGAAAGTACATCAGTACTAGAACAGGGCAAGAGGAGGAGAAACAGGGAGTGGTATTAAGAAGGGATTACAAAGATGCACAAGGAAACTTTTGGGAATGATGGATGTGTCCATTATCTTGATTTTGGTGATAGTTTCATATGGGTGCACATGTATGATAAAACATCAAATTGCACACTTTAAATTAGTACAGTTTATTATATGTCAGTTATACCTCAATAAAGTAAATAAAGAAATAAACAAACAATGTTTTTTAGGAGAAAAAAAGGCTAAAGGAAAATAGATATTTTTAAAAAGAGATAGAGTAACTGAATTGTATGTGATGAAACCAAAGAGGTGGACAAGGGCTAGATCTTAGAGGACTTCCCAAGTTAAAAGTTATTTTGCAAATATAGATACAAATGGCAGACAACCCATTTCAGGCAACAGATCAACCCCAAATCTTTGGTGTTCCTTCAGCCCAATCTTCTCTGATAGCTATTGCCCATTTGGTAATTGGGCACCATCTAACTGGAAGACTCCTGGAATCACTGCTGATATCCTGGAAGGTTCACCCAGTCCTTCCCTTCCACTCCCCCCACTCCCCTGCTGCCCTCACTCAGGATCCTCACCATCAATATTTAAACTGAAGCCACACCGTCTCATGATGACTTGATATGCCAGCTATCACAAAGACAGATTTGGACCTCACACACAGGACGAGAACTCCAGCCTGCTAGCTGCACAGACACTCCTCATTTCAATGATGAGACCCATATTTTACCTGCTGACGTTTATGGAACCCCACTTGTCACATTATAGCAGTTTACTGCACATCCAGTCTTCAACCATTTCTCACCACTTCCATTGCTACTACCCTGGTCCAAACCACCATCATTTCTGACCTGGATTGTTACATTGGCCTCCAACAGATTTCCTTCCTTCTGCCTTTATCCATGTTCAGTCTATTCTCAATAGAGCAACCAGAGTGATTCTGGCTCTCCTCTCCTCAAAACCCTCCTGTGATTTCTCATCTCACACAGAGTATAGCCAGAGCCCTTACAATAGCCTACAAGGCACCCCCGCAGTCTGGACTCCATTATTTCTCTGACCTCATCTTCGATTACTCTTCCACTGGTTCACTCCACTCAAGCCATCCTGGCCTCTTTGCTATTCCTCAGACACAGCAGGCATCGTCCAAATGTAACCATAAGTGGGGTCCGGCTGTTCGCCGCTCAAAAGCCAGTACAGCTAATAAAGAGCAAGCTTGGCAGAAAGGAAAGTTTATTTTATTTCGGATGCTGGCTACTGGGGGGTTTCAGTATTTTCAAGATAGCTCACAGGATATGGCTCAGAATATTATCTACAGCCCTTGAGGAGGAACTAAAGGTCCTTGACTATGCTTAATGATGAAACTATTATTATTTAGTCTTGTTGGACTGTTTTCCTTTGTTTCTGCATTTTCTCACTTCTCTGATTAAGCTTATCCTTTGGCTAAAGTTTTTCCACAGACAAAAGACAGGTTGAGGACATGGGGGCCAAGGACCATAGGGTCCTGCTCCATTTCACCAACTCACAGCCTTTGTAGTTGCTGTTCCCTCTCACTGGCACTCTCATCCCCCATCCTATGAATAACTCTTTCTAACATCTTTTGGGTCTCTGTTCAAATATCACCTTCTCACTGCAGCCTTCTCCTAAATACCTTATTTTAAATTTTTCTTCAAAACCTGCTCTCCCTTGCTTCTTTTGGGCTTGAATTTCTCCCCAGTATGTGTCAGTATCTACCATATTTTTTTCTTTATTGTGTTTATTACCCCCCATGAGAATGTGATAAAGGTACACTGAATATACGTTACGGTTATCTGTCAAAGACCCGAGCATTAAAATAAATATTTTATTTTACCTAAAGATAGGGTACAGTCAGGAAAACAAAAAACAGAGTAGGTGTTTCCAAAAAAGGGATTTAATAAGGGAAATTGGTCACACATTTGTTGGAACACTTGAAGCCAAAAATGAAGTTGAAGTTATGCAGGTGTTAGTAACTACAGGAAGGGGCCACAACTCCTGAGGCCGGGAGACCCTTCCCTCTGCCCTCCAGTTCTTCCAGTTCCATCCCCCACCTTTCTCCACCCAGCTGTCTGACCCCCTGGAAGGACTGCATCAATAGAATCTCCTGCCTTTGGCCTCCCGTTTGGTTTAAGGAGTAGGGTGATCTCAGCAAGATTTTTGGAGGAGAGAGTGAAGTCCAGGTATTTACCACTTCTGTCTCTGAATTAGTTAACTATCATCCTTGCAGTGTGACTCTTTTCTACTCCTGTGCTGTATTGAAGTGATGAGGACTGAGCTATGTTGCAAATAAATCATTTTTTGTTTAGAGAGATAGATAAATGATAGACGGCTAGATGATAGATAGATAGATCTAGATATCTAGATATAGGTAGATATATAGATACGTTTCACAGTCATTTTCTGAGCTCCATCTACCTTCTGCACAGGGCAAATGGGAAAAATAAAATGTGAATGTGATAAGAATCAATACCCTTGCATCTTCAAGTGTTTGATGGTGGCTCTAATCGCTGCAATTCCGCAGGGAAACAATATTGCTGTTGGTTCTCTACTATAGTATGTAGGGAAAGTTTCAGTGGCTTCCACTTGTCCATTTCTACAATAGTAGCCCTCACTCCATAGGTCAGGGAGCCAATGTGAAATTCTGCCAACTGCAAAATATATCTATTCTAATTATACATTCAGAGATGGAGTGGACTCACCGAAGGGTTCAGGGGCATTCAATGGTTCAATTGTGAGATATTCTTGGTCCAAAAATGTATGTATCATCTGACCTCCATACATCCTCCAATTTTGACACATGGCATTTTGGGTCCCTAGTTATTAGTGTCAACTCAGAAACAGCACTGCCTTTCCCGAGTATAAAATCACCCTGGTAGATGGCCACAGGTGCTTTAGCCTGAAGGAAGATTTTCAGTATATACTTGTAGCATTGTTACAGAGTCCTTCCTTCCTCTAAGGGACCAGTCTCCACTTCAGCCAAGGGCCTCTTGGTTTGTGAATTTAAGGGAGAAGCCATGATTCTCTATTGAGGCAAATCAGTAAGGGATTTTTCCCATCAGAGCAGAAATTTGTCTGTTTTGTCCACTGCTGAATCCTCAGTAGCTAGAATAATGCCTGGCACACAGTAGGTATTCGATAAATATTGGTTGAATTAATGGAAAACAGAAAAAATAGAGTGCTAATGCTAGTGATATGAAAGATTGGAATCGGGCTTCCCTGGCGGCGCAGTGGTTGAGAGTCCGCCTGCCGATGCAGGGGACTCGGGTTCGTGCCCCCGTCCGGGAAGATCCCACATGCCGCAGAGCGGCTGGGCCCGTGAGCCATGACCGCTGAGCCTGCGCGTCCGGAGCCTGTGCTCTGCGGTGGGAGAGGCCACAACGGTGAGAGGCCCGCGTACCGAAAAAAAAAAAAAAAAAAAAAAAAAAAAAGATTGGAATCATAAGCTTAATACAACTGGGACAATGGAAATCATTAGGCATGCCAAACTCAGGGGAGCCTTAGCCTCAACCAGATGTTCATCGGACTGTGGGTTCAAATTAGGAAAAAGTAAAGCAAAATTAATGAACATGTACATACTGCTGAAATATATCATTGAAAATTGCATCTAAAATGTTGGCAAACTAAGGATTTTTTTAACCATGTCTTAGATCTACTGAACCATGATCTCCATAAAACATATACTCATTTGTTCATTTAGTCGTATAACAAATATTTACTGATCACCCACGATTTGCCAGGCACCATGTTGGTAAATAAGACAAACATGGTCTTTGCCATCATGGAGTCTACAACCTGTGGGAGAAAAAGACATGAGACAAGAAATAAATTCAAATTACATATGGTGGTAAAGGCTATGAAGAGTATAGTGATCGAGAATAAGGGGGGGAGGTGGATCTCCATGAGCAACGAGTATAACCCTCTCTGAGGACGCGGCATTTCACCTGTGATCTGTAGGATGAGAAATCGTGCTTGCAAAGAGTTGGGAGGGGATTTGCAGAAGAGTATTTCAGGTAGAGCAGCATGTGCTCAGGCCATTGAGGGAAGGGTGGCTTGTTCCAGAAACTGAAAGAATGGCTGTGTGGCTAAAGGTGTACAAGGGAAGAGAAATACAAAATGAGATCTGAGAGGCAGGCAGTGTGGTAGATCACACAATACTTTGATATCTGGATTTAAAAGACAAGTTCAGGAACAAACTTACGTTTTAAAGTAGAGAACTGTCTGCCTTCCCTCCAATCACTTGTATTTACTCACAGTTTCTGCTTCCTCATATATGCTTTACCCCATCCCTCCTCCCACTACCCGCCCTACTCTTCAGTCTTGACTTTTCCCAAGGCATCTTTTCAGCTTCAACTCCATTTATAAACTGCTTTATTCTCTGTATTTCCCAATTAAAATTCTTGTAACAGAGAATCTGATTGATCCAGTTGATCATTTTGTACCAACCCATCTCATAGGTCACTGGCCAGCCTATGGGATTAGCTTGGCTTGCACATCTCATGTCCAATCAACTGTGTCTGGAGCAAGGGGAAGGGGACCTTGTGTTATACTTGTGACTGTCACTTCAGCCAAGGCTTTGAGCAGAGAAGAGTATAAATGGCTGGCACATGCACAGTGTCCCATATCTTCACATTTCCCTGTATCCTTGCAATGACTTCTATAGGGAGGAATACGTATGTCTGCCCCTCTCCCCATGAAACAGTGAGTCCCTATGCTTAGAGAGAAATGAACATCAATGAAACATGGGATTCTTGATGGAGTTCTGAGGAAGGGGATAGCCCCTCTCTTCATCCCCCTCATGAAATCCCACTAAGTAAGAGCTTGACATTCACTCCTCTTCAACCCAGTGCTCCTGTTTATAATAAATATTTTCTGTCCTAAAAAATAAAATTCATAAATATTGTAACCTATCTACTCACAAAATTTCAAGAAAAATAAACTATAATATAAAAGGAGAGGGCTTCCCTGGTGGCGCAGTGGTTGAGAGTCCGCCTGCCGATGCAGGGGACACGAGTTTGTGCCCTGGTCCGGGAAGATCCCACGTGCCGCGGAGCGGCTAGGCCCGTGAGCCATGGCCGCTGAGCCTGCGCGTCCGGAGCCTGTGCTCCGCAACGGGAGAGGCCATAGCAGTGAGAGACCCACGTACCGCAAAAAAAAATAATAAAATAAAATAAAAGAGAGAAAAGAACTTATTTTATAATAATATGTATTTCACTGTGTACATACACTTAAAAATGTAATGAAGTAGTCAGATCTTGTGCATAGCGTGAGTGCAACAACTACAAATTCAAGCCCCCGGGCTTCCCTGGTGGCACAGTGGTTGAGAGTCTACCTGCCGATGCAGGGGACACGGGTTCGTGCCCCCGGTCCGGGAAGATCCCACATGCCGCGGAGCGGCTGGGCCCGTGAGCCATGGCCGCTGAGGCTGCGCGTCCGGAGCCTGTGCTCCGCAACGGGAGAGGCCACAACAGTGAGAGGCCCGCGTACCGCAAAATAACCCAAACAAACAAAAAAATAACACAAATGCAGGCCCCAATGGGTGTGTTACGTGTGCAAATTCAAATACAACCTAAAGTGCTTGCTATCCGTGTCCTGATTTTCCAAAACGGTGAACAGCTTTCCAAAACGGTAAAGTTCTAACCCAAACAGAATATAATTATTCCTTGATTTACACCGTAATTTCATTCCAGAAAAATTCAATGTGCAAAAATACTTGCAAAACAGCCTTAGATTCTGGGCTCAGAGAATTACAAATGGGCTCTCACCTACATAAGTATCTAACAGGACATTTGAATTTTGGGGAGGAAATGGATCAATACTTCATTTTCCAGGACAGTCACGCATGTTGCATGCCGTTTGTTTTTGTTTTTTTTAACATCTTTATTGGAGTATAATTACTTTACAATGGTGTGTTAGTTTCTGCTTTATAACAAAGTGAATCAGTTATACATATACATATGTTCCCATATCTCTTCCCTCTTGCGTCTCCCTCCCTCCCACCCTCCCTATCCCACCCCTCTAGGTGGTCACAAAGCACCGAGCTGATCTCCCCGTGCTATGCGGTTGCTTCCCACTAGCTATCTATTTTACGTTTGGTAATGTATATATGTCCATGCCACTCTCTCACTTTGTCACAGCTTACCCTTCCCCCTCCGTTTGGCTTCCCGGGTCCCCAATCTACGAATTCCAGTAGGGGATCCATTAATTTGGATGATCAAAAAATGCCCCCGGAAAATTCCCAAAGTAACCCCTAGAGGGCAGTACCTCCCCATTGAGAATCTAGCCATTAACAGAGTCCTCTCTCCCAGGATCGTCTATTCTTTTGAGACAAATGGAGCTGCATCATAAACAAGATAACTTACCCAAATTCAACTACGCGTGCTCAGAGAGAAAGAGACAAGGGGGGTTTTGATTTTTTATTCAACTTACTGATATTTTCTTACTTTTTAAATCAAATTAATTTTGCCTTCTTTTTTTTTCCTTTGTCTACCTGACCCTTCAAGCAGAATTCTTTTTTAATTGAAGTAGAAATGATTACAATATTGTGTTAGTTTCATGTGTACAGCATAGTGATTCAGTATTTTTGCAGATTAAATTCTGTTATAGGTTGTTACAAGATAATGGGTATAATTCCATGTGCTATACAGTAAGTCCTTGTTGCTTATCTATTTTAAATATGGTAGTTTGTATCTGTTAATCCCATACCCCTAATCTGTTCCTCCCCCCTTCCCTCTCCCCTTGGGTAATCACAATTTTGTTTTCTATGTCTGTGAGTCTGTTTCTGTTTAGTATGTACATCCATTTGTATTAATTTTTAGATTCCACATGTAAGTGATATCATATAATATTTGTTTTTCTCTGTCTGACTTATTTCACTAAGCATGATATTCTCTAGGTCCACCCATGTTGCTGCAAATGGCAGTATTTTGTTCTTTTTCATGGCTGAGTAATAATCCATTGATATATATCATATCTTCCTAATCCAATCATTTGTTGATGGGCACTTGGGAGATTTTCAAATATTCACATAAATGGAATCATTCAGAATGTACACCTTTGTATCTGGCTTCTTTTGCTTAACATAATATTTTTTGAGATTAACTCATGTTGTATGTTTCAGTGTATTGTTATTGTTGTTTACTGCTATCGTACCATATGGATGTAACTCAATTTATCTATTCATGTGTTGTTTCCAGTTATGAGATATTATAAATAAAAACAATCCATTTGGGTTATTTCCAGTTATGGGATATTATAAATATAACCACTACAAACATTAGGGAAGTCTTTGTATATACATATTTCTATTCTTGTCAGTAACTCTGAAACTATTTTTCCAAAGTGGTTGTCCACGTTACATTCCCATCAGCAATATATTAGCATTCCAGTTGCTCCATATCCTCACCAACACTCTCTATGGCCAGCCTTGTTTATATTAATCATTCTGGTGGTATGTAATGGCATCCCATTTAATTTTCATTTCCCTGATGCCTACTGATTTTGAGTATCTTTTCATGGGCTTATTGGCCATTTGTATATCTTCTTTTGTAAAATGTCTGTTTAAATATTGGCCACTCCATTATTAGATTGCCTTTTTCTTACAGATTTGTAGGCATTCTTTAATATTCTGGAAATGAGTCCTTTGTCAGATAAATGTTTTGCAAATATGAACAATAGCAGTCCAAATAAACCAGGAGAATCCCTCCTTGAGCCAGTGGCTGCATGAGTGGGAGAAGGGAATTGTCTCAATCCCTACACAAAGAAGGTACCTGTCAATGAAGACATCACACTTCATTGTGTGATTCCACTGCACAGAGATATTTATCTTTCATAAAAATGGCCCCTAAACATAAACTATTACTTCCTTTGGTGTTATCACCAGAGAAACACAATGTGCTCCATTGATGGAGGAAATCTCTCTATGTCAGTCTCCAGAAAGGCAACTTCCTGAACCATTTTCAAGAGTAATTTGGGCCATATGTGATTGTCGCCTGGCTCTCAGACTTAAATGTAGCTCTGGCACAATAAAAAATTCCACTCAGCGCTCTGCCATCAAAACCCAGGTGGGGAAGGGGGTGGGGAGTCACAAAAACCCGCCCTGAACCTCCTACACTATCGATCATTGTAACTTTGTCCTTTCCTTTCTTGTAAGCCCAAAGGGATCCAGCTGATCAGCAGGATGAGAAACTCCTCTAACATCTATTCTAACTGAAGAAACTCTGAAGCATGTGAAAATACACATATATATGAATATTGCATATTTTATATATGAGCACTATATATACACAAACATATTGTAACTGTTTAAAATATACATATAACATTTTTAAAGTTATATAAAAATGTATATATCCATTCTGACAAAATATGTAACAAAAGCTAACAGGGATTATGAAAAAGTGGTGAATATTTTGAAGCTCATCTATGTTTTATTTTCCCATAATGTGTTCTAAGCATATTACTCAAGTTATAAAAATTGGAAAATTTTAAAAATTTTCAGGAGGCGTTTTAGCACTAAAAATCTTATTTTGGAAGACTAAGCACATACGGAAAATGTTCATGATACACTGGTAACTAAAAAAAAACCAAGACACAAAAAAATGTACAGCTTGATTCCATTTTATTTGTAAATCACATTTTATGTATTTTTTTATTTGTGGGTATTTATGTATAGCAAAAATACTGATGACTTTTGCCTTCTTATTTGTGCTTCTCTGTTTTCTAAGTTTTCTCCATTGAACGTGTATTACTTTTACAATTAGAAGAAAAATGTTATTTTAAAAGTACAAAAAGGGCTTCCCTGGTGGCGCAGTGGTTGAGAGTCCGCCTGCTGATGCAGGGGTTGTGGGTTCGTGTCCCGGTCCGGGAGGATCCCACATGCCGCGGAGCGGCTGGGACCGTGAGCCATGGCTGCTGTGCCTGCGCGTCCGGAGCCTGTGCTCCGCAACAGGAGAGGCCACAACAGTGAGAAGCCCGCGTACCGCAAAAAAAAAAGTACAAAAAGGATGAGCATGGAAGACAAAATCAAGTCCAGAGGACCAGGGTGGAGTGCCAGCTCCACCACTTACTGGGTGTACAACCTGGGCAACTTGCTTAACTAAGAGCTTCAGTTGCCTTATAGAAAAAGAGGGGATAATAATATCCTACGACTGTAAGAATTAAGTGAGATGATGTAAGTAAAGCTGTTGGTACTTACTAAACTGATGTATTATCATTAGCTCAGCCATTCAGTGATTCTCTGGGGAATGTCTATGCTCTAAGTAGTACTTCTAAGCACCTGTACAGAGCAAAAATTCCTCTCTAGCATCCCCCATCCACTTGGCTCACCTTGCACATCTCCAGTGCCATGGAGCTCCCTTCCTCCCAAAGCTTCCCCTTCACTCTGGCCTGTCCTACAAATGGGTGGCTCTTGTTCTACTTCAGAACTAGTCTTTCTTCTTCTTTTTTTCTTTTTTTTAACATCTTTATTGGAGTATAATTACTTTACAATGGTGTGTTAGTTTCTGCTTTATAACAAAGTGAATCAGCTATACATATATATATATCCCCATATCTCTTCCCTCTTGTGTCTCCCTCCCTCCCACCCTCCCTATCCCACCCTTCTAGGTGGTCACAAAGCACTGAGCTGATCTCCCTGTGCTATGCGGCTGCTTCCCACTAGCTATCTATTTTACGTTTGGTAGTGTATATATGTCCACGCCACTCTCTCATTTTGTCCCAACTTACCCTTCCCCCTCCCCGTGTCCTCAAGACCATTCTCTAGTAGGTCTGCGTCTTTATTCCCGTCTTACCCCTAGGTTCTTCATGACCTTTTTTTTTTTTTTTAAGATTCCATAAAAAAAAAAAAAAGATTCCATATATATGTTAGCATACGGTATTTGTTTTTCCCTTTCTGATTTACTTCACTTTGTATGACAGACTCTAGGCCCATCCACTCACTACAAATAACTCAATTTCGTTTCTCTTTATGGCTGAGTAATATTCCATTGTATATATGTGCCACATCTTCTTTATCCATTCATCTGTCCATGGACACTTAGGTTGCTTCCATGTCCTGGCTATTGTAATTAGAGCTTCAATGAACACTGTGGTACATGACTCTTTTTGAATTGTGGCTTTCTCAGGGTATATGCCCAGTAGTGGGATTGCTGGGTCGTACGGTTGTTCTATTTTTAGTTTTTTAAGGAATGTCCATACTGTTCTCCATAGTGGCTGTATCAATTCACATTCCCACCAACAGTGCAAGAGGGTTCCCTTTTCACCACACCCTCCCAGTATTTATTGTTTGTAGATTTTTTGATGATGGCCATTCCGACTGGTGTGAGATGATGTCTCATTGTAGTTTTGATTTGCATTTCTCTAGTGATTAGTGATGTTGAGCATTCTTTCATGTGTTTGTTGGCAATCTGTATATCTTCTTTGGAGAAATGTCTATTTAGGTCTTCTGGCCATTTTTGGATTGGGTTGTTTGTTTTTTTGATATTGAGCTGCATGAGCTGCTTGTAAATTTTGGAGATTAATCCTTTGTCAGTTGCTTCATTTGCAAATATTTTCTCCCATTCTGAGGGTTGTCTTTTCGTCATGTTTATGGTTTCCTTTGCTGTGCAAAAGCTTTGAAGTTTCATTAGGTTCCATTTGTTTATTTTTGTTTTTATTTCCATTCCCTAGGAGGTGGGTCAAAAAAGATCTTGCTGTGAATTATGTCATAGAGCGTTCTGCCTATGTTTTCCTCTAAGAGTTTTATAGCGCCTGGCCTTACATTTAGGTCTTTAATCCATTTTGAGTTTATTTTTGTGTATGGTATTAGGAAGTGTTCTAATTTCATTCTTTTACACGTGGCTGTCCAGTTTTCCCAGAACCACTTATTGAAGAGGCTGTCTTTTCTCCATTGTATATTCTTGCCTCCTTTATCAAAGATAAGGTGACCATATGTGCGTGGGTTTATCTCTGGGCTTTCTATCCTGTTCCATTGATCTATATTTCTGTTTTTGTGCCAGTACCATACTGTCTTGATTACTATAGCTTTGTAGTATAGGTTGAAGTCAGGAGAGCCTGATTCCTCCAGCTCCGTTTTTCTTTCTCAAGATTGCTTTGTCTATTCAGGGTCTTTTGTGTCAGAACTGGTCTTGGCTTGAGGTCCAAAGCTTTAAGTCCAAGTCCTAGCTCTGTGCCTTGGGAGCTCCGTGGCCTTAGACAAGTTACTTTCCCTCTCTGGGCTTGGGAGCCTCATCTGTAAATTATCTTAAGGAATCTTCCACCCCAGAATTGCCTTGTTTCCCTTGGCTTCTTAGGTGTATTCTTAGGATTTAGAAGGTTGGTCATAGGCTTAGATGAGTGTCTATTAGGATACTGGGTGGGAAATAGCCCTGCAAATGTGTAAGCTTCAGAAAACTATCTCGTCTGTTTTGTCTTGTTTCAACCTTCAGAAGGACAATGGCTGCCTCTGACGTGACTGAGAGAAACTCAGCATCACTTCTGTAGAATTACCACCAAAAATGCCAAAGCTAGAGCCAATCATGAGGAAACATCAGACAAACTCAAACTGAGGGACATTTCACAAAGCAACTGGCCTGGATGCCTCAAAACCGTCAATGTCATGAAAGACTAAAGAACTATTCCAGATTAAAAGAGATCAAAGAAACATGACAACTGAATGGAATATGCGATCCAGGGATTTTCTGCAGCTAATCTAAAGATCAGACAATAGAAATTTGTCAATGTTAATGTCCTGATCTTTATAATTGTACTGTGGTTATATAAGAAAATGCCTTTGGTTTTTAGGAAAAATCCACTGAGCTATTTAGGTATAAAGGGTATCATATCTGCCATATATATATATATGAAACTATATTCATGTATAATTACATATGTATGTGTGCATATGTATATATATGTGTTCATATATATATATGAAACTATATTCGCATATAATTATATATGTATGTGTACATATGTATATATATGTGGGGGAGGAAATGAAAAGGTTACAGTGGTAAAATATTCATATTTGGAAAAACTGCGTGAAAGGTCTACAGGAATTCGTTGCGCTATTCCTGCAGATTTTCGGTAGGTCTGAAATTCCATGGAGAAGGCCAGCAGCGTGCCTCTTGCTCCACAGAAGTGATAGCGATTGCAGCAGCTTTCACTTGCTGAGCACTTATAATGTGCCAGATGCTCCCATCTGACCCCACAGCTACCCTGCAAAGACCTGTCATTATGCCCATTTTGAAGAGCAGGATCCTGGCATCAGACAGGGGAAGTGACTTGTCCCAATCACAGGGTCTGTGGCCGGAACATGTCGGAGTATGAACTTGAGTCTGTCTGACTCCTCACTCCTAGAAATCATTGCCATCTCTACCGCATGAAGGTCACAAATTCCCTTGCACTACATCTGGGAATATACAAAGAAAACACAGCTTCTTTATCCATTGTAAAACAACTGAGGGGGAAGGGGTCTGAGTACAGAACTAAATTTAGTTCAATCCAACTTAATCCAACAATTTAAATAGTCTCTTGAGGTTTCCTGAGTTCTGAGGGACTTAATCTGTTCGGTAAAATTGCTCAGAGTTTCGGATTCCTCCTCTCCTCTCCCTGCTCCTCCCAATTATGGTGGCCAGGAATGAGGAGGTGCGATGGTCCAGTGCTGGCTGGCATCTGCTGGAGTCTGGGTAGGTTGAGTCTGTCACTGAGAACACCCACTGCTTCCAGCTAAGGTCAAATCGCTGGTGAACTGGTCTTGGCATCCCTCAGACTCACTGAGGCCTAGTGGGACAGGAGACTGACATGTCACTTCATGTCAGCTTTCTGTGATTCTGTGGCCTTGTCTGGGGTTCTTATCCTCTTTCGAGGCTCTAAACATCAAGCTCACCTCGCCCCCACCACACTGGGTCCTAAAACAGGCCCACTGGCAATCAGTTCAATGTCTAGGCCACCCAGAAACTAAGGAAGGTACGGAGGCAGGACTGATATTCCGGTGGTATGCTTTGTTATTAAATACTGCAGTGCTTCCCTCCTGGTTGGTAAAAGGTGCTGCCCCAAGCCCTTGGGTGTCTCCTCCTCCACTCCAGCTGCTTCTGTCTGACCTAGGGACCCCCAGATCCCTCTCATATCAGAACCTAAAGAGTTAACACCTGGCACAGCAGGCAGCCTCCAAGACTGTGCTCCAGCCTCAGGCTCAGCATCCCTTCTGAGGTTAAGTACTTTGAAACTCACCACTCCTCTCTTAGCCTGGCCATGCAAGGTCCATTCTCCTATTCCAAGGCTACCCTGATCCTCTCCAAAAACTCTGAAAGGACAGTGGACAAGAGCCCTTCTGCCCTTGGCCTTCCCCTCAACTTATGCAACGTGCCTGCCCCTTTCCGGGCTCAGTCCCAGAGAGAAGGTGGGCAAACACCGAGGGTCTTCTCCAACTCCTTTTCTCCCAAGCTCAAGTTTACTATAGAGGCTAAAACAGCTGGATAATTTCTTTCCCAGCCTCCCTTTACATCCGGAGTAGCCATGTGACACAGCTCTGGCCCATGAGAAGTAAGCAGAAGTCTGCTGAGGGGGATTCCAGGGAAAGTTTTTGCTTTTCTGGTGCAAGTGAGAAACTAGCCCATGCCAACCCTCCCCCACTTCCTGCTTTAAACAAGGACGTTAGGCCTGAGGTTTTGGTAGCCGTTTGTTACCCAAGAGGATCCCAGATGTTTGCCCTGAATCTGGAGGTAACATGGTTGCTGCCTACTCCCAGATTTCTCTTGATGTAAGAATCATAAGCCCTTACAAGTTGAGTTTCCTATTTTTTTCAGCCAAACACAATCCTGATACGGGGTAATTAGAATGCATGTCTGTCTACCCACTTCCTGGACTCTGCTCACGTTTTCTCCCTGCCTTGCTGTTCCCAGTTCCTTGGTCCTGGGAGAAGCAGACTTTTCCTCTGTCACCCCTCCCTGCATATGTGAAAACTTCGCTTTCATAAAATCCTCATGGTCCTTTCTACCTGGACAGCCTCTTGAAATACTAACGTAGAGGATAAATGAACATAGAAAAATCCTTTCACTCTCAACAGGCCCTGCCTTTCAAGCCAAATGTACCATCTCATTCTGAATACCAGGGGCTTATTATTAACTCTATTATTATTAATTATTACCATTATTAAGTTAATTATTATCATTATTAACTTGTTATCATTACTATTAACTCTATCTTTCTTTTTGCATTCCTTCTATAAACTCCTAATCTCCTGATATTATCATTATCCCCATTTTACAGATGAGGAGACTGGGAAGGCTTATGGAAGTAAAGTAATTTTTCCAGAGTTAGATAGATAGAGTGAAAGTGATACAGGCTGGACCGGAACCATTTACAATGGTCATTAATGCCCACTCTCCTCGGATACCTCACTTCCCTCCATCAACCATCCCTCCGTCCCTCCCACATTCTGGACCTCCCCCGCCCCTCACCCCAGCCCCAGGGGTGGCGAGGCAATGACAAGAGGAGACAGCTGGCAGCTTGTGCTTTACTGGAGAGCAAGGATGTCAGCCCCAGAACCAGCTAAACATTTTCAGGCTTGGAGGCCAGAGGCTTAAGTCCATAGGGGAGACAGCACAGGGAGGCATCTGGGCACAGGTGCATGTAGGTTTCGTACTTCGTGCGGTAAGGCCGGCAGGCCCCGTGGCCCTTCCAGCACCGTTTGAATTCACTTCTCCCTATGCAGGGGAAGACTCCGGGTCACAGAGCCATCCAGGGGTTGCAGGTTATATCACTGGTCACAGATTTAACAAGAGATCAAGGTCACAGATTAGACCACTGACCACAAGTTAGACTACAAGCTACCAATTAGCTCTGTAGTCATTTGTTAGATAGACTCTGGTCATAGAGCAGCCCTCAGGTCATAAGTTAGGCCACAGAACAAGAGCTATGACCACAGGTCAAGGGTTAGACTAGAGGTAACAGGCTAGACCACTAGCCATAAATAATACAATCAGTTATAATTTAGACCACAGGTCTCAGTCGAGGTTAACCCACACATCATAATTTAAACCACTGGTTACAAATCAGAGATGAATTTCTCAGTCAGTTTAACCCACACCCCAAGTACACTCTAAGCACCTTTCGTAAAAACAATATTCGATTATAGTTCGTCTTATTATAATCCCAGTATATGGGTTAAGGAAACCAAGGCACGGAAAGATTAACAAATTTGCCCGAGGTCACACAGCCATTAAAGGAGCAGAGCCAGCCTTCAAATCCAGGCCACCTGGCTCCAGAGCCCAGAATTGTAACCATTATTCAAACTGCATTGCACACATAGGGACCTGTTTAATGTTACGATTTAGTGAAGAAATTTCCAACCATGGGCCATGAAAAAGGTGAGGCTTTGGGTCAATGTCCCCTTCAAGGGTCTTTGGTCACAGCATGGTGTGGGGCACCTCCTTCATTTATTCATTCAGTAAACATGGGGCACTGGGAGTATCACAGTGAACAAGGTGGCCATGGTCCATGCCCTCAAGGAGCTTCCACCTGACAGGGAAGGGGGTTAAAACCCAAGCAAATAAATACAATAAGTAGAGTTGCGGTAAGTGCCCTGAAATAAGTGATCAGGGTGCTGTGATGCAATTAGGGCAGGTGTGGGAAGTGAGGAGAGAGGAGGACCACTTAGGCCTGTCACAGTGATATTTCTAGATATATGATATTTCTATATATATATACCCAGCAACTCGGAAGAACTGGGACTGAGTAGGAGATGGAGGGAAAAAGCTTCCCTGCCTCACTCTGGATTAAAAGAGATCCCAAGGGGCTTCCCTGGTGGCGCAGTGGTTGAGAGTCCGCCTGCCGATGCAGGGGACACGGGTTCGTGCCCCGGGTCCGGGAAGATCCCACATGCCGCGGAGCGGCTGGGCCCGTGAGCCATGGCCGCTGAGCCTGCGCATCCGGAGCCTGTGCTCCGCAACGGGAGAGGCCACAACAGTGAGAGGCCCGCGTACCGCAAAAAAAAAAAAAGTATCAGAGGTCTTTTTCAACCATCCCCATCAGCTCTTCCATCACTTCCCACATGCACCTGACACACTAGCGTCTTGTCTTGCTTTTATTCTTCGTAGTACCAATACTTATCTCTAACATATTACATGTTTATTTGGTGATTTTCTGTCTCTACTGACTAAAATATCAGCTCCATGAAAGCAAGAACCTTGTTTGCTTTCACTGCTTGATCCCCGGACATTGTAATAGTGCCTGGAACACAGAAAATATCTTTATAATGAATATTTGTTGAGTGAATCCCATTTTAAAAATGAGGAACCAGAGGTATATGGGCTGATTCAGCAACACACTCTAAGCTGCCCAGTAAGTCAGTGGTGAGGCCAGAACTTAAACGCTGGCCTAGGCCTCCTCTGTCCCCCAGAAGCTGAGAACCTATCCTTCATTTCTACACATACACATATACACACGCACGCACACACACGCACATGCACGCACACACACACGCACACACACGCGTATACACAGGTGATGTTACCTGGTGGCACATGAACCAGGACCAGGAAAGCCACAAAAAGCAGAAGCAGCTGTGTCATGGCCACAGGGCTCTAGAGCGGGGCAGGGGGCCACTGGGGAGAACATAAGAGAAGAGGAACCAAGCACACCGAGTCTTGCTGCCTATGGCCCAGGCTTTATTGGGCTGCAGATCAAGGCAGGAGTGTGGGCAGCAGGAGACCTAAGTGGGAGCCTGAGGCCCTGTGGCCCCAAGGATACAGTGGATCTCAGCCAGCTACGTGGGGAACTGATCAGCCATACCATCTGGAGGTTGCTGAGCTCTGAAGCTGGGGACAGAATGTCCTGAAGCAATGCTTGGGGTCAGAAACTGTACCTCTTCCCCACCTGAGAGGGTGGGGAAAGGCTTGGTTTCAGAGAGACCTGGTTCAATGCCAGCATCTCCCTCTAATCACTATGATACCTTGGACAAGTCACTTAGCCTCTCTGAGCTCCAGGTTGTCATCTAGGAAATGATGACAAGCCTCCCTTGCAAGACTAAATACATGGAGGTTCCCTTCCCGTGCCGAAGACACGGAACCAGAACTCACGGACGCGTTCAAACAAGCACGTACAGTTGACCCTTGAACAACACAGGGGTTAGGGGCGCCAACCCTCAACGGCAGTCAACAATCCACCTATAACTTATAGTTGGCCCTCTGTATCTGCAGTTCTTCATATCCGAGGTTCTGCCTCTGCAGATTCAACCAACCTCAGATCATGTAGTACTGCAGTATTTAGTACTGAAAACAAAACTTAACCGGACCTGCGCACTTCAAACCTGTGCTGTTCAAGGGCCAACTGTATTTAGGCTTACTCAGAAAATGAGAAGAGTAATAATGCAAACCGCACAGAAAGTAATGGATGCCTAGCTCATTTAGAGGATTAAAGGAAATAATACAATGGTTCTCAAAGTGTGGTACCCAGACGAGCAAGCAGCAGCAATACCTGGGGCTTGTTAGAAATGCAAATTCTCAAGCTCAATCCAAACGCACTGAATCAAAAGTTCTGGGGGTGGATCCCAGCAAGCTATGGTTTAACAAGCCCTCCAGGTCATTCTAATGCACCACTAAAGTTTGAGGCCACTGCGATAATATGGGTACAGAGCTTAGAACGGTGTCTGGTACACAGGCATCTGAGTTGCATCTTGAAAGATGAGTAGCAGGGAGGGTATTCAGGCCGAAGGAACAGAATGTGCCTGAAAGAGTAGGGTATTGGCTAGAGCAAGGAGTTTGTTGGAAGAGATTGGAAATGACCTTGTAGAGGACCAAAGCCAGAGCACAATGGGTCTTGAATGCCAAGTTCAGGCTTTTGTATTGTAGACAACTGTAAGTTTTGTAGCAAGGATGTAAACTGTTCAGATTTCAGTTTTGGATAGAGAAACTGAAACCCAAAGAAGGGAGGTGACTTGCCGAAGGCCATACAGCAATTGAGTGTCTCACTCCCAGACAGTGCTGCGCCACTCACAGCCCATCTTGTAGGTGGCAAAGGAAAGCTTAGAGGGCCAAGCCACAGAAGGAAACCACGCGTGAGGGGGTTTAGCATCTGCCCAAAGACCTGCAGGGGCTGAGCTAGTCTACCAGGCTGCTGTGGGAGTTGCTGTGAGCTGGACACTTGGACCCCCTCAGCCATGACAATGAGCTCCAACCACAGGTACAGGCTGGTCGCCATGGGGCCCACATACATGCCTGCCCCAGTCCATCATGACCTAAAAGGAAGCACCTTGCTCAAAGACCCATGGATGGCCAAAATCACAAGTTCCCTACAGCCAGCTTCTCTTCTGTACCAAGTTCACAGTGTCTCTTTTCTCCTCCTGCAGGCCTAGGAAGACTTGAGGGGGCGGGGGGGGGGGGGGCGGCGGTGGCGGGCGAAGCACAGACCGTGATAGAAAGGGACAATAGGCAGAGACCTGAGTGCCAAGCCCAGGTAAGCCGCAGTTTGCTCATCCTCTTAGTGTGGTATCAGGATTAAATGAGCTAATAATCCAGGCAAAGTGCTCAACCATGCCAGGCACAGCACAGGAGTCCAGTAGGTATTCATCAAGTAGGGGACAGCCATTCTTCCAGGCACAGAGCAGCCCTAGCTGCATAAAGGGCGCTTATCCTAGAATCTGCTGAAAGAATGAATGACCGCTGCCAAAACAAGACATTCAGAACGCGTCAGTGCAGACTTCCTGGGCTCCCTCCGCCCCTCAAGCCACTTCCCAAAATTAATTCTCAATCCGAAGCAGAGTTTCTCAAAGCGGGGTCTATGAACTCTGGGTCAGGCTCACGTAGACACTTGTTTAAAATGCAGATTCCCCATCCTCTCTGCCAGGACTGCTGAATCTGCCTCTCTCGCAGGGTGGGACCTGGAATCTGAAGAGTTAACAAGTTCCTCAAGCGGTTTTTGTGAAGGCTAAAGTTGGTGTGCCCCATCGCCGGAGTGGATAGATGCAGACGCAGAGGGGATCCAGGCTCAGGAATTCGGAACCCGTATCCT